>NC_135941.1:7187583-7932624 GCF_964058835.1 Carex rostrata | reverse complement strand
GAAAGCATATACAGGGAATGATAACTATGAAGTTCCATCATCAACAAAATTTCTGTCTGTTCTTTGCCAAAAATAAAATAAAATATGTTAGCTAATTATTGTGTCTATGCTATCCACATGAAGACTAATTGCACAAAAGATCCAGCTCGCATTTTAATTGTTGAATGTAGAAATAAATATACTCAAATATATTTTTATTTATTGAAAATATCACTATTCTTTTATAACTCAAAACTCTCTCTACTATACAAAGTACTGTTTGAGCTCTCTTTAACATATACTCTTATTAGCAATTTCATTATTTTAACTACTCTTAGTTTAGAGGAGATCTTGAACTTGAGCATGATGTAGAGAAAATGAGACCTCCTAATTATATATATTATATAATTTTAAATTAGTTAGTGATGAGTCTCCAGTCTTCATTGCTTCTTAGAGAGTATTCCATCAGAGAAAATATTAACTAACTCATATACCATAAATAAGAGGACTTGAGGAGAATAGACTACAATAGATAGTTTTAAATAAAATAAATTAGATAGCAAGAGACAAAATATTTTTCTCCGCTGATTAATGCAATTATTACGCTCAAATTAGAACTGGCCTTTTGCCTTTTGAGAAAGTTGGCTTTCATTATCTGCAAATGAAAGAAAATACTCTACAATCAAATCATACAAAAAAATGTGATAAGCTCAATATTTTATTCCATATCAGAGCATAGTTGCAAGGAGTTTAATATTTTATTCCAATTGTCTGAATATTCAAGCATAGTTGCAAGGAGTTTAATATTTTATTCCAAACTTGGTTAACTGAATAGCTCCAGTTGAAAAATGCAAAGGAAAACGCAACACATCCTCTGTACAGTCGCTGTGACGAGTTACCGACAAATGGACCCCAGATATTTCAATCCTGCGGGCCCGCTTATTATTTTTTTTACGTACTTGTCAGTGATTTCGTATAGGATTGTACATAGAATCTGTAAGAGGATTTCGATCGTGAGAGGGAAATCGCGACGAATTCGTATCCTCTGAGATATCTCAAACTTTGCGTGACTTTATGGAAAATCCTAACCGTTTAAATACGTTCTGCACGAATCTCAAAGCAAAAACTCCCCCACATCACCCGAATAGGCACCGGACACGTCGGTCACGCAAAAGTTGAGATATCTCAGAGGATACGCATTCAATGGCGACGAGATATTTACTAAGCTGGAATTTATCTGTGGCGTCAGCATTTGGCTCCCTTCTGTTTCCTTCCCTTATATTAGAAAGAGGATGCTCAGCTCTCGAGCAGCCTTCTTCTATTCCTTTCAGACTGCGATTTCTCTTCGCACGGTTCGAAATCGTATCTTCCCACGACCCGCTCGGCTTACATTCCGATCCGACCCTTCTTTTCGCCATAGCATCAGTGGAGGTACCGCTTTGATCCTTGTTCAATTTCTATCTTCTTATTAGTTTCCCTCCACCAATTTGGGTACAAGTTCTACAAACTACAGCACTGCTGATTGTCATTCTACGTTTACAATGATTTTTCTTAGTTGTGATGGATTTGTTTTAGGACTGAAAAAAATTAGCATCCTTGCAATAGTTGTGAATTTCATGCTTTCAATTTAAGACTTCAATTCTGTTTAAGTCAGGAGCAGTTCTAGAGTTTCCAAAAAACTTCAATTCTGTTTAATTTGCTAGAAGTATACTGTATGTTTACTGTCTAATTATCTGCTTTCGTTCTCAGTATATATCCTGTGTGTCAACTGTTAACATCAATGGACCCATGCATTAAGTCATGGTCTTTATCATTTGTTCTTTTCTTAAATTTTGACTACTGACAAAGTTCCTCAAATCAGTGCTGCAGAATATAAAATTAATTTCAAACCTTGTTGTAAAGCAAAGAGTCTAATTTGAGCTTAAGTGCAGAGCTGGAGATGTGGATTATGGTTTCTGGAATTAAATAAAATATCTAAACTGTCATGAGATATTTTGCTTGTATAATTAAGACTGAATACTGTTCTTGCTGATCTATATTGTTTAACATCTCGGGACCCATGCATTAGTAAAAAGTGACGGTCATGCTTCCAACCTGTGTTGTTGCAATGCTTACCTTTCGACAGGATATGTGTTGGTCTTAATCATTAGATCTCTTTCTTAAATTACTGTGTTGGCCTCTTGAAAAACCCAGAAATCTAGCCTCTTGTAGTCTTGCTGGATGAGATCAAATGTACAGGGAAATTAAACAGTACCAAAACTTTCCAATCTTTGCTTTGCTCTCAGATTTTAAGGTTAGGCACACAAGGAGGCTAATTAGTACAAGGACCATGTCTAACGTGGCTAACCCGTCATCAGTTGCGGTTTCAACTTTGACGGAGCAAGGGCAGGAAGTTGACTTGCTGAATTTTGTTAATGATGATTATGGAGGCGTAATTGTTGAGATGAAAGCGCCAATGGATCCTACTGCTTTTGCTTCTTCTTTGAGAGCTTCTGTTTCTCACTGGAGAAAGCAGGTTTATTCTTTTGCTTCTCCATACTTTTGCAAAAAAGCACCCACAATTTGTCAGTATATTACATAACATCTTCAGTGTTAATATGCAAAAATTTAAATAAAAAGAAGAAGAGAATCTTCAACTGGCTTTGACATTGAAAGATTATTGCAGAGACTAGAAAAGAACCTCAAGCCCTCTCTTCAACACTATTAACAATTTTGTTTACCTAATTTTGTTGATGATGCTGGCAGAAGAAATCGTTCTCGTATTCTCATTCTAATATCTTTGTTTTATCATTTCTCTAGAATCCTAGTTCTAGTCAATTATTAAATACTAGCAAAATTGAAGTTAATAATATTTTATGCAAATATAATGAGATGTGTGAATGCTAAGACAAAACTGTTAGGACTGGGATATTCAACATAATCTAGCACATCAGAAAATACACTCTTTTTCTTGTGCAAATACCAAATATCATTGGTACATGCAAATAAAAATAAATAGTTGGTATTTATGCAAAAAAAAAATTCTATAAGTTTTGCATTGAGACTTGTGTGAGTCTCAGGAGGATGGAATAATGAAAACTTTTGCTCCATATGGAATGTACAAAATTCATCAGGCCAGGTACTGGTATGTAATGCTTCGCACCAGGATAATTTTTCCAGATAATGAACAATACGTTTATTCATTACATTATAGAACTTTAGCGGCAGAAATCAAACAGAAAACCAAACTAGTGCATCGTATAAATGGACTAGAACCAGTTTCATACTGTACAGTATGTCAAGGCACCATAGGTGTATTCCAACCATGCATAGCCTACAAGGCTACAACCAAGATCAGTTACCAAGTTCTTGGAACTCTTTTCAAAGTTGTTGTTAGTGTTACTGATCGTTATTTCTCTAGAATATTTTGCTTTCTGTTGTGTGCTACTTTTTTTTTATTTATAAATAATTGTTCCATTTCCAGGGAATCAGGGGTGTCTGGATAAAAATGCCTATCAACCTTGCAAATTTAATTCAACCGGCAGTAGAGGTATATCTCTAATTAGTATTGTCTAATTAGTATTGACTTGAACTCTTTAGTTGTTGAAGAAGTTGTCAACATCATGTATACTCCTTTCTCAAAAATTAGGAAAAAGATATCCTGGTTTGAAAGTATGTTAAGGATACTTTTGTTATTGCATTGTTCTTAATCCTTTCTGAGCAAATAAGACACATATTGTTAAAAGCTTACTAAATGGTAGGGAGTATTTTGAGTTTACAATATGTGAGCTATCCTTTTGCATATTCTGATGTCAGGTCCTTTTGAAATTTTATGGATACAGTAGGGGCTTTGTACAATTTGGTCAAATCTATTTTTCCTTTTAGGAAGGATTTTGGTACCACCATGCTGAGCCGAACTATTTGATGCTTACGTATTGGATTCCTGATACAAAACATACACTGCCGTTAAACGCCAGTCATCGAGTTGGTGTTGGCGCTTTTGTGATTAATAACAAAAAAGAGGTAAATTACAATTTATTCTCTCTCACTGTTTTTAGAAGAACTATCTTCTCAAGGTTAATATTCTGTTTGACTAGGTATTGGTCGTGCAAGAGAAGATTGGTAAGATGAAGGGCGCCGGCATATGGAAGTTTGTAACAGGAGTTGTTGATCCAGTAATTCATTCAAATCTTGAAAATTTGTCTTGCTTGTGAGGCTATGGTAATGTGCATATCACACAATGGCGTGCGCTATGGACTCATATCTTCATTTTTTAAATCTAAATAGTCAATCTGAACCATTTAACATTCTCTTCATATTAAAATGTACTTTAAGACCTAATTTTATATTTTTTTTAGAATTTTTTTACTATTTTTTTAGATAGTTAGAAAATCACTTGATCTGAAAATTCTGGACCATTCAAAATCAGTGATTTTCTACCTATAAAAAAAATAGTAAAAAAATTAAAAAAAATGTAAAATTTGGTCTACAAGTATATTATTACATGGAGATCATGTTTAAAGGTTCATATCGGCTATTTAAACTTTGGAAATAGAGATATGGATGCATATTATGGGTTGATCCGTAATATGCATATTACCATAGCCTCACTCTTTACATACTATAAGTCAGCCATTGACAGTCCGATTTATTGGCAGGGTGAGTACATTCATGACGGAGCAATAAGAGAAGTAAAAGAAGAGACAGGGGTATGTAAAGTAAAATGATAATTGAACATCTTCCAGTATTAATTCTAGTAAAATAATCACAGTTATCTAAAACGATGTTCTTTATTGTCTCAGGTAGATACTGAATTTTTGGAGGTTCTTGCATTTAGGTAATATGTCTTATTTTCCCGTCTGAGTTTTTTTTGTTGGTTTTTCTTTTTTTGTTGCTGAATTGCCCTGTGGCTCTGTGAGGGTTTCTCTGATTATAAATTTCTTTGAAAATCATATAGTACAAAGAAATATCATGGTCTAGTTCTTCTTTGTCATCATTTTATTATCTTCCTTTTGAAAAATATGCAAGCTTGTTATTAGGCACAGCTATAGTATTAGGCGCAGCTACAGTAATTCAATTAATTATTTTATTATCTTCCTTTTGAAAAATATGCAAGCTTGTTATTAGGCACAGCTATAGTATTAGGCGCAGCTACAGTAATTCAATTACTGTTACATCAATTACTGTAGCTGCACCTAATACTATAGCTGTGCCTAATACTTGTCCTTGTTTCCACTTGATCCTATCATGTTGTTTAAATTATATTAATCAAATGTGAATATTCAGGCAAAGCCACATGACGTTCTTTGGTAAGTCAGATGTTTTCTTCATATGCATGTTGCGCCCTCTTTCTTTCAACATTAAAATTCAAGAATCAGAGATAGAAGCTGCTCGGGTAAATCAATTTTTACAAATTATGTACAATGCAACTCTCTCTTTTTTTATCCTTTTTTTCGAAAAGTGGCAATGTCACCGATTTCTATTAATGTAGAAACCAAGTACATAAATGGCAAAATCTATCTAGCCACAAGTACCCTCATCCCAACACTTGCAAAACCAACCTTGGTATTATACCCTATCATATCACCTTTTAACAATGGGAGTTTGGTGGTAAACATTTCCCGTAAAATTATTGTCTAAGCACTAAACTTGATCGTAAAGTTTGTATTCTACTTGCAATAATGGTAGTTATTAAAATAGTAATGGGAATGTGAGTACCAAAACAAGAACTAAAATTAGGGACAAAACCGGAAGTTGGAGATTATTCAAGGAACACCTGTGTAATATGCTCATTTAGTAGAATATATTTCTAACTTATTATATATTTGCAGTGGATGCCAATAGAGGAATTCGCCTTACAACCGTTTGTTAAAAAGCATGAGCTTTTGAAGTACATTGTAGACATTAGTTTGGCAAAAATCGGCACGGGATATACTGGATTTTCTCCTGTGAGCATTTCATCAGCATTTACTGATAGGCTGTCATATATTTACGTAAACAGTGGAGACTTGAATCAAAATGACCGAGATGGATCTGGATCCAGTTCCTTGTGAAAACAAAATCGAATTGTAAACATGAACAAACAATTTCTTGTTATTATTTCATTGACATTAAATGTTTTGGTTTGTAGTGATGTATACTCTTTAGACCTTGTGAAAATAATATTTTTGGAACATTTTTATGTTGTTATTATCAAATTGAAATGTTCGTTATAAGACCAATTGTCAAATTAGAGCGAAATTTCATACAACTGTAATAGCTGTATTAAAAGTCTTGAGCATCATACTCATTGATTAATATTCATTTGCATATATGTTTGGATGAAATGAGAATAGCTAGAATGGAGGGCTATTTGGAATAGCAATGTGTATCCAAACAACATTTTTGCTATTCGGAATAGTTACAATAGTTGCTATTCTCTATTCCTTATAAATGTTGAAATAACTATTCGAAAGTGTGAAGAGAGAAAAAAATACTTTCTTCTAAAATTTCTGCTAACACAATTTCAAAATTATAAAATTGACACTACTTCTGTTATCTCCACATCGGGACAATTCATTTGAGATCCCATTTGCCTATCTTTCATTTTAATTAGCACATTGTTAACACTATTCTTTATCGGTTACAGCTATTCACTATTCTAAATGTACAATCCAAACAACATTTTTATTAATCCGAATAGCACCATTTTTATACTAATATGAAAATCACTATTTATTTTCTATTCTCATTTATTATTCTTAAATTTTACTATTCTAGCTTATTTTAACTTCCATCCAAACTTACCTAAGTGTTTAAGCCCCAAACCTTTGCTGCTCAACCGAACCTCCTTAATTGAGCAACGAATTCATTGGCCTCTATAATATAATATGATTGTTTTTTCGGATTTTTCTTGGGTAATATAAATTTGTATTGGAGAAAAAAAAATAGTCTTCAGGGTTTATAGAAATCAATAATCATATATATTTTTGAGTGACCCTATGGTATTTCACAAAGCGCGGAACGGTTCGTGTTATGGATCAATATCTCCGTTTAAAAAGTTCAAACAATCTATTCAAACCATTTAACATGACCTATATAAGAATGTACATGGAGATCAAATTTTGCATTTAAAAAATAAATACTTTTTTAGATTGGCAGAAAATCACTTAGATTTTGAACCATGTGGCATGAAAAAAAACTGAAAGAGGTTCCCCCATCATAACAGACTTGTACAAATGCTATTTGTCTGGATTTTTTGAGAGGAGGCCTTGATATTATTATGGCTTTTTTTATTTTTTTAGCGGAGTTTTTTAACACTTAAGCTTATTGTAATAATTTAATTTAATTTATTTAAGTGTCATTACTATTGCCACTTGGAGCAGATAATGATATTGTAAATAACCTTTTTTAGCATCAATATATTTTTTAGTGGAAAGTTTCCACTAACCCTAAAAAAAAACACGAGAATGGATAAGGAATTGCTAGTGAACGAGAGACTCTTTTTTGAAAACTTGGTAGTAGCTATCAAGGTTCGTGAGGGGGAATCAAACTCTCGACCTTTGGATATAACAACTCTAGAACATTTTCCTAGCCAATTGTGCTACCTCCCCTTTCTCGTGAACGAGAGACTCGGCCAATGGACGACAATGTGATTATGGAGTAGAACTAGGCCACTAGAGTGTTCTAAAGTTTATCAAACTTCTTTATGAACATAACTCTAAAATCTATTATATTGGTTTCAAATGACAATTCGAATCGTTCAAACTCATCTACCTTATGGGTGATGTGTGTACATATAAAATTTTAAATTTTCAAATTAATTTTGTACATATACAAGTAGTCAAAAAAATAAATGCATTAAAATTAATTTATAAACTTTCTAATTTTGACCGATTGACTTTATACTAAATTAATTCGAAAGTACAAATTTTTTTGCATGTAGATATATCACTCGTAAACTATATGAGTTATAACGGTTTCAGATTTGTCATTTAAAACAAATTCAATAAGTTTTAAAGTTAACTTCACAAAAAAACTTAATGAATTTAAGAACACCCTAGTTTTACTTGTGATTATGCAAGATTCTACAGTTTTGTTTCTCTATACACCTCACACTGTCACACACATGATCCGTACCAGTAGGCCACCCGGGCTGGTACCAACCTGGTAAGTAACGGAAATAAATCAGTTGTGATTTTAATGCAATAGGAGGGTTCTGTTATTCCAATCTCAACCATTCAAAGTTTTCTATGCACAAATCTGAAACTTTTTCATACACGAATCTCAACGAAGTTAAATGGTTGGGATCGAAATAACAGAACCCTGTTGGCTGTTATTCTATTGAAATCACAGCAGATTTATTTCCAACAGCATCGGTCCTCACTCCTCACCGTACTTTCTCAAAAATGTTTGTGGCTTTGTGAAATGCCCCCTTCACTTGCTCCAAAAAATGTGATGAAACCGTCACGGAATGGCTTCGACTGCAATGCGACAGAAAGTAATATATAGACTAAAAGTTTTTGAGTTCGATATTAATTAGAATCATTTTTGTGATTGTATAATATATAAAATAACATCCATGACTTCTTATAGCAACATACAACATCAGAATCCGATTTAATAAAAGAGCTTCGTTAAATTGATCATGAATTGATCGATCCTTTTTGGATATTCACAGACAACAAAACTGTTGAAAAGAAAAAAAATATTAAACAACATAAAACAAAAACAAAAATCTGAGCGCGAATACATTTGGGCTCTTTCAATCCGCCAATTAAAATCAAGGCCAATTTTTTTTTTTTTTTTTTTTTGAGTGAAACGCCCTTAGGTATATGATCAAGGCCAAATTAAATCGACCGCAATCTTCACATCCTCCAAACTTTCACCAATTTCCAGATCTTGGCTCTTCAAATTTATCTTTCCATTGGTAATTCCTCTTTTTCTTTCTATGACACCACAAACAACTCCAAAAGACCTACTGGATGCACTTGAATTTGAATAGTATTTAGCAGGAGCAAGCCAGTCAGTATTCTCCGTTTTTAGTAGTTCGGACACGAGAAGAACAATGGCTGCCATGAAAGCAAATTCAGAATATGATTTTCTTAATTGGTTTTATGGAATGATGATGAAACAGTTTTGGTGTGATCGAAATGTATATAGAGGTGGATATATAGCTTTTTCCTTTTTGGTTTGAAAAAAGAAAAGATCTATTGAACAAGGTGGTATCCTCAATCCTGCCATGGGGTGGGGTAATGAGCTCTTGGTTTTGGTTCTTCCGCTTTTAATTACCTCAGGCTGCATTGCTGGATTTCAAAAACATTGGGTTATGTTTTTCTCCAGTGACCACCTTTCAGAGCCCTCCAGTTTCAAACTAAAATTTAATTTGCAATTTTTAAATTAAGATTTTAACCGCGGTTGCTTCTTATTCAGGGCCAAAGGTAAATCTGCAGTACTAGAATACTGGAGAGGATCTGCCGATCTGGTCTTAGCAGTGGTTGCTACGCTGCCGATGGTTTATGTCGCTGGGCCATCCTTTTGTCTGCTGTCGCTTAGCGAGTGCGTGGCCTCTGGTATTGGTAGTTGGTACAATGAAAACGAACGGTCCCGATTAATCTCAGTCCGATCAATGGATCCCCTAAATCATTCGTGCCAGAGCCAGAGCCAGTTTAAAAGAACAGTCCGTATCTGACTATCTGCTGCCTCATTGCACCTAAAAGGTATTGTACTAGATATCAATTCGTCGCTTAACAGGATAAGAAAGATGCCAAAAAGTTCAGAAACTTATATTTATAGAAATTATATAAAAATAAATAAGATGTTAGATAAACTGTATTTATATTTTTATTCATAGAAAAAACCGTTTTTTTTTTCAGTTCCTTCAAGAATCCTAAAAGAACCATAAAAGCAGAAGAAAAATATTTAAAGACTTTTTGAGAATTTAATATAGATTTGGTATATGAAAATATATCATTTTTCTAAGTAACTAAAGTTTTTTTTTTCGTTTCTTTTAGAACGACCTAAAGGAACGAAACAATTTCGGTTCCTTCTATGTGATAAAAAATATTACACAGTACATCTAATATCTTATATTATTTTATATAATTTCTAAAAATATAATATGCTGCACAAAATTCCAAAAAAAAAAAAAATAATATCTCCATCAAAAACACCAACTATCCCTTCCAGTATATACCCCCAGTTTGCAAATTCAAGCAACTTCTGCCCATAGTCATAGACTCATAGAGTATGGTTTGCTATATAACTTTGAGTCAAAAGTCAAAAAGCCTCAAAGGGCTCAATTTGCTTCAATCAGCATGCCTCTGGGCTCCTGTAATTTATAATATTACACTCAGTTTTTTCTCCTGTTGTTTTTTTCTTGGTATAGCTTGGTTTTTTTTTTTTTGTCTTGAATGATGCAAGAAAAAAAAGGCTTCTGAGTCATGAATCTTCCACTCACATTTAGTTTAAACACATAAATTATTTAAAAATCATGCTAGTAGATAATTAGGTCATTTGGGATACAACTAATGTTATAAAAACAATATTGCAAATCGTTTAATTATTCAAATAGTCAAATGATAAATTAATAAAGTGAAATTTCAAAACATTCTAGAGATATGTATTGAATTTCAAACTTACAACTTCTTACATAAAATATATTTTTTTAATTAATTATGTTAGAAATGATTATCTATATATTCAAGTTATATTAGTAAAGTACAAAAAATGGCATATGAGTCTTTTCTTTTAGTTATATAATACAGTTGAAATAAAAAATAAAAAATTGAGGTGGGTCAACTAAATCGTTTAGGAGATCTTCATATAATTTATAATATTTTAATTAATAGTGTATGAATGAGAGAAATTTGTAACCTTTTATTTTCTTCTGAACAAAGTCAATTAGTCAAATATAATTAGGACTCGAACGCTTGCTTGCTAGAGGTGTTAACATGACAATATTTATTTCTTCGTTGTTGTAAACTATTAGAATTTAATTTGAACAATAACAAAACTACCAAAAAAAATCAAATAGTATAAAATGACTTTTAGGAATAATGTTTATCTCTAGAGTGGAAAAAACGTGCTGTGTCGTATCGTAACTAGCACGCCGTGACTTTGGTCTCGTGTCGTGTTGTACTATGACTAAAATATCTAGAGTAGTCACGGCAAAAGAATGGTCATGCCACGTGAGTCACGCCATGCCCAAACGTGCCGTGATCAAATATGCATCACGTAACTCACGTGACCATTTTATCATGATTTAAATTAGTTTATTCAAGATTCACCATTTAATCAATATCTAATGGTCCTAATTACACATGACTCGCGTGACTACGTGCCATACCGTGACTAGATTTTTCACGTGTCGTGCCAAAGTTTCAAAAGATAGTTACGGCACGGGACACGCAAGTCACGACACGTAACTAACACACGTGTCGTGTCATTCTGTACCGTAATTGTACCGTTCTGTACCGTAACCGTACCGTTCTGTGATGGAGCCAGCTCCCCCTTGCCATTTTTACCACCCTATTTATCTCTCTGCATATTCAAGATTTAGTTCCGCATCTATATTTATATCTATAAATAAATTAGCCGTATTTGTATTCTCAATGGTGATATTGTTGGGTTTTGTGGAACGGTTCAAACCCATTTAATTAGCTTAAGCTGCGGAAAAAGTAAAACAAAAATTTTTACATCTAACTTAAGCTACGGATTAAATGAATCAAGAAGATTCGTTTAATCCTATTTACAGATCTACTCCATAATTGATTTCCTAAAGCATTAAATCTATTTACAAATTAAATAGATTAATATAACAATTTATACCTTGATTCCAAATCTCAGTTGGAATGCAGACCGAGCGAGTAGAGCCTCACCAGGGATGGAATCGACTCGCAGTATCACACGTGTGATACCTCTATTGGTTATCCACTAGGACTAACCGGAGAGCGATTTACTTCTTCTGCCAGAAATACCGTAAACCGCAGAATTCTGCAGAAACACTATTCACCGAGAAAATGATGAAATAAATATATTTGTGTCCCGAAGTAACTCGGTTTTGCTTAAAAGCTAAACCGCAGGATTACACAAAATATATTATTTCCTAATCTCGAAATAACCGAAATCAAGGAAGAGAGAAAAACCGATTAACGAAGTAATCAGATTAACACGTGAATTAGTGAGTCTTTCTCTCTACCCCTACCCCTCTATTTATAGACTTTTGAGGAGGTTTGCAAAAGACCAAAATACCCCTCAAAACAAATCTATTTACCAAAAGCCCTTGACACCTCATCCTTTTATCATGTGAAATGACCAAAATACCCTTGCCACCTCACATGTCAACACATGGGAAGTCGGCACCAAGGGAAAAATACCATTTTGCCCTTGGCCCATTAAGGCATGAATAGTGTTAGGCTTTGATTTTGGGCTTTGACTTTGGGCCTTTAATTTTAATTAAGGCTTTGATTATTTTGGGCTTTTAAATCCATAATTCAAACCCATAATTAACAATTAAAATTCTAAATCATATATATATAATTGTCATGTACAATTATATTTCTTTTCGGTTATTGTTCGGTAACTTTTATACAACGTAACGTGTACGTTTATAAATTAACCGTTGTTTCTGCTTGTCATTCTAAATGACATTTATAATTTAATTATATCACGTATAATTAATTATAACCATCTTAATATTAATTATAATCAATTTATAATTAATCAGTAAGATTCTCCGAGTAGCTCCTATATGGTGTGACCCAATAGGATCTGTGTTATGTTGGTAAACAGAGTTAAAACTGTTTTAACTTCTGTTAGTCATGGGTGGCATCTGGAAACACATCATGACCATCCAATTACACAGATGATGCTGTACTGTACAATATCACGATCCAGTAAACAATTTACTTGTGTCAGTTCTTCTGTCTCATAGCTATCAGATCAGTTTTAAGGTAGATATGTGTCATCCTTGTTAACTGTATCTTTTCTTGATCTTGAGTAGATTATCAAATATAATTACTCTTGTAATTATACTGCATGCAGATAATCTAACTCTACCAAGGGGCCCAGTGATGCTATAGCTCGTATAGAGATACGAGGGACGAGTAGTATTCTTGGTAGACTATCACTTCCTCAGCTAAGTTATACATATGGAAATGCTACAGTTATGGCTGCTTTTTACGGACAGCGTTAGATAACACTCACTCATATATATTTCTTAGTGGGAACGATAAATACCTCATACTGTAGAACTTTGACACTGAATGAAAACATAAATGACACGAACACAATTCTATTTAATGTTTCATTTGGGGTCTGTGATCTCGAAATGATCCACAAATGCAATAATACTCAAGGCAACAAAATGATATATAAATAAACATTCAATTCATGAACAAAGCTTTATGATTAACTTATCGTATTATTGACTTCTAGATTATTACAAACTAACAGATATATATATATGAATTTGAATGGAAAATTTTATAAAGGGATCGATTAACGATACCCAGAATAAAATACTCCATTCATCCTCCGCTGTGGGCCCCACGAGTTAAATTGAGTGGACTACTCATAAGATGGCGGGGACCAGCACAAGAAGACAAAAGAAAACGCGTTCAATTAGGGGGACCAGTACAAGAAGACAAAAAGAAAACGCGTTAAGTGGGGGGACCACTTATTAATTAAAACAAAACGCGTTTAACTGTTGATAGGGACCAATAACTATCTGGAGGGGACCGCGAAACAACAACATAAGCCTTAATTAACATTCAGACATATAAACGAAGTATTCATTCTAACTTTGCAAAATGAATGTACATATGATATAACACTATAGACCTTTGTAAAGGGAAATATATAGGGCGGACCATCAGTGTCTAACTGTCAATGGAGACCGCAAAAGAGTTAAATAAGCCTTACTAATCATTCATAATAAAACCAAAAGTATTAATTGCAATAAAACGAAAATTTTAATTTTAAAACCCAGTAATATTCATGCATATGACTTCACCCTTTTATCGTATGACCAGTATAAAAATAGTATGAAATTAACTTTCAATGCATGAAGTATTAATAGTTAATCATATCAGTATTTATTTTTATAAAGACTATTTTCCATCTTGTTTAAGTGTATATCATATGTAACCACAACTAACATAAAAGTATAAACTGAAAGTATTCATTTGCGTAAACTAAAACATATCACTTAGAACAACAAAACAATTGTCATCACATAACAACAACATTACAAACTATATTTTCACAATCCATTACCAGTTGACAAAAAAAATAAATCCCAAAGTGTTCCAAAATAAGAAACAAACCACAAAAGCAACTGTACCAATCATGACACAACCACCTAAAGTTTTCCAACATCACACAACATCCAACCATCCACAAATTCATGACAGTAACGTCAAAATTAATCACATAACAGTACCAATGATCAAAAATAGAAATATCAAATAACCACAATTCATTACACCTTAGGCAATGAACTTCACCTCATTCCTATCATCAATTAGGAATCGGTACGCAAGAAGAAGCCGTTCATTGCTAATCATGTCCTACATTATTAAAACATAAATGGTTAGTTAACAAAAAAATAACTATTAATGAATATGAAGTTGTATTGAATAAATAAAAACCTGATTGAAGTCTAGTGGAGCATCTCTGCTCAGACAATCAATATAACGGATGACAAATATTGCACAGTCTTTTGATCCTTTGGCTTGCTTGGGGCAATCCATCCACTGGTATTGAACTTCCATCCAAGATTTGTCAGCTAAAAAGCAATTAAACAAAAAAAAAATACTCATTTGCATGAAAACAAATCATTGAAAGTAAACAAAGTATTCATTTTCATTGAAAGTAAACAAAGTATTTAAGAGGGCAACATTAATACAAATGAATACTTGCCCTTGTAAGTATTCAATCCAATACATGACAATTAAAGTTTAGTAGCAGCTATTATAGACATTGTGGTAATTACTAACAAATGTAGTATTTTTTTTCACAATCAATATATGATGAATATACTTACAAAGCCTCCAAGCGAGGAAGAATTTGACCCAATGCATAGTGTTTCTGTGCGGTTCGAAGTAGTGTTCATTAGCGCCTTCTCCGCTCACAGAAATGTAAAGCTTAATTTCTTTGTTTATTTTTTATTTTTGTCAAAATGACCTTGTGGATTCCTACACATTGTTTGGATGAAGAGTAGAAAAAGAGAGGGAATGCAAAGAAAAAAAAAATTTCTGTCAAATCATATTTGGTTGACAAAATTATGTCGGAAGTGAAATGTATATGAGGTGAAAGGTTTAACCTTATATCATTATAATTATTAGAATCGGTTTTCCTTTCAATTTGAAGTGTAACAGATGGAAAAAAAAATGTTCCAAATATTTTTAGAAAGAAATAACACAAATCTACAACAGCCATCTAATTTCTCATTAACCTTCTAAATTTTAATCAACCAAACAAGAAAGAAAACGAAAAAAAAAATCAAATTTTCTCTCAATAATTATCCAAACACGAAGAAGTTAAATATATTAATCTTCCTTTATATTACAAATACTAAAGTGTAGAATCTCGCATAATCACATCGTACTTCCTTGGCCGAGTTTCGTGCTGCTCTACTAGTAATTCCTTGTCCATTTCAGGAGCGAATCTAGAAATTTTTGACAGGAAGAGAAAAAAATAGCGAATCATGTTCAAATCTATTAGTTAAATTAGAGTTCAGCTAATTTGAAGAAATTCTAAGTAAATAAGAGTTCTAACTTTAATTACTCAAATCTTTAGAATGGGTGATTTTCTACATATCTAAAAAAATAAGGTTTTTTTAGAAAAATAAAAAATTTGATCCAATTACATTTTTATATGAAGATTATCAGAATCAGAAATAAAAGCATATGCTATAAAGTTTCTTATTTACAAGACGTCGTCGTCAAAAAAAATTATTTGTGCATATGAATTTTTAATTTTTGTTGAAACCTCTCGTATTTTATATACTTGTTTGCCTATTATAAACATCTACTACTATACACATACCTGTACATTTCAGTTTTACTTTTATATACTTGTGCATCTCAATTTTTTTTTTTTTAATATTTTTAAAATTTGAATATTTATTTCATGCCGATTAATGTGGTTTCTGATAATATTTTTAATATGTAGATTACAAGAACAGCTCATATCGACCCTTGTTATAATTAAGATTTGAAGTTCAAGCACCAACTTATTGGTATTTTGCAAAGTACTATGATACAACATTACAACTTCATACTAAATAAACAACAGTTAAACGAGTGGTGAATTGTATCCAAGTACTTAAATTCATCATAAAACAGTTCGATTTCATATACTAATAAAAAAAAAAACACAACGAAAAAGAAGAAGAAGATGTACCAATAATAATAAAAAAAAAACAGATTCTAACAAAAGCACAAATTACACTAAAGCTTTCAATTCTCATCAACGTTCAAATAATGTTTTATACTGAAAATTAGCATTTGACCTAGTGGCATAAAACAAAATTCTTTATATAAAAGGTCGTGAATTTGAAATTCGGATGATGATTTTTTTTTTATAGAATTTAAAAAACTAGACATATATCTCTCACAAATATTTAATATTGTGTTAACAATAGATATAATAAAGTAAAGCCTTCTAGTTAAAACTATTAAAACAGGAAAATAATGGGTGAAATGTGCATTCTTGTTTAGCTTACAAGCTTCCAACTCCATAAAGCCCAACAATAAAACCTAAAAGGGCCCAAAATACCATCTCGGTTGACAATCTATTTGTAGGATCTCCCAAACGATTTATTCATCTCAAATCATTTTTCCAAGGTAGTCAAATTTTAAAGCTTATATTTTTCTCATAATTACTTGCCTGATATAAATTGAAGTCCTGCTTGCCAATCTACCTTATTTGCATGTTGATACCTTAATTATTTATAAACATATACAAGATTACATATTTACAGGTCTCCAATTTCAGAAAAAAAAAAAAAAAACTATATAATCCCATCAGAACTTCTCCTTCAAAATTTAGTTATATCCTCATTTCTTAATTTAACTCCTTAAAATTAAAGATCAATATTAATAAAATATTTAAAGATGTTTTTGCCCTTCAATCAAAATTACTATGTCCAACTTCCCATCGTTCTTTCCTACTAAATTGGGATTCAACTCCTCTTCAATATTGTAGAGGATGGACCTCACTTTACGATTTGAGATTAAATCTCATCGCTTTGAGATCCGGGCTAGCGCAGCGAACAATATTATTGGACTTGGAATTCGTGCCAAAGTAAAAAGAACGATCCAGATCCATTAATTGTAAAAGATTATCTTGTGCAGTTGTGAAGAGAATGTGAATTCACTAAACCGTCCTCACCCTCCTTCCCCCCCCCCCCCCCCCCCCCCCCCCCCCCCCCCCTTTTTTTTTTTTTTTTTTTTTTTTTTTCTTTAGGCTGTGTTCCAGATGAAGAGGAAGGAGAATCACTATGCGAGGGAGACGCTTACTCTAAACCGTTGCTGTCTGAAAGTTTCCCCTGCTCTAGAAGAGAAGAACCACAGAGGGAGCGAAGGTGAAGACATACTGTTCGGAGGGAGGAACAGAATCGCGAGGTCTTGATTTTTGACGAATTATATTACCCCAAAATCGGAATATAAAAACACTGTTCGGAGGTTGTCTCACCTCCGATCTGCTCTCTTCCTTTCTTTTAATGAAAAGTTTATCCTCCGCTCTGGAGCACAACTTTAGATTATTTTTTATGTAGAGTCGGAGAAAATAGAGTCATTGAATTTGCCAGACGTGACTTACACTGAGCTATGCAATTCAAAGTTTTTAGATTTCATTAAATTGTACTATAAAATTACTATAGGTCGATAAAAATGATATGGAAGAAACAAACAAATAAAATGAAAAAAACTCCTGTGAAAAAAATGAAAAAAAAAACTTTATAAAATTGCTAATAGATTTCTGTTTAGATGCCTGGTGTCAAAGGAAGGTGGTGAGAGAGAAATTTTTTTATCTATAGAAATTATTAAATTTACACGTACGAAATCAGAAAAAATACATTGTTTTCAACCTATGTTACCTGACACTCTTAGAAACCTATCATACCCGTGTCCGACACGTATCCGACACCGACACGCCTCTGACACGGCCACGATACGTATCAGACACGCCAGCTGGCGCGTCATGTGAGCTGTCGTGTCCCAACCATGTTGATATGATCTCCGACACCGCGTTGAAACGTGCCGATACGGCCCGAAACGTCCGATACGATTGGGACACGGCGGGATACGCACATGTGGACCATGAGCCGCGCCCGTGCCTGTGGACCGCGACCATGAACCACTCCTGCACCCGTGCACCGCGCATACACCACCAGTTAAATTGAATTTTTTTTTCCTCCTTGCGTGAATCGAACTGGGGTTTCCTTGGTGAGTGTCAAAATGTTTTACCACTCCACTAGTGCTTCTTTTGTGTTATCTTCTAGTAGTTATAATATTTACTATATTCTTTGGTTAAGTCTTTAATCATTTATACAAATTTATTTTATGTTATAATTATCTTAAATACAATATATAAAATAATTAAAAATAATAAATATATAATAGACGTGTCGTGTCCTCTATTTTTTAGAATTGTCGTGTCACCGTACCCGTGTCGTGTCCGACACGACACCCGTACCCGTATCCATGCAACATAGTTTTCAACAAATATAGAAAAATCCAACTCAATTAGTTCGATTCAAATATATAGATCAGACTCAATGATTCTTATTGATTCAGATATATCAATATAATATATACAGAGATTTGAAAAGTGGATTAGATAACTTATCTCTAATTCATAATTAAAAAAAAAAAATTAACCATACTACGTTGACCTAGATGGAAAAAGAAAGTGCAACATTCTATAGGGCAGACTCATGCCAAGTTGCCAACACATACAAATGCAATTAAGCAACGCTCGGCGCAAATCACGAGCAGCAGCCAGTCAAATTAATGACAAACAAGTGCCAAGTGGGGATGCGTACTTGCGTTATAGATGCTGCTGGTTAGTGTACCAAAATGTTCTTCCTTTCTGAATTTGTGTGCTACTGCTGATACGGTGGCTTCCGTACAGTCAGGCCATGTTCTATCTCTCGGTTTCATCATTTAGTGGCCTTGCTAATTTTTGGGAGCTTCAATTCCTCGGTATCAGACGTCATCAGAAAACTAAAAATACTAAAAATCCTCGATATAACACTTTCTGGTCCTACAATTTACCAACTAAATTTTCTTCCATTTTAAATCAGACAATCAAAAATTTCAGATTGATTTTGATTTTTCTTACTACAAAATTGGACTGAACAACGGACTATATATACATTTTGATTTAGGACCGTAAATGAGCTGAGTTTGATAAACTTTGAACTAAATCTATAACCTCGGAAGTAAAAAAACATTTTTATTTGAATTATGGACGTCTGATCGGAATCCGGGCTAATTTGATATGAGATGGAACGTACGGGACAACTGTAATAGTTGTGTGGATTCTGATTGGACAGTCCAGATCCAAATAGAAATATTATGTTACCTTTGGTGATACAAATTCATTTGAAGTCATCTCATTTTAGAACGATTTAAGTTGAGTCGCATCTATTACAAGCCAAGTCAAGACATCTCGTCAACAGATTATCCGTACTGTGAGTACCAAAAATTGAAGTTATAAAAATATAGTCTTGCATGACAAAACTTAATTGTTTGAGATTACATAAAGTATAGATTAGATAGAGTCTAACACATGTACACATACCAAATTCTTGAATTATTTTCAAAGTATGAAACCTATACAAATTTTGTTGAATCAATTCCTACATGAAAAAATAGCAAAGTCTCAAAGACACTTATTTGAAATTTTAGATATGAAAAGGCTAAGGCTAATAACAAATTAATTGAAAAAAAACATTCTTGAAAGATGATTTTTCTTATGCATTATGTAAGTAAAAATTTCTAAGTTTGAAATATTTTCAAAAGTAAATCCTTTTTAAATCTAAACCCCGATAATTTGAAGAATACATATAATAGTCTTTGTATGTATTTTAGAAAAATGCAACTAAGTTTCAAAAGAGGACATAAAAATAAGTCCTAACATAAATCTAAAATTACTAATTATTAAAAGAGGTCGTAAAATTAGGTCCCGCTACCATGTTTAAAATTGTGATTCGATTAAATCCTTAGGTGCATTCGTAAGGTATAACCTCTCGTTTGTATCTATGCGATAGAGAAATCATCTGATAAAATTCTTAGGTGCATTCGAAACGCATAACCTCTCGTTTGTATCTATGCGATAGAATAGTAAAGTCAATTTGAGTAAGTTGTATTTATTTCTTGCAATTTAATTTTTCCAATAAAGTCCCGGCCTTTTACTATTAGCACACTTAGACTACAAATCTTTATATTCAAAGAAGAGATTGAAATTTAAAGGGGATGAAAAAATTGAGTATTTATAGATTTTAAGATTTCTTTTACCATAATGATTTTAAGACAAGGTTGTCTTCAAAATTATTTCTAAATAAAATCAAAATGTTGTGAATGCAAATGTTTCTATTTTCTACAAATTCCATTAAGTACAAATATTAGGAATTGAGTAGATATTTTTGTATTAAGCCAATACTTAGGAATTTTATCAATTATTTCAAAAATGTATTGTGAGAAGATATTTTAGTCAACCTAATCCATAGTTTTTACTTTGTTTGTTTGAGGACGAACAAAAGTTTAAGCTTGGGGGTGTGTGATGACTCTAAATGAGTACTACTAACTTTTAGTATATATAAAATGAGGAGGGTTCAAATGCACCCAAATTTTTGTGCACCCAAATGCACCCTATCTTTCAAATCCTTTTTATTTGTTTTCAAGGTCTGAATAGTCAATCCGAACTGTTAGATGCGATATATATATTAAGATGTGCTTGGAGACCAAATTTTATATTTTTTGGAATTTTTTTACTATTTATTAAGCCACTTTGAAAATCGCTGATTTTACATTTTCTGGACCATTGGATCAGCGATTTTTCAAAGTGGCTTAATAAATAGTAAAAAAAATTCCAAAAAATGTAAAATTTGGTCTCCAAGCACATCTTAATATATATATATCGCATCTAACTGTTTGGATTGACTATTCAGACTTTGAAAATGGAGAAAAATAATAGGGTGCATTTAAACCCTCCTCATATAAAATATATATACTTAGTTACCCTAATTCTACTCTGTCGGATTACAAATGCTTAATTCTACCGTGTAGTAGTGTCGGGTATCGATCCACAGGGATAAATCTTAAGTAATTAATGATGACTCGAAATGAGACTACTAACTTTTAGTATATATAAATATATACTTAGTTACCCTAATGCTACTCTGTCGGATTACAAGCGCATAATCCTACCGTGTAGTAGTGTTAGGTGTCGATCCATAGGGATAGATCTTAGTAGTTTAACAATAATAACAATAGTCTAGGTTCTTTGGGTTGCGTGAATACTAATAAAATAATAGGTGCAAGTTGATTTTACAGTTTACTCTGGCAAGGATATATGTGGAGATGATAATTGTTGTAAACCAAGTTTAGGGAGTGTCTAGGGTTGTGGACGAATTCCTTCTAATTAACTCAATACAATATTTATGGTACTCATGTCTACCCGTATACGGCACTGTCACTGCCACATACGGCCTTCTGTCACTACCGTATGCGATATAGATCACCCCGCAAAGCAGAGCCGCATACCGGTACTATTATTCCCTATAGATTACTTGGGTTCGATTTTATGCGTATTTGAAAGTTCTCCGACTCTATGGCCGGCTTGTGGAGGACAATTTTGATTATCACAGGATATAATGTAATTAAACCACTCACACCAATCTAAATCTAATTAATTATATTCCCCTATTACTCGCTAAGTAATAACCCTAAACCCTATTCATTACAAGTAACAAATAAATTCCTAATTAAACCTCGAGATGCTATCTAATCTATGTCCTGCCAAGGGAGCCCATTGGATTCGAACCCTAGTCTTTGAACCGCGGCCAGGCCTCGTTATCCGAAGTGTTTATAGTACTTACATGTATCCTCTCTCACACCGAGGTACAACGACTTATAACACCTATTGGTATGTGGAGAACACTGGACCATATGTAGACAGAACTATGTATGCAATGATATATTTCAATAGCATTCTAAGTACAACAAAATCTCAAATAGACATAAAGAAAAATAAATATTATAGTAAAGAGCAATTAGAATTCATTACATCCATCCCTAGAAAGGAGGAGCTTAGCTACTCAAAGCCATCACAAAATGAAAGAAATAATAAAAGAAAGACATAACCTAGAACCTAAAACACCTCTTTCTTAGAAAACTCCTTCTTCTTCCGCCTTGGACTTCGAGCGCCTCTTCTTCTCCACGACTCCAAATATTTCACGCAATATTCTGCTCTAAACTATGGACTTACACAACTAAAACATGCACACTAAGGACCTGTTCGGTAGCATGGGAATTTTGTGAGAATGGAAACTTTTAATATGGTAATGGGAATTTCAATTTGTCAAAACCAAAGTTATTTAACCCATAGGAAATTTGTAAATGTAGGTGTTCGGCAAAAGCATGGGAAATTTGTTAGGATGTTTGTTTGTTTTTCTTTTTATAGAAGATCTAATAATAATATTAAACTATATTAAGTGTATTAATACTAATCACTGATTATGATCAATATAACTGTAATTTAATTAATTTTAAACCTTTGTATTATTAAATTGTGTTTGTTTAATTGAGTGCTTGATTGTACAAGTTAATTTCGTTTAATTAATTATACAAGTATTAATTAGTATAATACCTCTTTTAATTAATTAATATTAAATTGTGCTTGTTTAAACAAAAATGGCTATATGAAATTAGTTTAATATTTGTTTAATTTCATATAGTTTAAACAAAAATGTGGTTTCATATAGTTTAATTTAATTTAAAAAAATGGCTATATGAAATTAGTTTAATTAGTTTAATTTAGTTTAATTAGGTCTGACTCATTAGTCATTAATATAAAATATTAATTACATATTTAGGTCCGAGTTTAATTAGGTCTAAGTCATTAGTCATTAATATTAAATATTAATTACATATTTAGGTCCGAGTCATTAGTCATTAATATAATGGCTATATGCAATAAATTAATGACTCATAAATATGTAATTAATATTTAACGGAACCTTGGAAGAAGAAAAAAAAATGGAAAAGTTGTGAGCTCCAATTTCTGGGAAATAAAATGGAGCTTATAGTTGATTGTTTTTTCCCTACAAAATAACAAAGAAAAGATAGGAAATGTTCCCAACATGTTTTGAAAATGGGTATTATAACCAGCTACCGAACAACCCATAGGAAAAAACATTGATAAAGTCATTTTTACTGAGAAATCCCATGGGCAAAGGTGCTGCTGAACGGGCCCTAATTCCTATTACAAGATGAGTTTATATAGCCTAGCCTAGGGGTGAGGAGTTATGGAGAACAAAGAGATCATGGGAGATCATGGGTAACAAATATAGCATAAAATGCTATATTTGGAGTGCTAAACTTAGACTTCAAGGCGAGGCAAGGCCTGCCACATCTGGAAATGCGTCCTTCTAGAAGGTTGTTGTCCAACGGCTGAGATTTAATCAAACTAGACAGTCCACAGATTCAATCCGTGTGCCCCTACGGCATAGGCATTTATGCTGCATGCGACATACCCGAGGCCGTAGGGCACTGTACTTAGCTGAATTTTAGTGAATTTCGCCATGTTGCATGTTGTGCACTTCGTGTGAGGTGTTTGCATACTCCATGTGTTGCCCTATTTTGACGCATTCTTCAAAATCGGCTTAAATATGACATTTTTGCTCCGTTTTCGGCCTAAATTTGCAACTTTCTCCAAAACTTGCCAAAATAGCCTAAAAACACATTTGTGGTGAATAATTCAGGAAAATTGGTACTTTGCATATGCTTTTCCACTATTTTTTGTACTAAAAAGTAGTGATTTTTGCTATATGTTTTGGTATTATCAATTAACAACTTTAGCACTAGTCTAGGTTCTTCGGGTTAATTGGGTAGCGTGTATACTTAATAAATAATAATAATAATAGTAAAGGGTGATTTTATGGTTTACTCTGGCAAGGGTATAGGTGGAGATGCTAATTACTGTAAGCCAAGATTACTGAGCCTCTAGGGTTTTAGATGAAATCCTTCTAATTATCTCAATACATATTTATGACACTCATGTCTACCCATATACAGCCTTCTGTCACTGTCATATACGGACCCGTATACGATACTGTCACTACCGCATGCAGTATAGATCACCCCGCAAACAGAGCCGCATGTTGGTACTATTATTCCCTATAGATGCCAGGGTTAGGATCTATGTGTATTTAAAATGTTCTTCGACTTTAAGGTCGGCTTGTGGGGGACAATTCAGATTCTCACATGATGTAATATAATTAAATCACTCACACTAATCTAATTAATCACATTCCCGTATTACTCGCTAAGTAATAACCCTAAACCCTACTTATTACAAGTGATAAATAAATTTCTAATTATAATTCGAGATGATATCTAATCTATATCATGCTGAGGGAGCCTGCTTGGTTCTAACCCTAGTCTTTGAATCACTGCCTAGTCTTGTTAGCCAAAGTGTTTATAGTACTTACTTGTATCCCCTCTCACACCGAGGTACAATGACTTAACACTTGTAGGTATGTGGAGGACATTGGCATATAGTAGATAGAACTATGTATGCAAGAATATATTTCAATAACATTAAAGAATAACGAAATCTCAAATAAACATAAAAGAAAAATAAATATAATAAAGAGATAATGTAGACTTCATTACATCTAAACCTTAGAGAGAAGAAATTTAGCTACTCAAAGCCATAACAAAATAAAAGAAATTAAATAAGAAAGACATAACCTAGAACTTAGAGAAACATCTTCCTTAGATGACGACTTCTTCTTCTTTTGCCTTAGACTTCGAGCACTTTTCCTTCTCCAACTCCAGAATTTACATGCACTATTATACTCTAATCTATATACTTACACAACTAAAACATGCACATCAAATCCTATTACATGAGGGGTTTATATAGTAATCCTAATGATGTAGCCATGGAGAGCATAAATGCCAATTTTAGCCCCCTTATACCATATTTGGAGGCTCTAAAACATAGATTCTCTCCTAAAATGAAGCGCTAAAAGTAGACTTCCAATCATAGCAAGGCCTGCCACATCTGTAGGTTCGTCCTTCTAGAAGATTGCTGCTTGACGGCCGAGATTTTATCCAAACTAGACAATCCATGGATTGGATTCGTGTGCCCGTATGGTACTGACTTTTACCCACATACGGTATAGGTTATACCGTACGGCACTGTACTTAGTCAAATTTCAATGAATTTCACCATGTTGCATTTTGTGCATTTCGTGTGAGGTATTTGCATACTCCATGTGATTCCCTATTTTGATGCTCCTTCAGAATCCATCTCCAAAACCTGCCAAAATAGCCTAAAAACACGTTTGCGGTGAATAATTCGAGAAAACGTCATTTTCCGTACTAAAAAGTAGTGATTTTCGTTATAACACCCCCCAAGCTTAAACCTTTGTTCGTCCTCGAACAAACTAAGTAAAAACTAGGGTTTGGGATTACTAAAAATGTCCTCACACAACATGACTTAGAAAATAATTGAAAAATTCCTAAGCATTAGCTATATATAAAAATATCTACACAATTCCTAATATTTGTACTTGATGAATTTATAGACAATGGAAACCTTTGCATTACTAACAATTCGATTTCAATTGAAATAATCTTGAAGATGACTAATCTTAAAATCATTATGGTAAAATAAATCTCAAAATCTAATAATACTCAAATTTTCCATCCCCTCTAAATTTCAATCCTTCATTCGAATATAAGAATTTGTAGTCTATGCATGCAAATAGTAAAAATGCAAAAAGTAAATACACCACATCTTAATTGGATTTACCCTTCTATCGCATAAATACAAACGAGAGGTTCTACGTTCTGAATGCACCTAAGGATTTTATCAGGTGATTCTTCTATCACATAGATACAAAAGAGAGGGTATGTGTTCCAAATGCACCTAAGGATTTCATCGACTCTCAATTTTATAATGTGGTGGTGGGACCTATCTTACATCCTATTTTGATAATTAGTATTTTTGAGTTTTTGTTTGAGACTTATTATTATGTTTTCTTTTAATTAACTTAGTTGCATTTTACTAAAATACATACATAACCTATTATATACATTTTTCAAAATCGGGATCTAGATTTAAAAAGGTATTTATTTTTGAAAACATTTTTCAAATTTCAAGAAATTTTTACATAACAAAAATAAGAAAAATCATCTTTAAGAATGTTTCTTTTTCAATCAATTTCCGTTAGCCTTAGTCTTTTCATGTCTAAAATTTCAAACAAGTGTCTTGGAGACTATGTTACATTTTCATGTAGAAATTGTTTCAACAAATTTTGAAAAAGCTTTATGCTTTGAAAAAATTTCAAAAATTTTGCTTGTTTTTCGTTGTGTGGACTCGACCTAACCTACACTTTATGCATTCTCAAACAAATAAGTTTAGTCATGCAAGACTCTATTTATATCCTACGTAAACATCTTACCAAGCTTGTAATCTCAATCAACTAAGTTCAGTCATGCAAACCCTATTTGTGGTTAGCTAAAAATCCTAAAGTTATAAGGTAAAAAATGGAAAAAAAATTGACCTAAACCACCAATTGAAGGTGTTTGGAGCACTCTAATAGTGTCTATATGGCAAGATAATAGGGCATTTACAAACCTAATACAACACTCCAATTGAAGGTGTTTCGAGCACTCTAGGTTTGTCTCTAGATGGCAAGATAATAAGGCATTTACAACCCTAATACAATACTCCAATTAAGGGTGTTTGGAGCACTCTAGTAGTGTCTCTAGATGGCAATATAATAGGGCGTTTACAACCCTAATAAAACACTCCAATTGAAGGTGTTTGGAGCACTCTAGTAATGTCTCTAGATAGCAAGATAATAAATCATTTACAACCATAATACAACACTCCAATTGATAGTGTTTGGAGCAGACTAGTAGTGTCTCGATAAGGCAAGATAATAGGGCATTTACAACCCTAATACAACACTCCAATTGAAGGTGTTTGAACACTCTAGTAGTGTCTCTATATAGCAAGACAATAGGGCATTTACAATACTAATACAACACTCCAATTGAAGGTGTTTGAAGCACTGTAGTAGTGTCTCCAGATGACAAGATAATATGACATTTACAACCCTCATACAACACTCCAATTGAACGTCTTTGGAAAACTCTTGTAGTGTCTCCAGATGGCAAGATAATAGGGCATTTACAACCCTAATACATCACTCCAATTGAAGGTGTTTGAAGCACTCTAGTAGTGTCTCGATAAGGCAAGATAATATGATATTTACAAGCCTAATACAACACTCCAATTGAAGATATTTGGAGCACTCTAATAGTGTCTCAAGATGGCAAGATAATAGGGAATTTACAACCATAATACAACACTCCAGTTGAAGGTGTTTGGAGCACTCTAGTAGTGTCTATCTATGACAAGATAATAGGAAATTTACAACCCTAGTACAACACTCCAATTGAAAGTGTTTGGAGCACTCTATTAGTGTCTCCAGATAGCAAGATAAAAGGGCATTTACAGCCCTAATACAACACTCCAATTAAAGGTGTTTGGAGCACTCTAGTAGTGTCTCCAGATGGCAAGATAATAAGGTATTTACAATCCTAATAAAACACTGTAATTCTTGGTGTTTGGAGCACTATAATAGTATTTTTATATAACAAGATAATAGGGAATTTACAACCCTAATACAACACTCTAATTGAAGTTGGTTGGAGCACTCTGGTAGTGTCTCCATATGGAAATATAATAGGGCATTTACAACCCTAGTACAACACTCCAATTAATGGTGTTTCAAGAACTCTAGTAGTGTTTATATATGACAAGATAATAGGGCATTTACGACCCCAATACAACACTCCAATTGATGGTGTTAGGAGCACTCTAATAGTGACTCTATATGGAAAAACTATAGGGCATTTACAACCCTAATTCAACACTCGAATTGAAGGTGTTTGGAACACTCTAGTAGTGTCTCTAGATAGCAACATAGTAGGGCATTTACAACCCTAATACGACACTCCAAGTGAAGGTGTTTGGAGCACTATAGTAGTGTCTCTATATGGCAAGATAAGAGGGCAATTACAGCCCTAATACAATACTTCAATTGAATGTGTTAGGAGCATTGGCAAGCCCAATACAATACTCCAATTGAAGATGTTTGCAGCACTGTAGTAGTGTCTTTAGATAGCAAGATAATAGGGCAATTACAACCCTAATACAGTACTCCATTGGAATGTGTTTGGAGCACTCTAGTAGTGTCTCTACGGGTTGTATTAGGCAAGATAATAGGGCATTTACAACCTTAATACAACACTCCAATTGAAGTTGTTTGGAGCACTCTAGTAGTGTCTCCAGATTGCATGATAATATGACATTTACAACCCTAATACAAGACTCCAATTTAAGGCGTTTGGAGCAATCTAGTAGTGTCTCGATATGGCAAGATAATAGGGCATTTACAAGCCTAATACAACACTCCAATTGAAGATGTTTGGAGCACTCTAATATTATCTCCATATCGCAAGATAATATGACATTTACAACCCTAATACAACACTCAAGTTGAATGTGTCTGGAGCACTCTAGTAGTCTCTATATATTACAAGATAATAGGGTATTTACCACCCTAATATAACAGTCTAATTGAAGGTGTTTGGAGTATTCTAGTAGTGTCTCCAGATGGCAAGATAATTAGACATTTACAGCCCTAAAACAGCACTCCAATTGAAGGTGTTTGGAGCACTCTAGTAGTCTCTCCAGATGACAAGATAAAACACTCCAATTCATCGTGTTCGGAGCACTCTAATTGTGTCCTTATATGGCTAGATAATAGGGCATTTATAACTCTAATACAACACTCGAATTGAAGGTGTTTGAAGCACTCTATTAACGTCTCCATGTGGCAAGATGATATGGCATGTACAACCTTAAAACAACACTCCAATTGATAGTGTTTGGAGCAGTCTAGTAGTGTCTCCATATGGCAAGATAATAGCGCATTTACATCCCTAACACAACACTCATATTGAATGTGTTTGGAGCACTCTAGTAGTGTCTCCAGATGGCACGATAATAGGGCATTTACAAGCTACAACACTCCAATTGAAGGTGTTTGGACCACTCTAGTAGTGTCTCAAGATGGCAAGATAAATAGGCATTTCCAACCCTAACACAACACTCCTATTGAATGTGTTTAGAGCACTCTAGTAGTGTATCGAAATGGCAAGATCATAGGGCATTTACAAGCCAAATACCACACTCCAATAGAAGATGTTTGCAGCACACTAGTAGTGTCTTTAGATGGCAACATAATAACACATTTACAATCCTAATACGACACTCTAGTTGAATGTGTTTGCAGTACTCTAGTAGTGTCCCTAGTACAGTCTCTACGAGTTGTATTAGGGAAGATAACAGGGCATTTACAACCTTAATACAACACTCCAATTGAAGCTGCTTGGAGCACTCTAGTAGTGTCTCCATATTGCATGATAATAGGGCATTTACAACCGTAATACAATACTCCAATTAAAGGTGTTTGGAGCACTCTAGTAGTGTCTCGATATGGCGAGATAATAGGGCATTTACAACCCTAATACAACACTCCAAATGAAGGTGTTTGGAGCACTCTAGCAGTGTCCCCAGATAGCAAGATAATATGGCATTTGTGTTGGGTTTCGAGGTAACCAAAACCCGTTTAGGCTTAAGCTGCGGAAAGAACGTAAAACAAAAATTTTACTTCTAACTTAAGCCAATGATTAAACAGGGTATGTCAGGAAACTTTCCAAGGCGGTCCACCTTCAGTATTCCTTTGGCATCAAAACCCAATTTAATCCTTTTACAGATCTACTCCATGATTGATTTCTAAAACTTTAATCTACTTACCAATTAAATAGATTAATATAACATATTTATACCTTGTTTCCAAATCACAGTTGGAATGCAGACCGAGCGAGTAGAGCTTCATCACGGGAATGATTCTCCTCGGAGCACCAAACGTATGGTGCCTCTATAGGTTATCCACCAGGACTAACCAGAGAGCGGTTTATTTCTTTTGTCAGAAATACCGTAAACCGTGGAATTCTGCAAAAACACTATTCACAGAGAAAAAGATGAAAACCTGTAAACACGAATTTTCGGTTACTCAGTTTCACAAATAAGCAAAACTGACATACCGTGAAATTCGGTAAAACACTATTCATCGATCCCGTAAATATACTCCACAACAACCCGCAAGATTATACGTCAACTACGTATAACTTTCTTTTCTCAACCGAAACACTATTTGGGAGAGAAACCGAGAAAGATAGAAAATACCGATTTGATTCTGCACGAAACGATATGTGTGAATTAGCAGTTTTTCTCTCTACATGCACCCCTCTATTTATAGGCTTTTGAGGAGGTTCGCAAAAGACCGAAATACCCCTCAACATATGCCTATTTACAAGATATGTCATTGAATGGATAAGGATGACATGTCATGTGGATAGGATTGATGACGTGTCATCTGGATAGGATCGATGACGTGTCATGCGGATAAGGATGAATATGAAAAGACCCGAATGCCCTCGGCCTGAATACAAATAATATTCGTATAATTATTCTGAATAATTATATATATATTTATATTTTATTTCTTGCGGTTGTTGTTTCGGTAATTTATACAACGTGTCCTGCACATTTATAAATTAACCGGTTAACTTTTATACAACGTAACGTGTACGTTTATAAATTAACCTTTGTTTTTGCTTGTCATCTGTAGGACATTTATATATTAATTATAACAAGTATAATTAATTATAACCATCTTACTATTGATCATAACCAATTTATAATCAATCACAATAAGATTCTCCGCTTAACTCCTATATGGTGTGACCCGATAGGATATGTGTTATGTTGGTAAATAGAGTTAAAACTGTTTTAACTTCTATAATCATAGGAGGCATCTGGCAGTATACACTATGACCATCCAATTACACAAATGATGCTGTACTGTACAATATCACGATCCAGTAAACAATTTACTCGTGTTAATTCTTTTGTCACATAGCTATCAGATTAGTTTCAAGGTAGGTGTGTGTCATCCTTGTAAACTTAATATTTTCTTGATCTTGAGCATATTATCAAATATGATTACTCTTGTAATCATACCGCGTGCTGATAATCTTACTATCAAGGGGCCCAGTGATGCTATAGCTCGTATAGAGATACGAGGAACAATAGTACTTTTGGTAAACCATCACTACCTCAGCTAAGCCATGTATACCGAAGAGCTACCGTTATAACTGCATTTTACCGACAGCGTTTGATAACAATCACATATATACATTTCTTAGTAGGAAAGATGAATACCTCATACTTTAGAACTTAACACTGAATGAAAGCATTAATGACACGAACACAATTCCGTATAATGTTTCATTCGGGGTCTGTCAGATATCATATTCCTGGAACATATATCTATGTGATTAAAATGACAACTCCTTGTCTATGGTCTGTAAAACTTGACCATCATTTAATCCACATACTAACTTTATCGTGCTAATTAGTGTTCCTGCTAATTACCTTGGTTAATGACTTTTTTAGAGTATATATCATCCATATTATGAAGTTTCACAATTCCAGTCATGAACTCGAAATGATTCATAAATACAATAATACTCAAGGCAACAAAATGATATTAATCATCCAATTCATGAACAAAGCTTTATATAATCAATTATCGTATTATTGACTTCTAGATTATTACACTAACAATTTGCAACCCTAATACAACACTCCAACTAAATGTGTCTGGAGCACTCTAGTAGTGTCTATATATTACAAGATAATAGGAATTTATCACCCTAATACAACAGTCCAATTGAAGTTGTTTGGAGCACTCTAGTAGTGTCTCGATATGGCAAGATAATAGGGCATTTACAAGCCTAATACAACACTCCAATTGAAGATGTTTGGAGCACTCTAATATTGTCTCCAGATCGCAAGATAATATGGCATTTACAACTCTAATACAACACCCAAGTTGAATGTGTCTGGAGCACTCTAGTAGTGTCTCTAGTAATGTCTCTACGTGTTGTATTAGAGAAGATAATAGCGCATTTACAGCCCTAATACAACACTCCAGTTGAAGGTGTTTTGAGCACTCTAGTAGTAACTCCAGAAGGAATGATAATAGCACATTTACAACCCTAATACAACACTCCAATTGAAGGTGTTTGGAGCACTCCAGTAGTGTCTCCTGAAGGCAAGATAAATAGGCATTTCCAACCCTAACACAACACTCATATTGAATGTGTTTGGAGCACTCTAGTAGTGTCTCGAAATAACAAGATAATGGGGCATTTACAAGCCTAATACCACACTCCAATTGAAGATGTTTGCAGCACACTAGTAGTGTCTCTAGATGACAACATAATAGGGCATTTACAATCCTAATACGACACTCTAGTTGAATGTGTTTGGAGCACTCTAGTAGTGTCCCTAGTACAGTCTCTACGAGTTGTATTAGAGAAGATAACAGGGCATTTACAACCTTAATACAACACTCTAATTGAAGCAGTTTGGAGAACTCTAGTAGTGTCTTCATATTGCATCATAATAGTGCATTTACAACCGTAATACAACACTCCAATTGAAGGTGTCTGGAGCACTCTAGTAGTGTGTCCATATGGCAAGATAATAGGGTATGTACAAGCCTAATACAACACTCCAATTAAAGATATTTGAAGCATTCTAGCAGTGTCCCCAGATGGCAAGATAATATGGCCTTTGCAACCCTAATACAACACTCCAACTAAATGTGTCTGGAGCACTCTAGTAGTGTCTATATATTACAAAATAATAGGGCATTTATCACCCTAATACAACAGTCCAATTGAAGGTGTTTGGAGCAATCTAGTAGTGTCTCCAGATGACCAGATAATAGGGCATTTACAACCCTAATACAGCACTCCAATTGAATGTGTTTGGAGCACCCTTGTAGTGTCTCCAGATGGCAAGATAATAAGGCATTTACAACACTAATACAACAGTCCAGTTCATTGTGTCTGGAGCACTCTAGTGTCTTTAGTAATGTCTCTACATGTTGTATTTGAGAAGATAATAGCGCATTTACAACCCTAATACAACAGTCCAGTTCATTGTGTCTGGAGCACTCTAGTAGTGTCTATATATTACAAGATAATAGGGCATTTACCACCCTAGTACAACAGTCCAATTGAAGGTATTTGGAGCACTCCAGTAGTGTCTCCAGATATCAAGATAATAGGGCATTTACAGCCCTAATACAGCACTCCAATTGAACTTGTTTGGAGCACTCTAGTAGTGTCTCCAGATGGCAAGATAATAAGGCATCTACAAACATAATAAAACACTCCAATTCATGGTGTTTGGAGCACTCTAGTAGTGTCTCCAGATGACATGATAATAGGGTATTTACAACCCTAATACAACACTCCAATTGAAGATGTTTGGAGCACTCTTGTAGTGTCTCAAGATGGCAAGATAATAAGACATTTACAAACCTAATAAAACAGTCCAATTGAAGTTGTTTGGAGTAGTGTCTCCAAATGACAAGGTAGTAAGGCATTTACAACCCTAATATAACAGTCCAATTGAAGGTGTCTCGAGCACTCTAGTAGTATCTATATATTACAAATTAAAAGGACATTTACCACCATAATACAACAGTCCAATTGAAGGTGTTTCGAGCACTCTAGTAGTGTATCCAGATTGCAAGATAATAGGGCATTTACTGCCCTCATATAACACTCCAATTGAAGGTATTTGGAGCACTCTAGTTGTGTCTCCAGATGGCAAGATAATAAGGCACATACAAACCTAATAAAAAACTCCAATTCGTGGTGTTTGGAGAACACTAATTGCGTATTTATATGGCTGGATTATAGGGCATTTACAACCCTAATACAACACTCCAATTGAAGATGTTTGGAGCACTCTTGTAGTGTCTCAAGATGGCAAGATAATAAGACATTTACAAACCTAATAAAACAGTCCAATTGAAGTTGTTTGGAGTAGTGTCTCCAAATGACAAGGTAGTAAGGCATTTACAACCCTAATATAACAGTCCAATTGAAGGTGTCTCGAGCACTCTAGTAGTATCTATATATTACAAATTAAAAGGACATTTACCACCATAATACAACAGTCCAATTGAAGGTGTTTCGAGCACTCTAGTAGTGTATCCAGATTGCAAGATAATAGGGCATTTACTGCCCTCATATAACACTCCAATTGAAGGTATTTGGAGCACTCTAGTTGTGTCTCCAGATGGCAAGATAATAAGGCACATACAAACCTAATAAAAAACTCCAATTCGTGGTGTTTGGAGAACACTAATTGCGTATTTATATGGCTGGATTATAGGGCATTTACAACCCTAATACAACACTCCAATTGAAGGTGTTTGGAGAACTCTACTAGTGTCTATATATGGCATTTGCAACCTTAATATAATATGGCATTTGCAACCATAATTGTAGGTGTTTGGAGAACTCTACTAGTGGTCTTCAATATAATATGGCATTTGCAACCTTAATACAACAGTCCAGCTCAATGTGTCTGGAGCAGTCTAGTAGTGTCTATATATTACATGATAATAGGGCATTTATCTCCATAATACAACAGTCCTATTGAAGGTGTTTAGATCACTCTAGCAGTGTCTCGATATGGCAAGATAATAGGGCATTTACAACCCTAATACAACACTTTAATTGAAGGTGTTTAGAGCACTCTTGTAGTGTCTCCAAATGGCCACATAATAAGGCATTTACAACCCTAATATAACACTCCAATTGAAGGTGTCTGGAGCACTGTAGTAGTGTCTTGTTATGGCAAGATAATAATGCATTTACAAGCCTAATACAATACTCTAATTGAAGATGTTTGGAGCACTTTAGTAGTATCTCCAGTTGGCAAGATAATATGACATTTACAACCCTAATACAACACTCCAGTTGAATGTGCCTGGAGCACTCTAGTAGTGTCTATATATTACAAGATTATAGGTCATATACCACCGTAATACAACAGTCTAATTGAAGGTGTTTGAAGCATTGTAGTAGTGTCTTCAGATGGCAAGATAATAGGGCCTTTACATCCCTAATACAACACTCCAATTGAAGGTTTTTGGAGCACTGTATTAGTGTCTCCAGATGGAAAGATAATAGGGCATTTACAAACCGAATAAAACAAACCAATTCGTGGTGTTTGGAGAACTCTAATTGTGTATTTATATGGCTGGATTATAGGGCATTTACAACCCTAATACAACACTCCAATTGAAGGTGTTTGGAGAACTCTACTAGTGTCTATATATGGCATTTGCAACCTTAATATAATATGGCATTTGCAACCATAATTGTAGGTGTTTGGAGAACTCTACTAGTGGTCTTCAATATAATATGGCATTTGCAACCTTAATACAACAGTCCAGCTCAATGTGTCTGGAGCAGTCTAGTAGTGTCTATATATTACATGATAATAGGGCATTTATCTCCATAATACAACAGTCCTATTGAAGGTGTTTAGATCACTCTAGCAGTGTCTCGATATGGCAAGATAATAGGGCATTTACAACCCTAATACAACACTTTAATTGAAGGTGTTTAGAGCACTCTTGTAGTGTCTCCAAATGGCCACATAATAAGGCATTTACAACCCTAATATAACACTCCAATTGAAGGTGTCTGGAGCACTGTAGTAGTGTCTTGTTATGGCAAGATAATAATGCATTTACAAGCCTAATACAATACTCTAATTGAAGATGTTTGGAGCACTTTAGTAGTATCTCCAGTTGGCAAGATAATATGACATTTACAACCCTAATACAACACTCCAGTTGAATGTGCCTGGAGCACTCTAGTAGTGTCTATATATTACAAGATTATAGGGCATATACCACCGTAATACAACAGTCTAATTGAAGGTGTTTGAAGCATTGTAGTAGTGTCTTCAGATGACAAGATAATAGGGCCTTTACATCCCTAATACAACACTCCAATTGAAGGTTTTTGGAGCACTGTATTAGTGTCTCCAGATGGAAAGATAATAGGGCATTTACAAACCGAATAAAACACTCCAATTCATGGTGTTCGGAGCACTCTAATTGTGTCTTTTCATGGCTAGATAATAGGGCATTTACGACCTTAATACAACACTCAAATTGAAGGTGTTTGGAGCACTCTAGTAGTGTCTCCAGATGACAAAATGGCATTGACAGCCCTAATACAGCACTCCAATTGAAGGTGTTTGGAGAACTTTAGTAGTGTCTCCAGAAGGCAAGATAATAAGGCATTTACAAACCTAACAAAACAGTCCAATTCATGGTGTTTGGAGCACTCTAATTGTGTCTTTATATGGCTAACTAATAGGGCATTTACAACCCAAATACAACAATCCAAACGAAGGTGTTTGTAGCACTCTATTAAATCCCCCATATGGCAAGATGATAGGGCATTTACAACCCTAAAACAGCACTCCAATTGATGGTGTTTGGTGCACTCTAGTAGTGTCTTTATTTGGCAACATAATAGCATATTTACAGCCCTAATACAATACCCCAATGGAAGGTGTTTTGAGCACTCTAGGAGTGTCTCCAGATGGCATGATAATAGGGCATTTACAAGCTTAATACAACACTCCAATTGATGATGTTTGCAGCACTCTAGTAGTGTCTTTAGATGGAAAGATAATAGGGCATTTACAACCCTAATACAACACTCCAATTGAAGATGTTTGGAGCACTCTAGTAGTGTCTCCAGATGGCAAGATAATACGGTATTTACAACCCTAATACAACACTCCAGTTGAATGTTTCTAGAACACTCTAGAAGTGCCTCTAGTAATGTCTCTATGTGTTGTATTAGAGAAGATTGGGCATTTCCAAGCCTAATACAACACTCCAATTGAAGATGTTTGGAGCACTCTAGTAGTGTCTCCATATGACACGATAATAGGGCATTTATAACCCTAATACAACACTCCAGTGGAATATGTTTGGAGCACTCTAGTAGTGTATATATATTACTAGATGATATGGCATTTACCACCCTAATACAACAGTCCATTTGAAGGTTTTTGGAGCACTCTAGTAGTCTCTCCTGATGGGTAGATAATGGGGCATTTACAGCCCTAATACAACACTCCAATTGAAGGTGTTTGGAGCACTCTAGTATAGTCTCCGGATGGCAAGATAATATGGCATTTACAAACCTAATAAAACACTCCAATTCATGCTGTTTGGAGCACTCTAATTGAGTCTTTATATGGCAAGATAATAGGGCATTTACAAACCTAATAAAACATCAAAGTTGTTTGGTGCACGCTAGTAGTGTCTCCAGATGGCAAGATAACAAAGCATTTATAACCCCAATACAACACTCCAATTGAATGTGTTTGGAGCACTCTAGTAATGTCTTGATATGGCAAGATAATAGGGCATTTACAAGCCTAATACAACACTACAATTGAAGATGTTTGGAGCACTCTAGCAGTGTCTCCAGATAGCAAGATAATATGGTAATTACAACCCTAATACAACACTCTAGTTGAATGTTTCTAGAGCACTCTAGAAGTGCCTCTAGTAATGTCTCTACGTGTTGTATTAGAGAAGATAATAGGGCATTTACAACCTGAATACAACACTCTAATTGAAGCAGTTTGGAGCACTCTAGTAGTGTCTTCATATTGCATCATAATAGGGCATTTACAACCCTAATACAACAGTCCAACTGAAGGTGTCTAGAGCACTCTAGTAGTGTGTCGATATGGCAAGATAATAGGGTATTTACAAGCCTAATACAACACTCAAATTGAAGATGTTTGGAGCACTCTAGCACTATCCCCAGATGGCAAGATAATATGGGCTTTGCAACCCTAATACAACACAACAACTAAATGTGTCTGGAGCACTCTAGTAGTGTCTATATATTACAAGAGAAATAGGGCATTTATCACCCTAATACAACAGTCCAATTGAAGGTTTTTGGAGCACTCTAGTAGTGTCCCCAGATGGCAAGATAATAGGGCATTTACAAACCGAATAAAACAAACCAATTCGTGGTGTTTGGAGAACTCTAATTGTGTATTTATATGGCTGGATTATAGGGCATTTACAACCCTAATACAACACTCCAATTGAAGGTGTTTGGAGCACTCTAACCGTGTCTCCAGATGGCAATATAATATGGCATTTGCAACCTTAATACAAGCTGAATGTGTCTGGAGCATTCTAGTAGCGTCTAAATTTTACAAGATAATAGGGCATTTATCACCCTGAAACAACCGTCCAATTGAAGGTGTTTGGAGCACTCTAGTAGTGTCTCTTGTAATGTCTCTACGTGTTTTATTAGAGGAGATAATAGCGCATTGACAACCCTAATACAACAGTCCAGTTCATTGTGTCTGGAGCACTCTATAGTGTCTATATATTACAAGATAATAGAACATTTACCACCCTAGTACAACAGTCCAATTGAAGGTATTTGGAGCACTCTAGTAGTGTCTCCAGATGGCAAGATAATAAGGCATTAACAGCCCTAATACAGCACTCCAATTGAACTTGTTTGGAGCACTCTAGTAGTGTCTCCAGATGGCAAGATAATAAGGCATCTACAAACCTAATAAAACACTCCAATTCATGGTGGTTGGAGCACTCTAGTAGTGTCTCCAGATGACATGATAATAGGGTATTTACAACCCTAATACAACACTCCAATTGAAGATGTTTGGAGCACTCTTGTAGTGTCTCAAGATGGCAAGATAATAAGACATTTACAAACCTAATAAAACAGTCCAATTGAAGTTGTTTGGAGTAGTGTCTCCAAATGACAAGGTAGTAAGGCATTTACAACCCTAATATAACAGTCCAATTGAAGGTGTCTCGAGCACTCTAGTAGTGTCTATATATTACAAATTAAAAGGACATTTACCACCATAATACAACAGTCCAATTGAAGGTGTTTCGAGCACTCTAGTAGTGTATCCAGATTGCAAGATAATAGGGCATTTACTGCCCTCATATAACACTCCAATTGAAGGTATTTGGAGCACTCTAGTTGTGTCTCCAGATGGCAAGATAATAAGGCACATACAAACCTAATAAAAAACTCCAATTCGTGGTGTTTGGAGAACACTAATTGCGTATTTATATGGCTGGATTATAGGGCATTTACAACCCTAATACAACACTCCAATTGAAGGTGTTTGGAGAACTCTACTAGTGTCTATATATGGCATTTACAACCCTAATACAACACTCCAATTGAAGATGATTGGAGCACTCTAGTAGTGTCTCCAGATGACATGATAATAGGGTATTTACAACCCTAATACAACACTCCAATTGAAGATGATTGGAGCACTCATGTAGTGTCTCCAGACGGCAAGATAAAAAGGCATTTACAACCCTAATACAACACTCCAATTGAAGGTGTTTGGAGCACTCTTGTAGTGTCTCCAAATGGCAAGATAATAAGGCATTTACAACCCTAATATAACACTCCAATTGAAGGTGTCTGGAGCAATCTAGTAGTATCTTGATATGGCAAGATAATAGGGCTTTTACAAGTCTATTACAACACTCCAATTGAAAATGTTTGGAGCACTCTTGTAGTGTCTCCCGATGGCAAGATAATATGGCATTAACAACCCTAATACAACACTCCTGTTGAATGTGCTTGGAGCACTGTAGTAGTGTCTATATATTACAAAATAAAAGGGCATTTACCACCCTAATACAACAGTCCAATTGAAGGTGTTTCGAGCACTCTAGTAGTGTCTCCATATTGCAATATAATAGGGCATTTACAGCCCTAATACAGCACTCCAAATGAAGGTATTTGGAGCACTCTAGTTGTGTCTCCAAATGGCAAGATAATAAGGCATATACAAACCTAATAAAACACTCCAATTGATGGTGTTTGGAGCACTCTAGTAGTGTCTCCATATGGCAAGATAATATAGCATTTACAGCCCTAATACAACACTCCAATGGAAGGTGTTTTGAGCACTCTAGTAGTGTCTCTAGATGACATGATAATAGGGCATTTACAACCCTAATACAACACTCCAATTGAAGATGTTTGGAGCACTCTTGTAGTTTCTCCAGATGGCAAGATAATAAGGCATTTACAACCCTAATACAACACTCCAATTGAAGTTGTCTGGAGCTCTCTAGTAGTGTCTCGATATGGCAAGATAATAGGGCATTTACAAGCCTAATACAACACTACAATTGAAGAAGTTTGGAGCACTCTAGTAGTATCTCCAGATGGCAAGATGGCATGTTCAACCCTAAAACAACACTCCAATTGATGGTGTTTGGAGCACTCTAGTAGTGTCTCCAGTTGGCAAGATAATATGACATTTACAGCCCTAATACAACACTCTAATGGAAGGTGTTTTTAGCACTCTAGTAGTGTCTCTACATGACATGATAATAGGGCATTTACAACCCAAATACAACACTCCAGTTGAATGTTTCTAGAGCACTCTAGAAGTGCCTCTAGTAATGTCTCTACGTGTTGTATTAGAGAAGATAATAAGGGATTTACAACCTGAATACAACACTCTAATTGAAGCAGTTTGGAGAACTCTAGTAGTGTCTTCATAGTGCATCATAATAGGGCATTTACAACCCTAATACAACACTCCAATTGAAGGTGTCTGGAGCACTCTAGTAGTGTGTCGATATGGCAAGATAATAGGGTATTTACAAGCCTAATACAACACTCCAATTGAAGATGTTTGGAGCATTCTAGCAGTGTCCCCAGATGGCAAGATAATATGGCATTTGCAACCCTAATACAACACTCCAACGAAATGTGTCTGGAGCACTCTAGTAGTGTCTATATATTACAAGATAATAGGGCATTTATCACCCTAATACAACAGTCCAATTGAAGGTGTTTGGAGCACTCTAGTACTGTCTCGATATGGCAAGATAATAGGGCTTTTACAAATCAAATACAACACTCCAATTCATGGTGTATGAAGCATTCTATTAACGTTTCCATATGGCAAGATGATAGGGCTTGTACAACCCTAAAAACACACTCCAATTGATGGTGTTTGGAGCACTCTAGTAGTGTCTCCATATGGCAAGATAATATAGCATTTACAGCCCTAATACAACACTCCAATGGAAGGTGTTTTGAGCACTCTAGTAGTGTCTCTAGATGACATGATAATAGGGCATTTACAACCCTAATACAACACTCCAATTGAATGTGTTTGGAGCAGTCTAGTAGTGTCTCGATAGTGCAAGAAAATTGGGCATTTCCAAGCCTAATACAACACTCCAGTTGAATGTGTTTGGAGCACTCTAGTAGTGTATATATATTACTAGATGATATGGCAATTACCACCCTAATACAACAGTCCATTTGAAGGTTTTTGGAGCACTCTAGTAGTCTCTCCTAATGGGTAGATAATGGGGCATTTACAGCCCTAATACTGCACTCCAATTGAAGGTGCTTGGAGCACTCTAGTAGTGTCTCCGGATGGAAATATAATAAGGCATTTACAAACATAACAAAACACTCCAATTTATGTTGTTTGGAAATATAATAAGGGTTGTAAATGCCTTATTATCATGCTAGTAGTGCCTTCGGATGGCATGATAATAAGGCATTTACAACCCTACAACACTCCAATCAAATGTGTTTGGAGCACTCTAGTAGTGTCTCCCGATGGCAAGATAACAAAGCATTTACAACCCAAATACAATACTCCAATTGAATGTGTTTGGAGCACTCTAGTAGTGTCTTGATATGGAAAGATAATAGGGCATTTACAAGCCTAATACAACACTCCAATTGATGATGTTTGTAGCACTCTAGTAGTGTCTTTAGATGGCAAGATAATAGGGGATTTACAAGCCTAATACAACACTCCAATTGAAGATGTTTGGAGCAGTCTAGCAGTGTCTCCAGATGGCAAGATAATATGTTATTTACAACCCTAATACAACACTCCAGTTGAATGTTTCTAGAGCACTCTAGAAGTGCCTCTAGTAATGTCTCTACGTGTTGTATTAGAGAGGATAATAGGGCATTTACAACCTGAATACAACACTCTAATTGAAGCAGTTTGGAGCACTATAGTTGTGTCTTCATAGTGCATCATAATAGGGCATTTACAACCCTAATACAACACTCCATTTGAAGGTGTCTGGAGCACTCTAGTAGTGTGTCGATATGGCAAGATAATAGGGTATTTACAAGCCTAATACAACACTCCAATTGAAGATGTTTGGAGCACTCTAGCAGTGTCCCCAGATGGCAAGATAATATGGCATTTGCAACCCTAATACAACAGTCCAATTGAAGGTGTTTGGAGCACTCTAGTACTGTCTCGATATGGCAAGATAATAGGGCTTTTACAAATCAAATACAACACTCCAATTCATGGTGTATGAAGCATTCTATTAACGTTTCCATATGGCAAGATGATAGGGCTTGTACAACCCTAAAAATACACTGCAATTGATGGTGTTTGGAGCACTCTAGTAGTGTCTCCATATGGCAAGATAATAGCGTATTTACAGCCCTAATACAACACACCAATGGAAGTTGTTTTGAGCACTCTACAAGTGTCTCCAGATGGCATGATAATAGGACATTTACAACCCTAATACAACACTCCAATTGAATGTGTTTGGAGCACTCTAGTAGTGTCTCGATAGTGCAAGAAAAGTGGGCATTTCCAAGCCTAATACAACACTACAATTGAAGATGTGTGGAGCACTCTAGTAGTGTCTCCAGATGACAAGATAATGGGGCATTTATAACCCTAATACAACACTCCAATTGAATGTGTTTGGAGCACTCTAGTAGTGTATATATATTACTAGATGATATGGAATTTACCACCCTAATACAACAGTCCATTTGAAGGTTTTTGGAGCACTCTAGTAGTCTCTCCTAATGGGTAGATAATGGGGACAGCCCTAATACAGCACTCCAATTGAAGGTGCTTGGAGCACTCTAGTAGTGTCTCCGGATGGAAAGATAATAAGGCATTTACAAACATAATAAAACACTCCAATTCATGTTGTTTGGAGCACTCTAATTGAGTCTTTATATGGCAAGATAATAGGGCATTTACAAACGTAATACAACACTCCAATTGAAGATGTTTGGAGCAGTCTAGCAGTGTCTCCAGATGGCAAGATAATATGGTATTTACAACCCTAATACAACAGTCCAATTGAAGGTGTTTGGAGCAATCTAGTAGTGTCTCCAAATGGCAAGATAATAGGTCAATTGCAGCCCTAATACAGCACTCCAATGAAGATGTTTGGAGCACTCTAGTAGGATCTCAATATGGCAAGATAAGGCATTTACAATCCTAATAAAACACTCCTATTCATGGAGTTTCGAGCACTCTAATTGTTTTTTTACAACCCAAATACAACACTCCAATTGAAGGTGTTTGGAGCACTCTAGTTGTGTCTCCATATGGAAAGATAAAAGCGCATTTACAGCCCTAATACAACACTCGAATGGAAGGTATTTTGATCATGCTAGTAGTGCCTTCGGATGGCATGATAATAAGGCATTTACAACCCTAATACAACACTCCAATCAAATGTGTTTGGTGCACTCTAGTAGTGTCTCCATATGGCAAAATAATAGCGCCATTACATCCCTAATACAACACTCCAATGAAAGGTGTGGTGAGCACTCTACAAGTGTCTCCAGATGGCATGATAATAGGGCATTTACAACCCTGATACAACACTTCAGTTCAAGGTGTTTGGAGGGCTCTAGTGGTGTCTCCAAGTTGCAAGATAATAGGGCATTCAGAACCCTAATACAACACTCCAATTGAATGTGTTTGGTGCACTCTAGTAGTGTCTCCATATGGCAAGATAATATAGCATTTACAGCCCTAATACAACACTCCAATGGAAGGTGTTTTGAGCACTCTAGTAGTGTCTCTAGATGACATGATAATAGGGCATTTACAACCCTAATACAACACTCCAATTGAAGATGTTTGGAGCACTCTTGTAGTGTCTCCAGATGGCAAGATAATAAGGCATTTTCAACCCTAATACAACACTCCAATTGCAGGTGTTTGGAGTACTTTAGTAGTGTCTCCAGATGGTATGAAAATAGAGCATTCACAACTCTAATACATCAGTCCAATTGAAGGTGTTTGGAGAACTCTAGGAGTGTCTCTATAGTGCATGAAAATTGGGCATTTCCAAGCCTAATACAACACTCCAATTGAAGATGTTTGGAGCACTCTACTAGTATCTGTAGATGGCACGATAATGGGGGGCATTTATAACCCTAATACAACACTCCAGTTGAATGTGTTTGGAGCACTCTAGTAGTGTATATATATTACTAGATGATATGGTATTTACCACCCTAATACAACAGTCCATTTGAAGGTTTTTGGAACACTCTAGTAGTGTCTCCTGATGGCTAGATAATGGGGCATTTACATCCCTAATACAGCACTCCAATTGAAGGTGTTTGGAGCACTCTAGTAGTGTCTCTAGATGGCTAGATAATGGGGCATTTACATCCCTAATACAGCACTCCAATTGAAGGTGTTTGGAACACTCTAGTAGTGTCTCCGGATGGCAAGATAATAAGGCATTTACAAACCTAATAAAAGACTCCAATTCATGTTGTTTGGAGCACTCTAATTGAGTCTTTCGATGGCAAGATAATAGGGCATTGACAAACCTAATAAAACACTCCAATCAAAGGTATTTGGTGCACTCTAGTAGTGTCTCTAGTTGGCAAGATAATAGGGCATTTACAACCCTAATACATCCCTCCGATTGATGGTGTTTGGAGCACTCTAATAGTGTCTCTATTTAGGAAGAAAATAGGGTGTTTACAACCCCAATACAACACTCCAATTGATGGTATTTGGAGCACTCTAATATTGTCTCTATTTGGCTAGATAATAGGGCATTTACGACCCTAGTACAACACTCTAATTGATGGTGTTTAGAGCACTCTAGTAGTGTCAACAGATGGCAAGATAATAGGGCATCTACAACCCGAATACAATACTCCAATTGAAGATCTTTGGAGCACTCTAGTATTGTCTCCAGATGACATTATAATAAGGCATTCACAACTCTAATACAACACTCCAATTGATAGTGTTTCGTGCACTCTAATAGTGTGTCTATATGGCAAGATAATATGGCATTTACAACTCTAATACAACACTCCCATTGAAGGTGTTTGGAGCACTCTATTAACGTCTCTATATGACAAGATAATTGGGCATTTATAACCCTAATACAACACTCCAATGGAATGTGTTTGGAGCACTCTAGTAGTGTCTCCAGATGGCAAGATAATAGGGCATTTACAACACTAATAGAACATTCCATGTTTCGAGCAATCTAGTAGTGTCTCTATATGGAAAGATAATAGGAATTTACAACCCTAATACAACACTCCAATTGAAGGTGTTTGGAGCAGTCTAGTAGTGTCTCCAGATGGCAAGATAATAGGACATTTAAAACCCTAATACAACACTCCAATTGATGTTATTTGGAGCTCTCTAGTGGTGTCTCTATATGGCAAGATAATAGGGCATTTCCAACCCTAAGACAACACTCCAATTGAAGGTGTTTGGAGCACTCTAGTAGTGTTTCCAGATGGCAAGATAATAGGGCATTTTTAACCCTAATACAACATGTTCGCACAAAAGTGTATCACAAAGTTTCGGTATAGCAAGCTGTACTTTTTAAACCTTCAATTAACTTTCGATTAAGACTGCAAGTGCACAATCCTATCGTATAGTAAAATCTGGTATCGATCCAAGGGACGGTTCAAATCTAAACTGGACTCTACTGAAATTAATTAAGTACTAGAAGTTGGAAAAGGGTTGGTTTTGGTTGTTTATATTTCCTAAATAGTTCAATGATAGAGATTAAAACAAATAAGAGAGTAAATAAATTTGGTTTAATTCTAACGCAGGTTTGCGTCATTTCTGACGCGGGGCGCATGGCCCTCGAGTTAATACAGCAGCCATTTGTTTCTGTATTGATAGTTTTGTGTAGGGTTCTATTGACCGTACCCGATGTTCCTAAACCTCAACTCTCGTTGTTGGCTTTAATAAACACGATACTGGAATTGAAATTTCTACCCTCTTAGGTTTCTAAATCTCAACTCTCGTTTGTTGGTATTCTATCTAAGTTACTTGTTTGGTTTACTAAAGGTATCCACCATCTCTCGATGCATGAAAAGTTTTACCTCTCGGCTAATAATTGGTTTTTCCTCTTGGCTTACAAACCTACCTCATGTACTTAGTCTGGTTAAGAGAAATATCAAGGCCAAATTACAAGAAAGATGCTGCAGTACATCTAACAGTAAACCAAGAATAATTCAAGCAATTTCAACTAAGCAATTAAATTAATACTCAAACAAGCAAACACAAACATCAACACAGAATCAAATAACATGCATATAAAATAGAATATCCGACTACAACATAACCCTAGAAACTAAAAGATCTAAACTAACATAGTTAAAGAGAAAACAAAACAAATAGAAAGAATAAAGAAATGATAAAACTCCAAGAAATCAAGCTCCAAGGCGAGCCTCATCTTTGCAAGCCCTCGAAACAAAGTGGAGAAGAATGGTGTGGTCTCTCAGAGATGGCCTCCCCAAAAGGGTGATCCCCTAAAAGGAAAGATGCCCTTCCTCCTGCTGCCTCCCTCTCCTTTATAACTATTTTGTGACTTGGGGAGCAAGCAACTAAGAATGGAAGGTGAATCAATCAAGATCTCGTGAGATATGACAATAAATTTCAGCTGATGTCTTTCTAAAAAGGTTCCTATGACTTTCACATTACAAATTCTGATTTATAACCTTCCTAGAATTGTAGATCTCGTTGTCCTCTTTCCATCAAGCCTTTATTTGCCTAAAACAAAGTTCGTATGGCCAAGATATGGCAAAAATACGAAAATATGTCAAAAGCTAAAATTTTTCATATTTGCTCTGTCTGCTTTCTGCGCGGTCCGCATCCTGCCTCTATTTCTGCTGTGAACCAAACATCAAATGAACATAACTAATTATCCGTAACTCTGTTTCCAGTGTTCTACCACTTTTCAGAAAGCTTGCGAGAAGATATAATTTGCTTCATTTCCTGAAATTTAAATAGACTTGGGCAGTAACTTGATTTTTTGTATAATTCTAAACTAAATTAACCTAAATACATGGAAATTGGTCAAGTTACTAATATAAAATCCTAGGCAAAAGTATACATAATTGGTGCTCATCACAACACTCCAATTGAATGTGTTTGGAGCACTCTGTTAGTGTCTCCAGATGGAAAGATAATAAGACATTTACAACCCTAATACAACACTCTAATTGATGGTGTTTCGAGCACTCTAGTAGTGTCTATATATGCCAAGATAATAGGGCATTTATGACCCTAATACAACACTCCAATTTAATGTGTTTGGACTACTCTAGTAGTGGCTCTATATAGCAAGATAATATGTCATTTACAACCCTAATGCAACACTCCAAGTGAAGGTGTTTGGAGCACTCTAGTAGTGTATTTATATGGCAAGATAATAGGGCATTTACAACCCTAAGACAACATTTCAATTGAAGGTGTTTGGAGCACTCTAGTTGTGTCTCCGGATGACAAGATGGACATTTACAATCCTAATACAACACTGCAATTAAACGTGTTTGGAGCACTCTACTAGTGTCTCCAGATGGCAAGATAATAGGGCATTTACAACCCTAATACAACACTCCAATTGAAGGTCTTTGGAGCACTCTAGTAGTGTCTCTAGATGGCAAGGTAATAAGGCATTTACATCCCTAATACAACACTCTAATTGATGGTGTTTGGAGCACTCTAATAGTGTCTCTATATGGCTAGATAATAGGGAATTAACAACCCTAATACAACACTCCAATTGAAGGTGTTTGGACCACTCTAGTAGTGTCTCCAGATGGCAAGGTAATAGGGCATTTACAACCCTAATACAACACTCCAATTGAATGTGTTTGAAGCACTCTAGTAGTGTCTCCAGATGGCAAGATAATAAGGCATTTACAACCCTAATACAACACTCCAATTGATGGTATTTGGAGCACTCTAATAGTGTCTCTATATGGCAAGATAATTGGGCATTTACAATTCTAATACAACACTCCAATTGAAGGTGTTTGGAGCAATCTAGTAGTATCTCTAGATAGCAAGATAATAGAGCTTTTACAACCCTAATATAGCACTCCAATTGATGTTGTTTGAAGCACTCTAATAGTGTCTCTATATGGCAAGATAATAGGGCATTTACAACCCTAAGACAACACTCCAATTGAAGGTTTTTGGACCACTCTAGTAGTGTCTCCAGATGGCAAGATAATAGGGAATTTAGAACCCTAATACAACACTCCAATTGAATGTGTTTGGAGCACTCTATTAACATCTCTATAAGGCAAGATAATTGGACATTTAAAACCCTAATACAACACTCCAATTGATGGTGTTTGGAGCACTCTAGTAGTGTCTCTAGATTGCAAGATAATAGGGAATTTAGAACCCTAATACAACACTCCAATTGAAGGTGTTTGGAGCACTCTATTAACATCTCTATAAGGCAAGATAATTGGACATTTAAAACCCTAATACAACACTCCAATTGATGGTGTTTGGAGCACTCTAGTAGTGTCTCTAGATGGCAAGATAATCGGGCATATACAACCCTAATACAACACTCCAATTGAAGGTGTTTGGAGCACTCTAGTAGTATCTCCATATGGCAAGATGATAGGGCATTTACAACCCTAATACACTCAGTTCTTCCTTGCAAGCTCCTCGAGATCCGCCAAGTCCTTCAATCCTTCGCGCCTTTGATTCTCTTGAGAGATGAGATGGATCGAGAAGGTGATTAGAGTTTTATGGAAGAGAAATGTGGTATCCAAAGATGAGTCTCCAAATGGCTGCCTCCTGCCTTTTATAATTAAATTTGTGACTTGGGGAATAATCAGGCGCAACCTGGAAGTGAATCGGGCGAAGATCTCGTAATTAATGCACAAAATCTGCTGAAATTATGGCTGGTGCGGCCCAGGGTGCGGCCTAGTCAGGCCGCACAGGTGGCTGTGCTGTGAAGGGAGATGAGGTGTGTGGGCAGGGGTGCCCGCACCTTCACCCGCAAAAACCCTCTAACTTTTTGGGGTGTCTTCAGCTGAGGTATGCGGCTGCGAGTGCGGGCAGGGATGGCCACATAGGGGGGCGCACCAATGTGCTGTGCTTAGTATTCTGGCACTTCTGAGAGGTGTGCGGGTCAGCCAGGCCGCACAACCTCTCTGACTTGGTTGATTTTGTTCTTTTTCGATCGAGGCTTCTTCCAAAGTGGATACGGTTGCACCAAGTGCCTCAGAGACCGTTCCAAAGCTTGCAAATGCTCTAAAACTACAAATAAAACTAGCAAATGGCAGTAACTTGGTTCTTGATGTATTTCTAAGCTAAATTTCGCTAAATTAACCTAAATGCATGAAAATTGGTCAAGTTATCGATACAAAACCCTAGGTAAAAGTGTACCTAATTTATGGTCATCATTATAACAGTCTGGGAACCGTTATAACGGTTATGACCAAATTACTTCATTTTGATCAACTCTCTATAAATAGAAGCAAAATCTGAGTTTGGATTATCACTCTAGCCACCTTTAACTTCAAAACACAAATTTTCAGATCTAGAAAAAGTCATTATTGCTTATGCACTTGAACTTCAATATTTATATCAAATTTTAAGCTTATTCAACAAATACACAACTCTCAGAGTGATCCATTCCGTACTCGAACCGTATGACTTTCTAGAAGATTATAAGGGCTCACCGGTTTTACATTGTATTTCTTTCTCATTGGGTAAAGAAAGGTACGTCATCTCGAAGGTCGCGGGCCCCGGAGACATAGGCATTAGTGTCTCTAAACTCTACTCTTTACTTTATTATTTATTAGTTTAGATTCAAGTTATTCGAGTTTCCATCAAGAATAACTTATAGACACACTAGATAATGTAACTTAGAATAAAAATTTAAAAGGCCTATTCACCCCCCCCCCCCCCCCCCCCTCTAAGTGCCTTTGGGACCAACACCAACCTCTTTTCCTGCCTTGTAGAGACACTACTAGAGTGCTGCAAACACCTTCAATTGAATTGTTGTATTAGGGTTGCAACCACCATCTTTTCTTCCAATATGGAGACACTACAAGAGTGCTGTAAAGACTTTCAATTGGAGTGTTGTATTTGGGTTGCAACTACCCTCTTTTCTTTCCATATGGAGACACTACTAGAGTACTACAAAGACCTTCAATTGTAGTGTTGTATTAGGGTTGCAATTACCATATTCTCTTGACTTATGGAAACACTACTATAGTGCAGCAAACACCTTTAATTGGAGTGTTGTATTATGGTTGCAAACATCCTCTTTTCTTGCCATCTGGGAACACCAGTAGTGTGCTGCAAAGACCTTCAATTGGAGTGTTGTATTAGGCTTACAACTACCCTCTTATGTTGTCTTCGGAAAACACTACTAGAGTGCTACAAAGACCTTCAATTGGAGTATTGTATTAGGGTTGCAACTATCCTCTTCTCTTGCCATATGGAGACACTACTAGAGTGCCGGAAAAACCTTCAATTGAAGTGTTGTATTAGGGTTATAACTACCATCTTTCGTTGTCATCTAGAGACACTACTAGAGTGTTGCAAACACCTTTAATTGGAGTGTTGCATTAGGGTTGCAACTACCATCTTTTCTTGTCTTATGGAGATACTACTAGAGTGATGCAAACACCTTGAATTGGAGTGTTTTATTAGTGTTACAACTACCATATTTTGTTGACATCTAGGACACTACTAGAGTGCTGCAAAAGACCTTCAATTGGAGTGTTGTATTAGAGTTGCAACTATCGTCTTCTCTTGCCATATAGATACACTACTTATGTGCTGCAAAGACCTTTGATTGGAGTATTGTATTAGGGTTGCACCCACCATCTTTACTTGCCATCTGGGGACACTAGCTACTAGTGTGCAACAAAGACCTTCAATTGGATATTGTATTAGAGTTACAACTATCATCTTTTGATGTCATATGGAGACACTACTAGAGTACTGCAAAGACCTTCTATTGGAGTCTTGTATTAGGTGACAACTACCCTCTCTCTTGCCATATGAAGACACTACTAGAGTGTTACAAAGACTATCAATTAGAGTATTGTATTAAGGTTGTAAGTATCATCTTTTCTTACCATATGGAGATACTATTAGAGTGCTGCAAACACCTTCAATTGGAATGTTGTACTGGGATTGCAACCATTCTCTTATCTTGCTATCTGAATACACTACTAGTGTGTTGTAATATAGACCATGAACAAAAAAAATATTACTTTTCTTCTTATAACAAGTTTCATTCTCTTATTCTCTTATGATGGACACAAAAAGAATAATGAAAAAATTTGAGAAATAACTTTATTTTTTTTGTCCTATAACGAGCTGATGAGCGAGTCAAGTTAGTACAAACTAAGTTGAATTAAGTTTGAATTCACTAACAATGAGCCAAATCAGAATAATTAAGTGATATAATTATGAACATTTGATTTAAAATGGAAAGTAACTCAAATAAAATGTCTACTCAAAAGCTGAGATGAAATCCATAGAATTGCAGAGTAGACCATTGTACAGTGAATCCGGACTTTGCTTTGGTCCAATCTCCCGGTGCTTGCAAATCACCAATCTCAAAAAAAGCTGAAGAAGAAAATCTGTGCTCTGTTTCCCACTACCATGGGTTACTGTGCTAAAATTTCAAATCTGTTTCTTCTTGCATTTTCCGTTCTAATACTGGAACAATCATAATATATAAATAACTGTGTTAAGTGTTCAGTTTTCCTACTCAATCAGACCCTTCTTTATATTGAATTTAGCACTGAAGTCCTACTTTTGGTCGAATTAGACAGTTATTTATTCCAGATGTTTATCATGTATAATGTAAAATTAGTTTAAAGGATTCTCAATTAATTTTATATATAGGAAGGAAGTTGCAATTTGAGCTTTTTAAAAGTAGTTTTCAATAAAAAATATATGATTGCAGTACTTTGACACTTCAATTAATTAATTATATACATTTTTATGATCAGTGGAATTATATACTTGTTACTTATAAAAATCGTATGCGCTTCACATATTTTCATTATTGCAATTATATCCTGTCAAATTTCATTCACCTCTCTATACTAATACAAAAATCATTTCATTTGGCCTATCAAATATATAAAGTAGAAAAGGTACTTCCAAAGTAATACCTTTATATCTTTATTAATTAATTGTAACAAAAAAAATGGCGGTCCTTCTTAAAAAAATGAAATAAAATGTCATCTTCTTAAAAGTTTGGGGCTGGAGATTTTGTTATCAGTAATTCAGTATACAACAATTCACATAGAAAGAACCAAATCAAATATTTAAAAAATATGTTAAAGTTGTAAAACTTTCCCTCTAAATTTTTGTAAAGATCCTAGCCAGCTAGTTGTAGGCCAGCCTCGTGCATTTTTAATTGGTTCCTCGTTGCATGTAAGAGGCAGACAGGCGCAAAACACATAAACTTCCATCTCAAGCAAACAATACACCGTCTTATTGGTTTTTGTACTTAAGATGTACATAATCATAATCAAGTCAATTGAAAAGTGCCAAGAATTTCATTGGCATAGGTGCAAATGTCAGTTATGCATGCATATAATATTTATTGGAACTGGGGTATACAGTTGCTGTACTGACCTAATTAACCAACCTAATTAATTAAGAGCTCTTATGGTTATAAAAGCAACTTATGTTATTAGCTTTTATTCTTCCCTTTTGGAGGTTAATTAGATATGGTGCAATCAAGCAAAGTAACCTTTTTCTTTGCAGTGATAGTCTTTTCAGCATTGCTCTCACATGCTAGGCGAGGTATATATATAGTTCATCTCTCTCTTTTCAACATTGCTCAACGATTGCCATTCAGTGCTTAATTCTCATATATTTCTTGGAATGCTAGCTCATGATGTATGTTTTTCTCTCTGTACTCTCTACTTTTTAGATATTTTCATACACGGCAACAAGGAGGAATCCATCATCAATGAAAAGGTAAACATTACATTGACAAAATTAATTTGCACAGATCGATACTTTCAGCTTAATTATATATAGTTATATGGATTCTCAATTCTTTCTTCAGCAGCCTATTCATGATCCGTTGTTTTTGTTAAAAAAAATTCCATATATAATTTCCATAATGAGTGGATTAAAAGTAAGATAATTTGCTAAATTAAAATTTCTAAAAATCAAATTAAATAATTGTGAAGTAAATAAATAAATCAATTTTCCTGGATTTTAAATAATTTATACGATAAATTAACCATCTATCCATCTCCTGAATTTGCACCTCGAGCATAAGTCTCGTTTCTGGTTGCACGATCACAGATTGGAAGTCATCTGTTTCGATAGAAACAAAGCCACACACCGTATTAATTTCTCAGTCAAATTCAACTTAATAATCCGTATCAAATAGGAAGAGGATATAAATGAGAAGTGTATTGTTCCTTTTTTTGTCATTTTAGAGACAGTGAAGATAGTTTTTTCATCTGACAATCTTTTGGATTTATAATTTTTCTTAAGAGAATTTGTATTTTTTTTGTTTCATTACTTATTTCTAATACCACTGATACGAAATCAGTATGCTAGCTAGTGATCATTTCTTCTTTCGGAAAACTTGATATGCCAATGTTTTGTTATAGGAAGCAAGTCATGGTAAGGAAATGAACAAGATTACCATTGCAGACACCAAAACTGACCGCTTCAAAGAGAGAGAACGAATGCCGTCATCGCATGATACTTTTGCCGGATTGAAGTGTGAAACGAGGGATGCCGGAGATCAAATACAAGTATCAGGTGCAAATTACTCAGCTAGAAAATGCTTTAGAGGAACAAAGGAGGGTATGAAAATAAGCAGCGATTTTAAACCAAGTTCCAATCTGCCGGGGAACACGATAAATGGCGAAACACCTTTTACGTCTGATTATGGCGCAATAATGAAACATCCCCCAAGGCACAATTGACACTTTATATTAGCCCTTTTTAGTATATATAATATATATCATTTTTTTTTTCCTTCAGCATGAGAATACGTACGTACTGTTAGTCATAAATCAAGTTTGCCAATATATGATATATATTATACAATTTTGCTCTGGTGATTACACTCCTTAATTTTGATATGTTATTTTTTTTTTACATATATGTATTAAATCTTCTTCCTGTATCTATTCCTTTCTCTGAAGCCATGTTCATTTACAAGGTCATGAATTATACCGTTAATATATATTAATTAATTGCTTCAAGAGTACAAGCAAGAATTAATGACACATAAAAAAAATATATAAAAAAATATCTGTTGCGAACGCATGCAGGTAACAGTAGGTTGAGAAATAGACAAAACTTTTCGAAAGCTAGAGAGCTACTAAAGGGAGAGATCCATGGAAAACAGAGGCTTTTGGAAAAGAGAGATGAAATATTCAAGTTTCTTAACAAAGATTACCAATCAAAGGCTCGTCGATCGTAGAACTCCAATCAATATATAATTAGCTAGTTTAATCACGTACAAGTAGATTTATTATAATTCAAGTGTGCTTCAATTTCTACTTAATTAATATTAGGGTTTTAAAATTAATGTCTGTCATCCTCTTATTTTCCTGAAAAATAATTACATCTATACGAAGATGATTTGTCAAAAATGAATTACAGACTTGAGCATAAATTTTGTTTTGGGCTTCTTTGATTGGGCCAGAAATTGTTGGGCCTAGATTTTTACGAATTTGGGATCTCTGCTTTTCTTGGAGAGAGTTAACTTTCCACGCAATTGCACTTGCTATCTCAGTTGTTCTCACCAAGTGGTCCCATTCCATTCTATCTCTATTGGGGTTAATAATAATTTGGAATAATTAGCCAAATCTTTTGTGTCTATCCAAATCCTGCCTTAATATGACAGGGACATGTTTTGACAAATGGAATGGAATGGACGATTCGACCTAATTCAGTTTCAATTGCCCTTTCCCGTAAGAAAAATTCCATCTACAAAATTAAATGTAGATAAGGTAGCCTCATTTGAATCAATTGTTTACAGGCTTAATACATAAAAGTAATAGAACATTTTAATCATACTCATCAAATTAAGGGATAAAATTTATATCTATGGTAATTATTTTTTATTTAACTAATAGTTTATGTAAACTGGGAGATTTCAATTTTAGCATACATATTTCATTATTAAATTAAAGACGTGACTATCTAGGCTTGCAATTCATAATAATTATCTTTAAAAAGTAATTTTATTAAATTCAATCAATTACCATATCTATTAGCATAATTAAATGAAGCATTAAAGCTAGCTTCCTCCCTGGACCCTTATATCATCACTGTCTTTAATCCTTAAGATAAATAAATATATAAATAAATAAATAAATAAATAAATACAAAGAAAACAAAAGTAACAAAAATCTGGCTTTGCTGTCCGTCTGACCTGGCTCTCTTCTTATTTTCTCCTCTTTCTCTCCCTTCAACCTCTTCGCCGCATTCACACTTCCGCACACCCACCCACCGCTCCACTAGATTCTTCTCAGTTTCATTCCTTCCTCTTTTTTCTTCTCTCTTTTGACATATACCTTTCGGCAGTATGAAATCTATATTCGACATGTCACTTCCCTGAATTTAGGAGCAGATCAGGGCCGACCTGCTCTAAAGTTTTAAGATTTTTTTTTTTTTTCTCTTGTCTTTTAATGAAGAATTGACCATCTTTTTTTAAATTCAAAATCGCTGGAAAACAGCGGAATTTGCGTCGAGTTCCAAGTGTATTGTATATTTAATTCGGTCGGATCATCCCCAATTTAACTGGACTTGGCGTTTTCAGCATCGATTTCTCCTCCGTTTCCTTGATTTGTTGGGATGGGAGGGGTGACATCAACAGTTGCTGCTAGATTTGCCTTCTTTCCGCCTACACCTCCGTCATATGGAGTAGTAGAAAAGGAACAAGGAGGGGTGCTGGAGTTGACACAAGTGCCAACACGAAGCAATGTCGAGGCGAGGAGGCTCCAGACAAAGAAAGGGAATGGCATCATTGCGATGCATGTCAGACATCCCGGTGCAAAATTGACCCTGCTATATTCCCATGGGAATGCTGCCGATCTCGGCCAGATGTATGAACTCTTTGTTGAACTGAGTAAGCATCTTGGAGTTAATCTCATGGGGTAAGATTATTTTACTGGTTTGTAGCTTGTAAATTTGTATAAACTTTTATAAATTGGTTTTCTTACTGCTAGGTGTTGTTTTGAAGTCAACACAGTTTTGGTAAATTTGTGTTTTAGATAAGTTCTGCAATCCATATCATGGAAAGGTTTGTACCTAAGTGGTATTTTTGTGTGCACGTACCAGTATGTTATGATTCAATTTACACACATAATCAGAGAAAGTGTATCTTCTACCAGTAAAAGTGTTAAACTAAAGCATGCAAGTGCGCATACTATGATCATGCCAAACACTTACAGGTGTCGATCTTACCGTTTAGTTAGTAATTAAAAGACACTTGCAGGTGTCGATCTTATCGTCATCATCCACCCACCTGTTCATTATTGTGTGTTTCACTTGCCTAGCAAGTTCTTTATTTGTTTGGGTCACTATCAACTGTTGTGTTGAATATTAAGGTTATGTTGTTGGGTTCTTCTAGTATCTGTCCTTTTGTGCAATTCTTAATGTACCATTTACCTACTAGCTTGCACTGTTTTCTTTTCAGGTATGACTACTCTGGATATGGACAATCTTCTGGAAAGGTATAGTTTGAATCTTAAATTTCTTTTAACTTAACTGTATCATAATTTATAAGGATAATTCTAGGGTATATCCAAGTTTTGAGGTACAATTGAGCATGAGTGTACAGTGCATCTTGAATAATAGTTGTTAATTGTTAAAGGTTAGAAAAGCCTTTTTAATAATAATATCAAATTGATTATCAGAAGGAAAATTTGTACCACAATCTCATTGGTTAGTGTACAATCTTTGTTCTCTGGAAAAATCATGTCAACAAGATTTCATCTCCGGAAAAGCACAAGATTTTTCTTAAATCTTCTGATCGGCAAACTGTCGAATGTATCCTTTTCCTAGTAAAAAGGAAAATTATTATATCTTGCAACTTTAAATTTCAACCATCAGATGTAAGCTAAAATAAAAAAATGCACCTTCTAAATTGAATGTACGCTAGATCGCTTGATTGGTTGGAACTTGGAAGTCCTTTTAGGAATTATGATAGTTAAATATCAAGTTGTCTCTGAAAGCTATTATTTATTGTCCCCGAGCTCTTAATTGATCATCGCTCAAGTTTAATTTATCACTATTGTTTTCTAATTTTTAAATTAGAATTTACCTTATGCACCTAGCCAAGTTCTTAAATGAGTACTTGAGCGACAATCAGTACTTTATCAGTTTATCGGTCCTTTACGTCTGATAAATTCTCAAATGAATCCAGAGAAAATGGGTTACATATGTTCTTTAATGTATTTCTATTTTCTGCACACTGTAGGTGTGAAATTAGCCCGTTTTAATCAATACATTATGGAAATGTACTGATGTGATGGATATTTATCATTCTGCGCGGGACCACAATGAAATCCTAGAATTAATCTTTCCTTGAGTAATTGATACACTTATTGTATTTGCAGCCAAGTGAGCAGAACACCTATGCAGATATAGAAGCTGTATATAGATGCCTCATAGAAACATATGGTGCATGTGAGGAGGATATAATATTATATGGCCAGTCAGTTGGTAGCGGTCCCACTTGTGACCTGGCATCACGTTTGCCCCGCTTAAGGGCTGTTGTTTTACACAGCCCCATTATGTCTGGATTGCGTGTCATGTATCCTGTCAAGCATACATACTGGTTCGACATTTACAAGGTATGTTTTTCTTTTCATGTCCTTCTGTAGAAACATAAAACAAAAGTTTGACCAATTTATGCAAGTAACAGTCAATACTTTATCCTGTTCCTAGTAATTTCTGACCAAAGTTGCAATGTTTGCTCTGACCCCCCCCCCCCCCCCCCCCCCCCTGCAATTTTGAGATATTTATTATGGATTGCTTAGTGGGGGCAGTGATGGTATTGGGACTGTTACCAAGCACCAATTGTTAGCTGTTAAATATTGTGATCCTATTAATAACTTGGTTCCTCTGTTAAATGTTAAATATATTGCACCTAGCGTGGCATGGCATGCCTTCCATTTTAAATTAAACTAATCAACCAAACCAATCTAGATGCTGGATTAAGTTCAAATGAACTTGTAAAAGTAGATTGGCTGTGTTACTTAAGAATTTATTTTGGTCGACTGTGTTGAATGTGGCCCTAACTCTGGTAAGTTTTTTCATTTTCCAACAATTGAACTAAAATCAAGCAAATCAGATATAAATGCAGATTAAGTTTATATGAACAGGTAAGACTAGATTGGCTGAGTCAATATGAAAAGTCTTATTGGTAATATCATATATTTTTTTACTTGAAACTTGATTTTGACAGGTTTGTTATTGCAAAAGATTCCAAATATGTTGGGTGTTTGATAGCAAATGTGAGAAATGGTTGGTGTTAATTTGTCAGAGCCCTTAAGAAAGAACTTATATGCAATATTTTGATTAATCCTGATACTTGAATCATGATGGAACAGGTCGAAAAGTGAAACTTTGATGTTTGTTGGCTAATTTTGATTATCATAATTTTTATACCCTTCTTTTGAATGCAGAATATTGACAAAATTCCATCCGTCAAATGCCCTGTTTTGGTAATTCATGTAAGTGCTTATACCTTATTCTTTACTTTTTAGTATTTGTATAGATTGTCTAGGGCTCTAGTTATGAGCCATCCCCCCGCCCCTCATTTCTTTAATGGAGAGAGTTTTCATATGTTAATTGGTAATCTTTGTCACTTTGCTTCTGCTATGTAATTTGGTGAAAGATGTATATTTTCAGAGCCACTGCCAATAATGAAAATGATAGTTGTAGATAGATGAGAGAAATTAGTTTCCACGTATATACAGTGCCCTGTTTTGTTAGGTTCATTTTCTTCTCCTCTCTTCTTTTACTTTTCTTTGGGCGCAATAGTGTTATCTTAACACTATTTTTTTTCCTCTCTTCTTTTTACATCATTCTTTGAGTCACAAAAGTGTTACCTTAACATAAGTTGAACTTTAGTGTGCTCTTGTTTTTTAATAATAATACGAGGGACGATCATCACCCCCAATTTTCTCAACAAAAAAAAAAAATGTAACAATTGGAAAGAAAATCATATTGATACCAGACATCTTAATACTCGAATTGAAGGGCTTTTAGTGAAAAAAATACCTGATATCAAGTTGGTATTGACCAGATTTTCTTTCATATTTTGCCCTGAAGACAATGCTTTAACATCTTAAAAGTATTGGTATAAATTGTAACTTCTGATTCCAGGGATTAAAATGGATACTGGACCGAACTAATAATAGCAATGTTTCTAAAATGCTCTTTTTCTTTAATAGTCTTTTTTGTGTGTAAAATTTAATTAGTAATTCTCCTCTCAATTCATAGGGCACGTCAGATGAGGTGGTTGACTGTTCACATGGGAAGCAGCTTTGGGAGCATTGCAAAGAAAAATATGAGCCTCTCTGGGTAAAAGGTGGCAACCATTGCAATCTTGAACTCTACCCAGAATATATCAAACACCTCAAGAAATTTGTGGCTGCCATAGAAAAACGACCTCCCCCTTCTTTAGAGAACCCACCCAAAATCGATGAGAATTCCAGTCTACTGGAGTCTGCAGTAGTTAGCTCTGACCGGATGAGCACTGATCAGAAGTTAGAGAATCCCCGGGCCAGTGTAGACCAGAGAGAGAGTAAGCCAAGGCAGAGCATAGATTGTAAAGAGAAAGATAATGGGAAACCAAGGTCTAGCATCGATAGGAGAGAGAAGTCAAGGAAGAGTGTGGATGCATCAGATAAACCAAGACCCAGTGTCGATCAGTCTGACAGGCCCAGAAAAAGCATTGACCGGTATGATGAAAATAGTGTTTGATTGCTAGGTCTTTATCTTTATCTTTATCTTTTTTCTGTTCTTTGTTTGTTTGTTTTTTTTGTTTTTTTTTTTTAACTACAGCAGTTCTATTAAGCCCTTGACTTATTGTGGGTTTTTGCATGCTTGCAGTTTTGGAGGGATGATGAGGTCAGTTTGCAATATCGACTGTTTGAAAGTCACTGCTACTGGTTGACGAACAAAATACTGTAGAGAACGTTAATACTTTCTGTTTCCTGGGAACTATAGCAAAGTGTTTATTTAGATTGGCTTTGTGCTTAAATTGATATACTTCAGTGGCCTGGGTAAACATATGGTCCTTCAGTTCAGTCAAAATTAAGCATCCATTTTTATGTTTGTGCGTGTTTGATATGAGAAAAAGGCTCCTTGATTTTATTTATTTTTTCTTTGAGTGTGTAGTTAAAGTTTTGATAGGGGATTTGTTGGTAGAGATGAAAAGGAATATTATAAAAACAATCAAGATAGTTGTAAGCTTTGTCATGTTGGGAGCGTGTTTGCTTTCTTGTAGATATTTTGTATGTGCTTTATGTATGATTGAGACATTCGTTAATATCTTTCTTTGTTGGGATCTCTATAATTTATCTGTCCCTTGGCCATTGTATGCAATTGAAAGCATTTAGCAAAACTAATTCTAGCTTTCACAATTCCAGGCACGCTCTGCTCAAGGCGTAGACGTCTCAGAAATCTCTACATTAGTGTTGCTTTTCATCAATTTTAATTTTGTTTGTTTAGTGAGAAATATTTACTGTGACGCGGACTATACCATTCAGGAATCCATATCCTCTGAGGTAACAGGATATTTTAGTTTAGATCCAATCCGTCCGATCAGATTTTGGACCAATCCAGTCTGAGGTGAAATGCACAAAATTTCTTTAATATTCATGCCAATGCAGACGGAACGGTTCGGATATAAACTCAAAATTTCTGCTACCACTGATATGAATTCACCATTCAGCCGATCACATGAATCTTTTCGCCCCAGCCCCGCCCCGCCCCCCCCCCCCCCCCCCCCCCCCCCCCCCCATAAAACTAACACATACCATCCTTCCATAGATTTCAAATTTCCTCTGAAATTAAAAAAACCAATCCCATTTAGAAGAACAAAATCAGTTATCAGAAGTGACAGCCAACGAACTTAATCCAGTAGAGAGAGTAGGAGATAGAATTGAGAATCAACTAGTTGTACTACGATAAACAAATACAACTTTCTTTTCTAACATAGATACATATTCATCAAGCTTAGAAACAACCGCCTCAAACTCGGAGACTTGTTGGTCTATTGCATCAATCTGCTGTACATAGTCCTCAAAACTATGGTTTTTCTTGCTCAATTGTTCGACAAAAACCCTTAGACCAGAGGCCACATCCCCAAACTTGTTATACTCCTCTGTCACCCTTTGGTTCATCTTTTCAAGCATCAGCAGTTCGTTGTTCGTTCCCTGAGATTTTAAATAAAAATAAAAAGATAAGAAAATATTGTGTTACCCTTGTATTGTTATTATCATGTCATAAAGTCTGTCAATGTAAAAATGACACAATTTGACATCCGGAAAATATCATGCTGACGGAATCAGTGCTGATACTGGGGTCTGAACTATGATGGTGATGCTACAGCATCACAAAAGATAAACCAGAAATTACTGCCTGTATGGCTATACCAATAAGGCAATAACACAACATACTAAATTATTTTAGTTTAAAACTTGAAAGTCTGCACTTGAAACTAAATTGAGCTTTTAAATCTCCGTGAAGTAGTCGCTCTTTTCTTCACAGAACATATTGGGTAGAATAATGAGGTAGTAAAGTTGTAATCCTCATCATGAACTAAAGAATGTTACATAAGCTACAATTTAAATATAAGTTACATTTATTTTCTATTCATTATTATTGTTGCAGCTACTGTTACTGTTATTATTTTTATTACATTTTAATTTATATCTACTTCTTCTTTGCTGAAGACTAAAAGTATCAAACGAGCAAAACTTTAATTTCATAGTGGTGGAATGGAATGAATGAAAATATTATTTTAAAAAAAAGAAGCAAACACCTACACTGTCCCCAATACACCATAATTTAACTATAATTCACGCGCACCTGAAAATCCTACCAGTTCAACCTGAGAGAGAGAGAGAGAGAGAGAGAGAGAGAGAGAGATTGGAAGGGGAGATCTCATGTACCTCGAGTTCGCCTTTGACCATGAGGGAGACATTAGAGAAGAGATCGGCCAGCGCTTCTGCCACCTCATCTCGCCCGACCTCCTCCTCGTCCTTCTCGGTCCGATCTGTCATCTCCAAACAGGAATAGAGAAGGATTGATCTATTTATTCTAGGGGGCAGGGGCTGCTCCATTGGGTGAATAATTTGATACTTTTTTACAACAGACCATGTTGAAGCCCGTTAGTCCGAGTCCGTTTAGGCCCAGTAGGCCCATATCGAAATTTTAATACCTGTTTTGGTAGTTAGTAGGTGTAGCCGTGTAGGTCAGTCGCACAGTATACACGTCGCGTCCGATGGATAGCGGATCCAAATCAGTTGGATGTTAGTTCAGATTCGTTTTGATCAAATGTGTATGAATTATAAAACCAATCAGACGATTCTAGACCTATTTGAGACCAATATCTACCGGACGTGCCCCGCTTCCTTTTATCTGCTTTCTCTTATTTATAAAGGTAGAGCGGCGGGTTAATGGATTAGATTGAGTTGGAAATTTTTCTAAGTAAATTCATTCAATCCATCAAGTCTTTTATGCAACTGATGTGGAATTTTGATTCACTATTTAAGATATATTTTTATTATCTTAGTTTTATATTTAACGTGGCATTGATTAGGGGTGTTCAATCGGTTCGGTTTATTTGGTTTTCAACCGAACTGAAAATTTTCAGTTTAAATGGTTCAATTTTTCGGTTTAAATGGATCGGTTTGTTTGAAATTTTAAATTATTTCGGTTTAAATAGATCGGTTCAGTTTAGACTTTTCAAAACCGACTGAATTATATTGGTCCAAGTATGATTTATATTTTGTTTGGTTCAATCATTGCTTCATTTCTTTCATTTTAGTTTAAATATTTTAAAACATCTACATATTTTGTATGGAATTGAACAACTTGTGTGTGAACATATGTAATTTTCGTTAATAATGGCACCAATAGGTTTACTTCAGTTTGAACTGAACAAACCAAAATTTACTTCGATTTATTCAGTTCGGTTCTTAATCGGTTTATAAGTTTAATCGGTTTGGTTCAATTCTATTTTTTAAAACCGAAGAAAAGTTTAGTTTGGTTATTTTAGTTCGGTTTCAACCGAACCGACCACGTGAACACCCCTAGCATTGATAACATTATAACAATAAACTAGATAAATGATAGTAAAATAAGATAAAAGATATTTAAGCATTAAAACATGAAAATTTAATAAACATGTTATATATTTTTTATTTTTTTACTAAAGAGTAAAATGGTTATTTTATAATTTAAAATGAAATATAAAAGTCAATAAAGAGTAAGGCTACGGTGCTATGGGTTGCATAGAGGACTACGGTGCTACGGCTCAATATTCGAATTTTTAAAATCCTAACGGTCGATCCGAACCGTTCATCTTGTTCTCCATATTAATATGTGTTTGGAGACCGAATTTTACATTTTTTAGAAAATTTTTACTATTTTTTTAGATAGGTAGAAAATCACTTGATCTAAAAAATTCTGCACCATTCAGATATTTGATTTTCTACCTATCTAAAAAATAGTAAAAATTTTCCAAAAAATGTAAAATTTGATCTCCAAACACGTATTAATATGGAGAACAAGATGAACGGTTCGGATCGACCGTTAGGATTTTAAAAACTCGAATATTGAGCCGTAGCACCATAGCCCTCTATGCAACCCATAGCACCGTAGCCTTACTCGTCAATAAATTGGGTAAACTTGTGAGTTTTTAAAATTTAGAAGGATAAATATGGTAATATGAAATTATAAATTATAGAGGGAGAAACGCATAATTTTGAGATTTTTGATGGACATATATGAAAGTCTGTTTGTATTTAACGTGTCAAACAAGACAATTTTTTTTTGAAATTTTTTTTTTATAAAATAAAGATAAACAAGCATAAGAAGAATAAATAAAATAGAGAGAAAATATGGCAATCTCTTTATTCATACATTTCTCATATGTGTACAATACAAGATTACAAAATCTCTATTTATAGGCTACAAATTGTAAATAAAAAAAACCATCTAAATAAATGGAGAAATAAATTTCAATAGTAGTGGCCATCAATTCCAATTGTAGTGCATGGAGTAGTGGGGAATAAATTGATGATTTTGGGAGTTACAACATGAATGACATCCACATATTTATAATATATTTATAATACTCCCCCTACATAAGAATATGCCTCATTAAAATCTTACTAGAAAAAACCTTATGGGATAAATACCTAGTGAAGGAAAAAAAAGTACAATATTCTTCTAAATACGCAACTACAGCCTTACCAGGAAAACCCAGTGGGAAAAACCATGGTTAAGAAAAATATAGTGCATATTAACTCCCCATCATGATAGCATCAATCAAGATCTTTAAGTCGGCGAACTCCAATATTACGAACTAGTTTTTCGAATATTGCAGTAAGGAGTGCCTTAGTGAATAAATCTACTGGATTTTTCACTTGAACGGATTTGCTGAACATTAATAACATTATTCTTTTGGAGATCATTTGTGAAAAAGAATTTTGGTAAAATATGTTTTGTTCTATCTCCTTTAATGTATCATTCCTTTCATTGATCAATACATACTGTTGGAGTTTTGACAGTTCAAACTCATTTAATTAGCTCGGTTTTGACAGTTCAAATCGATTAATTAGCTTTGTGCTTAAGGTGCGGAATGACCATAGAACAAAAATTTCTACGGCCAACTTAAACTCAGGATCTACTCCCTGATTGATTTCTAAAACTTTAATATATTTACCAATTAAATAGATTAATATAACATTTATACATTGTTTCCAAATTCGGATTGGAATGCAGACCGAGCGAGAAGAGCGACATCGGGAATGACTCGTCTCAGAGCATCAGACGTCTGATGCCTCTATCGGTTATCCACCAGGACTAACCGGAGAGCGATTTATTTCTTTTGCCAAAAATACTATAAACCGCAGAATTATGCAAAAACACTATTCACCGAGAAAAAGACGAAAACCTATAAACACGAATTTTCAGTTACTCAGTTTCATCAATAAGTAAAACTGAAATACCACTAAATTCATGAAAATACTATTCATCAATCCCATAAATATACTTCACAACAACCCACAAGATTATACGTCAACTACGTATAACTTTCTTTTCTCAACCAAAACACTATTGGGAGAGAAACTGAGAAAGAGAGAAAATATCGATTCGATTCGACACGAAACGATACGAGTGAATTAGTGATTTCTCTCTCTACACCTCCACCCCTATTTATAGGGTTATATGGCGGTTGCCAAATGACCGAAATACCCCATGAATAGTATGGAGGTTCTAAAGTGAAAAGACCAAAATGCCCTCGGTTGGATAAACATGATGACATATCATGTATAGATAAGGATGATGACATGTATGGATAAGTTCTAAAGTGAAAAGACCAAAATGCCCTCGGCCCAAATCCAATTAATATCTGTATAATTATTCTGAACAATTATATTTCTTGCGGTTGTTGTTTCGGTAACTTTTATACAACGTATCGTGTACGTTTATAAATTAACCGTTGTTTTTGCTTGTCATCTTATATGATATTTATAATGTAATTATATCACGTATAATTAATTATAACCATCTTATTATTAATCATAATCAATTTATAATTAATCAATAAGATTTTCCGAGTAGCTCCTATATGGCGTGACCCAATAGGATCTGTGTAATATTGGTAAATAGAATTAAAACTATTTTAACTTCTATAATCATGAGAGGCATCTGGCAGTATACATCATGACCATCCAATTACACAAATGATGCTGCATTGTACAATACCACGATCCAGTAAACTATTTACTTATGTCAGTTCATTTGTCACATAGCTATCATATCAGTTTCAAGGTAGATTTGTGTCATTCTTGCTAACTTAATCTTTTCTTGATCTTGAGCAGATTATCAAATATAATTACTCTTGTAATTATACCGCATGCAGATAATCTAACTCTACCAAGGGGCCCAGTGATGCTATAGCTCGTACAAAATACGAGGGACAATAGTACTTTTGATAAACCATCGCTTCCTCAGCTAAACTATACATACAGAATTACGGAAGTGCTACTGTTATGATTGCTTTTTACGGACAGCGTTAGATAACACTCACACATACACATCTCTTAGTAGGAATGATGAATACCTCATACTGTAGAACTTGACACTTAATGAAAACATTAATTACATGAACACAATTCTATTTAATGTTTCATTCGGGGTCTGCCAAATATCATGTTCCTAGAACATGTATCTATGTGATTAAATCTCTCATCAATGGTTCTAGATACTCTATTATATATGGAGATTCAAAATCAATATAAATTCCCAACTTTCTTTTTTTTGATATCACATTTTAGTGCGTTGTGGTGGAACAATTAGAATGTATATCGCATATTCAAAAATTCTTATATGGGAAATATTAGGTATGTAACCAAAAATCAATTATAAGGGGAAGCTTTATAATAGCTAGTTGGCATGATGCGAATTAGTTTTATTGCATGTAAAATATCATATCTTCTTTTTACATACAAACATCTACATGATATTCAATATTAATTCCGACTTTTTCTAGACGTATTTTCATAATTGAATAATCATAAAATTATGCTCTTTAATCAAATCAATTGAGCAAGTAATCTCATAAACGACAGGTTGTGATTTGATAATAAACATACATGTGACCATCTTATTGATGCATCAATTAAAATCATAAAATATTCAAATGGTCACATGTTGGATATATTGTTCCACAAATATCATATTGTATATGTTCTAGAAATAAAACCAACACATAAAAAATTCATCAGATTAAATAATCTTCTGGTTCTTTGATGAATGTTTACATTAATTATATATTATTTTTCGCATCATTATTGATCCGGAATGGCCCAACCGGTCATGCCAAACGATAAACATATTATTGTATGTAAACTTCTGGTTTACAATAACATGTGCTTTAATTGTACTAATATATGTGTAGTATAAGGAGAAACATATGCAATTTGTTTTCAATATACATTGTTTATATATATATATATATATATATAGAGATGGGCTATGGTGCATTGCAATGCATGAACCCTTTTATGCATTGCACTCTAAATCATGGATTTAAAGTTCAAACGACCAATCCGAACCGTTCATCTTGTTCTTCATATTAATATGTGCTTGGGGACCAAATTTTACATTTTTTGGAATTTTTTTACTATTTATTAAGCAATTTTGAAAGTCGCTGATCTGATGGTCCAGAAAATTTTACTGTTTTTTACTGTTCACAGCAAAACAGCAATTTTCAAAAATGCTTAATAAATAGTAAACAAATTCCAAAAAATATAAAATTTGGTCTCCAAGCACATTTCTATATGGATTAAACATCTAATGGTTCGGATCGGTCGTTTGGACTTTAAATCCGTGATTATAGTGCAATGCATAAGGGGGTTCATACATTGCAATGCACCATAGCCCATCTCTATATATATATATATATATATACACACACACACACAAATATATACACATATATATACATACACACACACATATATATATACATATATGTTCGCTTCTCAGAGTGTGCTTACAAAGTTTCAGGTACAACAAGTTGTACCAGTTTAAACCTTGAATCTACTCTCGTCTAGGGTTGCAAGTGCACAACCCTATCCGTATAGTATATTAAGGTATCGATCCTCAGGGACGGTTTAATTCGATTCTAAATCACCACTTATCTAAGCTAGTTACTAGAAGTGTGAAAAGTTGGGTTTGGTTTGTTTATGTTTCCTAATTTCGGGTGTCAATTCAATTAACAGTAAATGAAAGCAATTAAAGGTTTTGGTTTTGAACAATGATAAAAGGCGTTCCTAGGGTTTCAGGTTTCATCCCAAACTTTGCCTTCTCTGGACCTATCATGCGACTCGCATCATCTCTGATGCGACCCGTATGATGCGACTCGCATCATCTCTGATGCGGGTCGCATGGCCCTCGAGCAGAGCTGACATGTGTTCGTATCTAAGTTGATTTCTTGTGCGAGGCTTCAACCTGTGGCTCTCGCCTACTGGTATCTAACCTAAATTGATTGTCTGGTTAACTAGAGGTATCTACAACCTTTCGATAATAGAAATTTCACCTCTCGGCTACTATTGATCTTAGATCTACCTCAAATGCTCAATCACAATTACAAGATATATCAAGGCCAAATTACTAGAAGAGATGCTATAGACATCTAACAGTAGACAATCAAGAATCAATCAAGAAATCACAATCAAGCAAACAATGAATACTCAAACAACAATCACACAAGTTCAAACTTAGATCAAAACATCATTCAACTCAAAGACAAGGTTTAGAGACTACATCCTAACCCTAAGAACTAGAGATCTACTCAAGCATAGCAAAAGAAAGCATAAAAGAGAGAGAGAATAGGCAGATCATGATGAAGCTCAAAGATCCAAGGTGGATTGGAGAGGATCTTGCAATCTTCTCTTCTTCTCCAAGCGATCTCCAATCTCTCTCTTCTCTCTTGATCTTTTCTCTCTCCTTGAGGCTTTGAATCTTTAAATTTCGGAACTCCCTCTCTGGTAGCAGGGGTGGCCTATTTATAGGCTTTTTAAAACGAGTGCTTCAATTCTGGGCATTTGCTGTCTGCTCTGGAAACTCGCGATGCGACCTGCATCAGGTCTGATGCGACCTGCATCAGGTCTGATGCGACCTGCATCAGGTCTGATGCAACCTGCATCGACTCTGATGAGGGTCGCATCGACTCTGATGAGGGTCGCATCGGATGTGATGAGGGTCGCATCAAATGTCTCAGATTTCAGTAACTTCTCTGATTTTGCCCGTTTTCGCCTGATTCCTGCAAAGTAAGAACCAAAACATAGCAGTACCACATTCTATGGATATTCAATGTAGAAGGCACCATTTGTTGGTTCAAAACATAGATTTTTGTATGGAAACAAGTCGAAATAATAGGTCTAATAAAGTGATATCAAATTCCCCCAAGCTTAACCTTTGCTTGTCCTCAAGCAGAGATCTGTTCTTTGTTACCGGGCTGGACTCTAAATGCAAGTTAAGTTCCTAAATGTGAAAATTTACATGAGTTGCTTAAATCAAGAACCTCGAGAATCTTTATGGTATGATTTGGACTTTCCTTGATCAATTTTGATTCACCCCACAAATTGACTAATCAAACTTCAAGTTCTAGAATGTTTTAATACTTGCAAAGCTGAATACTCGAATTGATCAATCTATCATTCTTTTACTAAAATCAAGCTCTCATTTGTGGAGATTTTCCCTTTTTCTCCCCCAAGCTTGGAACAAGTTTAGGTTAGCAAGTCGCGGACTTCGTGTGTTGATATATGCAAAAGTTATTCTTCTTTTCTAAATTTGGGAGACGAGCTCAAAGGCGCCCAACAGGACTTATTGCCAGTACTCTTATTTTCTCCATCTTTTCTGTCTTTTTTTTTTTTTTTTAATTTGGGAGACGAGCTCAAAGGCGCCCAATAGGACTTATTGCCAGTACTCTTATTTTCTCCATCTTTTTATTTTTTTATTCTTTTGCTTTTGCACATATACCATGAATACACACATCCATTGGTATTCATTCATACCAATGAATATCCAAATCCCCATTTCCCTATTTAAAAGGCACAGTTCAGTTTCAAAAATTGATTTTTGATACAATTCAAGTTTTCATCCTTTCAAGTTCTCAAAACATCCCTTCCTAATCAGTTCTTTGATCAATTATGAGGTTAGTTCTAATTTTTCAAAGTCATCCAAATCACAACCAAAATTGTTCAAACAAGTCCTTAACCCAAGCAATCACACAAATTTATCACCTAAAAATGCAAATTTTGGAAAAATAAAAACATGACCTAAATGCAGATACAGTTTTCTTCTATTCACCCCCCCAAGCTTGAATGAAGCATTGTCCTCAATGCTTGAATTCACACAAGAAAAGGTAAATAGAAGAAAATATGGAAACTAACCAGACATGGAGTGGGGGGTGAGGCGGGGGCGTCTCACTGATTGGTGGGAGGTGGATCGGGTGGTTTTTGGTGGAGCGCCTTGTCGAATGTGTCAGAGGGATACACCATTCTTTCCTCATAAGGGTCGGGTGGTTTTTTCTTTCTAACACACCAAGGAACATAATGCATCGACCAGGTTGGTTGTGCATGGCCCGTATGATGGTCTGCATGGTCCGTGTGTCTGTGATCATCCGCTGGTAAGGTCTTGTGCATGCATGTGGCTAGGTTCGTGCCCATCAGCTTCTCGATAAAGTTCGCGATCACATTTTGCTGAGTTTGGAAATCCTCAAAGTGTCCAGCAGTGCAATACGGTGGCAAATCTGAGTGGAGCGTCGTGTTCTCAAACATTTGCAAAAGAAAAATCCACCCCATATCTTTCAAATCTTTGATCGACCACCCGATCGCGCTTATGTGAGCTTTCAATTTCCTCAAGAGTGTGGCAGTCCGATCAGGGTTGAGATCTGCATTTAAGATCACAGGACAACTTTTATCTGGATCTAGGAACTCATACCTGAAATTTACTGGAAGAGGCTTGAGTTCAGGAGTGAGTTTCTCTGTCTGGTCCTTGACGCGGGTCGCATCATGGTCTAAGCGGGTCGCACCGGGTGGACTCGACTCGCATTCTGACCTTGCATCTGCTCCATCCGACTCGCTTCGACCAGCTTCAAGGCCTTCAGACCATGGCATGCGACTCGCATGAGGTTGATGCGGGTCGCATCCAAGTTCTCCCAGGTCAGCTGCTTTCACATCTGCTCCATACACTGATTCCAAATCGCTTGTTTTAACCTGCAACTCAGATAGATAATCAGGGTAATTTTTAATTGAGCTCCCGTATCCCTCGCGAAGTTGTCCCTTAGCCAATTGATCCTCCATGTTGATTGTGCAGCATGCTTCTGGTTCAGCTAATCGTCGGGGAAAGGGTACCGGTGGTATGTAAGGTGCAGGTTTCTCAACCCCTTTCCCTTTCTCTTTGTCAGACTCTTTTGATGCGGGTCGCGTGGTACCATTGCGGGTCGCGTCCACAGGTTCTTCAGGTGGTGTTGCTGGTCGCATTGGCTCGATGCGACCAGGATTCACAGGTTCCTCCGAGGTTGATGCGGGTCGCATGGTGGTGGTGCGGGTCGCATCAGTTGGGATCTGATCAGTTGGGAAAGCTGGTTCATCGTACTGGGTCCCACTCCTCAGTGTGATCGCCTTAGCTTCTCCTCTGGGGTTTGGTTCTGGCTGCGCGGGCAGCTTTCCAAGTTGTGGTTGGCTCGAGGTGACGATGTGACTCAGTTGCTCCAACAATTTGCTTTGGGCGGCCATTTGAGTTGCCATCGATTGCATTTGCTCCCACATCATTTGGTTCATCTTCCCTTGCTCATGTGTGAAGTTGCTCACAACGGGATCAATGTACGGCTCGGGTGGATCGAATTGGAATGAGCAGTTGTTTGAGTTGTCGAATGGTGCATTGTTGTAGAAGTTGACCTGTTCGGGTTCCTCATCCCATTCCGCCAGTGGGCAATACTCGTAAGAGTGCCTCCTATCCCCACATATGACACATGGCTGTGGTTGATGATTACCGACTGCCTTCATGCTCATTTTGATTAAAGCCTCCTCCAGCTCGGCAGCTCTAGCAGATAGAGCTGCGATCTGATCAACCCTGTATCGACCGCCTCCTCCTCCTCGAGAATTGTCGTGGCTGAACCACTGTTGGTATGTTGCCATAGCGTCTTGAACTTCTCTGTCTCTTCCACGCGAGTCGCGTCGGTCGTGATGCGGGGCGCGTCGAGAGGTGGTTGTGCAGGAAGAGCTGTGTTCCTGTGGTAAGAGAAAAATAAAAGAAAAAGATACAAATTAAAATCTAGATTAACTTGGATAAGCAAAAATCTAGAAAAGAATTGATAGCCGTCCCCGGCAACGGCGCCAAAAACTTGTTCGCTTCTCAGAGTGTGCTTACAAAGTTTCAGGTACAACAAGTTGTACCAGTTTAAACCTTGAATCTACTCTCGTCTAGGGTTGCAAGTGCACAACCCTATCCGTATAGTATATTAAGGTATCGATCCTCAGGGACGGTTTAATTCGATTCTAAATCACCACTTATCTAAGCTAGTTACTAGAAGTGTGAAAAGTTGGGTTTGGTTTGTTTATGTTTCCTAATTTCGGGTGTCAATTCAATTAACAGTAAATGAAAGCAATTAAAGGTTTTGGTTTTGAACAATGATAAAAGGCGTTCCTAGGGTTTCAGGTTTCATCCCAAACTTTGCCTTCTCTGGACCTATCATGCGACTCGCATCATCTCTGATGCGACCCGTATGATGCGACTCGCATCATCTCTGATGCGGGTCGCATGGCCCTCGAGCAGAGCTGACATGTGTTCGTATCTAAGTTGATTTCTTGTGCGAGGCTTCAACCTGTGGCTCTCGCCTACTGGTATCTAACCTAAATTGATTGTCTGGTTAACTAGAGGTATCTACAACCTTTCGATAATAGAAATTTCACCTCTCGGCTACTATTGATCTTAGATCTACCTCAAATGCTCAATCACAATTACAAGATATATCAAGGCCAAATTACTAGAAGAGATGCTATAGACATCTAACAGTAGACAATCAAGAATCAATCAAGAAATCACAATCAAGCAAACAATGAATACTCAAACAACAATCACACAAGTTCAAACTTAGATCAAAACATCATTCAACTCAAAGACAAGGTTTAGAGACTACATCCTAACCCTAAGAACTAGAGATCTACTCAAGCATAGCAAAAGAAAGCATAAAAGAGAGAGAGAATAGGCAGATCATGATGAAGCTCAAAGATCCAAGGTGGATTGGAGAGGATCTTGCAATCTTCTCTTCTTCTCCAAGCGATCTCCAATCTCTCTCTTCTCTCTTGATCTTTTCTCTCTCCTTGAGGCTTTGAATCTTTAAATTTCGGAACTCCCTCTCTGGTAGCAGGGGTGGCCTATTTATAGGCTTTTTAAAACGAGTGCTTCAATTCTGGGCCTTTGCTGTCTGCTCTGGAAACTCGCGATGCGACCTGCATCAGGTCTGATGCGACCTGCATCAGGTCTGATGCAACCTGCATCGACTCTGATGAGGGTCGCATCGACTCTGATGAGGGTCGCATCGGATGTGATGAGGGTCGCATCAAATGTCTCAGATTTCAGTAACTTCTCTGATTTTGCCCGTTTTCGCCTGATTCCTGCAAAGTAAGAACCAAAACATAGCAGTACCACATTCTATGGATATTCAATGTAGAAGGCACCATTTGTTGGTTCAAAACATAGATTTTTGTATGGAAACAAGTCGAAATAATAGGTCTAATAAAGTGATATCAATATATATATATATATACACACACACACACATATATATATATACATATAGAGTAAAGCTAATATACACTTAAGTGTACTGTACTCTTAAGTTTAGGCCCTTCGTTTTCTTTAAAAGTCGTGCAGATTCTTTAAAAGTCGTGAAAGCACGACTTTTAAAGAAATCGAACGGCCTAAACTTAAGAGTACGGTACACTTAAGTGTATATTAGCTTTACTCTATACATATATATATATATAGAGAGAGAGAGAGAGATGGGCTATGGTGCATTGCAATGCATGAAACCCCCATTATGCATTGCACTATAATCACGGATTTAAAGTCCAAACGACCGATCCGAACCGTTAGATGTTTAATCCATATTGAAATGTGCTTGGAGACCAAATTTTACATTTTTTGGAATTTTTTTACTATTTATTAAGCATTTTTGAAAATTGCTGTTTTGCTGTGAACAATAAAAAACAGTAAAAATTTTTGGACCATCAGATCAGAGACTTTCAAAATTGCTTAATAAATAGTAAAAAAATTCCAAAAAATGTAAAATTTGGTCCCCAAGCACATATTAATATGAAGAACAAGATGAATGGTTCAGATTGGTCGTTTAGACTTTAAATCCATAATTAATAGTGCAATGCATAAGGGGGTTCATGCATTGCAATGCACCATAGCCCATCTCTCTCTCTCTCTCTCTCTCTCTATATATATATATATAGAGTACGGATAACGCGCTTCCTCTAGCATATGGGCCGAAATGCTTCCGGTGGAAATTTCAAATTTCAACATCCAAAAAGTCGATCTGAACCGTTCATCTCCTTCTCCATATTAATATCTGCTTGGAGACCAAATTTTACATTTTTCTCAAATTTTTTACTATTTTTTAAGCCACTTTGAAAATCGCTGATCCAACGGTGGCTTAACAAAACAGTAAAATCATTGGATCAGCGATTTTCAAAGTGGCTTAATAAATAGTAAAAAATTTCAGAAAAATGTAAAATTTGGTCTCCAAGCAGATATTAATATGGAGAAGAAGATGAACGGTTCAGATCGACTTTTTGGATTTTGAAATTTCAAATTTCCACCGGAAGCATTTCAGCCCATATGCTAGAGGAAGCGCGTTAGCCATACTATATATATATATATAGAGGTGGGCTACGGTGAGTTGTGAAGTAAAACGCGTTTCTACTTCACGCCGTATTTTTATTTTGAAAATCCAAACGACCGATCCGAACCGTTAAATGTTTAATCCATATTGAAATGTGCTTGGAGACCAAATTTTACATTTTCTGGAATTTTTTTACTATTTATTAAGCATTTTTGAAAATTGCTGTTTTGCTGTGAACAGTCAAAAACAGTAAAATTTTCTGGACCATCAGATCAGCAACTTTCAAAATTGCTTAATAAATAGTAAAAAAATTCCAAAAAATGTAAAATTTGGTCTCCAATCACATTTCAATATGGAGAACAAGATGAACGGTTCGGATCGACATTTTGAACTTAAAAATCACAAAATATGAGCGTGAAGTAAAATAGTCGCTTTACTTCGCAACTCACCGTAGCCCATCTCTCTCTCTCTCTCTATATATATATATATATATACACATATAGAGCTAGGCTACGGTGAGTTGCGAAGTAAAGCGACTATTTTACTTCACGCTCATATTTTGTGATTTTAAAGTTCAAAACGTCGATCCGAACCGTTCATCTTGTTCTTCATATTGAAATGTGCTTGGAGACCAAATTTTACATTTTTTTTACTATTTATTAAGCAATTTTGAAAGTCGCTGATCTAATGGTCCAGAAAATTTTACTGTTTTTTACTGTTCACAGCAAAACAGCAATTTTTAAAAATGATTAATAAATAGTAAAAAAATTCCAAAAAATATAAAATTTTGTCTCCAAGCACATTTCAATATGGATTAAACATCTAACAGTTCGGATCGGTCGTTTGGACTTTCAAAATAAAAATACGGCGTGAAGTAGAAACGCGTTTTACTTCGCAACTCACCGTAGCCCATATATATATATATATATATATATATATATGCATATATTCACCATTTTTTATTAGTTGTCTCAACATAATATCCATTTCGACAGATATTCTTAAAGCTTAATAAATTTCTTTGAGACTTAGAAGAATATAATGCATCGTTAATATAAACTTATATTCCTCCATATAATAACAATATTGCTCTTTCGGAGCCTTCAATCATATTTTCTTTTATGTTTTTCTTATTCATTTTCTTCATTATTTTTCACTTCTAATAGAAAAATGTGTATTTTCATCATCACCACGTCCACATGAGTATGTCCATAAATTATTATGATTGTCATGTGTTGCTACATTCACTTCAGAGAATGAAACATAACTAAATTCATGATTTTTTTTATTTTTTTTATTTTTTTTTAAAAGAAAAACAACTCGTTATTTTGTTCAACTATAAAGGAACAAGATATCAACTCAAAATATTTTTGAAATCTTCTTCATCAGAAAGATTAAATCATTTAAAATAAAAAAAATGAATTTGCTGATAAAAGAAAATAAATTTTGTTACTAACAGTGTGAAGATGTACTTTAGAAAATCAATCATTACCTAATTTTTTTTCTTTATTCACCGATTTAATTAAATTTGGTAATATGATGAACACCTCCAGCATTATAAAATAAATATAAATTTTACATGAATTAAAACGATATAAGAATACAGATTTTTATAATCCCATTCAAATTGTATATTATAAAAAAATATGAGTATGATCTAAAATTAATATTGAATAGATTTAATATAGTCAGATCTAAAATTGCACATATGGATTAAAAAATTATGTTTAACAGATAGCTTCAGGCCATTTGATATTAATATAAAATAAATATAATATTAACTTTGATACACACTATTCATATGGCTCCAGGCCATTTCATTAACCATCATATAAATTTTTCTTTAATTCTTCTTCAGGAAGATCTTCTTAATATCTTTTGAAATCTTCTTCAAGAAGACTAAATTATTGAAAATAAAATATTGCATAAAAAAATAAGAATCAAATATAAATTTCACATTATAAAATTTATGATCAATGGATGGCTTCAGGCCATTTGATAAATTAAGGCCTTATGATTAATAGATAGCTTCGGGCGATTTGATAAAGTCCAGAATTTGTGATTAACAAATGACTTCTGGTCATTTGATAAAATTGAAAATTTATGATTAATAGATGGCTTCGGGCCATTTTATAAAGTTGAGAATTTATCTCAAATCGATAATCAATCAATTCATATCTAATTTATCTCAAATTTAACAATTTGCTCTCCTTGTCATTCAAATTTATATTTAGCAGAAGAGAGTCATAACATAATATAAAATAATAGATTGGTCTTCGGGCCATTTCATAAAGAATTGTAGTGTGTCATAATGTCAAAAAAATAATTTGATTTCTCAAGTATATATGAATAAATCATCTTATTGCATTTACCCATTACTAATTAGAAGTATCATTTAAATAAATGATATTAAAATAAAAAAAATCAAAGTTACCTCGAATCTTTAGCTAGTAGAGCTCTCGTGCTGATAACGTGTTATAAAATAAAGATAAACAAGCATAAGAAGAATAAACAAAATAGAGAGGAAAATATGACAATCTCTTTATTCATACATTTCTCATATGTGTACAATACAAGATTACAAAGCCTCTATTTATAGACTACAAATTGTAAATGAAAAAATCATCTAAATAAATGGAGAAATAAATTTCAATAGTGGTGGCCATCAATTCCAATTGTAGTGTATGGAGTAGTGGAAAATAAATTGATGATTTTGAGAGTTACAACATGAATGACATCCACACATTTATAATATATTTATAACATTTTCTATTTTTTCTAAGTTTTCCTCTCTCTTTTTCGCACATTAAACGAACTAAAAATGGAAGCAACAACCATAAGTGTATTACCGAATTTTTTATATATATCCAAAAAAATAATTAAATTTTAAAAACTAACCAAAGTTGCGCAGGATTTCGAAATCTACCCAAACTGCAAATTTTTTTTGCGGGTTTGTAATTTCAAAACAGCGGTTTAAAAAAAAAAAAGAGAGATACCTCAAAAAAAAATAGCGGTTTCAATTTTTTTTCCATTTTTCAGATTTTTTATTTAAATAGAAATATTTATAATTTATTTATTTTTTGTATTGAAATATTAGAAATATTTAATATATTTCTTTGAAAATAAATGGAATACTATATAATTTGATTTATTAAAAAGACTGCTACAAGTAATCTGGATCAACATTTTTCATGCCGGATTTTTTGCGTTTGTAAGAAAAATTAATATATTTCTTTGTGTTATTGGAAAAAAAATAAAAATATTTGGATTATGAGTTATTGATTTCGGTTTAAAAGTTACTTCTAGGTAATACATAAGATATTGTGATCCTTCTAGTACATTTAATTTATAAAATGTTGTATCTATATTTTGAGAATTCTTTTTTTAATAACAATCATTAAATAACTTAAATTTTTTTTTTCAAAAATAGATACAACTTTTTATAAATTAAATGTACTAGAAGGATCACAATATTTTTTGTATTTACTTAGAAGTGACTTTTGAATCGGGATCAATAACTGAGAATCCAAGCATTTTTATTTTTTTCCAATAACACAAAGAAATATATTAATTTCTCTTACAAACGCAAAAAATTCGGCATGAAAAATATTGATCCGGGTAATTTGTAATAGTCTTTCTAATAAATCAAATTATATAGTATTACATTTATTTTCAAAGAAATATATCAAATATTTCTAATATTTCAATATAAATAATAATAAATTATAAATATTTCTATATAAATAAAAAAAATTGGAACCTCAAAAATATTTTGTGGTTTCTTTTTTTAAACTGCTGTTATGGAATTCCAAAACCGCAAAAAATATTTGCGTTTTTTTTTTTATAAAATGTTTTCTGGAATTCCAAAACGACAATATTTTTTTGCTGTTTTAGACTGTATTACTGCATAAAAAATTTACAGTTTGGATAGATTTCGAAATCCTGTGCAAATTTGGTTATTTCTTGAAATTTAATTATTTTTTTGGATATTTATAAAAAATTCGGGGTTTTTAATAAAGATATAGAACTGGTCCGCAAAAGACATCCATCCATCAGGTCATTTCATCATAACACCCGCAGCAGTGTTTGATGATGATAATAAGATATTCCACGTCATAATTTTGTCTATAAACCTATGGTTGTTGCTTGCTATAAAACGCAACAATTTGCATCCAGTCATCCACATAATATCTTCTTTTATCTGTATTTTACTATTTTATTTCTCAAACTAGATCGTTTTCTCGTGTCACAAACGGGTCGCCTACGAGTGCGTATCCTCTGAGATATCTCAACTTTTGCGTGACCGACGTGTCCGGTGCCTATTCGGGGGTGATGTAGGGGGTCAGTATTATGTGTGCTTCGAGATTCGTGCAGAACGTAGTTAAACGGTTGGGATATTACATAAAGTCACGCAAAGTTTGAGATATCTCAGAGGATACGAATTCGTCGCGTACTGCCTACTGGCCCTACACGTGTCACATCAGTTAGCCTCATCAGGAACACGTTTGCTGGTAGTCGCGTAAGTAACTTTTGTAAAAATTAAGAAGCCCTGAGATACACTTAAATAACAATTATGCCATTAACGATGTAATGAGACTAATGACACCATCCGCTTGAGTGCATATCCTCTGAGATATCTCAACTTTTGCGTGACCGAAGTGTCCGGTGTCTATTCGGGGGTGATGTAGGGGGTCAGTGTCATGTGGGCTTTGAGATTCGTGCAGAACGTCTTTAAACGGTTAGAATTTTCCATAAAGTCACGCAAAGTTTGAGATATCTCAGAGGATACGAATTCCATCCGCTTGGGGTGAGTCATACTGTGTTGTCACGTCATCAAGTTAATTTTGTACGTACTATGTTGTGCATTGATCAAAATATTAATGGGTGGTCACGGTATGCGAATAATCACGCTTTGTTCAAATATGTCCTGACTCGCGTGATCATTTTATCATAATTTAAGTTGGTTTATTCAAAATTCATCATTTGATCAAGATCTAATGACTCTAATTACACATGACTTATGTAATTACATGCCATGCTGTGTCGTGCCGTGCTAAATTTTTAAAAGATGATCACAGTACGGGATACACAAATCACGGTACGTAATCGACATACATGACGTACCATTTTGTACCGCAACCGTGCTATTATGTGACGGAACGAGCTTTGCCGTGCCAATTTTCTCACTCTAGGTGAGGTCGCGATACTGTGTAGCATAGAATTAATTTTTTTTCGTTTTTAAAATCTAAATAACTCATCTAAACTGTTCAACATAAGTTTCACCTGCTAAAAGCCTGACACTAATAGAATGGCAACGATGTTATTTATTCCAATACGAGGTTCTCTTACATGCTACTGGACGGTCGATTGAGATGCTTTTGTCGCACTTCTCTTCCGTCTCCCACTGAGCAGTTCTTACTTCTTAATACCAAAAAAAAAAGAGAAAGAAAAACCTCAGTTCTCTTCAAAGAAGGAAAGATATATTATTAGGAAAAACCCAAGAGAAGAAATACGCTTTCCTTTCCATTGAAAGAGACATCAACAATCGGCGTGGGGTCGCCGCGCGATTTGTCAAATTCTATCCATCTTGCTAAGAACGAAGGTGCGAGAAAGACCTGAACCACACGCAATTTGTTCTTAGCAGGTGCTTATAAAAGACTTTTTAAGTCAGTTTCTAGCTTCACTTCTTCTCGGACACAAGTGAAGAAAGGTTAAGTTGTTTTCAATTAAGCTCAAAGGTTGATCAGGCGCCAATTGTAAGTATTTTTTTTATTTTTTTTTTGTCAATTCTTCAATTGTAATCTTACATGCTGCTTTGATCAAAATTTTGTCGGTCATTTGCATGTACACCAGCAAAAACATCCATTTTGTGCATTCAACTTGTCTAATTTTAACGAAGTTTAATCTCTAGGCTCTAAAAAACACTGGAAAGTGTACCATACTCATTGACTTATTTGATCTTCTTCAGGATTAATTTTGTAATTGGCTATTAGTTTGGATAATCATATGGTTGGGGACTTAAGACTTGAGCAGTTGAGCTGAGAGATCATTGAATTAAAGTCAATCACTTGTACTAAAACCGGATGCGCTATTGAGTACAAAATTTTGCACAATCACCGAACTAAAATTTCATCTTTCTTTTTCTGAAAAGACAACTTTGATTTAGCACAAATTGACAGAGCAAATTTTTAACTTATCAAAATTATTTCTGTAGAAATTCCAAACATGAGAGCTGGAAACTCTTCGGTCAACCCAAACCCAAAGGAAATTTCCTCCATACAATCACCGCTTCTACCAATAATAGCACTAGATGAAGACACTGACATGCCGGAGGAATTTCCTGAGTTCAAAACTGGTGGGTCTTTTTCTGGTGCCGTCTTCAACCTCTCAACGTCTACTGTGGGTGCCGGTATCATGGCCCTACCAGCCACAATGAAGGTCTTGGGTCTTGTGCCGGGGATTTTGTTGATTTTGTTTGTTGCTTGCTTGACTGAGGTATCTCTTGAGCTTCTCGTCAGGTTCACAAGTGCGTCCAAGATGAACACATATGGGAGAGTTATGCGGGACGCATTTGCTAGACCTGGAAGGATTCTTCTCCAACTATCCATTATTATCAATAATGCCGGCATTATGGTTGTGTACATGATTATAATTTGTAAGTCTTCGTATCATATCTGGATTAATGACAGTCTGACATGATGCTGCTTATTGTCCTTTGTGCATGTTATGCACTTAAGCTTAACTACAAGAGCACGGCTATTTCTTTTAATTTATTCCCTGTTTTGTTTCTGGAGCATTTTCGGGTGTTTAATCACATAATTGGTAATATATGGACAAGAAATTAGGGGGTTATAATTGCATACATTACAGAATATTGAATGAGAATTTTCAGTTTTAGACTCTGTTGGGGGTAATTTTAGATGCTATTTCAGAATTGATGGTATTGGTTCCATCAAGGTTTTTGGGTGTTTAAATTGAGGGTAAATGGGCTAGTTTTGGGTTTCGCATTGATGTTTAGCGGATAATGAGGGTTAATTGTGCCTGGACTGAAGTAAGCAATGGTTCAATTGACACTTAAGGATCAATTTAATGCTTACTCGGTTGTTAGTGCCATTACTTTTGTATATTCTATAGCATAACTATTGTATAATTTGTTGAGGAATATCTATCCTAGTGACGTCTTGTTTCATTTGACTTAAATTTTCATCTAATTTGTAATCTTTCTGTTAAAAGGTGATGTTTTGTCGGGAACTTCATCTAGCGGTACGCATCATACTGGTCTCTTGGAAGGTTGGTTTGGAGATCACTGGTGGAGTGCTCGCACTTTTGTCCTACTCATTACTACAATTTTTGTGTTCACCCCCCTTACATACCTTAAGCACATAGGTTTGTTTCACCAGCTCTCTCAGAATCTTATACATATGATCACAATACCTTCAGTACAACAAAGACCAAAATGCCAGAAAAGTGTGTACAGTACTAAATCAAATCTTTTGAATGCAGATTCATTGAGATACACATCAGCTCTTTCAGTTGCCCTGGCGATTGTATTTGTCGTTGTTACCGCTGGAATTACTATTTTTAAGCTGTGCACTGGAACTATAGAAATGCCACGACTGTTTCCTCAAATTACAGATTTGGCATCTGTATGGAACTTGTTTACTTCAGTGCCAGTTATTGTTACAGCCTATATTTGTCATTATAACCGTACGTTCCTCTCTTCTCTTTTAAGTTCTTCTAATTGTTTGGAAACATTAATGCATTGCATAAATAGCAGACATTATACTGTACTGTCCATTCCTAGGTTGCTTATGTAAAGTTTAAGGTGCATGCTCAAATTCAATATAGCAAGAAGTATATTGGGCAAGTTTAATAGGTTGATAGCTCTCCGCAATGTTATATGTAGGCATCATTATTTTCTGGGCAGAAAGAGGAAAAACCTGGCCCAACATTCACATGTAAAAGAAAATGAAAAAGAAAAATTATTTTGCACAATAGACGTGCAAACTTCTGATAAAAAAGTCAGAACAGCAGACCTAATAAGTTTAATACTGGGTACTGATTTAGGGAATGCTGATTATCATTAATTTATAATGTTTGCTGCTGAATCAAGCTCCCAAAACGCCTTAATCTAGCCCTCAAACAAAAAAAAAAAAAAAATCTTTTCCAATCAATTTTGACTGGGCAACTCTTACTTCTTTGCAGTTCACAGCATCATAAATGAGCTAGAAAACTCATCTAAAATTCAACCTATCATAAGGACCTCCCTGGGGCTTTGCTCTATTGTATACGTCCTCACAAGTGTATTTGCATACCTCCTTTTCGGAGAGGAGACCCAAGATGACGTGCTCACTAACTTTGACTCTGACCTGGGGGTCCCCTTCAGCACGCTCCTAAACGACATAGTGCGTGTCAGTTACGTGCTTCATATAATGCTCGTGTTTCCCCTTGTCTTTTTTGCACTGCGGGTCAACCTTGACGGACTCTGCTTCCCATCCAGGAGGCACAAGCCGCTTGCTCATGACAACAGGAGGTTCTATTCTTTCACTGTGGGGATTCTTGTAGTGGTATATTTCATTGCAATTTTTGTGCCTAGTATATGGGATGCATTTCAGATTACAGGCGCGACTGCTGCTGTTTGTATCGGTTTCATCTTCCCTGCCTCTATTGTACTCAAGTAAGCCCTCCTGTCAACTAATTGGTCTTTAGATATTTACCACTTCATGTGTACCCTTTACATGTATAGAAATTTAGGATTTTAGTATTTTACCCTTGGAAAACTGCAAGTAGGCAAAATAGGAACTCATAATCAATAAAGAAAAAATCAAATTTAGTTGTTGATTACATTGTGTGACCAAAATAACCTTACTGTCCTGGTTGGGTACTTGCTTTCTAAACTGACAATGTCATCTGATTATCATATGCAGTAGAATTTGTCCAGTGTTCAAAAGTAATTCTTAAAGTAGAATTTTCTTCAAGAAAAAAGAGTTTTCATGAGTCTGAAAGTTGAGTTTTGGAAGAATAAATGTGATGATGATATACAAAATTTTGAGGGGAATGTGGGCAAATTTATATAAATTTTCTTCAAGCCTTTTTTGTAGTTAGTAAATAACTACTTGTCTGGACCCCTTATGGTCATTTTAAGAAACAATTTTATGGTCATTTAGCCGAAGTGAAGTGTTGTCCTGCATTAAAATACAAGTTGCTGTCTAAATTATGGGTAACTTCTAATTACAAGAATAATCATACGTTCTATCAAATTTTAGGGATCCTCATGGAATTGGAAGCAAGAAGGACAAGATTTTGTCCATCTTCATGATCGTACTCGCTGTATTTGCAAATGCGGTGGCATTATACAGTGATGCTTATGCTATTTTTCGTAAGAAAAAGGAGGCATGATTCTTCCCAGGAACCAATTATTTATTTCCTCGTGTGCGTAGTAAGATATACAGTTTCTTTTGTTGGGTCTAAAGGTTTATTTTTGCCCTGCTGGTCCAGTCATTGAAAGATGCAACCAACTCAACCCGCAGTTGAGAACTACATCTATTTTAGATATTTCTAGGAGATTTATTGCTTAAAAGCATCTGCTCTAATTACAAACATATGGGGTTTCTATTTGTCAGAATAATCCTTTCTTTTTTCTGTGCTTGTTCAGTTTTTATATTTTACTATGAGGAGGGATCACTTACAACATTTAAAAGTTACATCTTACAACAATTTAGTTTTGTAATTTTTAAAGTCCAAACAGCCGATCCAAACCGTTCAACATGTAATATGTACTAAAATTTGTTTGAAGATCAAATTTTACATATTTTTTTGAATTTTTTTACTATTTATTAAGTATTTTACAAAACAGTTGTTTTTCAATGGTCCAAAATTATCTAAACACAGCAGTTTTGTAAAATACTTAATAAATAGTAAAAAAAATAAAAAAAATGTAAAATTTGATCTTCAAACACATTTTAATACTGATTACATGTTGAACGGTTGGGATTGACTATTTGAACTTTAAAAATCACAAAATTAAATTGTTGTAAGCTGGTGTGACTTTAAAATGTTGTTGTAAGTAGATCCCTCATCTTTTATAGGTATATAGCTTTTGCAGTCCATTTTGAATTCTTGATACACTGCATTTGGTATGTTTGTCTACCATAAACTTTCAAATCTGAACTGTTTAAGGAACAGAAATGATAGCAGCTTTCACTGGAGCAATAAGAGCTCTTGAAATTGACCAATATACAAATTAATCAATGGCGTTTTGAAGCCAAACGGGTCAACGCCAGATATAACAGATTGCCACTGCACAGAAATGCTGCGATTTCACCCCTGTTGGAAAAGCAATAGGATTGCAGAGGCAAAGCAACTTTGCCTGAGATCAAAATTAAATTCCTCTGTAAGTCTGTCATATTTCTTGATCAGGTCCAAGTGACCCGCCACACAGAAGTAGCAGCTGGTAGTGCCTCATAACACACCCTGAGAAATTATAGATTCCTTCAGGCTGGGAGAGTGGGAGGATGATAATTGGGGTAATAATTGTAGTGTGTTATTATGTGGTTCCACACGTCCAGTTGTTACAGAGAAATGGACAATGGAACAGCTTACCACCAGTGGATCTTTGTCGGATAAGTGGGCCCCGCGCGGATAATGACATGTCATCAATGAGATATCCGTAAAAATCACATTCCCAACAACAGTAAGCACGATCATTTATGGCTTCTCCTGTTCTCCAGTCCTCGACTGTTTCAACTCGGACTTGTTTGCTGATTGATTGGCGTGCCTCATTGGTCAAAGTTGCGCTTGCCTTGCACCGCGCAAATCTCTACCCCGTCATTTCTTTCTACCCAAAAAAAACTACACTGATACAGGCGTACTGTACTGTTTACTTCTAGTACCTTTCCTCAGAATAAAAGAACAAATGATACCTTCTACTCCTATGACTTTTTTCTTTTTGGAATACAAGCTGGGGCTCTTGTATTGTATTGTATGGCATTATGAAATTGTGATTAGTCACAAGATTTACAAATTAAATCCGAATTAAACTCAAATAATTCATTTTTTTGGTGATGCCGATCTGAACGCCGAATTATTCTATTGACTGAACTTTGACCGAATTAAACTCGAATAATTCATGAATTTTACGAACTTTTCCCAAATTTTACGAATTATTTGCGGATTTTTCCTAGGACATTTTTTTTTGCTCTCTTACAGGACTGAGATCTCTGGTCCGGATAATTCCAAATTATTCCCGAATTATACCCGAATTATTCTCGAATCACAAATTTTTGACCTCGTCGGACCGAACCCAAATAATTCATTTGTCACTATATTTGTGAATACAACTTAATGACCCGCTACATATTTCACTACTAACACCTGGCTGCAGATAATCTAAACGAAATCCATTCGGATAAGGATGCTATGAATTGGTTTGGATCTCCTGTGGCGCTGCTGGTCACGTATTGTGTGCACAAATTCCAAAATGTTCGCATGCAAGTCTGCAACCCCCCCAGTTTGCTGCAGTACTTGGACGCATCCTTCATTAACACTTCTCTTTTTTATTCTCCTTCTCAAAATTCTAGAGAGACGACCTCAAGAATTAAGATGCACATTGAAATACACAAATAAGATATTACATAAGTAATGTGCAATTATCTAAACTTTGACAACTAAGTTGAAACTTATTTTGACAACTGCCAACAACCCCTTTAATTTTTAAACACTAATCAACACTTGATATTTCACAATGAATATTTAATATTATATAAAACTCACTTAGCTATTGCAAAATACATACTTGCTACTTCCGAGTTACCATATATATTATTTAAATAATTCTAAATTACACACTTGTACCACTACAGATTGCCTACCGAGTTTTTTTGGGGAATTGGCAATACAATGATTAGGCCTTTAGAGGAATAAGGACTAATCTTCTTACAAGATAACTACAATATTTCTAATCTTAAATGTAATTTGCTGCTCTAAAGTATCTACATCACTGATACTATGAGAGTTTCTAATCTGATGTGGCAATTTCTAATTCAATTTCAGAGATGTGAGGGAGTTTCTTATTTAAAAACTATTTATAAACTCTACATTAAATGATTGGTTGAAATTATTTCTCCTTGTAATTTTATTATAGAAATTATAAAATTAATTTCAGAAATATGAGACTAAAAAACTTAAGAGACCTTAATTTTTAAAAAGTGATTAACAGTTATTTAGAAATCATATTGAGTTTTAAAGATGTAGATGCTCATTATACGATTATGGGTCTTTATAAAGTTAATCTTAATGTTAAATTAAAAGAATAAAAAAAAAGTTACATGCAAAATAGCATAGTGTTCCTGTTTTAAAAATATTATTTAATCAGGATACATCGACCGTAGAAGTAATAAACCCATTATTACTTTACACCTAATGAAAGATGAACATGATACATGTAGAACTTTTCTTACATCTCGCGCATCTTCTATTTATTTCATCATACAACAAGAAGGGCATTCCATCAACTCGCATTTATTCTTAGAAAATAATGCCCCAATTTACATGCAGTAAGGGTAAGCCATACCCTTAATCCTTCCTTTAATTGATGAGCTTGTTATGTACTTGAATGAAAAGCATTTTGCACGCATCATAAAATCACAAGACTCAGCCTTTTACAAGGAACTCATAGTTGAAACCCCTCACCCGGCTTTGTTGCGACCTCTTGGTTACTTAGTTGTGGGTTAGTACCAAAATTCATGCTCATGACATTGTGGAGCTCATCTTGCCAAGAGGTGGGCATCTTTACACAAAAAATAATAATAATAAATTGTAAGAAAAACAGATGGTCAATTTCATAAATGTTCACATTGTATACCAAACCTGTAGAATAATGAGCCCCAAGTCCTTCTCCCTTTTGTTGTGCTATAATAAGCCAGTTGTGCAATAAGGGGCATTTAAAGTAATTCAAAGAGAACTGCCAACCTAATTATTTATGATCCATTATTATTGGCTAACATCAATTTGAGATCTCAGAAGAGATATTGCATTTGCATGTACTGAAGTGTTTTCAAAATCCAGCTTCCCTACACCAAATTAAAGAATATGTACTTCTATTTTGTTAAGCTTGCACTGAACTATACAGACTTCTTAGCTTATTAAGATAATGCAATTTGAGTTATAAACCTCTGTCAATTTATTAATGTTCTAAACTTTTTTTTTGTTTCCAATTGAAACAGGAGAGGGTTTCTAATTATCCAGCAGTTTGCAATAATTTGTAAGTCGGTGCAAATGTTTCCATATTTCGAATTAACACCAACGATCTGGAGATAGTTGCTGTAATGGAAAATGTATATGCTACTATATTGTTGATGACTTTGCTCCTACATCTAAATTAGCTATGCCTTAATAAATACAGTTAAAATAGAGTGTAAAAATGAGAAACAGATTGATCTGCTGGTTTTGTGATCTCTTCATAGTAGTTAGTAGTTACTCAGCATTGGGAATGTAAATGAGTAGAATGCAATTCAAAAATTTCCTAACTAAAGTTGCAGTTTGCACAGTTGGTTTCTACTTCAAAACAACTCAGAAACTTGAAGTTCCGTACTACCTGCACATGAGCTTCATCTTCTTCTTCTTTTTTTCCTTTTTCAGTTTTCAAGTACTATAAAAATAATGGGTATAACTACAGAAACCCAGAACAAACAAGTATCAAAACTAGCCTCGCCACATTTTTGTTAAAATTTGGTATTGAAATGCTTTCAATTTACCTGAGGATGATTGGGATCTTTGAATGGATTCATTGTAGATAACGGGTTGTTGATAGCTCGTCTAAATGGTTCGGACGGGTTTAACATGCCTGATAATCCAGGTGGGAGCAAACCCGGTTGTGAGTGCAGCTGAGAGTGAAACATTTCATGTGTGAAACCGACTGTGGAAGAACAACCACCGCGCCCTTGTAAAATCTACACATTTCAAACAAAAATTAAAATATATCATGCATAATATGTTCTGATTTAAAATATAATAACAATAATTGACAGAGTTAGATATTTAGGTACATCTTTTGAGAGGAGTGCTTCAATATTGAGGTCCAGCCTTGGATTTACAGCAGCAAGTTTCATGGAAAGAAACTACATGACAAATAAACAAACAAAACAATAAGTTAAAATATAAGACCAACAATGATTAAGTAAAATATCTCGGCTCTAAAATACAATTATGCATACCTCCACTTTTTTTTTTTTTTGAGAGAAAGCATACCTCAACTTGTCGTTGCAATGACTGAACATAATTTATGATCTCGTCCAGCATAACAGCTTTACCTGTCACCTACATCCCAAATTTTTAAAAGCTTGAATTACGAAAATTTGTTAAAATTTCCAATAAATTTCAAACTATTAATGATACACCATTTCTGGCAAAGTTACCTTGCTACATCCTGGCACGAGTTCTTGCAGGTACTTCATTCTCTCACTAATCTTCTCTCTTCTCACCTGAAAACATTACAGCATAAGAGGGTTGCAAAATGACCACTTTACCCTTCAGCTTTAAAGCAAGGCAAAATGAACTTACTCTTTCGGCAAGGCTGTGGCTGTTTGTGGCCTGGCCACGTCGTGCTCTGACATGAATGTAATCTCCTTTTGAAGCATCGGCTGCATCCTTACCATTCTTTCCAGCATTTTTACTACCACTATTTTCTACTTCTTTTTTAGTCTCTGAGGTTTGCTTGCCAGTTTCTTCTTGTGATTTCATGCTAGCTTGCCCTTGTTCCATCGCCACATCCTATGACAGTAGTATTTATTAAACTTTTTATTTATAATGATTTATTATATGTTTGGTGGGGAAGGGTGTATAGGCAACAATATAACAAATTGACGATATGCACATTTTCTTTAAAATTACCCTTCTCTAAGCACCTCTTAGATTTAAAATGAATTCAATGATGTTGAAAACCTAAAAAATGTCATGGTGGGAACAACAATGGGTCAAGCATCAATATAATTATAAACAGATATCACCTTCAAGACTATACCGCCCTCTCTTGATTTGTTCAAAATAATTGAATAAATTAATAAAAAAAAATGTTCCTCCTTTTCATTTTCTCATCAATTTGGAAATTTTTGGATAAAATGAAGCAGTAAATGATTTAGATGTCAACCGAATATACTCTTTAAAATAAATTATTGTTAACAGCAACTGCTAATTTCCTTATTTATCTAAAAATAAGATTCTAATATCTACCTGATTGGTTCTTTTTCTCTTCTTGGCACCACTGTCATTTTGTGAAGAATCAGCATTTGCATTTGCATTATCTTCATTAGAAATTCTGTCATCGGCCCCTTCATTACTCTCAGTGTTCTTCTCAATAGTTCCTAGATTTTTAAGTTGATTCCCATGGCTGGATCCAGAACCAATAGACATGGAATTCAACTCTCCCTTTTGAGTTTGATTCAAGACCGAATTACTCATCCCTCCATTAAAAGCACCATTTGCACCGAAGCACGACAATCTAGCTGCTCTCTCTATGAAACCAGGTTCAGATGGGAAATTGGGTAAACCTGGTGGGATAACACCCGAAAAGGGAAATTTATTTGAAGATTGGTTTAAAATACTAGGATTGAAGGATTCGACCATGGGATTGGAGAGATTTGGCATTCCAGGCCAGAGAGTAAATGGAGAACCGGTACCGGTACCTGGTACCATGCCAATTGGACCCCCAAATTGAGGGATCAGTTGGGGGTCTAGTTGATCCCCATTTCTCTTCTCGAGTCCATTGCTTTCGCTCAAATCCATTGCCTCCTGTTGCTTTGCTTTCTTCTCTAAAGATTAAAAGGAAAGGAAACTGTGGTCTTTGGAGTGTAATCTCTAGAGAGCACAGAAACCCAGTTCAACAAGAAGAAAAAATGATAGAGAGAGGGAAAGTAAGAGAGGAAGCCCAAAACGAACTGTTAAAAAGCGGAGAGGTACCTTCTCTTCTCTTCTCTTCTCTTCTCTTCTCTTAATAGTAGAGACTAGAGACTAGAGAGGGGGGGATTGAAGGCTTAAAGGTTAAAGGAACCAGAGAGAGAGAGAGAGAGAGAGAGAGTTGAGGAGGAGAGAAAGGAAAGCGACCAACCAGACAGTGAAAAGGAAAGTAGAGAAAAGGAAAGATACCCACTTGAGATTCCCACAGCAACTTTAATTAACCTAATCTATTCTAATCTAAGCTTGCTTGTGTTTGAGCCTTTTCTTAATGGAGCAGTTGATAAAGATTAAAGTTCTCTCTTCTCTTCTCTGTACCCTCTAATTTAATGCATTGCCCTTCCCGTCCCTTCCCTTCCCTTCCCTTGCCTAAGCCTATTTACCAAGCCCCCTCTATTTTAACCAAATAACCTTCTTCACTGCTCTATGAACACACATTCTTCATTCCTTGCCATTGCTTAAGTAATTAGAGATGAATAAATATGTTGAAGCTAAACCACTAATTTACTCCTGTCCATCAATTTGTCCTTTAGAAGAATTAATTTTCTTGGATAGCACTCTTCAGACTTTGCACAAGATTTAAAATTGCTTCCAATAAATAACTACATTAAATGTGGGTTATTATTATTTTTAATGATTTTTGTTAGAATACAGATATAACTTCATAACTCCGTCTCTGTGGTTTCTACACAGTATGTTCCAAGTCAGAAAAAAGAAGAAAGATTTGTGATAGACTTGACAAGTCAGCGGTAAAAAAAGCCTCTTTATGGAAATTAAACCCTCACGAATTGGGTAGTACTACTAGGATGGGTGATTTTTTGGAAAGTCTCTATATTGTTGATTCCGGTTAAATTTCATTTCTAGCCTATTCAGTTTGTTTGAAAATAAAGTCTTCAAAGAAGAAAGAAAGATACATAACTTCATATTCATACTGCATGGCATATTTTATATAGAAAAAAGTTTACCTAATTTTTCACTTCACCTATCCTTAAAATAAATTAGAATTCATGGTCAAACATGAAATCTGCCAAGTAATTTCACGAGGAAGGACCCTCTAAAATCAAGAGCAATGACAGTTGACCGGTCCATAACTAAATAAAATAAATTCATTTTTTTTTTTTACCAACTACCTATTGAAAACAAATTTTGAGGAAATTTATTATTTTAAAGGAGACAGGAGAGGTAAATAAATGATTAGCCATGCACCGGCCAAATAGGCCAATAGATTATTAATTCAAACCTGCAACCGTAAGATAAAGTAAAAAAAAAAAAAAAGCAATGAAGCAATTCTTCTTTAGTTTAACCAAAGATTTGTTTAGTTGAGCTATAGCTTTAATTGATTAGTGTTAGCTTTTAGCAAAGCTTGGTCTTTTATTTTACCTGACTGTTTAATTACAGCTCCTAGCTGTCATACTGACATTGCCAACCCCGTAACAGTATATTACATTATTCTAATCTCTCTCCCATGTGACTACTATTATCATACTTTGAATTAACAGTTTAACTTAAGCAGTTAGTCTCCTCTCCTCAAAAAGTTAAAAAAAACAAAAAAAAAGGCAAAGCACAAAAGTTAATCTTTTCTTGTTCATATCCTTCAAACACAAGTAAACTACACTAACCAAATTTCCTAGGAGATGCTGTTATAGGGAACCGCAGGTCTAATATTAGACTTTTTGCTGAGACATTTAATACTCTTAAGCTTAAGTTTTTATTATAAAATTTAAGCTTTTTGTAAAATGTATTAATGTATTCCTCTGAACCTGGTTCTGTTTTAAGTGAAATATAACACAAATTATTTTAAAATAAATTAGTACCGTGCAGAGCTTATATTACGGCCGTTATTTGGTGACAGAATATTTTGGGCCTGTTGGGCTTTAAAAGGCCGATAAGACCAGCACAAAAAAAGGAACTCTCCAAAGAGCCCCTACATTATTCTGATTTTGCACAAAAACCTGAATTGTTTTTTTTTTTTTTGAAATAGTCAAAAACCTGAATTGTTAGAGAAGCTAATTCAATGTCAGGTCATGATGTATATATGTCAAACGCTTAATCTATATATGCTTGTGTTAGAAATAATGAATCATAAAAATTAAATTACTCCAGCATTCTTGTGTTAGAAATAATGAATCATAAAAATTCAAGATCAGAATTACTCTAGTGGAAAGTAACTTGAATGTGAAGGTTCCTTTTATGTCTGATTTTTCTAAGCCATTTCATTGTTTGTCTAATCTTTTTTTTTTGGGGGTCTTAAGCTTCTTAGAATGCTAGTTGGAGACACCACAACAAGATACCGAGTGTGTCCCATTGATTCACAACCGAAATATCTAGTACTCAAGGTTCTCTCTTTTTCGGATATCTAGACCTAATTGTCTGAAATTTCTACTTTATCCTTTGAATGTGAGGTTTAGCACTGTATTTAGAGAATATGAAGAGATTCCTTCAAAAGGGTACATTTTTTTCAACGAAAAATGTATCTCTTCAGCGAAAGAACGCATCGATCACCTCAAGCAATAGTGCATTTTTCTCACATGATACTCAAATTCCAACAGTATCTAACTATGAAATATAAGAGGAAAAAAAAAACATTAATAGTTTTCATATCCAAATTTCTACAGTATCTAAATATGAAATATAAGAGAAAAGAAAAACATTAAAGGTACCTTAAATACCTATACTCAAATATTCAATCCTACTTTTATTAACTTACGTACTATGATTTTATAATCATAGTTAACATGAATATTTTTTTTTATAATATTAATATCTATTCGCACAAAAGTGTATCACAAAGTTTCAGTACAACAAGCTGTACCTTTTAAACCTTGAGTTAACTTCCGATTAAGACTGCAAGTGTACAATCCTATCGTATAATAAAATCAGGTATCGATCCACATGATGGTTCAAATGTAAACTGGACTCTACCTAAATTAGTTAGGTACTAGAAGTGAGAAAAAATTGAGTTGGTTTGTTTAAATTCCTAAATTTGATTGAAATAATTAAATGACAATAATTAAAAGTTTGGTTTTAAACAATTGTAAAAAAACGTTTTCAGGGTTTCAGATTTCATCTTCAACTCTGTCTCTCGGTACCTGACGGCACATGGCCCTCAAGTTAATACAGCATGCATATGTTTCTGCGTTGTTTCTTTGTGTAAGGATTCACTGACCGTGCCTAATATTCCTAAACCTTAACTCTCATATGTTGGCTTAATGAACTTGGTAACGGAAATGCAATTTCACCTTCTTAGGTTTCCAACCCTAAACTCTTGTTTATTGATATTCTACCTAAGTTATTTGTCAGATTTATTAAAGGCATACACCTTCTCTCGAATAATGAAAAAGTTCACCTCTTAGTTACAATTTGGTCTCGAAAACCTACCTCAGATACTTAGTTTAGTTGTAAGAAACATCAAGGCCAAAATACTAGAAAAAATGCTATAGACATCTAATAGTAGATAACAAGAATCATTCAAATAATTTAAACTAAGCAATTAAATAATACTCAGACAAATAAACACAAATATTCAACACAAATTCAAATAACATACACAATAAAATAGAGTATCCGACTACATTTTAACCCTAGAAACTAAATAAACTACTCAGACATGATCAAAAAACAAATACAACAAGTTATAGAAGAAATAGCCATGACAAAACCCGAAGAATAAAGAAAATCCGTGAAGAACTTTCGTTTTTCGCTTCTCAACTTTGTCTCGAAGCAAGCTGTCAAGTCCAAAACCCTAGGAATTGCTCTCTTGCTCTCAATAATGCAGAATGCCTTGGTCTTCAGCAAGAAATCTCGTATTATAGCCTTCCTTAACCGACTTTCCTTTAATTGGCCTCTGTATCCTGTTCTGATTTGTTTTCGAAAAAGGCTGACGCGACCCGCGTCAGATGTGATGCGGCCTGCGTGTCTGTGTCCCTCGCGTGAACGATGAGTGTCGCATCTGTGGTCGCGTCAGGGTGTGATGCGGCCCGCTTCGGATGTGACGCAGCCCGCGTGGAGAGTTTCAGAATTCCACTAATTCCCTGATTTCGCCTGTTTTCTGCAAAATAAGAATAAAAACGCAGCAGTATCACTTTCTATATATATTTAATGTAAAAGACGCAATTTGGTGGTTTAAAACACATATTTTGGTACAGAAATTTGTCGGAATAATATATCAAATCATGAGACATCAATATCTTATGGTAACACAAACTGAAAATTAAGTTGAATTTGGCAAATTAAGTTGAAAATGTGGATATTGCATTATTTGTTTGTTTTAAAATTTATTCCTTCCTCCAAACATAAGTTTACAATGTCAGAGGTTCTCTGGAGAGTCTCTTTCCGGAATCTATATTCATGTAGACAATTATGTTGTCTTTATTGACTATATATGTAAGGGCATTTGCAAATTATTTGAAAGGAAGGGGCTGCGTGCAGAGCTTTTCTGCAATTTCTATTGATTTGTACCAGATTTTCAATTTGGACCTTAGGTTTGTCCTCAAGCAAGCACTAGAAACAATGTTATTCAATGATGGTCATTCATTACATAGTCTAATTACACACAAAATAAAAAATAATTAGTTTCCTGACATATAGGTATGGGCTTCAACTGTGCAGCGTCAAATTCCACGATCACAATTTAAATCGTACGTACCAAGTTTCTTTGTCAAAATTGTAATTACGACGTAACTGCATTAAATATGTACTTTTAAAATTTATTAGTCTAAGTGACTATATTTTAATGGTTTTTTTTTTGGAGGAAAACTATATTTTAATGGTTCAAAAACCATAACCATCCGCCACCCCCCACCCACCGGTGAGGGAATGAAAGGACTTAACAACGTGCGGAAGGGAAGTCATAAGCTGTGATGTATAGGAATTCTTTCTTAGATACCTAATCTCATTATTACGAAAGAAAGTTACTAGTGTTGAGGTGGATCGAAGTCGAAGAAAGATAGCATAGGTCTTTAAGGGAGTTCCCCACCACCCCTACTCATGGGCGGACCCAATAAGAGTCAGGAATAGGCACTTGTCTACTTTTGAATTCGATTTTTTTTTAGATTTAGTAGTGTTTTATACTTGTACCTACCTCTAAATAGATATAATGCCTACTCCTGAATTTAATTTATGCTCCAGTAGAAGAAAATTATGCAGAAAAGAAAGTCAGTCCAGACTAATTCGCGTAAAAAGAAAAGAAAAAAAAAAGACGTAGTCCAACTCGCTACTCCACTTAAAAGAATCGTTGATTTGTTAGGAGAAGAATATGTATGCTACTAAGGATATAATTAAATATGTACTATGCCGTGATTAGTCACACCATAACTTGGATGACATGTTGTGTCGTGATCAAATTTGAAAGTATGGTCATGGCACGTAAACGGTCACAACACATTAATCACGCTGTGACCACACGTGACCGATCACATTTATCACGTTTAACTATTTTTTTTAATTTATGTTAGTTAATTTAAGATTCACCATTCGATAAAGATCTAACGGTTCTAATTATACGTGACCATATGTTGTGCCGTGGCTAAATCTTTTGCGTTACGTGCCTTGTCATGTCAAATTTTTGAAAGATGGTTACATAACGTAACCGACACATGTGCCATGATGGAACCATATCGTGCTGTGACGTATTCGGTCGTGCCGTTATTTTTTAGATCATATCCACTACTCCACTCTGATTTGCTAGGAGAAAAAAAATTACACTCTTATTAATATATTGTGCCTACCCCTGATCAAAATCTTAGATCCGTCCCTACCCCTACTCCTTGATCTCCGCCTTAGCGTCCCATCTCCTTGCTGCTTGTCCCGCCGCCTCATCTGTTTCTTGGCCTCTTGAAGCGATAGAGTTACTACAGCACTCTTATTTCTTTATTTACTCTCTGTAAATTAGAAAATAAATGTTTAGTTTTTGTGATGATGATGTTATGTGTTTGTTTTGTGCTACTTTTTGTTTCTTCTTCTTCTTTTTCTGTTTCGAGGTAACTGTCATGGACGAGTTGATTTAGTTCCCAGTCTGGTTTGATTCAGTGCATTTTTAGCTGATTGGTGACTGTCCTGGTCCGGTCGATTCAGTTCCCAGTCTGGTTTGGATTCAGTGCCCTTCTCGACTGTAATATGAGTACTGAGGAAACCATCTCTATACTCCTATCACTTTAATCAATCAAGAATGATCAATTTGCGTCCACAGAATGCACATATCTTGTGCATTTTTTGTACAGACACTGATTATCTAATTTTATGTAACAACTATTTTGTAACTTTTTCTATCAATGAATCTGCCTAATGGTTTTCAGCCAAAAAAAAAGCTGATAAATGAGGAAGAACCTTTTTTTTATTGAAATGGAGGTAAACTGAATTTGAGAAAGAAAATTAGAAATTTATTCGTAGTTTTAAGTTACTGAAAGAATCTCATAAGACCGCAAGAGAATAATTAACATTGGACCATGATGTTAGATGAGAAGATATAGCGAAAACAAGAAGATAAATATTTTTGTGTTAATGCAAAAAAAAAAAATATATATATATATATATATAGATCCATCATCCATGTGGAGTAAAAATAATATCTTTTATTATTCGTAGTTTTAAGTTACCGATCTAATTTGATTCAGAGCCTTTTCAAACTTAGATCGGTTTAAATTATTCATGTTCGTTGAGATTTAAAATTAAGTCATGATATAAATCATTTTTATTTGGTTGAAATTTGTGGGTTAAATCATGGCTTTAACACGTTGTTTGGATAGAGAGTAGAGGAAAGAATGGAAGGTAAAGAATAGAAGGGAATGAAATGGAATAGAAATGAAGATTACATATTTAACATCTTCGTGTTTAAATAATTAATGAGAGAAAATAAATTTAACTTTCATTTTCGTCTTATTTTTTGTTTAGTTGATTAAAATTTAGGAGGTTAATGAGAAATTCGGTGACTGTTGTAAGTTTGAGGAAAAAATCTTGTATGAGAATTATATATGTAAGACATATGGTAGGGTATTTGTGTGATTTTTTCTAAAAATATTTGTAACAAAATTTCTTTCCATCCGTTACACTCCAATTTGGGAGGAAAATCAATTCTATTAATTATAAATTTTTTTTTTTTTGAAAAGTGGGGATACCACCTGTTTCATTACAAAACACCCAAGTTCTTACAAATGCATAGTCCAAAATATACAAAACCAATAACAGCTAAACTGGAAATAGAAATAGCTAAGGCAAAATACAACCAATAACAACTAAGTCAACTAAAACAATTAAGACGTATCACTTCGAACCACAACACTCATAGAACTAGAATCTATTAATTATAATGATACAAAGTTAAACCTTTCACCTCCTGTACTCTTCACCTCTAATATAATTTTATCAACAAATACGATTCGACGGAAAGTTTTTGTTCCTTTCCATTCCCTCCCTTCCTCTACTCTCCATCCAAACAAGGTTAAGTTGATTTATTTTTGTCGCCTTTGCTTACAACTTTAATTAGAAATAAATTTAAATAGAATAGCCAGATTAAATTAAAAAATAACAAAATAAATAAATTAATGGATGGATATTTTAGAGAATTTTATCAAAGAGTGGCTAGAAATGATTATAGTGTAGAATAAATTAATTAAAAAGGAATTTGATCCCTTTTAGGAAAAGAAAGCTAATGAAAGCTGTGAGCATATGAGAGATTGCATCACCATTCTGCTATTTCGCTCTCTACATGCCAAGCATGGAGAATGATCACCGGTTTGTTGCCATATTCTTTCTAATTTAGACCCAGAGAATGATACACATATACATGCACTAGCTATATATGTTGCAAAAACATGCCTTCAACGTGCTCATAACGGTGCACCAATCCATGTGCTAGAATTATTTGGAGGCTTAGAGCTACTTTTGAACTCCAATAATAATTGATCAACGGATAGATAAACAGATAGATAGATAGATATGTACATTGATTTGATTTTGGGGTTGGGAAAGTACTTTTGCGCCATGGCATCTATCTATTAGCTTTCTAAAATTGGTGATTGAAGTGCCTATTTTCATAATAGCTTTTATGACTATGAACAATTTGAATAGACAAGACAAGATGTCTATTAGCTATTCTTTTCATTCATCATTCATCATTCATGACTGGTGACTTGAGTTGGGTCCAGATTTTTTTTTTTTTTTTTTTTCAGATTTCGTAGAATATTTTTTGCTACGAATAAATGACGAACGGTATTACGGGTTGTCGTTATATAACAAAGCCCACTTACAATAACATAATACAGTGAAGTGCTGAGATATGGTCTTTAATTTAGTGATAAAGATAATATTTTCTATATAGCAGTTTGCAGATTCGAAATCCAATTAAAAATCTTTAATAAAAAATTAAGTTAAAAAAATGGATTCCCAGATTTTTAAAAACAAGGAAGAAAAAACAAGAAACACACAGTGATGGACAATGGTCTTGAAAGAGAAATCACTATCAGAAAACAAAGCTGGCACAATTCAATCATTGATTTAGAAAAAATCAAGCAGGCGATGAGAGAGCTATTATTCCTTTGTAATATAGGCATATTGCCAAACTCTTTTATTACCTCCTTACTTTGAAGAGTCAAAGTGTACCCACTCAAGGAAATATTGCTTTAGCATGTAAGAAACATAACTAACTCATACCAACAAATTAAAATAAATAAATAAAAATAAAAATAATAAAAACATAGTAGAGTGGTTGTTATGATTTTTGAAATATCGATTTTGGCTCACTTGATTTTAATTTGGCAACACGGGTAGAATAAATAAATACGTTGAAATGAATATTCAGTTGTACTGTGAAAATACTTCAAAAAAAATTCTGATTCGAGCAACATATTTAAAAACAATATTTTTCTTTTTAGAAGACTTGTTATCAGTACTAATTTTCTGATAAAAGTTATTAATAATTTTCATATCAATTCTAATAATCTAAAACCTAGAAATTAACATATAATGAAATTTAGGGAAAAAAACATAAAAAGTAAAGTTAATTGTAAGTGATGGTGAAACAAATAATCTATAATTAACTAACGATATTTAATTGTCAAATAATAATAAAACAAATTGAGGAAGGATAAATTAAAATTAAAACATAAATCGAAGATATATAGGTTAAAATTATTTTGAATCATCCACATACTCAAAACTCTTTGGGAAAAATTTTCTGGTTTGGATGGGTAATGACTTGGACATATGAACTCAAAATGGGTTAAAAGAAAACTCACCAAACACATCATGGGAAAAATTTACTTGTTGCTTCAAAAAAATTCACAAACCCATAAAAAAAAATGTTCATCCGAACGGAACCTCGACACCTCATGCCAACCACCTCTCGTAGCACGAAGGGAAGAAGACAATGACGTAAATGACCTTTTTACCCCCAACAAACCGAACTATATACCATAAAATTTCAGTTGTTTTCATGCTTGCCAACGGGTATCTTTGATCATTCCAGTTCCAGCACTGTGGGAGGATCGTAGGGAGTCTATATAACTTGAATAGACCTAAGCAGCTAAGCTAGTGGGAGGTCCAATACAAAAATTATGCCTAGTCTAATTACTATTTACTAAAGATATTATCATTTATATGGAAGGCGAAGGTCACATGTTTTGAATCCAGCACTCATTGAAGATTATTAAAAACAAAAAAAAGGTAATAACTTTGACATTGGAATGCTCTCCGATATTACACGGTACATGACATTGCAATACCTTTCTTAATCTTGAATTACATTCTTTCTAGCAAATTTTTGTAACATCTCCGTTTTTTATACACTTTTTGACAAAATCAGATGCTTTCAATCATATATCTAAATGAAGAGCTAAAAACCATGTAAAGATTTTTGTACTCTTTGACCTCTTAATTTAATCATGCAGCTAATAGTTGATACCGCTCCTAATAACAAATTCTCCAAAATTAAATGCAAGCCTAACTGTAAGGTATTACAATATTCCGACCTGAAAATCGTCTTGACACACTTCTTTGTATTTTTTTTTTAATTCAAAATAGCATATCCCTAACACATCTCCCCCATTTTATCATTCGAATAATACCCACCACAAGACAATTAGAACTAACCTATACAAATTTCAACACCATTTAACTTTTTATTGTACATGTTCATTCAGCACAAGCTGATGCAAAAAGTTATTGTTGACAATTATTGAAGTCGATCCTAATAACCAAGAGCACAAGATTATATTGAGCAAAACAGTTTACCTCTTGAAAGCCTGCAAAAAATAAGACAATCAAAATAAATTCTGTGAATATTCAAAACCAGAAGTTAAATTTAGTGAACAGAAATTAATGTAGATTTCAGAATCCATAACTATATTCTTTTCACAGCACAACAGAATTATCAAACATGTCCTGCAGAATACTAGAATAACAATTTATAACTATCCCCTATAATACCTCTGATGTTATATGGAACTAAAATCAGAAGTACAGTTTGGCTTTTTTTTTCTACAGAATTTAAGAACAAACTTGAATAACGTGTAGGGTTTACAAACATATTTTCAGGTTTTGTAATTGTACATAATTACATATGCAAGTTGGAATTAATCGGACTCACATCATTATTCCTGGATGCCTCCTTCACTTGTTCGAGTATTCCTTCCTTTGCTTGAGCAGCTGCATAAATCACCAATAAAGAACAATTTCAAAAACATTTTTCTTTAAGCCCATTATTACTTTCAATATCAAACCAATATTAATACAACTTACCTTTGTTTGAAACTTCGTTAATCACCTTGTTAGTTCTAACAGCAAATCTCTGAAATGCTTGGCTAGAAGAGGAACAAATGGTAACAAACCCAATTAGTTTGGTTGTACTGATAAGTGAAAATTCCAGATTATACTCAGGAACACAAAACTATAACAAAAATAAGAAAATAAAAAGTTAGAAAAGAATGTTGTTCCTCGACGTCCAATTGCAAAAATATAACAAATGCAACGGATAGCGAGAGGAAACCAATTTTAGCTTTATTGTTTTACAAGCCCATGCATATACATTTTTATCCACAGGCTTAACCAATAAATAAAGCATCTAAATTCAATAGTTTTAATGTATGGACCAGTAAACCTTAAAATCTGATGTGTATAAGACCTACAAAAAAGTAATCCTAATCCTACAAAAATTGATATAGAATAATAACAGGGAAAACAGAACTCAGCCCCTTAGATGTTCTTTATAAAATGCGATCATCTCCGCATTATCATTACAGGTCTGTATAGAGACCATCACTGTTCTTGATCCCAATTACATTACAGATTTATAATACAGAAAAGATAATGGTTTTTTTTTATTTATTTGCGAATAACACCAAATATTTTGTGCATTCACAATTTAACAAAATTATAATGTTTGTAGCTCTTAAATGTATGTAGACGCTTGTTATGTATGGACATTATAAAGTCCATACAGAAATGATAAGCAAATACAACTAGAAATATTGCTTCAAGGGAACGGGTCAATTGAGGATGGATTCCTCAACGACCAGATGATGAAGCCTAAAATCTAAATAGAAATCCATAACATTCGAATCGGAAAAACAAAAGCGAGAAGACTTACTTATTTGCGAGCCCTTCGACGACGATCTCGTTTACAAGATAGCTCAATACTCTCCCCAAGAAGTTCCCACCCGCCATTTCTCTCTGTCCTCCCCCCCTCTCTAGCTCAGAAATTAGGGTTTCGACAATTTAGGGTATAAATTATGCAATTTGAGTAGAATGAAACAGAAATTTCTACTCAATTTCTAAAATTTGGGTATAAACATAAATTTCTACTCAATTTGGGTATAAACAGAAATTTCTACTCAATTTTATCCAATTTGAGTAAAATGAAAACATATTTCTACTCAATTTTATCTAACTCGCTAGTCGCTACTAATTTTATCAATTTATAAACAGAAATTAAATAGAGTTAGAGTTCAAACCGTCAATCTGTCACTAGAACAGGGTCTGCCTCCGTGAATCAGCGAGCAGGATTGAATCTTCTTCACTGAATCGCCTCTTCTTCACTCTGAATCGCCTCCGTGCTTCGCTTTGAATCGCCTCCGTGAACCCTTTGCTTTGAATCGCCGCCGCAGCTCTGCTTCTTTCTTTTGAATCAGCGAAGGGTTGAATGGGCGGCCAGGCGGGCCTCGCCTCTGCTTCTAATTCTATTGATATTGTCAGGGACCCTAATCCCTAAATATCTCACCTCTGATTCTTTATTTGAACGGGCCACGCCAGGGAATTAATTGGGCTGGCTGCTTCATGCTTGCACTTGATTGCAATTTAAAGTATCAAAGAAAATTGGGCTGCTTAATTTGTGGGCTGCAGAAGCCAGACGGGGGCACCAAACAATTTAGAGGTAGGCAGAGGCTCAGAATAGTATATCCGATCAAAATTCTTAACCAGTGTAGTATGCTATGTGATAATTTTAGATAAATATAACATTTAAGTTATACTTAGATTAAGTCTTTATTTTTTTCTACAAATTTGATTTAAATTATAATTATCTAAATATAATATATAAGATAATAAAATATATATATATATATATATATATATAATAGACGTATCGTATCTTAAATTTTTTAAGATTGCCGTATCGCCGTATCCATATCGTATCCGATACGATACCCGTATTCGTATCCATGCAACATAGAGTACAGGTGACACATGACAAAAGGTCATACCCTTGTTAACCTAGGAATTCACTTCCTCTCTCTCTTCTCGTTATGCGTAAAAAAGTGAAACAGGCTTAAAACCAGGTTTTTTTTTTCTAAAATTGGTTTACAGTTTTTGAAAAAAAACCGGTTAATTAATCCGGATTTTCCGGTTCAACTCCAGAAGTGATATTTCAAGCGAACCGAACTGTACAGGTAATCGGTTCTGGGTTTTTTCGGTCCAACCGGCCAGTCCGATCCGGTTTTGATAACACGGGATTAAACTGAACCGTTTGAACACCCCTAATTACAGATCTCTTTCTCTTGAAGGCAGCTAAGTGAGGGAGGTAGAAATCTAATCCTGAATATTGGGTCAACATTTCATACAAAAATAAATAAGTAGATACATGTTTAATGTAACATGGAAGTATGCATTATACAATAATCAAATGCACTTTAATCAAGGATACATTTTTTTTTTACGAGTAATTTGGACCATGAATGTACAATTTCAGAACAATACGTTTACATTATGTAATTAGTCAGTGTGCATTCAATAATAAAAAAAGAGTGCAATTTGTAATAGTGAAATATGTATTTCGTAAGATTTATTAAGAAGATTGAAAGTTCAAGCCAACTTTTTATAACTGTCAGTAATTATGCAAAGAAAAAGAAAAGAAAAGTGTATATAGGGGCGGACCCAGAGTAGAACTGGAGGCCTCCCTGGATTTTGAGTTTTAGTTATGATTTATCGGTAGCAATTGACTTTGCCTCCTCGTGAAATTTTTTTTTGCCCCCCCTCCCCTTTGAATGTTTAATTTGTAATTCGGGTTAAATTTAGTGTTAAAATCAAAATAGATTTCTTGAATTATAATTGATAATTATAATTATAATTTAAAACATCAGAAATTATAAGTCAGAGTATTGAAAAATATAAGTCAAAGCATTATTTTTGGACCACTTTAATATTAGTGCAGATTTAAATCTGACGATCCAGATCTTAACTCAAAATTTGAGTTGAGTCAGAGGATACGAATTCCGATTAAAAGGCCCTTTGGAAAAAGAAGGTTGCATGCAATTTTAATTTGCTTGACATCATAATGCACACGAGTTCTTATTGTTAAGCAGCTAAGGTTGGTAAAATCTAGCATCATCCCCCAAAACAGATCTCTTAAAAGGAAACAACCAGGAATCAAATCTGCTCCTTTTCTTATTTCTTAAGAAAAGGAGCACCCTCTTATTCTTTTATTTTTTCATCTGGACTGTTCAAAATCAATCACTCAGCTTCAATTACATCTGATTCGTTTTAATATATTATATTGATATCAAATAAAAAAGTAATTAAAGTCGTGTGATTGATTTTGAACGGTCCAGATGAAAGAATAGGAGGGTCCTCCTTTTCTTAAGAAACGGAGTAGATTTGATTCCACAATTAACCCTTGACCAATCCGTTCTGATCCAGACATCCACATTGGAACCAAGGAGGTTGAACCCAACTAACCCCTGATATTGACGTGACACAAAACCTGACTAAATATCTGAGACTGACCAACCTGACAAGTGACAAAACAAATTTATCTGACCTGTGAAAAGCACCATCCTGATCCAAGATGGCGAAATAATTTGACAAGCAATGAATCGAAATGTGAAATCAACTAACCCAAAACCTAAACCAGAATGACCAAAGACTTGGAAATGTGCCAAATCCAATATAGGAAAAATAAATAAACAGAAATAACCTGACCTAATGACATGAGCCTGCATTGAACAACCTGAGCAACCCGAGACTTAAAACTTCTTTTTCTTTAAATTTTCCTAGACTTGAAATTGATTCAAAGTAGTATGCCCTGAATCTGATATGCCATGGCCATAACCTGATCTGACTCAAGACACTTTGTTGTCAGAAAATACAATAGGTGCCATCATGTATCAGTATGGAATCCAACTGTTATTGACCTCTGTGGTATCAGGTTATTAATGACATGCCAGAACATGACAAAATCATCAAAGCAGAAACATGCATTTCCCTAGTTACAAGTATTAGAAAACAAGAGATTGACAAAATCCTCAATTGTGAATCCAAAAAACCAACTCTTTAACCATCACTGGCATACTATAAAGCTTCTTAAATGATCCAAATGATGTATGATACCTTGTGCATATCAGATAAATTGAAAATAGTCAAGTTGAAGAAGTCACAACTGTTATTTAGTTGAAAGCCAGTATATACAAACCATTTAACCATACCAACATCCACAATTGTGGATCAAAAAAACCAACTCTTTACCAACAAAAAAAAAAAATTAAAAGGAGTTATCAGCTACACTTTTTTCATGTTTTTCTTTCCATTTTTTACCACAACCCAAGGGGCAAGAAAATGAAACTTCCTCTCAACCCCTGATGAAATCAAACAGCCCAATCAAGTTCTAACCTGTCAAGCAGCTCAACCAGCCCTGAGCCTGAGCCTGACCCGGTAGTTCTGCTACCTCTCCTGTCCTTCCAGTTCTCGTAATCGTGATCATCTGTGGGCAACTCAAAACGGCAAACAGGACAGCTGTTGCGAATGCCAAACCATGGCACAATACAATCCTTATGGTAAAAGTGCCCACATGGCAATTTGGTGACCTTCTCTTCTACCACCATTTCATCCTTACAAATTGCACAAGTCACTGCCTCCTTCTCAACAGACAAGACGATCGTGGGGAGGGATTCAACCACGCCTTTGGCTGCAGGAGGATTGCCACACCGGATTGCATTATCGATCTGACTTGCAAGGATCTCATACTCTGACATCTGTCCTGGATCTGTTGCATCTTCTTCTAGTTCTAGCCCTCCTTCTGACATCAGCACCTCCCATGCTACATCTGTCCGGCCGAGTATCAAATCCAAATCAACATCCTCGTCTCGATCCTCTACATATGCATCAGGTCCTGCTAGCATCATCAACAGATCCTGTTGGTCCACGTGGCGCTCAGGGGCTACCTCTTCCCATTCAAATTCCTCCGGTTCAGCCGGATCACTTTCTGGATTCCGAGTCTCATCCCCAATCCTAAAGCAATCCCACCGAAATGAGTCAATATCGGATTCAGGTTCAGAATCAGAGTCGAATCCAGCAATCCGGAGACCCAAATTCGACTGGGGCGGATCGAACGGCTGGGGATCGTTGGATGGGAAAAAATCGTGCGGCTGGTCAAGGCCGAGGCTGAGTCCCAGGCCAAGGTAGCCGGATCCCATATCGGGTTCGAATTCGAAGCTGTGAGCGGATTCTAGGGTTTGGTTGAACGGGTCCGTAACATGGCTGGGATAGAATACGGCCGGTCCAAAGTCCTCCTCTTCATCGACCTCAGACTCGGATTCAGATTCTGACTCCCCGATAAAGGTTTCGAAAATTTCGTCTACGTGGTAGAGGAGAAGCTCCGCGACCTCTGCCATGAGAAAGAGAGAGACGAGAGGGGAAAGCAAACAAGGTAGAGAGAGGGGATTCCGATTTGGATTAATTGCTCGTTGGATATTTTATGTACATGCCCTTGCAAACTTGTTAATTGGATATATTCCTAACGCTGTTTTGTAATTTGTAATGCCCTCAAAAAAGGAAAAGCTACTATGACTATGTCTATGCTAGTTCGTTAAATATTTATTGTACTTTCATTGTTGTGCAGTTTATACTTTATAGTCCAGAAAACTAAGATCGTATATTCGTATGCCATAAAAACCGAATAAGTGTAAGTGGAAGGAATTTGAACCATCTAATTCAACAATACTGTTTTTCCAATCCTTCTCCGTTTTCTTTATTCTACAGTGTGTATTGTGACCGGTTCTTTTTAGAAGCAGTTTACTTTAATCCGTTTGGAGTTTCGATATGTCATGTCACCACGTAACCAATATTTTATGGATGAATGGATTTATTTTAAGTAAATTGTTTCATTTTAATTTTTGGACCAGATAATGAGTTGGTAGATTGATTGCACAAAATTAATTAACTTGTATAAGCTACTATTCTGTGCAATAATCGAGTTTATAGTAAAATTAATTGATACACACTAATGTCGTACAATAAATACTGTTCTAATTTTTAAACAAAATAATATCATTTTGAAAAAAACTTTACAGAAGATACAAAGTTGTGAGAGAAACTTACATTTTAAATCTTTTGAGTAAATCATAATCTTAAAAAAAAAAAAAAAATCTCCTAATCTTCCATCTCAATTTTAAAGCAATATATCTTAGATAGAACAATGACCATGTGACTTTTTTTTTTTTTTCATAATTCTTTGTAATCTCAAATATAAAGAACTGTGTGATCCGAAGATTAAGAAGAAATATCTGTCTGCTTCAATTTCGAAGCTAATTCAACGGTAGTTGTTTTTTTGGGTCTAAAATATAAAAACACAAAATAAATAAATCAAAATGATGCGACTTGTTCAACACCAATGGTATGTTAATTGCACGCCTTTTTTTGTGTGGAAAATTTCATGTATATCCCTGACAAAATCTAAAATTACGTATTTTTCTCTCCAAAATTCATAATATCATTTACTCTTCTAAATTTCAAAAACTCACATATTTATAGGGTGTCAACGGGTATGGTTATTTTCATACCCGTACCTGTTACAAATTATCATTATCCAGTTATCCTTACCCTACTCTTACCCGCTACGAATTACCTTGCTCGTACTCTACCGTTATCCGTTATGATTGTCGGATAACGAAACAATAGCGAGTAAATAATGGATAATGCTATTACAATAAAAAAAATTATTATCGACTAAATAATACATTAAAACACATTCACTTTACAAATATATATATACGTGTTTTAAAGATCTAAACTTTTTGGATTTACTGAAATTTATTTATGTGTTTTAATAGTTAATTAAACATAAAACAACTATCAAGAATAGTTGAAGAATTAATATTCATTGCTCATTAATATATATAATATAATATAATATAATATAATATAATATATATGATTTTTTTATAATTACTCGATCGGTAACGGGTACGAAATAGGCTTTACCCGTACCTTTACCCGTTTATATAATGAAAAAAAATATTTACTCGTACTCGATAAGTTTATGAAAAAAAATTCGTACACGTACCCATATTATCGAATACAATACGGATCAGATAAACAGATAAAAGGGTGTCATTAACACCCACCCCTACATATTTACTCAATTTACTGATTTTCTATTAAACTCGTTTTAAATGTATAAAATACCAATTTTACCCTCTATTACAAAATAAAAAAATACATAACAAGTTCAAGAGAAATATTTAATTTTTTAATTGATTCTCTTTGAAAGCAATTGATTTATTTAAATACTTGCAACATACACACAAGCATATGCTTAAATGTAGTTATGTACATGTCACAAGTAGAAAAGTGAACCATTTGTCATTGGGAACTTCTCAGTTGGAAGAAAAAAAAATATTTTTTTCATACATTTTACATATTTATTTTTAATAAAAGGTTTATAAGTATTTTATATATTTAAAATGAGTTTTAATAGAAGAGTCAATAAAATAGTAAATTTGTGAGTTCTTGAAATTTAGATGGGCATATATGATATTATTAATTTTAGAAAGAAAAATACGCAATTTTGAGATTTTAAAGGGGTATACATGAAATTTTTTTTTTTTTTTGGTGGGAGTTTAGTTTGTTCAACCGCGCACGTCATTATTTTCAGTGTGATTTTCGGTATATTTCCTGTTTGTATTTTTTTTTTACCATAAAAATTAAAGATTAGTTCAAATTGACTCATTTATATTATTCTAAAAAAAAAATATGATTTTTGGAATGTAAAATAATATAAAAGAATTTCTTCAACTGTGAAATATCAGCGAGGCGGCAAATGACGCATCTTGTACATAACCATTATTTACAAGAAATTCTAGATTGGAAATTAGATAAATACATATAATTAACATAAGTCAAATAATTTAAACATCTTTTAGTTGTTACACGCATAAAGAAAATGTTTCACTAATTGCAATGAAGCTCCAATAAATATCAGGTTTGATTTTATTTGATGTTCAATTTACATTATTCAATTTGTGTTAAAATTTGCACGAACAGTATATGCGAATAAATACTGAACAACACAGATCAACAAAAATTATGGAAAATTTAGGGACACCGAGGTGATTCTGCATTGAAAGCTAAACGGAGCTGCCACGTCATTACAGTTCGACAATTTTATCTTATTTTTGGATATTTTTGGAATTTGTTGGAATGCAAGAAACGGAGACGTAACACAAAAAGCAACTGAGGTTCATTTTCATACTACGAAACAACAGAAAAGGGTTCTATGAAAGATCCAAGAAAAAAAACTGAGTAAAGAATGGGCTCAGAACTTATTAGTCTAGGCCCGTTTTAAGCACATAATAGGCCCATTTCGGCCTGATCTGCTCAACGAACCTTCTTATACATGATCACCCCCAAAGCAAATTTAGAAATAAAAAATAAAAGAAAAGTGCAACCGACTTTTAAATGGAGAAAATTTGGAAGAAAAATGTATGTTATTCAAATTTTAATTGCTATTATCAAAATTGTATTTAATGTTGTAAAAGGAAAATTAAGCACATTTTATGCTATAGTTATCTGAGTATCGGACATTTATTCAAATTATTGATGCCTCATTTTGTCCAGGGTGCTTGCTTATGTGATATTTATTTGTATCTTGAAGTTATATCTTTTTAGGATTTTGGTATAGAAATAAAAAAAATCAAAATTTTGAAAAATAAATTATTTGTATTTTTTCTTCGAAAAATAAATATAATTTCACCAACAATGAGATTCCAATAGAACAAATCTGTGATCAAGACGGAATTTAAAATCTGAAAAATATTGGAAGCAACATATTAGCACACTTCCATCTATTTTTTTTTCTTAAAAAATGGATTATCAGATTTTTTTTCGAATAATAAATTTTTTAATTTCTAAACTTTTTTTTTTTTTCTAAATCGATGTAGTTTTGTTATTGGGAACCAGCGGAGCCGCTAAAGTGAAATTTAATGACCATAAATGTCTGCATATATGTTCATTACGTACGTACACACATTTTGTTTAAATCTGATTTTCTTAATTATTATTTGAATGACTTTATTAAGTTTATGTAATAACTATGAATCAACTTTTCGTATAGTGGTAAAAGACACATGTTCACTGATATAAAAAGTCATGAATTTAAAATCTGAATGAAAAAAAATCTTTTTTTATAATAATAAAAGTTTGAAAAAAATGTTGTGTGGCTTAACACCCAACCATCTCATTCAAAAAAAGAGATTATGTAATAACTAACAATAATAAAGGTGATGCTGATGCTGATGATGATGAGAATGAAGCTGGAACGTTAAACTTAGATTGTAATATAGAAAGAGAGACGGGAATGAAGAGGAGAGAAAAGGGCAACATAAAGAGTTGTCCTCCTCTACACTTTTGATTCAAAGGCTATAACTTATAAAATTTGAATAGTTTGTATATATAGAGTTCACATTCTTTCCATTTCTCTCTTCTTTTCCCCTCTAGAAAGTAAAAAAAATTAGAGCTAAGTAAACATGATATGATCATATATAGTCACCCCTCTCTCCCTTCCCTCACATCTTCTACCTTCTTCTGAAGTACACCCTTAGGTTGTGCTCCAGAAATCACTCGTGCAAAGGAAGGGGACGGGAGGCGAAGGAAAGAACACGACCGTGTGTTACTCCCTCTACACCCTAAATTGATGGGGACAGATTTTAGAGCTTTTGTACGTCAAGTTCCCCTTGGCACAGTGTTGTTTCCCTCCCATCCTCTCCGATCTCCTCTCGCTTATGGAGCAGGTGAACGTCGCGGGAAACTCTGATCTAAGCACGTGTTACCTTCATTTTCTTTAATGAAGAGTTTCTCCCCCTTTATGAAACACACCCTTAGTAGCAAAATACCAAATTTAAAAAAAAAAAAAATGTAAGGCTACTTTTTTACATAAGAAATTCGGTTCCTATTACTATACATTATACAAAATCATAAAAATTATAGCAAATGCAGTTAAGTTCTTAACTGTAATTATATTTCGCTACTTGTTTGAAAACTCAAAAGAGAAAAGTGAGGGAAAAGGGACTAAACTCTTTTTATAAATTAAAAACTTATAATTTGTCTATTAAATTTTATAATTTTTGCATGCATAATAATAAATTAATAATAATCTTATTCTATAAGATTCCAATGTCCCTTATTTCTTCGTTGAAACCTCCGAAAGTTATTAGAATGCTTTCCTCACAAGGTTAAACTCAGGAGCTTGATATATTGTATGTTTTTATATTTTCTTTGATTGAAATGTGCTTGCTTTTGGGTTACGTTTAATATGGGAATAAAGTAAAGAACTAGAGACAATTAAATTTAATCATGCCGTGGTACTTTCGCTAGAATTGTAGACTTAATTAGTTACCAAGATGACTTAAACTTAAAGAGGCTAGTCAATTAAGTTGACTGGATGACAACTTTCACTAGAATAATATTAAAAAAAAATTAAATTAAAGGATGTAATTTCAACTAAAATTTTAAACATAAATAAAAGGAAAAATAATAATGACAGGGGCAATTACATAAAGGGAGAATTTCATGTATACCCTCCAAAACATAAAAAAAACGTATATGCCCCTCTAATGTTCATAATAACATATTTATTCTTCTAAATTTAAATAACACAAAGTACTCATTTTATTTTCTATTAAAACACATTTCGAATTTATAAAGTACTAATGTTATTCTTTATTAAACAAATTAAAGAGTAGAGTATTTAAGAAAAAAAAAGTGTTTTTTTATGGTCAATTTCTGAGGGCAAATGAGTCATATCTCTACTTCGGACACTTACACAAGCATATACCTAAATGTCATTAGTGTGCATGTATCGAAATAACAAAATGACCTATTTACCTTTGAAAATCGACCAATTAGAAGACTAATATTTTTTGCAAACATACTACATATTTTTTAATTTTTTAATTATTGGTAGAATGAGTACGTACTTTATAAATTTAAAAATATTTTAATAGAAAAGACAATAAATTTGATAAATTTGTGATTTTATAAAATTTAAAATTTAAAATGATGAATATGATATTATGAAGTTTAGAAGGAGAGATATGTGATTTTGATGTGTTTAATGGGTATAAAAGATGGAATTACCCCTCACATATATAAATGTCTCATCATGACGATTTGAGAGAAGAAAACAGTGGGAAGGGGATTTTGGAATATGACAAGCAAAAATAGAATAAAGCGGAAACCATCATTTCGTTTTACTTTTACTTTTACTTAGTCATCAACTTTGAAAGCTAAATTAAACAGATTGATTGCCTTTCTTAGAAATTTCATGTCATCATACTTCCCATTCTTCACGCCTTGCCGCCTTGGTTTGGTTGATGATCACCTTTTAATTAACGAAACAATGGGCAACTTTCTTTTTTGGTATGGAAAGGTCCATAGGAAGTTACGAACAGTACTACTTGTGCATGTTCCACGGTGCCTCCATGTCCCTTCTCTCTTATCCAAAAATAAAATAAAATAAAACAGGTTCAATCTTTTTATTACTCTACTTGAAATAAACACTTGCTAAATACTTGCCTATATGAAATTGAATTATTGGCTCACCTTGTATTAAGTTTTGTTCTACTAAGTCCAACTACAACCTACTATCAATAATCTTTTTTTTATTATCGCTACCTGTTTTATCTAATTTTCTCTAATTGTACCAATCATAGACTCACGATGCTGCATCGAAAAATATTAAAAAAAGGTGACTGCGAAGGCCGAAGGGAATCGCAGAAGGTAAGTCGGCGCATGTTTGGTTGGGCTGACCGGCGGAGCTACAAAGGCAAAGGCGCAAACATGGAAGAAAAGCTAAAGCAAGCAGACCAGCAACGCAGTCAGGAGGCCAGTAACCCTAATCTAATTTTGTTCTTTTAACCTAGCTAGTTTATATGGTGCATGGACCAACGACGCATGTGGACTAATAGCACAATCAAGAGGTAATCTTAATTCTGCCTCAAATTAATTATGACTATGCCACCAATGAGAAATAATTTTTGTTTCTTTTAATTTATTTTAGAGCTAGCGCAAAACAGAAACAAAAAAGACTTGCGATTCCATTATAATTTAACCACTCCTTTAATTAATCTTTACAGATCACAATAAATAGACTAATATTTATTTTAGAGACTCCAAGGCCAAATTTTCAAATGCTTTTTGAAAAGTGATCGACGAATTTGTAAATTTCTTGTTGACGCACTACAGAAACATAACCATGACGTGGAGAATAATTAATTTACAATTACAATTCCATTACCTCATCGATCGAGCCTCCACTTCTACCAAACCCAATTAATGAATTGCCAGACCATTTCTTCACAAAAATCAAAATTTTCTATATTTAACCCTCAACTTTTTTCAATCACATAGCTATATATAATAAATATTTCAAAAAACATTGACCGGCACTTCATCGTCATATATATTATAGCAATTCTGCATTATATATTATATGCAGTTCATGCCAATTTGTATATATATATATCTGCTAGCTAGTCGAGTTTCTTCTGTATTTTGGTAAATTAAGAGCACGAGAAAAATAAACATGGTTCAGACTTCAGATGGCTAAAAATTAAGGAAATAACAGTCTAGATGATTAATATTAATTGATTGTTCATAAGAGTAATTAATATTAGTGAGAGAGAGAGAGAGAGAGATACTGGATCTCCCATCAAATTTCTTGCTGGATCAGTTTTTTATTTAATAATGCCAATTATTATTTATGTATCATATTATCCCAAAGACAAAAATAAAAATATATTTCCAATAATTTCCCATTGCAAGGATATGGAAATGATATATAGCCAATAATTGTTTACAAAGTGGATTATTACTTAATAAAAGTTCGAGCCTCCCTTAAAAAAATGATGATGATCGATGATGATGATAATAATAAATAAAGAAAGAAAGAAATACAAAGGATAAAAGGCAACGAAAAATAGAAACTGGGTAAATATATGCCTTGCTGCTCTTGGCATGTACATACGTTGATGGTGATGATGATGATAAATCAAGAAAGAAATACAAAGGATAAAAGGCAACGCGCGAATAGCATAAAGGTATACAATCAATAATATCAGTAATTGCTTGTTAAAGAACATGATATGCCCAGTGCTAAAAAACAAGCATATATTTTACATACATACATACATACATACAAAAACAGAATATTATACAAAGATAACCTCTGTAAGTAAGTTAACATTTAATGTAAACTCTTACGTGCATCAAAATTTCTGCTTGAATTTCAAGCCTTTAACAAAACAAAAATAAGAAAAGAAGAAGAAAATAAAACAAAAGAAGGTACACCAATCTCTCTATGCTGACAGTAAACTGTTCGCAACGGCCGGCTTGGCAATAAATGAAGGAACCATTTCACCGGGAACTATTACAAAAATAGGCGGTTCTCGATCGACCGGGCTGATGCTAAGCGGAGAACTCTCCACATCTGGTTGCGGCTGCTTCTTGTGCGAACATGCTAACACTGCGAGCGCCACGGCTATGAGAATCATCATGACACCTATTCCGGTGAAGAGATACGGTACCGGGGAATGCCATAGAGAAGATTTTGCAAAGGAGCTAGATGAAAAGCCTGCTGGTGTCATTTTGCTTTGGGATGCTACCAGCGAACTTCACTGATTTGTTTCCTTTGCTATATTTTTACTCTCCGATTCTTTATATCTCTTTCTTTCTTTCTTTCTTTTCTTTTTTTTTGGGCTGGTTGTGTTACTTTCTGTGGGGAGTGTGTGAGAAACAAGAATATTTTCTTTTTGGTGGGAAGAACCTGGTTGTGTCGGCTTTAATTTATAGACGAGCACACTTCCTTCCGTACCCTCGCAAAACATGAAAATAGGTTTACTGGGCGTTCGGAGATAATTTTTTTGATATAATTTTTTTTTTGTATAGTCACACACTTCCTTCCGTACCCTCGCAAAACATGAAAATATGCGTTACTATTTTTTTTAGATTTATTGAAAATCGCTGTTTTCAGCAAATCTGGACCATAAAAAAACAACGATTTCAATAAATCTAAAAAAATAGTAAACAAATTTCAAAAAATGTAAAATTTGGTCTCCAAACACATATTAATATGGAGAACAAGATAAACGGTTCGGATTGACCGTTAGAATTTTAAAAAGTCAAATATTGAGCCGTTGCACAGAGGGGAGCTATGCTACGCGTAGCATGCTGGCATATTCCCACATAAATGATAGGATTTGTTTTACATTTTACCGTACATTAAAGTGAGTTGATATTTTCACAATTTAAAATTACCAGTTCTTAGTGCATCATCAAACAATAGTACAGAACTACAGATTGTGTGAAATCGACAACTCAGACATCTTGACATGATCACAACCTAGCCTAAGCAAATTGTTAGGTCTTGTCAGGGATGAAAACAGAAAATGAAGACGGGCACTGGATAAATAAATATTTTATATTTTATTTTATTAGTGGGTTTTATTGTAAAAATAATAAAGAATAAAATTGAAAAATTTCCAATTTACAGGGGGCGCTCATAAATTGAAATAGGAGTAATTTCTAGGATCCTCTTGGGAGAGGCGTTTTCTATACATATATGATATATATAGTTCACACTTCACAGGGACAGATACATTTTATTTTAATTTGTTGAGCAAATATCAGGGTCAAGTTTTAATTTGTTTTTGTTTTAATAAAAATTGAAGGTCGAACTTACAACTTTTTACATAGGAAGTATTTTGTAAGCTCTAATTTGTTGTATGGATACATTTTATTTTGAGGACAGTTGTTATCTATTCCCGGATATGTTTACTTAATTGACATAGAAGAGGTTTATCAGAATGGAGTAGTTATGTTATGTGGATTTTCAGTGGTTACGAAATATGATATAATAAAACACAAGTAGCCTCATTGACTTTTATATTAATTCAATTAGGTTCTGCCGCCTAGTTGGAGCTGATATGCATATATATATATATAGTTTAATAAAAACAAAGACATTAATTCAGCACGATACAAAAGCAAACAAATGTAGCTTTGATTTAATTACCGACTAGAACACAATGCCCAAATATTCTATATATAAATTTCTCTTTCCTTTTCATTTCCTGAGCTGGATGTCTTCAGGTGGCCTTGCCTTAGCAGGGGACCAGAAGCAGACAAATTCTGGTCTATTTTGGGTTAGTGTTGTAAATAATTGTGATTAACTTAAGACTATGTAGGGTTCTAAATAATTCTATCAAACACAAATAAAATGTGACATGAATGTGTGAAAGCTTAATTAAGATTTTTCTAAGGAAAATCATTAACATAGAAAACTGAAAAGACTCCAAGTAGTATGAAAGAAAGATTTGGTTGTCAAGTTTACATTTGCATCATGATTACATTTGTTGGTGTTGTGTCATTTCCCATTTGTAGACATCCAAATCCCATAGACAGCTACCTTTCCAAGGAATCACAGCTGGAGCCACGTTCCATTTCTCTACAATTTCATTATTTAGACTGCTCCACAAAATTCACACAAAGAGGAACGAAATGAAAGAGGCAGCCGTGGTTCTCCTCGCTATACTGATTTCTACACTCTAATTTGAAAGATGCAAATTTAGAAACTTTGTATAGGACGTTATTTTCGCTACAGTAGCATCTTTCCTCCTTTTCCTCTTCGATTTTGTTCTTCTGAAGCGGGTGAACAGCGTGGACAGCCTGCGTTCCTCTCTTCTTCTCCCTTGTTTCCGTTCTTTTCCTTTAATAAAGAGGTTTCTTCCATTTAAAAACTATTAGTTGATAAAAATAATTAACAACAATCTTCTTTGTCACATATGTCATGATATTTATTGTTAATGGTAACATCAAGGGTTGGTTGATCATATTAGAAATACTATTTTAAATTCTAGAAATCGAATTGCAGGGAGGGAGTGAGGGACCCATGTCAAAAAGCATGCATTGAATTTGATGGCCCCGCCACAATTCCACTAAAACTAGTCACCGCGTCCGCCAACTAATAAACAAAAGGATAAGGATTGTTTTGTCAAAATTCTAGAGCTACGTCGATAGATATGAGTTTTTCCCGAAGAGAGAAATCCAAGTGCAACTTTTTCTCCTACGTGTTTCTTTCCGATAACAAAACTATTAACTAATATTTAAAATTATAATGGAAGAGGCACAATTGAAACAAACTAGCGAGAATTTCTAAAACCCCCACTTTAAAAGCATTCTCGAGTCTCCACTTATACCAACCGAAAATGCCTTTAATTTGCTTTCACAAAAGCAGAAAAATAAAATAATAATATTCACGAAAAAAGAAAAAGGCTAGATTTTATTCCATTCAATTTGTAACTACGTGCTTTCGATGAATTAAGAAAATTTCAGGAAAATTTAGTGATGTATCCACAATATGATACAATTTCGTTACAATACATGCTCCGGTTATGTGTTGTGACAATCTTTTTAATAAATAAATGATACCACACAAAATGTAGACCGAACTAATCACGACATGAACATAGCACAACACATACATGTGACCAGTATATGTGACTAAACGTAATTTTTTTCAATAAACTAACTTACATTACCAAAAATACAAATTTAATATGATCAGCCACAACATAATCAATTTATGTTGTGATTAATATATCGTTATCATTCTTATACTGCGACTCCCCTCAATCATTTTGATCATAGCAAGGCATAATACGTGTCCAAAATCACGATATGATAGTCATATTACACCACACTACAACACCAAACAACTTTACTTCCTTGGCCGTAAATTTAGTTTTTTTTTGCATAAAAAAATAGCTTTAGCAATTTGAGGGTTTTCTCTAGAATTATGAGGCGTCACCTCAACTGGTGAACTATTAGATATATAATAAAATTATTGTTTTTAACATTTGAGTAAATATATTAATTTTTAAGAATAATAAAAAATATAAATTTCATTGACCAAGTCAATAAATCCATTGAAGCTTAACTAAGTACAATAACCGTGGGTAGAACCGTTCCTAATTTCTTGAGCTATTATTGTTTTTGAAAGAAAGACGAAGATCAAGCTTTTAAATTTTATATTCTTATTATAACAGAAAAAAAAAAATTCATGCGGTTTTCGAATCCATGATCTTCTACATGGAGATCATGTACTTTTGGCACTAGTATTATTGTTTATTATATTAATTTAATTTGCTCCTTCAAGTGAAGTGCGTCGTCACTAGAAAAAAACAAGGGCAATCAAAGAATTTAAAAGTAGAAATGGATATCTGATATTTGATCTGTATTCAAAAATTAGATATGGATATTTCATATCTGATATCTAAATATCCATGTAGATACACATACAAATATGGTTTTAAATTTTAATTATATGTATATGATAGTAGACTTAATATATATTATGAAAAAAAAAATTAAGTTATTCACTACTATAATTAATAATTAGATAAATATTATGAACTTTAGTATTTTTATAATAATACTTTTATATTTTTATAATGAATATCTTATCTAATTTATATCTGTATCTCAAAAATAAAAACACATTTTAACACTATTTCCTAATTTCTGATACGTATCCGTCTATTATCCTACTTCGTCAGGCGAGCCAAATATTTCTTCTAGAAGTAATATTTGTGATCTCATAATACAATTTGATTTTCTGTCGACAGTATAAAAAGCTAGATGGAAAAATCAACAATGGAATGCCAAACCGCTGTTTGATCATCTTCCTACTCCATTCAAGTTATTTATTTATTGTTATAGGATGAATATATTTAAAAGTTTCAAACAAAAAAAAAAGGGTTTGTAGACAGACAAATTCCAACTTTCAGAGCGGGATACATTCGTTATCGGCAACCCCACCACCATTCCACCAAGCATACAAAACCAATTGAATTATAAAGAAGAGATTCACTTCAATTAAAAAAACAAAAATTGAGTTGCTTTATGGAATTTTCAAATGAGAGATCGACGTCAGTTGAACTGAATCGCATTATATTCATGTTATATATTACAAGCCCTCATTCCTTTCATGAATTTCACATGTACAAATTTTATTCTTCTAAATCAAACGTGTAGCATAAATTATTGTTAATAATTATAACATTTTTTTTTTAAATAATAGTAGACCGTCCAAATAGTTACACGCATGATATATATAAACCATAAAAATTGAACATAAATCATTACACTAAACATTAAATATGGATGTTCAAATAGAAGTGCTTAGCTACTTTCATAATTTTAAAATTTTAATTATATCCATATAACTCAAATTAAATTTATATACTTTGAATGTTTTTATATAGTTCAACCTTCTTATAAAATGTTAAGTTTATGCTTGTAATTTATTGAATAGAATTCTACTTTATAAATTGTGGAGTCTTAGTTTTAAATTTCAAAAACCCAATAGTATCAGTGAGATGGCTTAGATGGTCTCAGGCGTCAGATAAAGGTTTTGGTCTGAAAAGGTGTGGGTTCAAATTCCAATCTACCCAATTTTATTTTATTTAATAAAAAAATATCCAATTACCACGTATTATGTACTTATTATACATTTTGGCCTTATTCGGCCCACTGATGGAAATGGGTATGACCGTAGAAAAAAAATGAAAATTTGAACTGTTTTTTATTGTTTGCGTGGAAAAAAAAAAATTCTTCCCACGCGAAGTCAAACAGGACCTTTATATTTCAATCATATGATCCAAAATTTCTGATTCTACCACTTGAAATTCACAAATTAACATATTCGTTACTCATGTATGTTGTGCTTGTGCATGCACAATACAATAAGCAATTATTAGATATCTACCAATTAATATCAAAACTTCTAATCAATTTATATTTGTAATTAGTAAACATTACTTGAATACTTTTGTTCTTTTCGAGCAAAAGCCAAAAAGTATTAATTAAGAAAACACAACATGTATAGATATCTAATATAAAATATCTAGTTATGTCCTTAATAATATTATTAGTTAATTAACAAATTCATCACTTACGCATGTTGTGCATGCACAACACAATACGAAGTTATTAGATATCTACTTATCAATTGCAAAACATTAAATATTTTAAATTTGTAATAAGTATATAATATTTGAATACTTTTTTTTTCTTTCAAGCAAAAACCAAAAGGTATTCAAGGAGAAAGATCAGTATAAATCACACAATCAAATCTCTTTTATTCTTGTTAGTCATAGATGAATAATGACGTAAAAAATTGTATTTAATAATTTCTTTGAAACAATAGTAGGTCGTAAAAATTGTTGCATGCATGGTACAAATTATGCTAAGTGAACATAAACCATTCCATCAAATATTAAGGATAAATGTCCAAATAGATGTTCTTAGACACTTCATAATTTTAAAATTATAATTATATATATTAAAAATATTTTTTAATATTTTTATTTAGTTCAGCCTCCTCATAAAATGCTTAATTCCGAATTTTTTTTAAAATACCATAATAAAAAAAAAAAAAAAAAATCAAATAACCACTTATTCTAGAATATTCAAAAAATAGCATGACCGCATCCCCTAAAAGCATACTCCTTTATTGGGTGCCACATCCCTAGATGCGGTCCCTTTTTTTCCCTCCGAAATAGAAATGTGGTCCTAGGTTTGATTATAATATTTTTTTTAAACCGAAATGCAGCGGCAGTTAAATTAATTATATTTTTTTATGTTTTGGTTGTTTTTCATCAAAGACCCTAGAAATTTATTTGCCGATAGTTAGGGGTGCAAACGGATCGGATACGGATCGGATAGTGGTAAAACCATATCCGTATCCGTTTTTATTTTCCGGATACGGATACGGATCGGATATTAGACGGATACGAATACGGATCGGATATTAATCGGATACGGATACGGATATCCGCTTTTTATAATAGTGAATAACATAATTTTTTTCATAATTCATATTAAATTATATAATATATATCTACTATTCGGATACGGATAATTAAAATTCAAAACCATATCCGTATCCGTATCCGCACGGATATTCGGATATCGGATATCCGTATTAAATTTTCGGATACGGAGTCAGATACGGTCGGATAATATCCAACCCGTTTGCACCCCTACCGATAGTCCTAAATTAATTTTTATCACAAAGAAGTCCAATTAGATATATATTATTTTATTTTGTGGTTGTTTTTCACTGAAGACCCTAGAAGCTTATTCGCCGATAGCCCTAAATTACTTTTTATTACAAAGAAGTCCAATTAGATATATATTATTTTATTTTGTGCTTATTTTTCACCGAAGACCCTAGACATTTATTCGTTGATATCTCTAGAAGTTTAATTTAGAGCTATCAGCGATTAAACTTCATTGAAAAATAATCACAAAATAAAATAATATATATTTAAACTGGACTTCTTTGTAATAAAAATACTTGCACGCATGGTATAAAGCATACTAATTGAGCATAAACCATTTCACTAAATATCAGGGATGGATGTACGCATAGAAGTACTTAGTAAGCCACCTTCGTAATTTAAAAATTTCACATATATCTATATTAAAATCTTATTGTATGTCTAATGTTTTTATTTTGTCCAGCCTCCTCATAAAATGCTAAATTTGAGCTTCAAATATAATGTTAGAATTATACTTTGTAATTTGTGGAGTTTTAATTATTAATTTGAATAACCAAATAATATTGGTGAGATGGTCGAGTTGGTCTAAGACGCCAGATTAAGGTTTTGGTCCGAAAGGGCGTGGGTTCAAATCCCACTCTCGCCAATTTTAATTTTTAAATAAAAAATACAATATCCACACATTATGTATTTATCAATATTATGTATTTTTTGTTTTAGTCCTACCATCTAATTTTTTTATTTTTGCCCAACTAAAATTCGCTAGCAAATTAACGAATTCGTCATTTATGCATATTGTTCATTCAAAATACAATACACAACTATTAGATATATATCTATTAATAGCAAAACTTCTAATAATTTTATTTGAAATTAGTATAAAAAAATATTTAAGTAAAAAGAACAAAATCTATCTTTAAATATTATACATTTTAATTTAAAGTCATCTAATTTAAAGTTTCTAGTTCCGTCCTTACTAAGAATACATTAATTAATTAACAAATGCATCACTTATGCATGTTTTTCATGTACAAAACAACACACATCAATTCCATATCTACCTATCAATAGTAAAAAAAATTGATTATTTTTTATTTGTAATTAGAATACCATACTTGCTTTCTTCCAAGCAAATAAATGCTAAAGATCTATAGGGAAAAAGAACAATACAAACCATTCAATCAAATCTCTTTTTATTGTTATTACTCATGGATGAATTATGAATTAAAAATTATAGTTATAACATGTTGCTGGGAATTATAGTTATTTCTTTGAATCAATAGAAGGTCTTACAAATGCTTGCACACATGGTGTAAACCATACTAATTGAGCATAAACCATTCCACTAAATATCAGGGATGGATGTACGCATAGAAGTACTTAGTTAGCCACCTTCGTAATTTTAAAATTTCAATTTTATGTATATTAATATTTTATTTTATATCTAATGTTTTTATTTTGTCCAACCTCCTCATAAAATGCTAAATTTGAGCTTGTTATATAATGTTAGAATTCTACTTTGTAATTTGTGGAGTTTTAATTATTAATTTCAATAACCAAATAATATTGGTGAGATGGCCGAGTTGGTCTAAGGCGCCAGATTAAGGTTTTGGTCCGAAAGGAAGTGGGTTCAAATCCCACTCTCGCCAAATTTAATATTTAATAAAAAAATACAATATCCACACATTCTGTATTTTTAAATATTATGTATTTTTTGTTTCAGTCCTACTATCTAAACTTTCTAATTCTACCCAACTAAAAATTCACTAGTAAATTTACGAATTAATCATTTATGCATATTGTTCATTCAAAATACAATACGCAACAATTAGATATCTATCTATTAATAGCAAAACTTCGAATAATTTTATTTGAAATTAGCATACAACAGTGTTGTAAAATGCGGTATGCGGCAGGTATGCGGAAGGCCACCGTATACCACATATGCGGTATACGGCCGCATATGCGGATTTTTATGCGGACTAATATATGCGGATTTTTTCATTAAAAATTGAATATATTAAATATTTGAGTCATCTATTTTAAATATATCAAATATATTAGAAGTTTATTAACAAATAAGTGAAATTTCTCACCTATTAAAATTATATTAGATTATCTATATTTAAATATTAGGCCTTACCATCATACATTATTTGTTCTATAGAAATGGCTGCACATGTAATATACGGGAGCCAATATCTTGTTAATTTGTCTTTTATTCTTTTGGGCCAATAACCCGTAAATGGGCTGCACATGTATATACTGGAGCTGCATGTGAATTCCCTGTGCCATTTACTGCTCCCGTTGCCTTCGGAGCCGGTATGTAATATACTGCAGCAGTTCATAAGTCCCACAATCATCAAACAAGTAATTTCTAGCGCTCAAGCTCCTATAAAACAAGAGGGGGACGCTGTATTGCTTACCTGCCTATTCGGACTCAAATAATGGGTCTGAAGGTTATTGCAATATCCGAATCTAAATAATGGGTTTGAAAATTTTCAGATTTGAACTCAGAAAATGGATTTGAATCAGTGGTCCCGCATATTGGGACCGTATAATGATTTTTTATGCGGAATTAAACTGCAAACGTATATGCGGCCGCATATGTGCTGCATAGAACAGTATTTTACTGCACTGGTATACAATACTTGAATAATTATTTTTCATGAAAGCAAAAATCATGTAAGTCAAAAGAACAATATCTATATTTAAATATTATATATTTTATTTTTAAGTCTTTCAATCTAAAGATTCTAGTTCTGTCCTTACTAAGAATACATTAGTTAATTAACAAATGCATCACTTATGCATGTTTTTCATGTACAAAACAACACACATCAATCCCATATCTAACTAGTAATAGGAAAAATTTTAATTATTTTTTATTTGTAATTAGAATACCATACTTGCATACTTTTTTTCTTCCAAGCAAATGCTAAAGGTGTATAGGGAAAAAAAACAATACAAACCATTCAATCAAATCTCTTTTATTATTATTCACGGATAAATTATGAATTAAAAAATTATAGTTGTAACATGTTACTGGAATTATAGCAATTTCTTTGAAACAATAGAAGGTCTTACAAATACTTGCACACATGATATAAACCATACTAATTGAGCATAAACTATTGCACTAAATATCAAGGATGAATGTACACATAAAAGTACTTAGTTAGCCACCTTAATTTTAAAATTTCAATTATATGTATATTAAAAATTTATTTTATTTCGAATGTTTTTATTTTGTCTAGCCTCCTCATAAAATGATAAATTTGAGATTTTAATATATTATTAAAATTCTACTTTGTAATTTGTGGAGTTTTAATTATTAATTTCAATAACCACTGACAAATTAACGAATTAATCATTTATGCGTATTGTCTATTCAAAATACAATACGCAACTATTAGATATCAATCTATTAATAGCAAGACTTCTAAAAATTTTATTTGAAATTAGTATACATTACTTGAATACTTTTTTTTCATTAAAGCAAAAATAAGAAAGTATTGAAGTAAAAAGAACAATATCTACCTTAAAATATTATATATTTTATTTTTCTGTCCTCCAATCTAAAGTTTCCAGTTCTATCCTTACTAAGATTACATTAGTTAATTAACAAATTGTCACACCCCAAATCCACCGGGGTCTGACAGCCTGCCGCGTGTATAAATCTAGTGTCACATATACACGCAAGGCAGTGGATCTTTTATATGCATTGCCAGTATCCTCATTTGCTGTCTCTGCGTAATGAACCTGTAAATAATCGGGGAGAGGGGGTGAGAATAAATTCTCAGTGCGAAATTTGCCACAGTTTAGATTATTGGACTTGCAATCAAACTCTATATTCAAAAATGAAACCCAAACAATAACAATGCAAACAGATATATGTATAATCATAAATAACAGAATGCCAATGCTCGACAACAGTTAAATCAACCTGAAACACAGTTTACGGAATTTCCAAGATGGATTTCAAAACACAACATATATTTTGGCTTAACTCGATTCATAACTCAGTTCATTAGGGCTTGTAACAACTACAGATGTTCTTTCGAGCTGGACCGTTATCAAACCCACATCTGTAGGGTTACAGGCGCCTACAGATGGCCAACCAAGCTGGACCCTTTATCTGACACCCATCTGTAGTTGCTGTTTGGCTTAACCATTTCCTAAGGTCCGGTTACAAGTCACCAATACAGGTCAACTTGACACAAATGCAAACACACGGAATCAAAGTTACCTATACAGGTCAACCTTGCTAAATCTCAAGCAAATATATCAAAGCCACACATATAGGTCAGTCTCGCAAAATCATCACAGGTCAACGCATAAGTCAGCAGCGTCACCTCATCCAGCCACCTAAACAGGTCGGTCTGGCAAATTCTAACAGGTCAACGCATAAGTCAGCAGCGTCACCTTATCCAGCCACCTAAACAGGTCGGTCTGGCAAATTCTAACAGGTCAACGCATAAGTCAGCAGCGTCACCTTATCCAGCCACCTAAACAGGTCGGTCTGGCAAATTCGTAAACACAGGTCAACGGATAGGTCACCGTTACCTTATCCAGCCACCTAAACAGGTCGGCCTGGCAGATTCATTCATATCAAGAACAATTAATAGAACTAATCAAATAATAACCATACCAACATGCCAATTAACCTTAACCGAACAATTCAATCATTCTCATTTATGCAAGAATCAATATGCAGCATGAATTCCAAAATATGCAACAATTAATCATTCAACATGACAAACGAATAAACAGTTTAATTCCTGAAAATAAAGTATCAAACAAGTCCAAGAATTCCGCACCTTATTATGACGAGCGTACCGCTTAATTTAAAGATCAGGCGTCTCGAATTGACTCGCGAAATCTGGCTCGACTGAGCCTACACCTATATTATACGATTACTTGGTTTAGTTCGGTTACATTCTCAAAACTTAGATTCCAAAAGCCGTCTTTCAATTCGTCAATTCGTTTATACCTTTCAGCTCATGTATAATCATTTAATTCACGTCCAATTCCAAATTTACATATACACATCATGTCATATTCATTTCAATATTACAAGGCTTATGAAATTACAAATCCAATTCACCTTATTTATCCAGTTAAACATTCAAAGGCCCAATTTTCTCAATTATTTCACTTTGGCCCATTTACGTATCAATTATCTTATTCCAATTCAACTTAATTAAAGGCCCATAATTTAGCAACGGTTTACGCCTCTAATTAACAATTCACCATTTACTCAAAGTTCATTTATAACATTTCAATTTCAGTCCTCTTTACAATTATTTAAATTCACATATGGCTCAAATTATAATACTTCACATGCATGGCCGGCCATAGCCTCAAACAATTTACATCTTACAATTTGGTCCCTTATATTTATACAACTCACATAGGCCTTATATTTTATAATTCATACCCCTAAATACAATTAATTTGCAATATGGTCCCTGTCAAGTAAGTGTCTGGTAAATCAATTCAGAACCATACTAGTATCTACACTGGATAGGTACACTAGTACCAGCACCACGCAAGTCATCACAGAAATCAAACTCCCAGTCACAATAACAGACAATACCATTTCAAACAAATCATTTCTTACATTTCAGTCCCTTTAATTCATACAAATCACTATGGTCATATATTTTACAATTCCGACCATTTACATAAAAAAAATCATTTTTGCAATATAACCCCTTATACTTAATTTATTCGAGCAATTCGATCGAGTCGGGAAAATCAACAACCCGTACTCGAAACTAACAATTTCACATCCTACGACATTAATCAATTCATCAAAACACAAATCAAGAATTTTAGAAATTAACCGAAAGAGAAAATGTCGAAAGAAAGTGATCGGTTCCGAGGGTTTCGTCTCGCCTTGTGGCCACCAAAATTGAATCAACCACCACAGATTTAGCGTCTCCAACCACCATCTTAGCACCAAGAGACACCCGATTAGCACCCGCAAGCAATAAGGATGGACCCCCAATTTCTAGGGTTTCGGATCCTAGGCGGGTCTGGCGGGTCGGACCGAGAAGGAAAGAGAGGAGAGAGGCGGGGCTGGGGCGCGGCTTGCCGACGACGGAGGAGGGAAGAGGGGGGCGGAGCCCCTCTGATTTTGGCGTAGAAAGGGGAAGGGGGCGCTGGGTTGGGGATGGGTCACGGACAGAGAAGGAGAGGAGAGAAATAGAGAGGGGGTTTATTAATTGATGCTTCAAGATTCGTGCTACAAGATTTGAATGGTTGAGACTTTCCAAAAGAAACAAAGTTTAATTAATTGATACATATAGCGAATTCACCCCTGACGGAAAGCAAAGTTTCAAGATTTCTAATTTATATAATTATATATATATATATATATATATATATATATATATTCGATTAATCTCTATAATTTCTACATGAACGAGTTTTATAAATTTTCTAATTCGTTTATATCTCGAAATTTTATTGTACATAATTTCATACATTATTTATATTACGACATTTTAGTTTCGTTTTAGTCGGTCAGAAAATTTCTGAACGATCGTTAAGTTAATTAAACTTTTTATTTAAGTCAATTGATCGATTTATCAATTTAATCAAGTTTTAAAATTTCAGAATGTAACATTCTTCCCCCCTTAAAATAGATTTCGTCCTCGAAATTAAAATCAAAATAGAAATTAGTATCTTCCTTCATCTAAAATAGTTAGACCAAAAATTAAGATGCATAGTTTAACCACTTTAATTAGTTGTATAAATGCACCACGCTTCCGTTGCGCTACTCTGATCGAACTATTTTGTACGAAAATTCCATCAAGTACTTTCAAAATAATTACTAATGATTGCCATTCGACAAGAATTATGATTTTATCCAAAATTTATTTAGCTGGTACCACAATATTAAGATTATTCTAAAATAATTATTTGTAAATTTATTATTACAAGTTTATCACAATTATAAAACAATATAATATATTGCGTACACTCGATAACAAATTCATATCACTCTCATAAATGTTGGCGCCACTTTACTTAGAAATTACAGAAGTAGTATATATTTAGTTTACTTGTGTCGCTAAACATTTATACGTAACCATATTAGAAAACTATATATTTTTCTAACAACGTTTACCATATATGTTTGTACCAAATATCATTAAATAATCTAGCTAGATATTCTTAATAAATGTTTACTTAAAATAATTCACAATCCTAACGTCTTGCTACTATAACAATCATGGAAATTTAGATGTCAAAGTTCGGATTATATTTTCAAAGTTTTACCATTATATCCTAAACTCTTCTTTTATACATGTAGATGAGTCCATTAAAAATATAATACCCTATTCGACTTCCATTTAGATATGTCGTTAATAAACAAGGGAATTTCGTAAACGATAATAATGACTCGTTCGAATCTCAGTGATCTTTATACTGGTCTTTACATCTAAATAAATAAGAATAATAATTTACTCATACAAATCCATTACCAATATATCATATAATTTATACAACTCAAAATTCTTGACAAGCAGTTAGTCCTAATATTACTTATTATGTGACACAATTGCCATTTATTGTTGCTAACTAATATTAGTTTAAGTTAATACTTCTATATAATATAATAAAGTGCAATAATAATGTATTACTATGAACATGCAATGTAATTGTTATATCTCCCGATACGTTAATGTGTTTCTATCAATATTGCATAAACAAAATACCGAGTACTACATAGATTGCTATAGTTCTATGTTGTCAAATTAACTCTTTAAATATGTCAAATGATATAGTGGCATTAACAACTTTATATAAAACAACTCTAAAGATATAGACGACCATATGTAGAATAAAAAAGCAGATAAATACCATTAATATATATTATCAGCTTGTGTACTTATATATTCAATATACCTTGAAAATCAATTATTTCTTATGCACATACAAATCTATCGATTTCCCTTCTATTTAGATTTAATACGGCGAACCATAATGCTATCTAGCCTATAATATATTTTCATAGAAATATACCTATGTCATTGATAGTTATAAGCAATCGTCAAAACTAAATTTTGTTTACCTTCATTCTCAGTATGTGTAACAATTTACTTTAACAATTCATAAGCATACTTATATCTTTAGTACGTGTTGACAACTCTATTTTCAATTAACTGATAGCCACTACTGTCCAATACCAATGTCAATACGAACTCAATTCCACTCACTCAATCAATTTATTGCATAAACATAAACAAAAATTTTCCTTAATTAACACTTCAAGAATCACTATTATATTTTCATAAAAATCGATCATGCTCAAGTTAACAGATAAAAATGTTGTTATCAATATGTTCTACATTTAATTTGTGCCCATGCATCTATCGCCTTATTTCTGTTTGCTTTTAAAAAAAATGAAAAATGAAAATAATATTAGGCTTATGTTGTATTCAAAGAAAATTAACTACATATTATAGCATCATTCAAAACTGAACTCCCATTTCTTCCGTTATCATTTGCTTAACGGTTATTTCATTTCTATAATAGGTCAATACTAAAACTAAATTTGCAAATTTGTTTGTAACTAGTTTGTTAACGGTTGTATCAATTCATAATAACTTAAGATCATAACATTTAACTATCATTAAGTAGTCATTTATTTATACATAATTTCAGTCTATAGTTTATTGTTCCACGCCAGTAATTAAGAACTATGTTAATAGACCAGATAATCAATTCATAAACGATACTAATAGAACGATAGGATCTCATAGACGTTCACTCGACAGCAAATGAGTTATTGGCACTGCATATTCATGCTCTGATACCATCTTAACTGTCACACCCCAAATCTACCGGGGTCTGACAGCCTGCCGCGTGTATAAATCTAGTGTCACATATACACGCAAGGCAGTGGATCTTTTATATGCATTGCCAGTATCCTCATTTGCTGTCTCCGCGTAATGAACCTGTAAATAATCGGGGAGAGGGGGTGAGAATAAATTCTCAGTGCGAAATTTGCCACAGTTTAGATTATTGGACTTGCAATCAAACTCTATATTCAAAAATGAAACCCAAACAATAACAATGCAAACAGATATATGTATAATCATAAATAACAGAATGCCAATGCTCGACAACAGTTAAATCAACCTGAAACACAGTTTACGGAATTTCCAAGATGGATTTCAAAACACAACATATATTTTGGCTTAACTCGATTCATAACTCAGTTCATTAGGGCTTGTAACAACTACAGATGTTCTTTCGAGCTGGACCGTTATCAAACCCACATCTGTAGGGTTACAGGCGCCTACAGATGGCCAACCAAGCTGGACCCTTTATCTGACACCCATCTGTAGTTGCTGTTTGGCTTTAACCATTTCCTAAGGTCCGGTTACAAGTCACCAATACAGGTCAACTTGACACAAATGCAAACACACGGAATCAAAGTTACCTATACAGGTCAACCTTGCTAAATCTCAAGCAAATATATCAAAGCCACACATATAGGTCAGTCTCGCAAAATCATCACAGGTCAACGCATAAGTCAGCAGCGTCACCTCATCCAGCCACCTAAACAGGTCGGTCTGGCAAATTCTAACAGGTCAACGCATAAAGTCAGCAGCGTCACCTTATCCAGCCACCTAAACAGGTCGGTCTGGAAAATTCGTAAACACAGGTCAACGGATAGGTCACCGTTACCTTATCCAGCCACCTAAACAGGTCGGCCTGGCAGATTCATTCATATCAAGAACAATTAATAGAACTAATCAAATAATAACCATACCAACATGCCAATTAACCTTAACCGAACAATTCAATCATTCTCATTTATGCAAGAATCAATATGCAGCATGAATTCCAAAATATGCAACAATTAATCATTCAACATGACAAACGAATAAACAGTTTAATTCCTGAAAATAAAGTATCAAACAAGTCCAAGAATCCCGCACCTTATTATGACGAGCGTACCGCTTAATTTAAAGATCAGGCGTCTCGAATTGACTCGCGAAATCTGGCTCGACTGAGCCTACACCTATATTATACGATTACTTGGTTTAGTTCGGTTACATTCTCAAAACTTAGATTCCAAATGCCGTCTTTCAATTCGTCAATTCGTTTATACCTTTCAGCTCATGTATAATCATTTAATTCACGTCCAATTCCAAATTTACATATACACATCATGTCATATTCATTTCAATATTACAAGGCTTATGAAATTACAAATCCAATTCACCTTATTTATCCAGTTAAACATTCAAAGGCCCAATTTTCTCAATTATTTCACTTTGGCCCATTTACGTATCAATTATCTTATTCCAATTCAACTTAATTAAAGGCCCATAATTTAGCAACGGTTTACGCCTCTAATTAACAATTCACCATTTACTCAAAGTTCATTTATAACATTTCAATTTCAGTCCTCTTTACAATTATTTAAATTCACATATGGCTCAAATTATAATACTTCACATGCATGGCCGGCCATAGCCTCAAACAATTTACATCTTACAATTTGGTCCCTTATATTTATACAACTCACATAGGCCTTATATTTTATAATTCATACCCCTAAATACAATTAATTTGCAATATGGTCCCTGTCAAGTAAGTGTCTGGTAAATCAATTCAGAACCATACTAGTATCTACACTGGATAGGTACACTAGTACCAGCACCACGCAAGTCATCACAGAAATCAAACTCCCAGTCACAATAACAGACAATACCATTTCAAACAAATCATTTCTTACATTTCAGTCCCTTTAATTCATACAAATCACTATGGTCATATATTTTACAATTCCGACCATTTACATAAAAAAAATCATTTTTGCAATATAACCCCTTATACTTAATTTATTCGAGCAATTCGATCGAGTCGGGAAAATCAACAACCCGTACTCGAAACTAACAATTTCACATCCTACGACATTAATCAATTCATCAAAACACAAATCAAGAATTTTAGAAATTAACCGAAAGAGAAAATGTCGAAAGAAAGTGATCGGTTCCGAGGGTTTCGTCTCGCCTTGTGGCCACCAAAATTGAATCAACCACCACAGATTTAGCGTCTCCAACCACCATCTTAGCACCAAGAGACACCCGATTAGCACCCGCAAGCAATAAGGACGGACCCCCAATTTCTAGGGTTTCGGATCCTAGGCGGGTCTGGCGGGTCGGACCGAGAAGGAAAGAGAGGAGAGAGGCGGGGCTGGGGCGCGGCTTGCCGACGACGGAGGAGGGAAGAGGGGGGCGGAGCCCCTCTGATTTTGGCGTAGAAAGGGGAAGGGGGCGCTGGGTTGGGGATGGGTCACGGACAGAGAAGGAGAGGAGAGAAATAGAGAGGGGGTTTATTAATTGATGCTTCAAGATTCGTGCTACAAGGTTTGAATGGTTGAGACTTTCCAAAAGAAACAAAGTTTAATTAATTGATACATATAGCGAATTCACCCCTGACGGAAAGCAAAGTTTCAAGATTTCTAATTTATATAATTTTATATATATATATATATATATATATATATATATATATATATATTCGATTAATCTCTATAATTTCTATTTCATACATTATTTATATTACGACATTTTAGTTTCGTTTTAGTCGGTCAGAAAATTTCTGAACGATCGTTAAGTTAATTAAACTTTTTATTTAAGTCAATTGATCGATTTATCAATTTAATCAAGTTTTAAAATTTCAGAATGTAACACAAATGCATCAATTATGCATATTTTTCATGTACAAAACAACACACATCAATTCCATATCTACCTTTTAATATTAAAGAAATTAATTATTTTTTATTTGTAATTAGAAGACAATACTTGCATGCTTCATTTCTTCCAAGCAAATGCTAAAGGTGTATAGGGAAAAAGAACAATAAAAATATTTAGTCAAATCTCTTTTATTGTTATTATTCATGGATAAATTATGAATTAAAAAATTATAGTTATAACATGTTGTTGGAAATTATAGCAATTTCTTTGAAACAATAGGTCTTACAAATGCTTGAACGCATGGTATAAACCATACTAATGCAGCATAAACCATTCCACTAAATATCAAGGATGGATGCATGCATATATGTACTTAGTTAGCCGCCTTCGTAATTTTAAAATTTCAATTATATGTATATTAAAATTTTATTTTATTTCTATTATTTTTATTTTGTCCAGCTTCCTCCTAAAATGCTAAATTTGTGCTTGTAATATATTGTTAGAATTATGCTTTGTAATTTGTGGAGTTTTAATTATTAATTTGAATAACCAAATAATATTGGTGAGATGGCTGAGTTGGTCTAAGGCGCCAGATTAAGGTTCTGGTCCGAAAGGGCGTGGGTTCAAATCCCACTCTCGCCAATTTTATTGTTTTAATAAGAAAATACAATAGCCACACATTCTGTATTTATAAATATTATGTATTTTTTGTTTCAGTTCTACTATCTAAAATTTCTAATTCTGCCCAACTAAAAATTCACTAGTAAATTTACGAATTCGTCATTTATGCATATTTTTCATTCAAAATACAATACGCAACTATTAGATATCTAGCTATTCATAGCAAAACTTCTAATAATTTTATTTGAAATTTGTATACAATACTTGAATGCTTTTTTTCATTAAAGCAAAAACCAGACAGTATGTAAGTCAAAAGAACAATATCTATCTTTAAATATTATATATTTTATTTTTAAGTCCTCCAATCTAAAGATTCTAGTTCCGTCCTAACTAAGAATACATTAGTTAATTAACAAATGCATCACTTATGCATGTTTTTCATGTACAAAACAACACACATCAATTCCATATCTATCTTGTAATAGGAGAAATTTTGATTATTTTTTATTTGTAATTAGAATACAATACTTGCATACTTTTTTTCTTCCAAGCAAATGCTAAAGGTGCATAGGGAAAAAGAACAATACAAATCATTCAATCAGATCTCTTTTATTTTTATTATTCATGGATGAATTATGAATTAAAAAATTATAATTATACTTTGTTCTTGGGATTTATGGCAATTTCTTTGAAACAATAGGTCTTACAAATACTTGCACACATGGTATAAACCATACTAATTGAGCATAAACCATTTCACTAAATATCAGGGATGGATGTATGTCACACCCCGAGACAACTCGTCACATATTTACACGTAAGACATGTGCACATCACATACATTCTCAATAATAAATACTCATGCAATATTTGAAAGTCAAACAAGTCTTCTAACATCACAATTAATTGAGTACATAACACACATTAAACATGAGATCAGGACTAACATGGCAAACAAACCGATAATTGTCATGTTAGTCAATGTATCCACTTTTAAAGAGAGAACTAAAGTTTTAAATAAAAAAGAAAATAAAAAGATACTTGAAGCATCTACTAGTTGACCTCTGGATCTGCATCCCTTCTATTCGTGCTCCATGTAGACTTCATCATTTTCTGGAACCCACATAAAAGTGGGACGGGTAAGAGATCGAACAGTCTCTTAGTACGGGATTTAATTTCAGTCTCATAATTTGTCAAATTCACTTATTAACACAAACAGGATATTACAATGATATCCTTACATGCTATCTTACTAATGCATATTTAAAATTTTATTTTATTTGTAATATTTTTATTTTGTCCAGCCTACTCATAAAATGCTTAATTTGATGTTGTGATAAATTGTTAGAATTCTAGTTTGTAATTTGTGGAGTTTTATTTATTAATTGCAATAACCAAATAATATTGGTGAGATGGCCGAGTTGGTCTAAGGCGCCAGATTAAGGTTCTGGTCCGAAAGGGCGTGGGTTCAAATCCCACTCTCGCCAATTTTAATTTTTTAATAAAAAAATACAATACCCCACATTATGTATTTATAATTATTATATATTTTTAGTTTCAGTCCTACCATCTAAAATTTCTATTTTTACCCAACTAAAAATTCACTAGCAAATTAACGAATTCATCATTTATGCATATTGTTTATTCAAAATACAATATGCAACTATTAGATATCAATCTATTAATAGCTAAACTTCTAATAATTTTATTTGAAATTAGTACACAACACTTGAATACTTTTTTTTCATTAAAGCAAAAATAAAAAAGTACTTAAGTAAAAAGAATAATAACTATCTTTAAATATTATATATTTTATTTTTCAGTCCTCCAATCTAAAGTTTCTAGTTCTATCATTACTAAGAATACATTAGTTAATTAACAAATGCATCAATTATGCATGTTATTCATGTACAAAACTTGAATACTTTTTCATGTACAACACTTGAATATTTTTTTTTCATTAAAGCAAACACCAGAAAGTATTTAAGTAAAAAGAATAATATCTATCTTTAAATATTATATATTTTATTTTTAAGTCCTCCAATCTAAAGTTTCTAGTTCCGTCCTTACTAAGAATACATTATTTAATTAACAAATGCATCAATTATGCATGTTTTTCATGTACAAAACAACACACATCAATTCCATGTCTACCTATTAATATTAAAAAATAATTGATTATTTTTTATTTGTAATTTGAATACCATACTTGCATACTTTTTTTCTTCCAAGCAAATGCTAAAGGTGTATAGGGAAAAAGAACAATACAAACCATTTGTCACACCCCGAATCCCGGGTATAACAGCCTGCCGCGTATATTTATTAAGACATATATATACGCAAGGCAGTGGATCTTTTATATGCATTACCAATAACACATTTACATAATAATCATTGCCGTACTCGTATAAATTTATTAACAGTTTACAAGTAATTAACTTATGTATCTATTATGATTTCCAAACTTATTAGAAAATTGGTTATTTCATCTGTTAGATCTATCTTCAGTATTCTCGTAATTCATGCCTAAACCAGCATGCATCATTTAACATTAATTCAACATATTAACATGATAAATAATATTGAGTACTCATGGTAATTCAGTAATATTGATCCATTATGCTTCATTGAAATATTTCTCAAAAATATCTTTCCATTGATATGGAGTAGAGATGGTCAGTACTCATTTCCATAAATTAGCAGTGTTCATTCCTTGTAATATCATGCTTATGTTGTATTTATATCAATAAAATTTCTATAATAGGTAAATACTAAAACTAAATTTGCAAATTTGTTTTTAACTGGTTTGTTAACGGTTGTATCAATTCATAATAACTTAAGATCATAACATTTAACTATCATTAACCAGTCATTTACTTATACATAATCTCAGTATATAGTTTATTGTTCTACGCCAGTAATTAAGAACTATGTTAATAGACCAGATAATCAATTCATAAACGATACTAATAGTATGATAGGATCTCACAGACGTTCACTCGACAGCAAATGAGTTATTGGCACTGCATAACCTGGCTCTGATACCATCTTAACTGTCACACCCCGAATCCTGGGTATAACAGCCTGCCGCGTATATTTATTAAGACATATATATACGCAAGGCAGTTGATCTTTTATATGCATTACCAATAACACATTTACATAATAACCACATCCCTTTATTCCTTACAAGGTTTATCTGACAGAATACGGCAAACTATAATTTAGAATTGTCTCCCGCATCCTGTCAGTTTCAACCACCCAAATCCCCAATTTCATGTGGTTATGCTGTCAGATGCAATCCAGAACCATCTCTCTGTATTCGTGTAATAAACCTGAAAATGACCCAAAGGGAGGGGGTGATAATAAATTCTTAGTGCGAAATTTGCCACAGTTAGATTATTGGACTTGCAATCAGACTCCATGTTCAAAAATGAAATCCATACAAAATCACATTAGCAGTTCTATAACAATATATATATAAATGAATGCATGTACTCGACAACAATAATCGAATGAAAAACAACTTAAGGAATTTCCAAGATGAAGTTCAAACAAACACATTTTTTTTGGCCTGACTCATTTTATTATGGCTGGTAGCATCTACAGATGTTCCACCGAGCTGGACCCTTTATCTGACCCTCATCTGTAGGGTTACAGACACCTACAGATGTTCCACCGAGCTGGACCCTTTGTCTGACACCCATCTGTAAATGCTTTGGCTTAACCATTTACTAAAGTCTGGTTCGAAGTCATAAAATGAAAATTCACATGAGATAAATCAGAATGTCGTCATAGTCAATTGACCATCCAAATGCATTACCACGTAGGGTAATGCCCCCGAGCCACAGACGTCACACATAGGTCACCCACAATCACAATCAACATATACATATAGTCACCCACCCCTCGTCCCAACCGGTACTGGGATATCTCGAGGGCCGTTCACCTAAGGCCATTAGGATCCTGGGATCAAAGCCAGCTTGCAGACTTTGCAAATTCATTCACATATCATCTCAAAGTTAGTTGATACAGCTCAACCTTGCCATTTCATTCACATATCATTTCACAATCATCAATTTGTGGTGACCTTTATCTATAGTCAACTCATAAGAGAACAATCAAAATGACAACCATACAAATATGCAAATCAACCATACCACAACAATTCGGTTTTAGATGTATTATGCACACAATTCACATAATTCTAATTATGCAACAATCAAACATACAACATGACAATTCCAAGTATGCAACAATCAATCACACAACATGACGATCGAAAAAGATAATTTAATTTCTGAAAATGAAACATCAAACAAGTCCAAGAACCCCGCACCTGATTATGACGAGCGTACCGCTTAGTTATGGATCAGACGTCTCGAAATGTCCCGCAAAGTCTTGCTCGGCCGAGCCTACACCTATATTAAATGTACCATTGGTTTAACCTTTGTTCGGGTGCTTGCTTGAGTTGTATTAATCTCTTTATACTTTCCTTAACGAAATTCATATATTTTGGTGTCAACCCTTTCTTCATTGGTCTTAATTTCTTAACATCTCTTATCAATTCTCATATTCACGTTTGGGTCCTCTAGACCGTACACAATTCCAATTTGGTAACAATTCCTTTACCGTCTCACTATTTTGGTTCTCGTAACAATTCAATTTGCTAATTAATTAAACCCTAATTTGGTCGAAAATTGAATTAATCGCTCTATGTCAAGGTTGAGAGAGAGGTTTACCAATTACAATTCTATTTGGTCGGATTAGCCTAACCGATAAATAACATTTCCAAATTTTGGATTTGGTACAAAAAACCCTAGAAATGAGAATCCAAAATCGAGGTGAAATCGGGAAAAGAATCGACACATAAACAACCAAGGAGGCTCAAGGAGCTAGTCTACAAGTAATTCAAACACAAATCTCGGGTTTAAAATGAAAAACCCTAACAATGGTGAAATTCGGATTTTGAGGGAGAAGAGGAGAGAAGGGAATACCAAATGGGAGAGCTAGATGAGATCCACGTCTAATTTCTCGTTCCTACCTTCGATTTCCCGAACTTTCGTGAAATAATGGAGCTCTCTCTCTCTCTTTTCTCTTTGGGGCGGAAGACACACCAGGCAGGGAGAAGGGACGGAGTGAGAGAGAAAGAGATACAAAATTTTGCTAAATAGACCCTCACATTGTCGCATAAAACGTTATAATGTTTTGGTAAATCGTTATAACGATTCAGCCGGTGAAAAACGTAGGAAATAGTGTATAAAACGCATAATTTAGTGTATAAAACGTTATAACGTTTTCTGAAAATGTTATGACGTTTTAATTGAATCCAGCATTCATAAAATTGCCATTTTTATCAAGTTTTTACAGTGAAAAACGTTACATAACGTTTTAAAAACGTTATAACGTTTTACGATTTTTTTTTTTTTTTTTTTTTTTTTTGCAGATTTAACACCATTCAATCAAATCTCTTTTTATTGTTATTACTCATGGATGAATTATGAATTAAAAAATTATAGTTACAACATGTTGCTGGGAAATATAGTTATTTCTTTGAATCAATAGAAGGTCTTACAAATGCTTGCACGAATGGTGTAAACCATACTAATTGAGCATAAATCATTTCACTAAATATCAAGGATGGATGTACGCATAAAAGTACTTAACCACCTTCGTAATTTTAAAATTTCAATTATATGTATATTAAAATTTTATTTTATTTCTAATGTTTTTATTTTGTCCAGCCTCCTCATAAAATGCTTAATTTGATGTTGTAATCAATCGTTAGAATTCTCATTTGTAATTATGGAGTTTTAATTATTAATTTCAATAACCAAATAATATTGGTGAGATGGCCGAGTTGGTCTAAGGCGCCAGATTAAGGTTCTGGTCAGAAAGGGCGTGGGTTCAAATCCCACTCTCGCCAATTTTAATTTTTTAATAAAAAAATACAATATCCACGCATTATGTTTTTATAAATATTATGTATTTTTAGTTTCAGTACTAGCATCTAAAATTTCTATTTTTACCCAACTAAAAATTCACTAGCAAATTAACGAATTCATCATTTATGCATATTTTCCATTCAAAATACAATACGCAACTATTAGATATCTATCTATTAATAGCAAAACTTCTAATAATTTTATTTGCAATTAGTATACAATACTTGAATACTTTTTTGTCATTAAACCAAAAAACAGAAAGTATTTAAGTAAAAAGAACAATATCTATTTTTAAATATTATATATTTTATTTTTAAGTCCTCCAATCTAAAGTTTCTAGTTCCGTCCTTACTAAGAATACATTATTTAATTAACAAATGCATCAATTATGCATGTTTTTCATGTACAAAACAACACACATCAATTCCATGTCTACCTATTAATATTAAAAAAAATGATTATTTTTTATTTGTAATTTGAATACCATACTTGCATACTTTTTTTCTTCCAAGCAAATGCTAAAGGTGTATAGGGAAAAAGAACAATACAAACCATTCAATCAAATCTCTTTTTATTGTTATTACTCATGGATGAATTATGAATTAAAAATTATAGTTATAACATGTTGCTGGGAATTATAGTTATTTCTTTGAATCAATAGAAGGTCTTACAAATGCTTGCACACATGGTGTAAACCATACTAATTGAGCATAAACCATTCCACTAAATATCAGGGAAGGATGTACGCATAAAAGTACTTAACCACCTTCGTAATTTTAAAATTTCAATTATATGTATATTAAAATTTTATTTTATTTCTAATGTTTTTATTTTGTCCAGCCTCCTCATAAAATGCTTAATTTGATGTTGTAATAAATTGTTAGAATTTTCATTTGTAATTGGTACTGCTGTGCTTAATTTGATTACATGTAGAATGTGGTACTGCTGTGCTTTCATTCTTACTTTGCAGGAAATTGGTGAAATCGAGAGAATTTCTGAAGTTCAGAGACCTTGATGCGACCCGCATCAGGCTTGACGCGAGGTGCATCAACTACTCAGAGCCGCACCAGCAGGTCGCAGCACCATTGCATGCGAAGCGCATCCATCATACTTTGATGCGGGTCGCAACAGGTGGTGATGCGGGTCGCATCGCGAGCTTCCAGAGCAGACAGCAAAGGCCCAATAAAGGCCCAGAATTGAAGCACTCGTTTTGAAAAGCCTATAAATAGGCCACCCCTGCTACGAGAGAGGGAGTTCCGAATTTGAAGATTCAAAACCTCAAGAATTGGAGTGTTGATCAAGAAAGAAGAGAAGATCCTTACTAGATTGCTACATTGGGTTCTATCATGATCTCTTCTCTTCTCTCTTCTTTTATGATGTTGTTTGAGTAGATCTTTCTTGTTTCTAGGGTTGATGTAGTCTAAAGCTTTGATTGTATGTATTGAATTTGGATTTGAGTTGTTCTTGTGATCAATTGATTGAGTATTATTCTTTCATTGCTTGATTTTGATTGTTTGAATCTTGATAGCCTATTGTTGAATGTTTCTTGCATCTCTTCTAACATCTTGACTTTGATCCTTCTTGCAATTTAATCAAGCACTTGAGGTAGGTTAGAAATCTGAAAAGATAGATCAATTGAACCGAAAGGTGAGATTTCTATTTATTGAGAGATAGTGGATACCTTTAGCAAACCGATCAATTGACTTAGATTGAACACGAATAAATGAGAGTTGAGAGTTGTAGATCTAAGAAGGTGAAATTGCAATTCCTTACTAGGTTTCTGGTGCTAATAAACGAGAGTTGAGGCTCAGGAATCTTAGGTAGGGTCAGTAGAACCTTGCACAATCGAATAACTCAGAAACAGGTGCAATGCTGCATTCACTCGAGGACCACGCGAGTCGCATCGGAGACCATGCGGGTCGCGTCACTAGGGTCGCATGCGAGAGCATGCGAGTCGAGTGAGGGTCCAGAGAGGCAAAGCTGAGGATGAAATCTGAAACCCTGGAAACATCATTTTAAAAATGACTGAAACAAACATTTATTTTCTTTTGCAATCTTCTGTTATTGAATTTAGAAATTGAAACGTATTCAACCCAAGTTTGTCACTTCTAGTACCTAACTCATATTAGTAGGAGTCCAGAGTCGAATTGTACCGTCCCTGAGGATCGATACCTGATTATACTATACGGATAGGATTGTGCACTTGCAGTCTTAGACGAGAGTTGATTCAAGGTTTTTAAAAGGGTACAACTAGCTGTACCTGAAACTTTGTAGCATACTTTTGTGCGAACAACTACCATCTAAAATTTCTATTTTTACCCAACTAAAAATTCACTAGCAAATTAACGAATTCATCATTTATGCATATTTTCCATTCAAAATACAATACGCAACTATTAGATATCTATCTATTAATAGAAAAACTTCTAATAATTTTATTTGAAATTAGTATACGATACTTGAATACTTTTTTTTTATTAAAGAAAAAACTAGAAAGTATTTAAGTAAAAAGAACAATATCTATTTTTAAATATTATATATTTTATTTTTAAGTCCTCCAATCTAAAGTTTCTAGTTCCGTCCTTACTAAGAATACATTATTTAATTAACAAATGCATCAATTATGCATGTTTTTCATGTACAAAACAACACACATCAATTCCATGTCTACCTATTAATATTAAAAAAAATTGATTACTTTTTTATTTGTAATTTGAATACCATACTTGCATACTTTTTTTCTTCCAAGCAAATGCTAAAGGTGTATAGGGAAAAAGAACAATACAAACCATTCAATCAAATCTCTTTTTATTGTTATTACTCATGGATGAATTATGAATTAAAAAATTATAGTTAAAACATGTTGCTGGGAATTATAGTTATTTCTTTGAATCAATAGAAGGTCTTACAAATGCTTGCACGAATGGTGTAAACCATACTAATTGAGCATAAACCATTCCACTAAATATCAGGGATGGATGTACGCATAAAAGTACTTAACCACCTTCGTAATTTTAAAATTTCAATTATATGTATATTAAAATTTTATTTTATTTCTAATGTTTTTATTTTGTCCAGCCTCCTAATAAAATGCTTAATTTGATCTTGTAATAAATTGTTAGAATTCTCGTTTGTAATTGTCGAGTTTTAATTATTAATTTCAATAACCAAATAATATTGGTGAGAAGGCCGAGTTGGTCTAAGGCGCCAGATTAAGGTTCTGGTCCGAAAGGGCGTGGGTTCAAATCCCACTCTCGCCAATTTTAATTTTTTAATAAAAAATACAATATCCACGCATTATGTTTTTATAAATATTATGTATTTTTAGTTTCAGTACTACTATCTAAAATTTCTAATTATGCCCAATTAAAAATTCACTAGTAAATTTACGAATTCATCATTTATGCATATTTTACATTCAAAATACAATACGCAACTATTAGATATCTAGCTATTCATAGAGAAACTCTAATAATTTTATTTGAAATTAGTATACAATACTTGAATATTTTTTTTTTCATTAAAGCAAACACCAGAAAGTATGTAAGTAAAAAGAATAATATCTATCTTTAAATATTATATATTTTATTTTTAAGTCCTCCAATCTAAAGTTTCTAGTTCCGTCCTTACTAAGAATACATTATTTAATTAACAAATGCATCAATTATGCATGTTTTTCATGTACAAAACAACACACATCAATTCCATGTCTACCTATTAATATTAAAAAAAAATTGATTATTTTTTATTTGTAATTTGAATACCATACTTGCATACTTTTTTTCTTCCAAGCAAATGCTAAAGGTGTATAGGGAAAAAGAATAATACAAACCATTCAATCAAATCTCTTTTTATTGTTATTACTCATGGATGAATTATGAATTAAAAAATTATAGTTACAACATGTTGCTGGGAATTATAGTTATTTCTTTGAATCAATAGAAGGTCTTACAAATGCTTGCACGAATGGTGTAAACCATACTAATTGAGCATAAATCATTTCACTAAATATCAAGGATGGATGTACGCATAAAAGTACTTAACCACCTTCGTAATTTTAAAATTTCAATTATATGTATATTAAAATTTTATTTTATTTCTAATGTTTTTATTTTGTCCAGCCTCCTCATAAAATGCTTAATTTGATGTTGTAATCAATCGTTAGAATTCTCGTTTGTAATTGTGGAGTTTTAATTATTAATTTCAATAACCAAATAATATTGGTGAGATGGCCGAGTTGGTCTAAGGCGCCAGATTAAGGTTCTTGTCCGAAAGGGCGTGGGTTCAAATCCCACTCTCGCCAATTTTAATTTTTTAATAAAAAAATACAATATCCACGCATTATGTTTTTATAAATATTATGTATTTTTAGTTTCAGTACTACCATCTAAAATTTCTATTTTTACCCAACTAAAAATTCACTAGCAAATTAACGAATTCTTTATTTATGCATATTTTCCATTCAAAATACAATACGCAACTATTAGATATCTTTCTATTAATAGCAAAACTTCTAATAATTTTATTTGTAATTAGTATACGATACTTGAATACTTTTTTTCATTAATGCAAAAATAAAAAAATATTTAAGTAAAAAGAAAAATATCTATCTTTAAATATTATATATTTTATTTTTCAGTCCTCCAATCTGAAGTTTGTAGTTCTATCCTTACTAAGAATACATTAGTTAATTGACAAATGCATCAATTATGCATGTTTTTCATGTACAAAACAACACACATCAATTCGATATCTACCTATTAATATTAAAAAAATAATTATTTTTTATTTGTAATTAGAATAGAATACTTGCATGCTTCATTTCTTCCTAGCAAATGCTAAAGGTGTATAGGGAAACGAACAATAAAAATATTTACTCAAATCTCTTTTATTGTTATTATTCATGGATGAATTATGAATTAAAAAATTATAGTTACAACATGTTGCTGGAAATTATAGCAATTTCTTTGAAACAATAGAAGGTCTTACTAGAGGTGCTATCGGGTCGGGTCGGGTCCGAATACTATTATATTTGGACCCGCACCCTAAAAGTGTTCGGGTCCGAATTTTGATCCATATACTTATTTGTTTCAAATCGGCTCAGGTCCGGATTCGGATACCTATCTACCTGAAGATATTTTGGGGCCAGTCTTTCGGTTCCGGGTAGTTAGATACCAATAACTTGTTTGTAGATTATCGGGTTAGGTTCGAATACGGGGCGATTCCGGATCCAGAGCGGATATATGTCACAACTCCAAAACATTTATGTATAATAATTTCTTAAACATCTCATATCATAAATCATTATAATATAGATTAAAAATGAGGAGGGATCCAATTACACCCATTTTTGGTGACACATCTTGACACCATATTTTTATAAGTCATTTTTGCGATTTCAGAATTGAAATAGTCGATCATAACCATTAAACGTGGTGTCCATATTAAAATGTGCTTGGAGACCAAATTTTACATTTTTTGAAAATTTATTACTATTTATTTAGCATTTTTTAAATTTGTTGTTTTTCAATGGTTCAAAATTGTCTAAAATCAACAATTTTGTATACATCTTAATAAATACTAAAAAATTTAAAATTTGGTCTCCAAGCACATCTTATTATGGAGATCATGTTAAACGGTTCGGATCGTCTGTTTGGATTTTAAAATCACAAAAATGACTTATAAAAATATGGTGTCAAGATGTGTCACCATAAAATGGTGTAATTGGATCCCTCCTCATTAAAAACTACTGCAAAATAAAAATTATACTATTGATCTTGTTCATAAATAATAAAATATATCATGCTACAGAACACAATAAAAATAATAACCCTATGGTTGAAGAAGAGATATAATTTTTAGAAAGTAAAATATTAGAGATGACAATTTTCTTTTCTATGATTAAAAAAAATCTTTGGATGGAATACTAATAATTTGTAGAAATGACATATTAATGAGAGCAATAAATTTTCATTATTATGCAGAGAATATTAAGGCAAATATTGAAGTATGTATTCATAGCAATAAATTTTACTTAAAAATTAATGCGGCTGTTATAGTATGAATAAATTTGACATCCATCTGTGTGTATAAATATAGCGAATATGTGTCTAAAAAATTTTATTGTTTAGAGTGTACACCAAAAAATAAGACATTTGATATATTTATGGAGTGATGTCTTATTTTTTGGCGTACACTCTAAACAAGAAAAAAATTTATTCACAAAATTATTTAAATGAAAATATTAAGAGATCTCTAAAAAAAAAAAACAAGAGGACCGCCCAGACCCCAGGCGGTCTAGTCCCTAGTGGACTGGCCCTGGCCCAAGAGGTCTACTAGGGAGGGTGGGCCGCCCGTGAACCTGGAGGTCGGGGCATTTTTTAAAAAAATCATAATGCGGGGCAGTTTTAAAATTAACTTTTTTTAGGGTATTAATAAAGAGGAGGGTTCAAATGCACCTAAATTTTTGTGCACCCAAATACTCTCTATCTTTCAAATCTTTTTTTCTCCATTTTCAAAGTCCGAATAGTCAATCCGAACCATTAGATGCGATATATATATTAAGATGTGCTTGGAGACCAAATTTTATATATTTTTTTAAATTTGTTTACTATTTATTAAACCACTTTGAAAATCGCTGATCCAATGGTCCAGAAAATGTAAAATCAGCGATTTTCAAAGTAGCTTAATAAATAGTAAAAAAATATCAAAAAATATAAAATTTGGTCTACAAGCACATCTTAATATATATATATATATATCACATCTAGCGGTTCGGATTGACTATTCGACTTTGAAAACAGAGAAAAAAGATTTGAAATATAGGGTGCATTTGGGTGCACAAAAATTTGGGTGCATTTGAACCCTCCTCATTAATAAAAATGGCCGTATCATATGTGATTAGGACAACAAAAGAATCAAATCAAATCGAACTTACCCTAATTTGAGTTTGAATTTGAATAAGTTTTGAACCGAACTAGTTTGATTTGTTTTAGAACGAACTAATTTCGAATCAAATTAATTGCGAACTACAAATTTTTCGAATCGAAGTCAATCGAATTACGAACTACAAATTATTTTGACAACCCTAGTTATACCGGTAGTTTATGCATTAGTTTTTTTTCGCGCATAACAAAATTCATACGTTTCCTTTTACCTTTTACAAATTTACATTGATAAATTATTGGCTAGCTCAAGATTCTCTTATCTTTTATGCTACTGGATTGATTAAAATTATTGGCCCGGACGGTCTGCTAGGGAGGGTGGGCCGCCCGTGGGCCTGGTGGTCGAGGCATTTAAAAAAAAACCATAATGCGGGGGCAGTTTTAAAATTAACTTTTTTTTAGGATATTAATAAAAATGGCCATATCATATGCGACTAGGACTACAAACGAATCGAATCAAATCGAACTTACCATAATTTGAGTTTGAATTTGAATAAGTTTTGAATCGAACTAGTTTGATTTGTTTTAGAACAAACTAATTTCGAATCAAATTAATTGCGAACTACAAATTATTTTGACAGCCCTAGTTATACAGGTAGTTTATGCATTAGTTTTTTTCGCGCGGAATAAAATTCACACGTTTCCTTTTACCTTTTACAAATTTACACTAATAAATTATTGGCTAGCTCAAGATTCTCTTCCTTTTACGCTGCTGGATTGATTAAAATTACGGCATGGACCTAGTCAAATAGAACTTATTCGATTATTAATTTGTTGTGCTGCTGAAATACTTTTCTTTTATAAGTTACCATTATATTAATAATTTTGAACTCCGATATAAATTTGGTTCCTACATTATTAAAGATTGATGGTTGAATCCATTAGTTGCATTATTTGAGATTCGAACTAAATAGTTCGCGAATTAATTTCGAACGAATTATATCCAGTTTGAGTTTGATTTGAATAAGATTCGAACCGAACTGGTTTTGATTTGTTTCAGAACGAACAAATTTCAAATCGAATTAATTGAAAACTTTTTTCGAATCGAACTCAAATCGAATCACGAACTACGAGCTTTTTGTTCAGCCCTATATGTGATGATTTTATTTTAATATTTAAATTTTAAGTTATTGTAATTTTAAAAATAAATGTATGATAAAAAAAACAAAGAGCAAAAAAAGTTAAGAGCATCTAAAACCTCTTCATTGATCAAAATTGGCCGAAATTATATTGCTTTATTAAATCATAAATAATTAACGGATGCATTTTATGAATACGAAACCAACAAGGACATCATGTATTCATATACTGTTGTAAAAAAAAAAAATTGCAAGGAGTGCAAGCCGACATACTCCGGCCTGCCACCCAGGACACAAGCTATATATCTTCTTCTTTTTATTTTGAATTCTCTTACGAGATTTTTTTAACTCCTTTGAATTTTTTTTTTTTTTTGTTTCTAAAAAGAAGAACCGACTCGTCTTTGACCCTTTGGCTGTGGAGGAATGTTTCTCTTCTAAGTCATTTTAAATTTGAATGATTCTTAACAAAGTCATACTGTTTTTTCTCTGCTTTTGACCTTGTAAGACTGAATTATCAGCATCAACTCTAAATTAAATTTTATTTTTTCTCTGAGTCTTCACGTATACAACATTAAAACTGTTACTAGAAAAACAAAAAATAAAAAATAAACATATATAATATATCGAAAGAAGAATTTTAAATCATCCAATTAATTAATTAGACAGAGACTATAGTTGTCAGCTCCCGCTCGACAGCTAGTTTAAGGAAGCTCCCTTCTTCGAGCACCATCTGAATCGGCATAAACCCCAATCCGTTCGCTATGGCAAGCATCAACTCACGGATCTCCGATTTATACTCTTCCAGATCCACTAACCCGTTTCCATCATGGTCAAACTGAGCAAACATACCCTCATATAGCTGTCTGAGGTCGTCACTGCTTAGCACAGCATCGTCTATGCCGAAGTGTGTCTCGATCACCCTAAGTTTCTTTAACTCGCTCGCCAACTCTGTGTAGGAAAGGAGGCCGTCGTGATTTGAATCGATGGCCGTGAAACTCTCTTTGATAGATTTGGTAAAGAAGTCGGAATCATTGAGGAAATTGCAAATGGTGGAAGCATCTAAGATTTCAACACTCATCTTGTGTTGTGTTGGTAGTGTTGCAAAAAGAGCTTAATTATTATGTATTGGGTTAAGAACTTGAGATGGGTTATTGTGTGCTTTGTTTTGGTTTAGAGTGAGAACTACTTGGGTTGTGTATATATACACCGATCGAGTCTCAGCCTCAACGGTTGGTATAATTCAAGGAATCCAATTGGGATCTAATTTTGGTTACGGTCGTTGTTTTCTTTTGGGGCCATGGTTTTGCTTGGCAGCTGAACTCTTCTTTTCTTTGACTGTGGGTCCAAGTGACAACAGAAATTGACCTACCTGCAGCTGTCGGTGATAATAAAAATAAAAATAAATAATTAAATATTAAATAAAAGAACCGTTCCACTAGGTAGTCGGTGTCTTGGTCATGGGCTCATGGTCCTCTAGCTAGTACCTTCACCTTCTATGGTCGTCGGTCAAAAGTCAAAAACGGGAAATAGGAAGTGGAAAGTGGAAACCGACACTGATCTGATCAGGGTGGTGCCGCTGCCGCATATTGCATTACTTCTGAGTCAAGTATCACGCTGCTGCTCATTCAATATTCACCTTTTCAGTTTCACATGGAAACTGTCGCTCTGCTTCTTGCTACTCAAGCTATTCACACACTTCTGAGATGCTGGTAAAGACCCTTCATTCCCCGGATGCGCTTCAATTTTGATTGAGAATTATTCAGGTACCGCATAAATAATTAAAACACACCGGTAACTGCGACTTCATAAGCTCTCCAGTAAATGACTACTGGAGGAGAGATTCGATTAATTGTTTGACATAAGGTTACTTCATAAATTGAAATATATAAATTATTTCTACTTATCCAGAGAACAATTCAAATATTTTTGTCTTGTTCATACTTTTAAATCTTTTTAATTTAATAACAAAAATTTTATAACTTATATATTAAAATTAAATTGTAAAATGTGATATTTTTTATTTTTTATATACAAATAAAAAATTATTATTATTATTCTACTTTAATTTTATATGAATTAATCATTTAAAAAAATAGCTTTTAGAATTTATTAACATCAGTACAAACTCTTGATACTATTAAAATAATTGAAATAACATTTTTTTTTATTTGTGCATATTAAAAAATAACATATATCATATGTGACTAGGACTACAAACGAATCGAATCAAATCGAACTTATCCTAATTTGAATTGGAGTTTGAATAACTTTTGAACCGAACTAGTTTGATTTGTTTCGTAACAAACTAATTTTGAATCGAATTAATTGTGAACTACAAATTTTTCGAATCGAAGTCAATCGAATTACGAGCTACAAATTATTTTGACAGCCCTAGTTATATTGGCAGTTTATGCATTAGTTCTTTTTCGCACAGAACAAAATTCACACGTTTCTTTTTACCTTTTACAAATTTACACTGATAAATTATTAGCCAGCTCAAGATTTCCTTACCTTTTACGCTGTTGGATTGATTAAAATCACGGCATGGACCTAGTCAAATAGAACTTATTCCATTATTAATTTGTTACGTTGCTGAAATATTTTTCTATTATAAGTTACCATTATAATAAAAAAAAGAATGCATATGCTCGACAACAAATAATAAACCGAATCACAGTTTACGGAATTTCCAAGATGAATTTCAAACAAACACATATTTGGCTTAACTCGACTCATTAGGGCTTGTAGCAACTACAGATGTTCATTCGAGCTGGACCCTTTATCTGACCCTCATCTATAGGGTTACTGACACCTACAGACGTTCCACCGAGCTGGACCCTTTATCTGACAACCATCTGTAATCGCTTGACTTAACCGTTTATTAAGGTCTTGTTCGAGTCATATAAAGAAAATTCTCTTTAGAATCATTCCAATATTCGTAATATTCAACTGACCGTCCAAACGCATTAACACGTAGGAGAATGCCACCGAGCCACAGACGTTACACATGTCACCCACGATTTCAATCCACATATCAATTTAATCACTCACCCCTCGTCCCAACCGGTACTGGAAAAACTGAGGGTCATTCACCTCAAGCGCTATAAGGATCCCGGGCTCAAAGTCAGCTATACAGCTCAACCTTGCAAATTCGTCGGATCCAAGTCAGCCATACGGCTCAACTTCGTAAATCTGCTCACACACACAATTCGTCGGATCCAAGTCAGCTATACAGCTCAACTTCGTAAATCCGCTCACATACATAGTCCGTGGTGACTCTCAACCAAAATCAGATCATAATAGATTGACACAAATGACAACCATACAAGCATGCAAATCATTCCATTCACGATAATTCGAGTTTTATTTGATTGGGCTATGCAAATGATTTACACAATTCAATGATGCAATCAATCAGACATTCAACATGACAAACGAATAAACAGTTTAATTCCTGAAAATGAAATATCAAACAAGTCCAAGAATCCCGCACCTTATTATGAGGAGCGTATCTCGCACTTAAGGTTTAGACGTCTCGAGAGGTCCCGCGAAATCGTGCTCAACCGAGCCTACGCCTATATTAACATATACATATTTGGTTTAATATTTGTTCAACTATCAATATGTTTACTCGAGTCATATTAGTTTAAATCATAATTTCCTTGACAAAATCCTTATAACCACATACAATTTACCATTTGGTCCTACAACCCATATACATTTCCACACATAGGAACAATTGCACAAATACCCATTTAATCATTTATTTCTCTAACCCCACAAACCCTAATTCGATTTAACCCAAAATAATTTCAGATTTTAGAAGGGAGAAAAACTTGTCGGTTAACACCTCTATTTGTTGGATAAAACTAGATAAATCACAATTCTTCGCCAATTTTCAAATTTGAACCAAACCCTAGATGGAAAATCAAAGTTTAGATGGAATCGAAAAAGAAATTACCAAATTCACAACATAGAAGCTCAATGGAGATGGGTTACTCACAAATTATACACAATATTCAGGTTCAAGCAAAAACCCTAACAATGGTGAGAATTTCGGAATGAAGTACCAATTGAAGCAATAGATGGTTACGAGGGAGAGAATCAACAATTTCCGACTTCCTTCTTCAATTTCTCCAAGCTTTTGATGGATTTTAGATGGAGAAGAGGGTCTCTCTCTCTTTTTCTTTCTTTTGGGCGGAACACACAAGAGGCAGGGAGAAGGGACGGAGTGAGAGAGAAAGAGACACAGAATTTTGCTAATAGACCCTCATATTGTTGGATAAAACGTTATAACGTTTTGGTAAATCGTTATAACGATTCAGCTGGTGAGAAACACAGGAAAGAGTGATCAAACACAAAATTTAGTGTATAAAATGTTATAACGTTTTAATTGAATCCAGCCTTCATAAAATTGCTATTTTTATCAAGTTTTACAGTGAAAAACGTTACATAACGTTTGACAATCGTTCGTAATATTTTAATTAAATTCAGCCTTCAAACGATGGCTATTTTTATCAAGTTTTACAGTGAAAAATGTTACATAACGTTTTACGTTTTTTTTAACGTAACAATAAACCATTCCACTAAATATTACGGATGGATGCACACATAGAAGTACTTAGTTAGCGACCTTCGTAATTTAAAATTTCAATTATATGTATATTAAAATTTTATTTCATTTCTATTATTTTTATTTTGTCCAGCCTCCTCATAGAATGCTAAATTTGTGCTTGTAATATATTGTTAGAATTCTGCTTTGTAATTTGTGGAGTTTTAATTATTAATTTGAATAAGCAAATAATATTGGTGAGATGGCCGAGTTACTCTAAGGCACCAGATTAAGGTTCTGGTCCGAAAGGGCGTGGGTTCAAATCCCACTCCTGCCAATTTTATTTTTTTAATAAAAAAAATGCAATATCCACACATTATGTATATATATTATGTATTTTTTGTTTCAATCCTACTATCTAAAATTTCTAATTATGCCCAACTAAAAATTCACTAGTAAATTTACGAATTCATCATTTATGCATATTTTCCATTCAAAATACAATACGCAACTATTAGATATCTAGCTATTCATAGCGAAACTCTAATAATTTTATTTGAAATTAGTATACAATACTTGAATATTTTTTTTCATTAAAGCAAAAACCAGAAAGTATGTAAGTAAAAAGAACAATATCTATCTTTAAATATTATATATTTTATTTTTAAGTCCTCCAATCTAAAGTTTCTAGTTCCGTCCTTACTAAGAATACATTATTTAATTAACAAATGCATCAATTATGCATGTTTTTCATGTACAAAACAACACACATCAATTCCACGTCTACCTATTAATATTAAAAAAAAATTGATTATTTTTTATTTGTAATTTGAATACCATACTTGCATACTTTTTTTTTCTTCCAAGCAAATGCTAAAGGTGTATAGGGGAAAAGAACAATACAAACCATTCAATCAAATCTCTTTTTATTGTTATTACTCATGGATGAATTATGAATTAAAAAATTATAGTTACAACATGTTGCTGGGAATTATAGTTATTTCTTTGAATCAATAGAAGGTCTTACAAATGCTTGCACGAATGGTGTAAACCATACTAATTGAGCATAAATCATTTCACTAAATATCAAGGATGGATGTATGCATAAAAGTACTTAACCACCTTCGTAATTTTAAAATTTCAATTATATGTATATTAAAATTTTATTTCATTTCTAATGTTTTTATTTTGTCCAGCCTCCTCATAAAATGCTTAATTTGATGTTGTAATCAATCGTTAGAATTCTCGTTTGTAATTGTGGAGTTTTAATTATTAATTTCAATAACCAAATAATATTGGTGAGATGGCCGAGTTGGTCTAAGGCGCCAGATTAAGGTTCTGGTCCGAAAGGGCGTTGGTTCAAATCCCACTCTCGCCAATTTTAATTTTTTAATAAAAAAATACAATATCCACGCATTATGTTTTTATAAATATTATGTATTTTTAGTTTCAGTACTACCATCTAAAATTACTATTTTTACCCAACTAAAAATTCACTAGCAAATTAACGAATTCATCATTTATGCATATTTTCCATTCAAAATACAATACGCAACTATTAGATGCTGAAATTTTTAAAAATAACATTTTCGGAAAATTAATAAACCAAAACACCTTTCCTGAATTTTTTTATTAAAAACACCACGACCGCTACGGAGGCTAGCGGCCACGTTGTAGGGGACCACTACGGAGGCCAGCGGGCACCTTTACTGGGCTGCTTCTAGGCCCAGCGGCCCGGGCGGGAGGCAGCGGGCACATGAATTATTTCACAAGGATAAAACAAAACCTCAAGAAAATTCAATAGAGATAGATATCTTGTAATCATGTTTCGTAAGCAGAAAATGATTCGGAGCTTCATTTGCATACGCGAAAAGGATTCCCTGGCTCTTGACCGGCTTCGAAAGCCTCACTTGTAACATAAGATAGATATTTACCCCGTAGAGCACCACTTTAGGAGAAACACTTGTCAGCTTCAATTTACCATCATTTACGACCACATCATATACAAATATAAAAAGAGGTGTACCAACGAGCGACGGTGTTATTTGGAAATTTTTTATCTGTAAAAATTAAGAAACAAAAAGAGTACATCATATTTTTGATTGGTTTAAAAATCAGTAGGATTATTATCGATTTTAAAAATTAACCAGTTTAGATTAGTAGGAATTCTACCGATTTAAACTTAATTTTTTTTTAATCTGATGCATAGATAAAAGGAATTCTTATATTATATCTCTAGTAAATGTTAAAAAAATTTCAAGAAATAGATGAAATGTTTCTATTCTATATATATTTTAAGATACTCTATCTATTTTTATAAAAAAAAATATTATAAAAAATTTAAAGAAAACAAATACAAATTGGTTTAGATCGATAGACTACTGATCCAAACTTTTTTATTTTTAAGATCGGTAGAAATTCTATTAACTTTTCTACCAATCAAAATATAAAAATATAATATACTATTTCTATTTCTCTCTCTTTTTTTATTTTACATATAAAAAATTTCTGTGTTATTTCATCCAGTTGACTGGGCTGAACAGTTGATGAGAACCGGCCCAAAATAGAAATAGAGAGAGAAATTGGCGTGATATCGCTAGCATCTGCAGGTTTCTGGGAGATGAATCTCTTGGGTACACAGAGACATAGCACAACCCAAATGGAGAGTTGCATTTTGACCCAGCTTCTGTTATTTTGAGTATACCAAAAATAGCGCACGGCACAAAACGCATAAAAGCCATAGATCAAAAGTAACATAAATTCCAATAACTCGTAGATGTATCTATTAAACATCTCATATAGCACATATAAAAGCATAAATATAAAAAAGAAAAAAGAAAAAAAAGCATAAACATCAACATAGTGAGAGTAAGAGCTAACCTAAATTCAGGTAACACAACACAAAAGCAGCTCAAGCAACTCCAAAAACTGTTCTAGTGCACTAGTTCTAACGATACTTTGCTACACTTAGAAACCAAAAGAGTGATTTTTTCACCTTAAAAGCAGCAGGTTCAAATAGTGTGCCTGTGACGGTTACATAAAAGTTGGCTGAAACCAAAATGCTTGTTTACAGGACCGAATCAGCGGGATGTTGCCTTGGCCAAACACCACCAGCTCAGAGTTAAGATCATCCAGTTTAGCACAAAACATGCCATAACGTGGTCCGTGCTTGAAAACTTGGTCAGCATATTTATACAGCTCAAATTCCTGGTAAATACAACTCCCATCAAGTGAGTCCCAGTCATCAGCACAAACAGCAAGATAATGGTGATGATCACCATAGAAAATAGTTATGTCGTTTGTGTCAGCAATCCGCTTGAGTTTTACCTGCAGCTCTGTGTCAATGAACTGGTACAACTCAATTTTTGGCTTATAATGGTGCTTCTGGAAGGCCTTCTCCTCTATGGTCTCCTCTGCTTCCTCGTCTTCATATTCAATTTCAGTAACAACGTAAAGACCATATTTATTCCCAACCAAAAAATGTACTGATTTTTGATGTTTAGAGAACCCGCATTGCCACATATTAATGATCTGTTTTTTGTTGTTCAGGTCGTTGAGGTGGTAAATGTAAAAGCCATATTCAAGTAGCAAATAGATACTTCCATTGTAGCACGCTGCATCTATGAGCCGGATTGGATCTGCGAAAACAGGCAGGATAACCTGAGTCCAGCAATAGTCCCCGACCTTGCAGAAGAATGGTCCTCGGGACTCAAATAGCAACATTATGATGCAATTCGGGTCGGTTAGATCTGCAGAGAATGTTATCTTGGTGATAAACTCCTCACAAAATAGTAAGCCAACGCTGCGGCTCAGCCTCCCATACCCCTCATCATAGTCAATGGGAACAAGGTCATGTTCGACCCTAGTACTAAACGAAAACGAAGGGAGGTCGACACGAACCCGGGTTAACGGGTTCAGCAAGAAAACTTCGGTACCACGAGGGGCCACAAGCAGAAGCCAGCCACGGTAGGTGGCAGAGCACGTCTTGCCGATGGCCTCCGGGAGGTGAATCTTCTGCTTCTTGACTTCCCAGAGGTCGTAGAACAGCCAGTTCCCGTCATTTGGTTTGCGGCTTGTTGGGGATGGTATCATCAGCCACGGGAGTTGGAGAGGGAAGTGGCTCGGCTTTGAAAGTGACTTAAAGCGCCAGGGATGGCAAACGGCGCGAAATCTTACGTAATCTTTGATGCATTTAATCTTTTCTGTAATCAAATGCATTACTGGGAGATTGGCCCAATCAGGAAATGCAGATGCCAAATCTTCCATCTTTTTATTTACTTTTCTAGGAGGCAGTGGAAGCATTTTTTGCGCGGAGAAGAGAAAGAGGTGAAGGGATTTACGAAGAGACGAATTCGGACTCTATTCTTTGAAATCCCATATAGCCTTATAGGTACAGACTACAGGGTACAAGTTCTGACACTTTATCGAACATTTCAAGACTCACTCTGCATGTCCTTTCAACCTGTTACATCAGTTCACAACTCTAACTGATGATACGCCAACTTCTCCGAATTCACATCCTCTCCAATACCTGATAAGGGAATCTTTTACAATTACTAGATCTGAACCGTACTTTTTAACTTGGCACGAATCTCAAAGTCCAAAAATGGGGCCCCTACAGTGACCCGAATCCCAAACCGGTTGAGATTTAATCTCAAACCGTAAATTAAGTGATCCTCTGCAATAATGGTGCAATACCTGAGAGGATACGGGTTCAACTTCTTCGACCTGTTCACACGACAAAAAAAAAAAAAAAGGTCCAATAAGAATGGAAGGTTTGATAAAATGATGAAATAATATGTGATACGAGACCTTACATTCATGCATTCATCTGCAATTTTTTTAAATGAAAAATTACAATTTGCCCCAATAGCAATATATTAAATGAAAAATGAATTAATTTCTAATTGTTTTTAAAATGTCTTAGTGAGGATGTGATTGGGACATCACTTAGCTTCATCATCTTTAATTAAGAAAAAAAAAAACAAATTTATTGCTATACTATAAAACAGTTTATACGTAAATGCATGGACAAACCTTCTACCACGCTACAAACTTTGTTAATGTTTTTACAAAATTGACGAGCCATCATTTTGTATTGTTTATGGCTTTGGATGATTCTCATATTTTGTACTACGATCAACTCACCACAAGTTTATGTTCATTAAAATATTTTGAGCACCGTAAAGTCTAGAATGTTGGGGAGGTCACAATTGCACCTTAAATAAGGGTCAAACATTTACATCATGGAGAAAGAAGAAATAGATTTTCACCTTAATTCTAAAGACGGTCCTATGTCAAAGATATTCAAAATATAAATTATAAGTTCGGAATATAATACATAATTTCATGAATATTTTTATGGAATAACCTGATCCTTTGAGAGATCGCCAATCGTCTCTGTGAGTACGAGACTAGACTCTAATGGCAAGAAGTCATTCTCGTCGTTTTGTTGTATGATCATAGGAATAGATCTTCCAAAATAGCAAGACTTGACCCTTGAGAGATCATCTCCAATTTCCTTAATGGATCTCTCATATCTATTTTTTGATGGTGGAAGAATAAGAGAAGGCACACAGATTTGTATTTTCTATAGAGAATAACTTGTTCATAATCTGTGTTTTTCGTTATATCTTATGTCATGGGGGACCAATCCTTGTATATGCTAACTCTAAATCTGACGCACCAGATTTAGATGTCTATATGTAGCCATCCAAAATTAGTCATCCGGATTTAGATGAGAACCTATTCCACATTTAGTGGTTATTCTTAATTGCAAATCTCATAATCAGTCCATCAATGAGTATATATATTGTCAAATATCCTTAATCCATATTAGATCACTTTAGTTGGACAATCATACACGCCGAAATTTTTTTCCTTACCACCCAAATAAATCAGAATTAAATGAATACCACCCGTTAATACCGAATTCATATTCCACCACGAACTCGAACTCAGTCTGCGCACAGATCCCAATCGGTGCGCGGATTGGGTATGTGTACCGAAATTGATTTTTTTTATATTTTTTTGAATTTTTTACTAATCTGTCCGCATACCCAGTATGCGGACGGATTTTTTTTTTACGAATTGTTTGAAATTTTTTTACCAATTTATTTTCCTGTTCTATTATGTTTCGTTTTGTGGTATTTAGAATTATATGTACACGTAAAATTTGACGGTGAAATTGTAGAAAATAAAACGAACTTATTTAACAAATAATTTTTTTGACTAAATTTGAACTAAAAATTACTACAACAAATTATACACACAATTTGAGTAGCATTTTGTACTAAGTTGGTGCACAAATCGCTACAAATTACACGTACAATTTGATAAATATTTTATACTACAAACTATATACACAACAGAAAAAAAAATTAGTCAAAAAATTTCAAACAATTCATAACATAACTAAAAAAACAAAAACTGTCAGTATCATACTGGGTATGCGAACGGATTAGTAAAAAAATCAAAAAGAATATTTAAAAAATCAATTTCGATACGCATACCCAGTCCGCGCACCGATTGAGATTCATGCGCAGACTGAATCTGAGTTCGCGATGGAATCTGAATTCAGAATTAATGGGTGGTATTAATTTAATTCTGATTTATTAGGGTGGTAAGGAAAAAATGGTCATACACGACAGTATACAATTCGTAATTATATTACATATATACTCAACGTTGAATATATGATTGTAACATTGTGAATTTTAGAAAAAGGCAACAATAGAATTTAAAATAAATTAAAGGTTTAAATTCAAACTTTTTTGATGATTTAGAAATATTTTGGTAATTGATAATTGATCTAAGCATCAGATTAAATTTATTTAGTGAAATATAAACATGAATAATTGAATTAGCAAAGATAGAAAATAATTTAATCTGAATCCCCGAATCATAAAATTGAAAATTTATAAATGGTGCAATTGATAACTTAGAGCATCTACATCCCTGAAATTATTAGAGTTTCTAATCTGACGTGGCAGTTTCTAATCCAGTTTCAGGGATGTGAAAGAGTTTTTTTTTATTTAGAAACTATGTAGGAAAGTTTCTTATTAAGAAACTGTTTATAAACTCTATGTTGTTCAAATGATTGGCTCAAATTGTTTCTCCTTTTTAATTTGTTGCTGACGTGGTTTAATAGAAACTCTAAAATGAGTTTCAAGGATGTGAGAGTTAGAAACTTTAAAGATCATAATTTCTAAAAAGTAGTTAACAGTTATTTAGAAATCATTTTGAGTTTTAGGGATGTAGATGCTCTTAGAAGATTTAAGTTTTAATCTAAATAGTATTTATACTTTATTTATCAATTAAAACCTTCAAAGTTGTTATTTTGTTTATATGCAAACTAGGCCGTATTTATACATGGTTTAACCTTTGATTATTAAACCCATCTCTATCTTCTCACATAGTTTATACTTTAATTGACTGCATATCTTTGTCTCTCTCTCTCCAAAACTCTTGTTTTCATTTCTGAGTTCTCCCGTGTCACTAGAGCTCGATTTTGCTAGGATTTAAGTTTCTGTGACTGACTGAACTCTAGTAACTGAAATTATTAGTCGTGTGCAACATTTCTTTACCTTCTACAATTGGTGGTATAGCACAGTAATTTCCTTGCTCTCTCTATTGATTTTCTAATTTATCGTTTCATTCAATTAAGTTTTAGAAACCTTTTATTTTATGTGAATAATTGCCAGGTTTCTGTTTAGAAGTGTAAATGTCTTTCTTTATATTGATACCAGCTGGTACCGAATTTAATTGGGTAATTATGATATTTTGCTTTCTTTTGTTTATTTCTTTTAATGCTGATTTGAAGTGTTAAATACTCTTCTCTTTGCTGTACCGATTTGATACTGAAATTAATTTAAGGGCAGGTACGGTTTAAACCCTAGTATGGTACCAATATATTATTGTACCAACTTTTCTTGTTAAAATCTAGAGTTGGAAATATTTAATTATTAAATTTACATCTCTTGACACCGGTATCATTCGGTACCAGTATCTATACTAGGTATGGTACAGTTCAAGGTTTAGAGGTAAAATTGTAAAATATTCTAAGTTAATAATTTGATCATGTCAGAGGGATTGAAATGCACAACAGGCCACTAATTAAATTGTGTACCAGTATTGGTTAGATATGATTCGGGGGGAAATTATCATGGTGTTCAAAATTAGTAAACAAGTAATAACTCAAGGATTTCCATCTCGCTTCGAGTACTTCTCTCAAGACTCGTCTCTCTCAACTTTAGTGTCATGAGACTCGTGTCTACCAAAGTGTGGAATGAAATCTGCTACTTTTCTTGAGAAAAGGAGGACCCTCTATTCTTCAATCCGAACTGTTTAAAATCGATCAAACGGCTTCAATTACATCTGATTTATTTGTGCTTTGAGATTCGTGCCATGTTAAAAAGAAATTGAAGCCGTTTGATCAATGTTGAACGGTTCGGATTGGAGAATAGGAGGGTCCTCATTTTCTCAAGAAAAGGAGCAGATTGGCTTCCACCAAATTGTAGACGGAGGGTCACTTTGACACCTACCTCAATGTTTCTTTCAGTTTTATTTAAATACAAATGTATATTTAAAAGTACATAACTAGAAGAATAATTAAAAAAAAAAATTCAAGCAATATAATTGTGATGTTCTAGATCAATAAAATACACATACCATATTATTTATTGAACTTATATAAAAAAATATAAAGAGCAAGATAATAGATTGGTTTATAAAATGAAACAATTTGATTTTGTTTGTAATCCCAACAGTTAGTTTAACCTTCACCGTCTTTTAGATTTTTTTCCTCTTTTGAAGGGCTTAGAAAATAAGAAGAAAAGATCCGACAGATATAGAAATTAATCAAGTAATAAATAATCATAACGTATAATTATATTAGAATAAAAAAATGACAGATACGTCATATTTATGAGGAGACAAAATTGCTCATTCAACTGAAGATGCTCTGTTAATGAAATAAAGTGGTGTTAAAATCACTACCCCTCCTTTCTTTCTTTTTTTTTAAAATTTTTTATAATGAGAAGCCCTCAGGTAGGGGTTTAATGGACGGGCGGGTACGGGTAGGACGGGTACAAGGGTATACGGGTACGGGTATGGTCGGGTATATTTTTCAAAAACCATACCCTACCCGTCCTATACCCGTACCCGTGTACCCTTGACGGGTAGGGCGGGTACGGATTTTTTTTTTTGCTGTTTTTTTTCTGGTTTTTTTGTTGGTTTTTTTTTTCTGTTTTTTTTTTTCTGTTTTTTTTCTGGTTTTTTTGTGGGAGGGAAAAACCGAAATTTTGAATTTTGAATTCGGATGAACAGTGGTCGGGTACGGGTATTAGGGTACGGGTATAGTCGGGTACGGATATGGTCGGGTATTGGTCCAAAAAAATGGATCCGGTCCGGTTTTTGCCCGTACCCGCGTACCCGAGTACCCAATCCATACCCGGGCTCGGGCACGAGTACCCCGGGCGGCGGACACGAGCGGGTATGGTCAGGTATACCCGACCCGGGTATTATTAATACTCTACCCTCAGGCATACCCCTCCTTTCCTAGATAAGAACGCCACATTTGTACAGTTGTAGTCTTGTAGAACGTCACATTTGTACAGTTGTAATTTTTCTTTTCCATTTTTAATTCTTACGGTGTGCTTGTGAATTTTTTAAAAAAAATTATAAATAAAAAATAATATTTTATCAAATCAACTTGATTGTTTTAGTTTTTACAAAAACTATGAGAACCAAAATATTATTTCAGTTTGAATTACTGTTTTTAGGACCAAAATGTCATTTCGGTCCGAGCCATTTTTCACATATTTCGATAAAACAAATGATGGTAAAACTTGTGAAAGCACCTCGGACCGAAATGGTATTTCAGTCAGAAAAAAAAATTCGAACCAAAATGACATTGCGGTTCTTATGGTTTATGTAAAAACCAAAGCAATCAAGTTAGTTTGATAAAATATTATTTTTTTATTTATGATTTTTAAAAAAAATTCTGTGCTTGTGCGCACTCCAGTCTGTCGGTGACTCCGTGCACTAAAATTGGATTAATTTCGGCTTCTGTAAATCAATAGGATTTAATTTTAACCGTTAAAATGATTATGTTGATTCAAAATATTAGCACGCTTCCTAAAAAACGAAATATATTTTGTGTGCTATTCAGCTTTCTTTATTAGTGTACAAGTCACAAATTTTATTTTTGGGAAGGATGAATACAGATACAGCCTATTGTATACTCACCTTATTGAACTAAAGCAAAAGGCATTCTTGTGAAATGGTTCCTGTTTTAGGTTCTAACTGGTCTGTCATGCTCTACTTGTCAAATGAGGTTCCTCCAAAAAAACCCTCAGGAGTTAAATAGGTGATCTCAAATGACAGACCTTACACCTTAGTCGAGCCTAAAAGATCTAATGTTAGGCCCACGAACTCATATCAATTTTAACCCGGCCCGTATAGGTTTAAGAAGAACTATGGTTTAAGCGCAAAATCATCAAAAGCCCGGCCCGGCCTGTCAGCCCATTTACGCAAAGGCCGCTGACTACCCCTGAGGCCCTGATCCGCGTCTTCTGCCTCCTCCACGATTCTTTCTTGTAGCTCGCTCTAAACGACCTCCATTTTTCATTTCTTGCGCAACGGGAAAGAGCATCTTATATTTTCTCACCTCAATTTCGCACAGTAGAGGTGCTTGAAAAGAAGAAAGAGCAATGGGAGATAGCCAGTACTCCTTCTCTCTCACCACTTTCAGGTTCGATTTCTCTGTCATTTTTTATTTAGTTCGATTTTATTGCTCCTCAAATTGGTATATCAGCGTGCTTGTGATTTTACTTGATTTGTTACTTCTCTTTAATGCCGATCGAAACAGTCCTTCGGGGAAGCTTGTTCAGATCGAGCACGCGCTTCAGGCTGTTGGATCTGGTCAGACCTCACTCGGGATTAAAGGTGCGTCTTATGAACTTAGACTTAGTCGGTTTGCAAATACTAATATCAGATTCTGTTTTGTACTTTGTTATATTTTTATTAACAGAAATTATTTTTGCACTCCATGTTCTGCCCCCAAAAAAATGGTTTACTTGACATAGAAATTATTTATATCTGAATTTGCAAGTGTTTAGACCTAGCATACAAAGTATTTATCATTATTTCTTTTCCAAATAATCATAAGAAAATTCAAACCAAATACTCTGTTGAATAAGTAAACTATATCTTTCAGAGTTTTTAATCCTAGTAATGTAAGGCATAAGTTTTTTTATCATCAGGTATTAATATTTTTTGTATAAAGTATAAATACATCTGGGGTGTAGATAAGGGGTACGGATAAGAGGTGCAGTTCTCACTTCTCTTTTATTAATTCTTAGTTTAGGCATTTCTTCTCTGGACATGTGGTGATGCTTGCTTAATTTCAATCAGTCGTATGGTTTAGACATGTATTATTGCTAGATTTATTAGCTTTATAAGTATATTTCTCTTTTAGTAAAAGTTTACATTTGTTTCTCTAATTAATCCAGCTGCTAACGGAGTGGTAATTGCCACCGAGAAGAAATTGCCGTCAATTTTGGTGGATGAAACCTCGGCAAGTGACTAAGTATCTTAATTTTTTATTTCAAGAAAGTGATATTATACCACGTGTTTCACAAAAGTAACCAACCCCAATATACAATATCTGAACATTACACCCTGCATCAGAAAACCTTGTACTCTACCACCTGTTATCCAAACCCCTCAATCACAAGTTCAAAACACAAAATCCACCCCTTTGAATGACCTTAAGAGTGATCTCAGATAAACTATAAAGAAATAATACTTATCTTGGCCTATAAGGCATAGCAAGAAGGAGTGGGATCAGTCTTGGTTAGAACAGAAAAAAAGAAAGCACCATCGACCTTAGATCATCCAACATAACCCAGCAAAACCCAGCAAGTGATTAAGTATTTTAATTTAAAGAATACTAATTTAAGTAATCTTTTTTATTCTTTTAAGAATTGGTATCAAGTGATTTTGCATGAATTTAATATGAAATTTACTGTCTATGTGCAGGTTCAAAAGATTCAGCTGATGACTCCTAATATTGGGGTTGTATACAGGTTTTTTTCTTTCTTTTCTATGTACTTATTTGGTTTTTCCTTTGTTGTAAGATTTTATATTTAGTATCTTATTATGAGCTTATCTGTGAAGGTTTATTAGTACATATAAAACAATTTGCCACCTACTGCAAATGTCTCTTTAGACAGATTCTAGTGGTGATAGTTCTTTTGTCATTTTCAATTTGATGAAAGAGATCTAGACACTATCCCCGCTTATTAATTATAGTCCAAACCAAAATTCTGTGCTTCCAGAGATTATGCAACATTTATTTTTTTTCATTTCTCTAATTACTACAAATGGTAAATAAACTGTCCCCTTTGTATAATAACAGTGGCATTGGTCCAGATTTCCGTGTTATGGTGAGAAAAAGTAGAAAACAAGCTCAACAGTATTTCCGCCTTTACAAGGTAGGTGTTAAATGTTTCATTATGATAAAATTGCTTTCTTTGAATTTCATATAGCTTTTGAGTCATGATGGCTTAATTCAAGAGATTATTATTTGAATAGATTTCTGATATTCATTTATGATTTGCTTTTATGTAGGAGCCTATCCCAGTTACACAACTTGTCAGAGAAACAGCTGCTGTCATGCAAGAATTCACACAATCTGGGTATATTATTTCATTCTACCTCTTCTTCATTTTGTCTTTCTTTTTCCCTCATTATATGTATGTTTATTAAATATTATTGGTGCTTGTTTGTTTATTTTAGTGGTGTGAGGCCTTTTGGTGTTTCTCTGTTGATTGCTGGTTATGACGACAATGGCCCACAGTTATATCAGGTATTTATCCTTTCATACCTTTGTTTATTTTCATTTTGTTAAGATTAAATATTTGATAATAGATTTTTGCTCGTCTTATTCAAAATTATGTGCCAGGTTGATCCGTCAGGGTCATACTTCTCATGGAAGGCCTCTGCTATGGGTAAAAATGTTTCTAATGCAAAAACTTTCCTTGAGAAAAGGTACACTAGTGTTGTCTTTTTGGCTCATTATTTTTCTATATCTGTTAGTCTTGCAACCAGTTTTTACCTACTATTGATCAGAACTGAACAAAAGCCCGCCTTTTTCTTTATTTCTATTATCATTTTTATATTTGCACCGGGTTTTATGCTCAGAAATGTTTCTTTCCAGTATCTTGCTAGTACACTTTGTGCAGTTTGTATAATGGAAGTGATATATTTAATTGTAGGTACACTGAGGATATAGAGCTTGAAGATGCTATCCACACCGCCATTTTAACCTTAAAAGAAGGGTATTTATTTTACTTCTTGTGTTATTATAGTAACTTTATAGTGATCATAATTAATGGTCGGCTAATAATGCTGTCTTCAACAATGTATTTCTTATATGTGCAGATTTGAAGGTCAAATTTCAGGGAAGAATATTGAAATTGGAATCATTGGCACTGATCGTCAATTCAGGCACTTTTGTTTACTCATAATTTGTGTTTACTGCTTAGTTTCCTTGGATTATTCTTATTATCACCGTATACATAGTTATGCTTCTACCACTTATCAGAATTTGTATAGAATGGGTAACCTTGATGCTGCTCTGGGTTCCTATTCTAAACATAACTTCACCACCCTAGTTTCATACTTGATCTCGTACTTCTTTTCATACTTATTAATGGTTTATTGTTATTTGTTGCTAAAAGGTTTAAGCTTAAAATCTGGCCCAAAACTTGGTATAGCATCAGCAAAATGAGTTTATGGGTCCTTGGTGCATTAGCCATTTTGTGGGTACATAATATAGCGTCCTTTGCGTCATAATCTTTTTGACATTATTCATGCTTAACTCTCTTATGGTGCTAAAATGCAGGGTATTGAGCTCATCTGAAATCGATGACTATTTGGCAGAAGTGGAGTAAAGGAAAACTTATATAAGAAGTATTTCCGTGAAGCTTTGCACTTGATAGAAAGCTTTGCAGTTTGGTTTTTTTGTACTTTGTAGTTCAGAATCTATGTATGCGTTGAACTGGATGTTGTGAAACATGAATTTCATTCCCTATCTGGAAGCTGTATGTCCCTGAAGTTGTTTTGTGATTGTTGTTATTTGGTTTTAGTTTTAGTTAAAATGCTTGAAATCCTTTGAAAATCTTCTTTTTAGCTCTTCAACTTTTAATCTGAATTAGTTCTCATATTGCGGAACACTATTGAATCAGTCAGGGCCTTTTGGGGGGTGTATTAGTGTACTATATATGATGCTGTACAATAATATTCTCCAGCTGATCTTCATTAATTGCTCTTATTACTATAGAGGCCTAGGTATATTATTTAAAAAGAGGAGTTACTGGCTTATAATCATATACGATACCAAAAATTTATGGCGTTAGAGAGTTCTAGAGTTATATTGGTTTCAGACATATCAATGATTCGGATTTTCCTTCACTGATCTTCAAAAGCAAAATAAGCCAGCAAATAAGAGTTCTCGTTGATGATAAAGCAGTGAAATACACATGCCAAAAAGTTGCATAGTTTCTGATTACTATAAAAAAAATTACATTAGAAGTGAAATACACATGCCAAAAACATTTCAAAAGCCGAAAAAATATTAATCCATTGCACCAATTACTAATGATCAAGATTTAAGAAAAAGAAAAAAATAAGATATGACTAATGATCAAAATAAATATTAGTTTATGGATTAAACAACGGTAAACTAAATTAAGTGCAACCCTTTTTCAATTTTAAGATCCAAAAGCAACAAAGTTTTCGACCTAAGAAATAAGCCACAGAGAAGCCCGCCGGTTTGTAAGATAAATTTTCAGTTTCTTTGTTGTCTTCACAAATGCAAAGAAAAAAATTGCCAAATCTTCGGCAGGTTTATGGAACCTCATAAACTCAATCACAACCAACTGGAGGTGTCTACACTCAATCGCAGATGCCTTCTTTGTCCTATCTCTTAATTTTTCATCAAATTTTGACTGAGATCAAGAAACTCAAATGGAGCAAAACTCTAATCAAAGCTTAAAGGTAAAAAAAAAAAAAATACACATGGAGGTCAAAACTCTAATCAAAGCTTAAAACTTTTAAAGAGGGCACTTACACCGACTCCAAGGCCCCAATCCATCGAGCCCTCAAGCATCAAGGAAAAGGAAAACCTCAACAAAGGCAGGGGCAGGTCCTGACCGGAGGTCCGTCTTCCTCGGTTCGATCTCTCTCTGGTACATACTGCGGCGAGCTGAATACGATCTAGTCTACTCGAGCTGATCACTGGCTTGGGAGTCTGGACCAAAGTCTTGGCTCGCTCGGCTTGTTGCCCTCTTGGGTGCTACGCTTATACGACGGTCATGACCGCTTGGGTGCTACGCTCGGCGCTTCGGCGCCTCCACAACTCCGCCTCTACCAACACTCTGCCTCCTCGCCTCACTAAATTCGCGCTCCATCTTCCCAAGGCAGTAGGATTTTTATCTTTTCTTTATATTTATATTTATATTTATATTTATCTCCTCCAACTCATCTACTCATCCACATTTCCCCTTCATTTAATAATTAATATGATCATGTTCAACTTCGCTTAAATCATTATGTATCTATCTTCTTTGCCATTGTCAATTTTTTACATGGTTGGATTGGATTGGATTTGGAGGAGCAATGGCTTTCCCAGTTAGTCCCTCATATGTTCTTGCAAATGCCAAGCTCAGCTAGTTTTTCATTTGCTAACGTAATTCAATAATGAACTTGGTTTACATGCAATCTCAACAGAAAGTTACATCTTTTTTATTCATCTCAAGGGTTAAAGTGCCTTCATGATCTATGTGATTTTGGTTGACGTAATATGCCATCTAGGCTAATATCTGGTAAAAGGGTTTCATTTGATGAACTTTGTTTTGCTGATATTATAGTTGATCTTTTGTAGGTACAAGTTGAATTTTCAGATGGTACCTCGTTCAATCTCTCATCCGAGTTTCTTAGAGTACACAGCCCTGCTGCTGATAGTAAAATTAGATCTGTGGGAGGCGAGAAGGTAATTACCTCATTTTAGACTTTCATGCTTTGATCTTGGTAGTAATTTTCTTTGGACAATAGATGTTGCAATGTATTTATGTGGATATTCTTCTAGCATGTGTGCACCATACAATTTCTTCTACTTTTTAAGGAAGGAAATTGGTAAATGTACCTTATACTTTTTATTTTTTTGTTTGAAATAAGTGGCAATTGCCACCTGTTTCATTGCTGAATACAAAAGGTACAAAATCCATAATATGTACAATCTACTGTCCTATCCTCATTTCTAATCTGACTTATCAAAAACATTACAACACCCCATTAAAAGACAAGAAGTGACCTTTCTCAGTACAATGAAGAGATCGGGAAGAAGTGGAATGGTGTGTTTCCTCGGTTATTATGTATTCAATCACAAGCGGCACCAATACAAGCTGGCGTGTTTTTCCTTGATTTCTTCTTTGTTTTGTTCACCATAGTATATCAAACAGTCTAAACTAGTTTGTTTCTGGAGACAGGTATTATTTGGAAGGCGCCATGTTGGCATCATGTCAGCAGAACAGGTCGGGAATTATGGGGTCAGGTGCTGTCCATTATCCTTTTTGTCCTTCTTGCTATTCATTTGAAAAAATTAGAAGGGCAAGAATTACAGTAGCAGATAACGGTAATAATAATATACATACAGCAATAGTGTCTACCAGCATACATGGACTGGTACCAATTAGGATAGCAGGTGGACTTAATCCCACCCTTTTTTTTCCTTGTTGCACTGTGTAAAAGTGATGTCTAAGAATGCTTAATAGAGCCTCTAACATTGTGTTACAGGAAATGCCAAGCTTGTTTCTCTTAATTGAGGTCAAAGAGATCCTCTTTAGTTGTATTTTCCTTGAAAAATACGGATACTCTACATAAACGAGTTTTTTTTTTTTTTGGTTTGACAGGATACTGTTTGATGACTTGCATAAGACGGGAATTTTCACATGGGACTATTTGCACCATTTAGGCGCAAACAAATTTAGTCTCATGAGGAACTACATCAAAACCTTAAAGACACATGGTCTTAGCCGGGACCCGCGAGTGAAAAGTAATTGAATTTTACAGGACAAGTCAGCATTGGAAATTATGTTATGCTCGCGAAGATTAGTATTGGCATTACCCTCCGAAGGAATATGATTGTGGTACAATTATTTTGATAGTTTGATGCTTAATTTTTTTTTCACTGGATTCATTGCTTTATAATTCGGATATGGGAAGCTTAGTTGTTGATTTTACTGATTTGGTGCAGAATCATTCCTGGATATGCATTGCAACATGACTGCTTAACTTTTAGAAACGAAGTGGGAGGGGTGTAAATTTAGGGGTGATATGAATATACTAACGTTGATTTTGGTGAGATTTATACCTCGTTAAACACTGTAGAATAGAACAGCGTAAATGCACTATAATGACAGCCTGATCAGTCTATGATTATCATGTTTGGTTTGTGTTTGACATCCTTGGATTAGGGTTGATTCTAGAACGCTTATTTATGGTCTAAATTTATATTTGAAGTTTTTTTTTTGATTAATTATAATATTGTCAAGTACTTAAAATCATTTGAACTTCATTTTAGTTTGTGAAATGAGTAATGTAGTTTTGTATGTCCGTAATCTTAGATTGACCTATCTAATTCTATGAGTGTGTTAGTGGGGTTTCTAATTCTTTAATTATAGGTTTTGAAACCTTTATTTTTCAATTTGGCATGTAACATAATTTGATACGTCTAGGATTAATTTCTAGACGTCAATTACTAATTTCTTCTTATATAATATGTCTCAAATGTTTTGAATTTAGCAAATTAAAGATACAACTAGAAGCTTATGTTCCATTATTCTCTTATCAGGGTTGATTTCTGATCATGATCGTTCTCCTAGTAATCAAAATAGTAGAAACGACTACATTCATAACAACATAATAATTAATAAATACAAATAAATATCTTTTTGGAGAAATTTGGCAATTTTTCCTAGTAATCAAACTGTTCATCGACCCCTTTCACTGCTCTCCTTATATTTTGTTCAATGCCTCCGTTGCTCTCCGCTTCTGTTTCTGATTCTTTTATTTCCACTTCAAGAAACATGTTCCCAATTAAACGACTCGTGCAATAGTATCGGAGCCATTCTCTTCCGAAAATTCACATAATTTTATTTTATCACGAAGAAGAAAGTATAAAATAGTATAATATAAATTTGTCAAAATGCACTACACAAATATTTCCTTGACATAATTAAACTACTTGATATGTAGTGTATTTACTCCTAAATTTTGCAATTAACAAAACAATTAAAAGATATCTAAACCTCTTACATGTGTTGTAGACGATTTAAACTCGCCAAAGTTAATTTTTGAAAGTTAATTTAGCGACTTTAAATATCTAGTAATAATTTCATTATAACAAAAAATATGTCAAATGATCCTCCATATCGATCTAAATTCATTTATTTTCATAAAATCATCTAAACTACTCTAATTAACTAATCCTAATTATACCTTTATCTCATTATTCATCTCTTTTCATAACCGAATTCGTTTTCGTCCAATAACCACCGCACTCCAATACAGATTTACTCACTGTTACACTCCAATGACTCATTTGCCTTTCTTTCTTATATTGTCGCCATAGTCAAACACATGTTATGTTATTACTCAGTCTTTTGTCGCCACCGCCCACCGGTATTGCTATATATAATATTCTACATATATATATATATAATATCATCTTTTAGAAGTTAGATTTATTTTATTATTTAGTCAATTCAATTGTTCCAAACAGACTAAGTAATAAAATATTAAGATATACTTACGAAAACTTATGACATATATTAATTGAATAACAATCAAGACGCAGTTTTAAACAAAGAATAATTGAATTGGACTCGAAACATTTTTTTTTTTGCCAAAGTAAACTTTTGTTTGTTGAACTCCAGCCTCATAATTTTTTTTAATATTATATAGCATAAATAAATTTTAAATTTTAAATTAATGAGACATTTTTGTCTGAATTTTGAAAGTCCGAGTCATTAATAAATTTTTAGGATCTACTTTTTATAAAAGATTGGAAAAGAAATTTCCACAAATTATATATATATATTTTCAATATGAAAAAGATTATATTACTTTATTTCCTATTCCTATAACATATATATTTTTTTAATGAAGATAATATTGACGCCTTAAGCTCATCTTGATAGGAAATTATTAATAAATGACAAATTGATATAAATACATGAAATTTCAACCAATTCCTGGAACGAGTCTTACGGAGAGGTAATGAAAGAGATGAATAAATAAGTGAAACCAAGCGAATATAATTATTCTATATTATAAAAATATATTAAGAATAAAACTTTATTTTAAATTATTTGTACAGGTTTGTTTTAATTTAATCATTTGAACATAATATTAGCATTTTTAGTACATTTGAAACATATCATATCATATCATAGCATATTAGTTATTTAATTTATTACAATAATATTACTTATGGAACTTTTCATAAACTTATATTTTGTTATACAAATTTAAGTACGAATGTAATAAATAAGTGAATCTTTTATAAGATTTAAATATAAAATTTGATAAATGATCGAATATATAGATTATATCCTCATTTATTTACGGAGATTCGGATGAGATCATAGCATTTTAGTACATTTATTTACGGATCGTAGCATATTAGTTATTTAATTTACTAAAATAATATTACTTATGGAACTTTTCATAAACTTATATTTTGTTATTTAAATAAGTGAGCCTTTTATAAGATTTACATATAAAATATAATAAATTATCGAATATATATATTAGTCAGATTAGAATTTGATTGTATTTTAAGTTTTTAATCAAAACGAAGCATGAACATCTCCATCAATACTGTATTGATTAGCAATTGCAAGATAGTTGTCAAATTGAAAGTGATCACTAATTACAAAATAAATACATTCATAAAAAAATAATAATTACAAAATTTTACTTTTTAAAAAATAATAACCATGAATTTTTTCATATAAAAGTGCTTTTAAAAGCTTTATTCAAATTTTAAAAGAATTCGATATCTATAAAAATAAATATAAATTGTCAACAAGCACTTTGCAATACTTTGCAATTGCATTTGGAGATTGCTCTCCCAACAAAACACATTCTATTATTGTCAACCTCTTCCAAAGCTGACATGAAGATCGGATCTCTCTAGCAATGCGAGCACCAATCCCCACCTTCCTCCTCCTCTTCCTTCTCCATCTCCTGCTCACGGCACTGACATCGGCGCAGGAGGCCGGAAAGGAAAGAGAAGACAAGTTGCCATGGCGGATGCACACATTGTTCTCCGTCGAGTGCCAAGACTACTTCGACTGGCAGACGGTGGGCCTGGTGCACAGCCTCAGAAAGGCTAACCAGCCAGGGCCCATCACCCGGCTTCTTTCCTGTACCCAGGATGAGCTCAGCCGGTACCGAGGGAAGAACCTGGCACCTACCTTGCTCGTTCCTTCCATGAGCCGCCATCCCCGCACTGGCGATTGGTGAGTTACAGCTCAGTTGGGTTTTAAGGATTTGAGTTTTCAACAGGAATTTGGTAAATAGGTGAATTTTTCTCTTTGAGAAGAGGGCAAGCACAGCCTGCACTTGCTATTCAATTCATGGGAGCCACAGCTCCTCCTAAAAATTGATTTAGATGTACAAACTATCGGTGGTAATTGGGATAAACTGGTAAAAAATTTTAGTTAACCATCACCCTTATAGTAAGATGCCCAGCGGGTGATATACTGGTAAAAATGTTATCATGCATCTTATAGTTTGATGATATTTTAACTTCGTTGTGGCAATTTTTCGGTCTGAAAGAAAGAACTTGAGTGGGGTACTTTCTGAACTGAGATCCAATTTAATTAAAAGATAAAATACCTGGGTTGGTTTTCAACGGAAGAATAATGAACTAAAACCCCAAGAATTGCTTATCAATTACTGAATACTAAGTTGATCTCTTTTCTGAAAGATAAAATCCTTGGTGGCCACTAAAAGCAAGCACTCTTGAGAAAATGTATGTAAAATAAATTTGCTGTTTTTAATTTCTTAGGTATCCTGCTATTAACAAGCCAGCAGGGGTTGTTCATTGGCTGGAGAACAGCCAAGATGCTCAGAATGTCGATTGGGTTGTCATCTTGGACGCTGATATGATAGTTCGAGGCCCACTAATTCCATGGGAACTTGGAGCCAAGAAAGGGAAGCCAGTAGCTGCCTACTACGGGTATCAGTATTAATGCATGTTTTCCTGTTGGTATAAGATGGAGATATTAGAATGCAAAGTGGAGCTGTTGACTTACAACAGCTGGGAATATCCTCAGTACCCTACCTTCATTGCTTTGTTTAGTAAACATGAGGGCAATATGGACATTTGTTGAGATATTGAGGGGGACGCTATGGGGACTTCTCATTTATTTATCACAATATGCTGGGGAAATATTTTAATTAAGTTCAAGAGAAAACTTCCCTGTCTATTTGATCATCATTTTTCTTTCTTCTACTTGGAAGAAAAAGGAATTTTGTAAGCAAAAACTTCATTCATGCAGATACTTGAAGGGTTGTGACAACATTCTGGCAAAGCTGCACACAACACATCCCGAGTGGTGTGACAAAGTTGGTGGGATCCTGGCCATGCACATAGATGACCTGAGGGCATTAGCACCCCTTTGGCTGTCAAAGACTGAAGAGGTGAGGGAGGATCGGGCGCACTGGTCGACAAATATTACTGGTGATATCTACGGCATGGGCTGGATCAGTGAGATGTATGGCTACTCCTTTGGTGCTGCTGAAGTAAGCTCAATGCTTCTTTTCCTTATGTTGGGAAAAATGGGATGATTTTTGGCATATGAAACTAGGGTGTTCTTAAGCTCACCAAACTTATGGTGAGCTTAACTCCTAAACCTATTAAAATGACTTCAAACAATGAATCCAAACTGTTGAGACCGGTCTACTTCATGAGTGATGCGCTTACATATCATATTTATCAATTTTAGACTTAATTTAGTATAAATTGAAGCAGTAAAAAAAAGAATGCTTACAAGTTAATTTTAATGCGTTCAATTTTCATCATTTTTTGACCACTTGACTTTATAATAAATTAATTCTATAGTTTATAAATTTGACATGTAAACACATCACTTATGAAATAGATCCGTTTCAACGGTTCAGATTCGTCATTTGAAGTCCATCCGGTAGATTTTGGAGTAAGCTCACAAAGAACTTGGTGAACTTAAGAACACCCTAGTTTGACTCAAGTATTATTATTCTTTTTTTCAAGGTAAAAAAAAGCTGTATCATACTGGCAAATAATGTTCTTATATCTGGAAGTAAGACTTGCAAATAAGAGGGTGTTTCTAGGTTAGCATGATGGAAAAACTAGTCTCTGTTAAATATTGATACAAAGGCACAATGGTTCTTTTGTTTGATTTGACCTTATTTAAGTCATAAATATTATCTTTGGAAACTGTTGACTTTATTTGTAAAGAATTTTTAAAGAAAAACTCTGGAACAGATGCATTCTCCATCATCTAGTAGTATAATATAAAAAAATTGTGTTATTTTCATGTGTTTAAGTTTTAGAGCAGCTATTGCATAACGCATGATTTATCATTTTCTCTGGATAAATGTTCTAATCTCCAACGTGTAACAATTCAATCTTGTCGGCTAGGTTGGTCTTCACCATCAGATAAATGACGATATAATGATCTACCCAGGTTACATCCCTAGACCAGAAGTGGAGCCGATTCTCATGCACTATGGTTTGCCATTTAAAGTCGGTAACTGGTCCTTCAGCAAGTTAGAACACCATGAAGATGGTATTGTATATGATTGTAATCGGCTATTCCCACCACCACCTTTCCCCAGAGAGGTATATACTTTTTCAAATTTGCTGATAAACAAAAAGACACCTTTTTTGTGTAATATTACCATACCATTAAAAGCTGTACATATCATTTAATTCTGGTTTATGGAGGAGAATTGGCTGAAATTTCTGATGGGCAATGTTTTTGGTTAAATTTGACAGTGCTGCCCCTAATGAGTAATGACTACTTCCTTGCTGTTTCTTTTCTCTCTCTCTTACTTTTCTTTGGAAGTGAATGTAAACCGAATAAAACTTATTTGTTCATTAAATAAAGAAACAAGAGGATTATATTTGAAGAGTCATTTTATCCACTATGTATTCTTTCCGGGTTGATTCTTGCTTCTGTTTTTTCGCTCTTTATTGTTGTGCTTATCAAAAGCAGTCATATTAACTGCTAGTTATGTTGGTGCTAGCATGCAGGTCGAGATGCTGGAGCCTGATCCAAACAAAAGGCGCAGTTTATTCATAAGCATAGAATGCATTAATACTCTAAATGAAGGGCTTCTATTACACCACCTCTCGGCTGGTTGCTCCAAGCCGGGATGGTCAAAGTATTTGAGCTTTCTGAAGAGCAACCGTTTTAAAGAACTAACCAAGCCAAAGTACTTGAACCAACCACAGAAATATACAAAAGTTTTTAACAAAAATAGAATAGTAGGTGAATTGCAAGGCAGAAGGCCAAAGATACACACACTTTTTTCAACAGAATGCTCAACATATTTTGACTGGCAGACGGTAGGGTTCATGCATAGTTTTAGATTGAGTGGGCAACCTGGTGGTGTTACAAGGCTGCTGAGTTGTACTGACGAGGATTTGAAGATGTACAAGGGACGTGATCTTGCACCCACCCACTATGTGCCTTCAATGACTCAACATCCACTGACAGGAGACATGTGACTTTTTTTGTTACCTATCAATTTTTTAAGAGTAGGGTTAAACTGTTACATTGTTTTTGTGTCCCAATCATGTCTCACATCCTTATCTCCATTTTCAAAGTTCAAAGAGTCAATTCGAACCGTTCAAAATGATCTCCATATTAAAATGTGTTTGGAGACCAAATTTTATATTTTTTAGAATTTTTTACTAATATTTTAGGGTCTTCTGAAAAACAGTGGTTTTGTACCTATCTATAAAATAGTGAAAGATTTCCAAAAAATATAAAATTTGGTTCCAAGCACGTTTTAATATGGAGATCATGTTAAGCGGCTCATATTGGCTGTTTGGACTTTGGAAGCGGAGATAAGGATGTGAGGCATGATTGGGGCACAGAAACAACAGAGTATTTTAACCCTACTCATTTTTTAATATCAGCTTGTTTGTACTGGTGCTGGTGGGTTCCTCACCTGTATGGGCAGGCACTTGTACCAAAATTTGCAAGTTTGCTTGGTTTAGCTTCCTTTCTAAAATTAAAATTTGATTGTACTGATATCGCCATCATAATGCATATATTTTGTTTGCCCCAAGCTGTGGTTACTGGCCAGTACATACCAGTTTATACACGTAACAGACCTCACACAGGATTGCATAATTTTAATCCTCCTTATAACCAACGATAAGATCTCGTGGGTTCATGACAGGGGAATGGTGTTGATTAGTAAACGTACAGTTTAGTTAGAGAAATGAAAGGGTGATTTTCCTATATCTTGAAGGTACCCGGCAATTAATAAGCCAGCAGCAGTTCTCCACTGGCTCTATCATGTTAAGACTGATGCTGAGTATATTGTAATTTTGGATGCTGATATGATCATGCGAGGCCCCATTACCCCATGGGAGTATGGTGCTAGCCCTGGCCATCCTGTTTCTGCCCCTTATGGGTAAGTGACTTTAAATTAAGGCTGCATTTATTATACATGGTGTTTCATGTATCCATGCAATACTTTTACTGGAAATCCTATTATATAAGACCTCTTTGGTGCCAGCTCTAATAAGATATGTTCTTGCACTTTGGACTGCCGCTTAGTGTTTAAGGCTTGAGTTAACTTTGCATTTTGGTCACATGGGTAATATCTTGTTACCAAAAGGACAGTTGATTAAATTATTTTGAGTTAGATTTTTAACTTCTAACAGAATATGTCTGTACCATCAGGTAATTACATTAACACAAAGGTGAGGCGTAATTTTCAAGCATGTAAAACAAACCTTTCCTTTGTGTTACAAAAAAACTTAATGGTTCTGATGCAATGTAATGCAGGCTCTAATGTTCTTCTATATCTGTGATAATATCTTCTGTTCTTTGAATCAGATACCTTATTGGGTGTGACAATGTGCTAGCAAAGATCCACACTCGAAATCCTTCTTTCTGTGAAAAGGTGGGAGGTGTGATAATAATGCACATAGATGACCTCAAGAGGTTTGCAATGCTATGGTTCCACAAGTCAGAGGAGGTGCGTGCTGACAAGGAGCATTATGCTACAAATATTACAGGCGATATTTATGCATCTGGTTGGATCAGCGAGATGTATGGTTATTCTTTTGCCGCTGCTGAGGTGAGAAAATATTACTTCAAATGATAATTAATTTTCGTTTTGAACTATCAGGCAAATTCAAATTTAATCAACAATAATACTTGGCTTTTTTCCAGTAAAACACAATATTTTATGGTGGTTTATACAGCCTGACATTGGTCATACTCATATTTCTCATTTGGCAAATAGCAGTGTTTTATTTATGTGAGACATATCATATGTGCTGAAAACACCAAAGCTCGAGTTTTTGTGTGAAAAGGTAATTAGAGCGAAGCTAGTGCGAGCTTAATTAAGCTCGATAGGGGATTTGTGAGCTTACCTCAAAAACTATAATATCAGTTTCAAGTGGCAAATTCAAACTATTGATCTTGATGTATTTGAAGAGTCAAGTGCCCACGTTTCAAAATTTCATTTTCTTGACTTTGTTGTGTGTAAGATATTATTGAAAAATGAATTCACCAAAATTCATTGTTAATCTCTTTATCTTGTATAAAACAAACTCAAAAAATAGAAAATTTGAAATATTGACACTTAGTCTATCAAATAGATCAAGATCAACGGTTCATAGTTGTTTTTTGAGGCTAATTTGACTATTTTCTAAATTACACTCAGGAACTCTTTGGTGGATTTAATCTTGTACTAGCTTACTCTGGTAAAAATTGACAATTCTGCCCCGTAGTCCTATGAGCTATTTTTTTGCTAAAGCTCAAATTGAATTAAATATCATGGCAAGCCATGTGTGGTGTTAGGCTCCAAGTTTATATTCTCTTATTAGAATTATATTTATGAAGCAATTGAATGGATTTAAAATAGCAAATGTAGAGCCATTTATTTGAACATAGTTTTAGCTATTGGTGATTGTAAATGTCGTAAATCCGGTGTTTTTTGCTCAACAAATACAACATAAAAATAATAGATTAGAAAGAGTGAAAACTATATTTTTGTCCTTGTTACAGATTTTTTTTTTTTTTTAATAACTACTGAAGTTTCCTAAAGGCTAAATCTCTGTTCTCCAGCTCAAACTAAGGCACATTATAAGGAGGGATATAATGCTATATCCTGGTTATGAGCCGGAACCTGGGGCCAGCATCCGTGTCTTCCATTATGGGTTAAGATTTAGCGTGGGGAATTGGAGCTTTGATAAGGCTGATTGGAGATATACCGACATGGTCAACACTTGCTGGGCTAATTTTCCTGACCCGCCTGACCCATCTTCAATTGCAACAGAAAATCCAAATGAGAGAGCGAGGGATCTTCTCAGCATTGAATGCGCAAAGGCACTTAACACTGCCCTCTATTTGCACCACCAGAGAAGGAAATGCCCAATTGGAGAGAAGAAGCTAGAGGAGAAATTGCCAGTGGATACAATGGTGTCTGATGTTAATTCTACATTAGATATCTCCTCGCCTGTACATAGGTTTAAAGCAGTAGATAGGTCTCATATGAGATGGAGGGTTGCACTATGGGGAATTTCTGTTTTAGGGTTTTTGGTTGTGACTTCTGTTGTGCTTTCTGGCCGCAAAAAAGCAAGGTCAAAGCCAAGGTCTCACAAAAATATATAGGAAAATTGGTGCAAATAAAGAAAACTGTCTTGATGTAACATCTCAAAATTTTGAATTATCATTTGATAGTTATTATTAAATTCATTCACAATTCTTAAGAGCTTTAGTGTTCTACAGTAAAACGTAATTAGGAGAAGTCTTGCATTGATTTGGCTTGTTTAGTTAATTATTTAGTGATCATATATATACGAGGAGGGTTCAAATGCCTCCATTTCTTGTGCCTCCATTATGCCTTCATTTTTAAAAACTTTAATAACTCAAAATTTAGATCTTAAAATTCTTCATTTTTAAAAACTTTAATAACTCAAAATTTAGATCTTAAAATTCAAAATAAAACCGTTGGATATGAGCTATATCATTTTATCTATGCACGTGTAAAAAATTATGGCATTTCAACTTTGTTTTGCTTGTCATCTTGAACTTGTAAAAATGTATACTAATGTAGACAATTTTTAGACGTTGATTTTTTAACTTATTGATTCACATAAAAGCAAAATCAAAATGTGATAATTTTTTATGGGCACATAAAGAAAATAGCATAGATCACATCTAACGGTTTTATTTTGACGTTTAAGTTTTAAATTTTGAGTTATTTAAATTTTTAAAAATGGAGGTACGATAGAGGCACAAAAAATGGAGGCATTTGAACCCTCCTCTCTCTCTCTATATATTTTTTGAGGAGGGTTCAAATGCACCCAAATGCACCATATTCTTTTTCTCTATTTTCAAAGTCCGAATAGTCAATCCGAACCGTTAGATGCGATATATATATTAAGATGTGCTTGGAGACCAAATTTTACATTTTTGGAATTTTTTTACTATTTATTAAGCCACTTTGAAAAATCACTGATCCAATGGTCCAGAAAATGTAAAATCAGCGATTTTCAAAGTGACTTAATAAATAGTAAACAAATTCCAAAAAATGTAAAATTTTGTCTCCAAGCACATCTTAATATATAGATCGCATCTAACGGTCCAGATTGACTATTCGGACTTTGAAAACGAAGAAAAAATATTTGAAAGATAGAGTGCATTTGGGTGCACAAAAATTTGGGTGCATTTGAACCCTCATATTTTTTTGGTAGATAGTCCACATGCATTATAACTTGTGAACGAAAGATTTCAACAAAATATTATACCAACTTTTAGTGAACAAAAGAGAAACATAAATTAATTCTTTGAAAAAAATATAAATTTTTATGAGATAATATGTTTGAACAAAAGAGAAACATAAACTAATTCTTTTGAAAATAAAATATAAATTGTTATGAGACAATATGTTTGAAGTTGAGATTGAATTTGTCCGTTTGTCTCCAAGTGCTTCATTAACATAAAAATAACAAAATACATTTTCCCACAATATTGTTAATAAAACTCTAATAGGTACTCTAATTTCATCTAACTGACAAATAGAAACAAATATATTTTCTTTTTATTTAACATTAAGGGACTTAATTAAATTTTTGACTAACATAGAAGTTGTAAAATTAAAGAATATTATCAAACACAAATAATTTTCCACAAACACGGATTTAAGAAACTAAGAGTAAATGTTTGGTGTACATAAATATAGTTTTTAACAAAATCAGGTTGATTAAATATTAAAATTTACAATCTGTAATATAGAAAAGAGAGCAAATTTTACTGAACTAAGTTATTCAAAATTATAATCAATGGAGAAGAACAACAAGAATAAATGTTTCATAAGATTTTCATTTCAATCACATTATGCGCAAAACTATATTCCACTCATTACAAGAAACTTTTTATATCTGGGTCTAAACCAAAGAAAATTCTGCAAAAATATGAAAAAAAAAATCCAAATCAGATATCTATAACAGAAGATATAACCTAAAATATACAACTACACTCTACAGGAATTTTCCATGATTACACAACTTAAGAGGATTTTATATACAAATATAAACCGCATCTGAACTAACATCTCAGCTGTACAGTTTTAGAATGTAGAGAAAGGGAAACAAAGAGGAGGTAAAGATGATAAAGATAAAAATGTACATATGCATTGAAAGCTGCAAGTGAATAAAGGCTTCGATCATAAAGGCAGAGTGATCGGAAGGAAATGCGTCCCGGAAGCGGGAGAGAATGAGGTTCAAACATTAAATTGAATTGGAATTCAGAGGCAATGCGTGATCAGAAGCGAATTCAGACCCCTATGCATTCATCTTCTCCTCTGTTCTCTTCTCACTAGTTGCACAGAGGTGAGATTAATCGATCCTAAGCAGCGTCAGCTCCGATGAGGCATCTAGTAGCTGAGTATGTATCCTCTGAGATATCTAATATTTTGTGTGACCGACGTGTCTGGTGCCTATTCGGGATAGCGCAAGGGGGCCAGTATTATTTGAGCTTTGAGATTTGTGTAGAATGTATTTGAACGGCTGAGATTCTCCAAAATGTCACGCAAAATATGTGATATCTCAGAGGATGCGAATTCCTAGTAGCTTCCACGATGCATGGCCTTCAATTAATATGTTGGTCATTCAATCTAATCTCCTTTTCTATATGTTATCTGAAACTCTAAAAATCAGGATTTGATGACAATTTTTACAGTTTGAATGAAATTTGTGAATTGTGTTCTCCTCGAATTTGCTTTGAGCAAACAATTTAAATTCTTTTCTACTGTAAACGAACTTATTTATTTTTCTTCAATGCTCCTCATCAGAGTCTAAATGTGTTGAACAATTCGAGCTTAGAATGTTGAAGAGACTAAATATTTCATAGTGAAAGCAGCGGCGAAACTAGAAGCTTTTGATAAAGGGGACTGAGAATTAAAATACAAAATGTAGTGGGTGAGATTTGAACTCAAAACCTTTGAACAACAAGATAAAGCTCTAACTACTACACTACAAGGAAACATTTTATTATTATTGAGAGGGGTTGGACTATATAGAAAGTTCTGAAAAAAATAAAATTTAACTAAATTTTAATATATATGACTAAAATTTTAAAATCATAGAGGTAACTTAGCTACTAAGCTACCTTTTCAATACATCCGCCCCTGTTAATGATCATATAAAGTTTCTCAAGTGTACAGCTACAATGATTTAACTATATTATCACAGCGGTATATGAAGTGGATAGACTGTACATTTGCATCCATCCACCACTAGTTAAGGATACTTTAATTACTAACAATTTAGCCTTAGCACAAACTCTTGCAAAACCCACATAAAATTAAAGGAGCACAAAAACTCCTTATTAATTGGTTCAAGCAAAAAGACACTCGTCTATTAGTGGGTAATCAAACAACTCAGATCCGTCACACCAGTTACTACCACTCTCTACCTCACTCTGAAACAAGTCAATGCTATTCATCAGATCCACATTCTCAAAACAACCAATCTCTTGGAGAGAGGAATAAAGGTTCAAATCTTCAGGTAAAGGAACCAGATCCGAACCTGTTATCAGTCCCTGTACTTCAGCACGGCGACAGGATTGTTCAAAGAAAGAACCCTTAATACCTGGTAACCCGTCAAATCCTAAACTGGATCCATCTACTGTACATGTCAAAGGGGAAATTGCCTTGATGCAATCCATCAGTGCCGGTTTCACATCCAATAAATCCCCTGTTTCATTTTGCATGTTAATGGAAATTACTGAAGGTGCACTTGTGTACAAGTCGGGTTTGGGCAGGCACGAATAGTCACCTAATAAATCACACCGATCGTGGTCATGTTTTGGGTATTGCATGAACTGCACTAAAGGAAGGCTTCCGGTCCAATTTGGGTGCGGGTGCTTCGATGTGGTTAATGGTTCTGAAGTCTTGATCATCTCTGCACTCGGTACTGTGCCCGCGAAGGAAAGTAACATGCCTAGTGGAGGCACACTCGAGGTTTTTTTCTTGACTTTAATCTCTTCTTCAAAGTGGCTGGTGGGTTTAATAGGTTGTGTTTCGGTTTCTGGAGCAATGAATCCAAACCCGGGACTGGGTTTGGAAGTGGTGCTTTGTTGTACTTGAGGAGATGTTTTTAGGTCAGCTTTTGCGGGTGGTTCTTTTGGATTAAATTCTGCCCGTCTGTTATTGCCCAAAGTAGAGTCTTCATTCTGCTTCTGAAGCCTGCTCAGGTAGAGACGGTATTTCTGCAAATCGGAACATAAAGAAAAAAAAGGTACTTTCTTTAATTGTGTTCACTCTGTTCCAAATTGTATGGATATAAATTTGTTCAAGTGTTACAAAGGTTGCTGTTACTAAGATACCTGGAGGTGGCTTGCCACATTCTCTCTTGTTAAACCTGGGACATTCATCAAGTCCAAGATTTTCTTGGGACCTACCTCTGCAAAGAATATAATTTATTTACTCATGGGGAATATCAAATAGAAGAATAAATATTAAGAAATTCAACTAAAAATAGCCTGGCCTTGATATTTTCAAAAGAGCTAAACTAATGAACACTAGCCATCACATTTTGCTTCCCCTTTTCTCTGGCATTGTTTTGTGCTTAGTTACGCTAAGACTAAACAGAAAAACACAAAATGTATTGATCAAAACTGAAAGATAATAACTATCATTAGTCACAATATTGTCTTCTTTAACAAAAAACGATACTTACTATCGAAACCAATTTGGTTAACGGCACTGACAAACTTCTGGTGCAGATCCACTGACCAAACAACTCTTGCCTTCTTGGACGCACTCTGATCACTCCCATCCTGGTCACTGTACTCCTCCTTGCGCTTCTTGTCTTCACGCGTCAACAAACCCCTTTCCTCAAACCCCTCAAACCCTGCCTCCTGAATTAATTGTAGATCATCACAGGTGAACTCATGACCCTCGATCTCCTTCACCTCATGCATCTTCTTGCGGTAGACATGCTGCCAGATGTTGCGCAGTTCCTTCATGCGTACCGGCTTTAGGAGGTAATCGCATGCTCCATGCTGCACCCCTTTCATCACTCTACTTGTTTCCCCATCTATAGACATCACTGTAGTGAAACATTATTTATTTAAAGTTAAGAGCTTATTTAACATGAAGTTGTGAGTTGCACACACTTTTAGTAATAGCTAATGATTCAATACTGTTTCTTGTGCATTTTGATATTACTTCTATCCTAATTATTTTGCAATATTGTTATGACTACCAAAATAAGCATTGTCTAGCATCATTGGTGACAGAGCAGGGAACTATGGCACTTCTAATTTAGTGAGAAACACTAAATTAGAGCTAAATATAGTTGATAATTGGAAAAAGAGAAGACTAACTTATAACAGGTAGATCCATTTCTAGGCCGATATGTTCGAGAAGTTTGAAACCGTCCATATCTGGCATGTTGACATCACTAATCACAATGTCGAACTTGTTTTTCCTTTCTCGAAGAATTTCTAAAGCTACTCTTGCTAAGCCACATGTAGTAACTGCATGCAGTAATTAAAAGCATCAGAAAAGATCATGGTGAGGATTCGGAATTATCATCAGTATTGATATCATTTTCTTTCTCTTAACATTTTAATTATTCATGATTTCAGTAAAATTCGGTGGAATTATTTCCACTATTATAAAAAATATATATATTTTTAATTATTCAATTGAAATATATAACCCCAATACTGTATTCAATGGAGAGGATCTTGAAATAACTTATTTACTTTATTTATATAAAAAATTTAACTACAGCTAGCGTTTTCCCAAGTAGGGAGCGTTGTTTGTTTCTTATTCAAAGCAGAAAGAGTTAGCAATATATAGATTATGGGAACTCATTGAAACAGTTCAATTGATAAATGCTTTCTGGTGCTAGGAGACAGTTTATGATGATGAAAAACTTATTTGACAAAGATGACAACTAACAAAAAATGGTTATTTGAAGATGTAAAGTTGTAGACATTTTCTTTATAGTTTAGATATGCTGTATACTTTAATTTAAAAACGAAATAATCATTCGTCAAACGATTTGAAAAAAAGAGTTTAAATATTATTCTATCAACACTTGATCAGTGACCAATATATATGCACCAGATTTTGATATACAACCGATCTAAAGTATAATAAATAATTTACAATTTTACTTCTTTTTCTAAATTGTTGTTTTATCAGTTTCATGGTTGTCAAATACATTTGACTGTCAGTATATCCTTCCAAAAAGCTATTGAAGAAGTTACTGCTAGATTTAAAACGAAAAGAAGAATCAGAGAAGTTACTAAAAAAACAAAACGATGTGGCAAATTCAAAAGAAGAATCAGAGAAGTTACTGCTATATATATATATATATTTTTAAGTAAGGTTGTGTAGCAGATAGTTTTTGTATTATCTTTAATTAAAATGCAATTATCAAAATGAGAAACAGAGTCCAAAACATAAGTATCGAAAGATAAATAATCAATTTTTTTGCTGAAACAAAGCTATCTCCAACTTTATATAACATTGGGCGAATGGATCAAAAAATAATCAAAGAAAAGCTTTATTCTTTGTGTGGACAGAGAATAGTGAAAGGAATGGAAGAAGAGGGACGTAAAATTTCATAAATTATTTCTGTTTGGTTTGAACTTTTATTTAACCTCCAAAATCAGGGTGTAACGGAAGGAAATTTTTTTGCAACCAACTTAGAAAATTGTTATATATATAATAATAATAATAATATAGTATTAGTAATAGTAATAGTAATAATATAAGTATATAACTACTACTACTACTATTATTATTATTATTATACCAACCTTCCTTCGCTTTTTATTGACTAATCTCTGTGTCATTGACCGCCTTTCCCTTCACCTCCAACTTCTAGTTTGAAAGATATATGAGGAGACTAACACCACAAGGGAAAGTATTTTTTTTTCTATTGCTGGTATCTTGGAAGTTGACCAGAAAATATTTGTGAATAGATTAGCCGTAAAGATGAAGGATTTGATTTGATTTGGAACAGAAGAAGTGTGTAGCTTATAGCTTTGCCATGCCCATGCATATAGATAGGATAGTGATACAGGGAATGGTATATATGTAGCAAAATCAAAAGCACACTTAATTAGGATATGCCTCAATTAATCAATCCCCAATCAAGTAATCAATCAATCAATAAAAAAAAAGGTGATAACCTATATATATATATCTAGATCGATGTCTGAGAGCAACGTACACTTGATTGATTCAAGTTGAACCATGTATGAAGGAAGGGAAGGGAAGGGAAGGGAAGGGAAGGGAAGATGCAACGAAAATCTGAAGAAAGAAAATCAAATCCGACCAGTACAGGTACCTTCATAGGAGCACTTTCGAAGCATCTTCTCCAAAATCTTGAGCCAGGTGGGATCATCATCCACCACTAAAACCCTAAGACCCATGGGGAAAGCCTCGCTTCGAGACTGGCTCTCCATACCTCTCTTAATTTCCCTCCCTCCCTCCCTTGTCTGATTCTTCTTTTGAATTTTCCTTTTAATTTCTTGTGTGACTGGAAAAGGGATTAAGGTTTGATGGGAATTAAAAGGGCCAAGTGGAAGTGGATGCTTGAGCGGAGGTGAGGGTGAGGCATTGAAGTGTCTGATGAATATTGGCGCTCTTTACTTAAAATAAAATTGGCACCTTTATTCCTCTCCTCACTTGCTAAGTGCGCCAGACCGATCGAGAGTTCGAGACGAGACTCGAGAGGCAGCAGCTTTGATCCAATTCTTCCTCAAATTTCTACCATGTCATAATGCATGCTACCATCCTGTAACACTGTGTAGCGGATACACCATTCCAATGCTTGTTATCCGTTACATACTGCCACGCGCGTGTTTGCGTCTGTGGACGATACAAATCCAATTGTGCATCCGCCGCAGAGTATCCAGCTGTATGAGGCTGCCCATCGTTACTTGTTTCAGTGCGTTTCCTCTGAGATATCTAATTTTTGTGTGACAGACGTGTCAGGTGCCTATTCGCCGATAGCGCAAGGGCCAGTATTATTTGAGCTTCGAGATTCGTGCAGAACTTAATTGAACAGTTGAGATTTTCCAAAAAGTCACGCAAAATATGAGATACCTCAGAGTTGTAAATTCATTGTTATTTATGTATTGCATACTTGTGCAATGCATTTTGCGGGTTCCATTTTTTTCCTTTTTGGACAAGAAGAAAGCAATTCGAATTAATATATATATATATATATACGAGCAAGATGTTAGATGTTTTTTTGTGCGAATAATTTCACTCTTAAAATTTGAATAAAAAAAAATGTCTAAATCGATATTTACTTAATTAGGTTCATTGTAGCTTCAATTTTTGTTTTGCAACTGCAAAATGTAAGTATCTATTCAGAGTTAAAAGTTATTTTCATACTCCAATCATATGAACTTCTTATTACAAAATAATCGATCCAAATTGTTCAACACAATCTTGATAATCAAATGTTACGGCTGAAATTCCCTACTCTTGGAGATCAAATTGTTTTTATATCTCAATCATGTCTCATATTCTTATTTTCCTTTTTAAATTTCAAACAGTTAATCCGAATAGCTCAATATAATTTCCATATTAAAATGTACTTGGAGATCAATTTTTAAAAAATTTGTACTACTTTTTAATAGATAAAAATAATTATTGTTCAGAAGAATTCATCTAATTATACAATATATAATTTGATCTCTGTATATATTCTTAAAGTACAACTTAATTACCATTATTTTCATTTCTAATTTAATTATCTTACTAACACAAACTCTTTATCAAATAATTTAAGAGGAGGGTTCAAATGCATCCATGTTTTTGTGCCTCCATCATGCCTCCATCTCTCTTCATTATTTTCAAAGTTCAAACAGTCGATCCGAACCGCTCAACCTAACCTCCATACTAAAATATGTTTGGAGACCAAATTTTATATTTTTAGGAATTTTTTTACTATTTTTTTAGATAGGTAAAAAAATACTGTTTTTAGATGGTTCAGATTTACTGATTTTGTACCTATCTAAGAAAATAGTAAAAAAATTCCTAAAAATATAAAATTTGGTCTCCAAACATATTTTAGTATGGAGGTTAGGTTGAACGGTTCGGATCGACTGTTTGAACTTTGAAAATAATAGAGAGAGATGGAAGCATGATGAATGCACAAAAACATGGAGGCATTTGAACCCTCCTCATAATTTAATCCTAGTAAGTTAAGTAGTAACCGATAGTTTTGACATTGATTGCATGATTTTAGAATTCAGAAATATAACAGAGGATATGCACTTTCTTTCCTTTTATATCACCAAGGACCCTGATCACTATCTAAAAAAAAGGGAATTGGAAAAGGAAGGAAAAGAAAAGAGGATGGAAAGAAGAAACCTGTAATGGCCAATGTTACCAAAATGGAATATGTTTGGCCGGCCAATTTATTTTATGTTGGGAAATGTTCTACGGCCATAATTCATCGCTCTCTGTGTAGCAATATATATGTACCATGATATTGTTCTTTAGTTTATCACAGTGTTCTTAATAGCTAGTTATAGCGAAGCTATAGCAGTTATAGTGATTTTGGACCTAAAAAGCTAAGTTACATAGTAAAACTGCGTTAATCGAGCTACGGCCGCTATAGCGCATAGCGTGTAACGGTAATAGCGGTCAGCTATACTACATGAACTTATTATTATTATTTTGCAATTTCAATGGACTTTAAAGTCCAAACCAAAATTAAATTACATGTTTTTTTTTAATTAAGAAACTATATTAATAAATTTGAACATTGTGTGTTGGACTATATCAATTAAATTATTAATATCATGCATTAATTGTGCGTTGGGCTCTTCAGAAACTAAATAAAACCTAATCCCTGAGAAATTGAAATGAAACCAAACTCTTGTATATCGAAGGATAAAGGAGGTCTAACAAGGACTTCTTAATTCGGTACTCCTACAAGTATATATTGATCCATTAATTTGGTACTCCAAGTAAGGTCTAACTAAGGACTTCTTGATTAATTTGGTGTTTTTTTTTTCTATAAAACTTGAGATAATGTTTATTATTAGTAGAAATAAAATATAATTTTTGAAAAGAAAAAAAAAATGCTATGTATGATATATAGCTGTGCTATTCGTTAAAGCTTTTTTTTTGTCTCCCCGCTATGCCGCTATAAATACTATTTAGAACCTTGGTTTATCATGTAGTTTACATTACAAAATCTAACTTAAAATAATTTTGAGGATGTAATTATATACTTAAATATTGGAAGCTTTATCAATAAGGTATAGTTAAATAAAATTAAATTCATAATTTTATGAGGGCTTGTAAAAAATTAAGAAGTTTTTTAAACTATATTTAGAAAATCAAATCAAATCAAATAAATTTGAATGGGGTACTTACATAAAATTAAAATGAGTCTCAAACAAACTTAAAATCTTAGTGTGCCACGCATCTTTACGTGCAAAACTAATCGTTTGCCCATTTACAAAATTTGCACCTTAAGAAAATATTCATGTTGTTTCGTCTAGCAAAGTAACCTTAAGTGAGGTTAAACTTCTAATTGACAAATATGTAAAAATATTAAGAGTGAGGCTATGGTATTATGAGGTTAAACTTCTCGTTTTCAAAGTTTAAACAATTAATCTGAATTGTTTAACATGATTTTCATATGAAAATTTGATCTACAAAAATTTAAACAGTTAATCTGAACTGTTCAACATGATCTCAATATGAAAATGTGCTTGTAAATCAAATTTTACATTTTTTTTAAAATGTTACTATTTTTTTAGATAGGTAGAAAATCAATTGATCTAAAAAATTCTAGACCATTCAAAAATGAATAATCATTTCTGTACCCGCGCTACAGTAATTGCATTTAGAGGAATGATGTATTATGGTCCCCACTAATTATATTGTATCCACTAATTATAGATATAAATACTTGTGTTCTTTGAACTATATACTTCAAGATTTGACTATTAATATTAAAAAAAAAGTTATAGATCTAGAACGATTGCGGTCCCCACAAGCAATTATGGCAGTTTAGGTGCGAGTACGATGTCAGAAATTTCAAAAATAGGTGCGGGTACAATTATTTAAAAATAATTAATTTATCATTTACATTGTTTACTATATAGATATAAATACTTGTATTCTTTGAACTATATAGTTCAAGATTTGACTATTAATATTTTAAAATAAAGTTACAGATCTAGAACAGTTGTGGTCCCACAAGTAATTATGGCAGTTTAGGTGCGGGTACGACATCAGAAATTTCAAAAAAAAGTGCGGGTATGATTATTTAAAAATAATTAATTTATCATTTACATTGTTTACTATATAGATATAAATATTTTTGTTCTTTGGACTACATACTTCAAGATTTGACTATTAATATTAAAAACAAGTTACATCAGTTTGATCCCCACAAACAGTTATATATGGCAGTTTAAGTGCGGATAATGTAGCGCGGGTACTCATATCAGCTTCCTTCAAAAATAGTGCATTTCTACCTATCTTAAAAATATGTAAAAAATTCTAAAACTGTAATTTTTAATCTACAAGTACATTTTCATATAAAACTCATGTTAAATGGTGCATATCAACTATTTAAATAAAAAAAATTTTAAAAAAATTTATAGTACAAATGAATACGCATTATTCATAATAATTCATAGTACCATAGCCTCACTCAAATATTATTATATATTATTTTTCTAATGAGTCTGTAGGTTGTAGGCAGATCATGTATTACCTCAGGTAGAGGATACGTACAATGAGGAAACAACGATCTAGATTTAGTTCCAAGTCAGATATAAAATAAATCAATGCTAACTGTAAATATAAGAGTCCGTTTTAAAATTTGTGTCACAATTACAAAATAGTGGATTTAGTAATTGCACCCTCAGATAAACTGAGAGGATATTCACTATTTCAATATATATATCAATTTTTACTCAAATTTGGACTCAGATATTTGTATTTGTTTTGAAATATAAATATTTTAAATATTCTTACTATATGTCCGAATGATCTATAAAACCGCTCAACATGAGCTACTATAGGGCTGAAAACGGATATGTATAATCCGCTTTGAATCCGGAAATAATCCGAATTCAAATTAAACGGATACAGATAATTTTTAGAAGGGTGCAAAAATATATGAATACGAATACAGATTCGGATAGAAATGTATAAACGGATCATATATCGACATGTAAAAAATAATAATAAATATTGAAAACCCATTAAAAGAGTTCCGGCCAGACCCAAATTCATAACCCATTATCTGAGTCAGATCCGAATTGAGGACCCATTATCTGAGTGTCGAACTTGTCAAGTTAAAAGATCAACATCCCTAGCTAGCTTCTTTTATAGGGGGGATATGTTTTCATATTCCTAATTAAGCTTTATAATTAATTAAGGAGACTAATGCTTTACAGGGGAGTGTTTGTTGGATGCATTTAATAAGTGATATATATATATATGTTGGTCTGTTGAATACTTGAAGTTGAATGTGACATAAAATTAAGAGTAAAGATGTTGTCCCCTTGAATCTGTTCCCTATCTGTCCCCCTAACAACTTTCCTTTTTTATTCTCTCATGTGGTCAAAACCCATCCTTTTCAATCTTCTTTTAGAAAGAAAACAAAAAAAAATTCAACATAACTCAAAACTCACCATGTTCTTCTCCTCTACTGCTCGCCACCATCTACCCACGCCGACGGTTGTGATGGCGGTCAAGATCCGGCGAGGCGAGCGTGGTGCACCGTCGAGATTCGGTGAGGAGAGCGTGGTGCACCGTCGAGATCCGGCGAGGAGAGCGTGGTGCACCGTCGAGATCAGACGAGGAGAGCGTGGCGCACCGTCGAGATCTGACGAGGAGAGCATGGTGCACCGTCAAGATTCGGTGGGGAGAGCGTGGTGCACCATTGGAGGGGGTCCATGCTAGCCCAGCGAAGGTTGTCACAGTGCAACATATGAATACTTTATTAGTTAGATATGAATACTTCAGTTATTAGATATGCATACTTCATATTACATATGAATACTTCTTAGAAGAGGTGAGATGAGAGAGATGAATCTGACTTTGAATTTTGAATTGTATAAATTATTTCGAACATGTATGAATACTTCGTAATCGTCAGTATGAATAATTCTTTAGTTAGATATGAATACTTCATTGTTTTAGATATGCATACTAGTATGTTGAGAATATTTCTTGGTCCCAATCTGGGCAGGTGTGAATATTATTAGTGTCAGATGTGAATATTGTTAGTGTCATGTGTGAATACTTCATTAGTTAGATATGAATAATTATATATATGAATATTTCATTTGTTAGATATTGAGTACTTCATTAGTTAGATATGAATACTTCATTTGTTAGATATGCATACTTCATGTTAGATATGAATACTTCTTGGAAGAGGTGGGTGAGAGAGATGAATTTGACAATGAATTTTGAATTGTATAAATTATTTCGAACATGTATGAATACTTCGTAATTGTCAGTATGAATACTTCTTGGAAGAGGTGGGTGAGAGAGATGAATTTGACAATGAATTTTGAATTGTATAAATTATTTCGAACATGTATGAATACTTCGTAATTTTCAGTATGAATACTTCTTGGAAGAGGTGGGTGAGAGAGATGAATTTGACAATGAATTTTGAATTGTATAAATTATTTCGAACATGTATGAATACTTCGTAATTGTCAGTATGAATACTTCTTGGAAGAGGTGAGGTGAGAGAGATGAATTTGACTTTGAATTTTGAATTGTATAAATTATTTCAAACATATATGAATACTTCGTAATCGTCAGTATGAATACTTCATTTGTTTATATATGAATACTTCTTTATTTAGATATGAATAATATATAGATTCGCTATAGTGGTCCCCAATCTTGGCAAATGTCGCTTTCAGACGATTGCGGTCCCCAATCCAGGCTGTCACAAGATGTCAGCGGTCCCCCTGGTCGTTACTGGTCCCCTCCAGCTTGTGTTTACATATGACGAATGCAACTGATAATAAGTATGAATACTATAAATTCATAGGTATGAATACTATACGTTTTGACTATTAATAAAATAACATTAATCTTGCTCTTTGGTGGTAGTTAGCACATTTTAACTATTTTTTTTTGTCTTTTAGTGCGGGGGACAGATAGGGGACTGAAGTAGGGGGACTGTTAGTCGATCCCTAAAATTAAAGAAGGTAGCTAGTGAATTTGCGAAATTTATTTATACACGAAGCTTACATTAATTGTCTCTCCTTCTCTTCCTTCCGTTTTCTTTCAAAATTTACGATTCTAAAGTAATCGAGCCCCATCAACAGAGAGTGCGTATCCTCTAAGATATCTCATATTTTGCGTGACCGACCGACGTGTCGGGTGCCTATTCAGGGATAGCGTAGGGGGCCAGTATTATTTGAGCTTTGAGATTCGATCAGAAGTATTTGAACGGTTGAGATTTTCCAAAAAGTCACGCAAAATTTGAGATATCTCAGAGGATGCGAATTCATCAACAGAATCCCCTTTGTTTGCTCGCCTTTTTTCCAAGTCGGTATTAAATTATTTCCTTAAATCACGGCCATTTTTTTAATACCCAAAAAAAAAAATTACCAAACTAACCATTGTATCATTTTTTTTTACCTAGACCGCTTGGTTTATGGGCGGTCCAAATCTCTAGTGAACCACCTGGGGCTGAAGCGGTCCACTAGGGACCTGACCGCCCACTGCCTGAGCGGTTCACAATGGATCCATTAAACGGGCACGCGATCGTCTCTCTCTGTCTCGCGATCTCCTCTCTGTCTCTCTTGATCCCCTCTTTGTCTCTCCCGATCCCCTCTCTGCTTCACTCGCGACAGAAGAAAAAAGAAAGAAAAGAAAACCCTACCCAGCGCCGCTCCGCCACCCCGCCACTGCTCCTCTTCACAGCAGTCCTTCTCCCTCAGTGACTCGGATCTGTTGGTGGTCATAATTCCACAACACCAACCTCCATCACATGCCATAAATATTTTCTCGTATGTTGGATCCTCGTTGATATCTCTGAGATTATTTTTGTCCACCTTCATTAAGTAGAGATTTGTTTTTGACATGTACTACACAAAAATAAGGAAATAAAATAATATAAGTAAACAATTGTACTAAAAAATCGTATACAAATACAATAATATATGTAAACAATTGAAATATATATACCTTTGCAAAATCTCTAGTCATCTCTTCCACCCTTCTCGGCTTCTTCTTTTTGCAATTCCGTTTAAATGTTTCTAGAACCCACTTGTCGCCCCCGGTTGCCTTGGAAAGGTTCTCTGCAACGTGTTGCATACACAACCTGTGCACACACTCACCAGTACGTGTTGCCCAACCGAATTCTTCATGATCAAAAACATATTTGATTCCTTTGTGCTGGTCTGATATCACACTGAAAAACTTCTCTGGCCCAACCACCCGTCTTCTTAAAAACTGCATGAAGAATCATCAGTTTTCACCATCCTCTTTCTGAACAATTGCAAAGGCCAAATGCAACAACTGATTCTCAGCATCATATGCACATGCTATCAGTAGCCTCCCCTCGTAACAGCCAGACATGAAGCATGCATCAATTCTGATAACGCGTTTGATGTATGACATAGCTTGAATACAAGGACCAAAAGCCCATGCTATGCCCTTGAATTGTTGAGCTCCCTTTATTAGTACTCCCTTCCGGTCATAGAAGGGGTCATGCCACCGCTCATATACAGTGCCGGGATTTGCACTTGCCATGGCCTAGAGCAATGGTGCCAGAAAGTTGTATGAATCCTTCCAACTACCGAATATTCTGCAAACCGCAAATTCACGCCCTCTCTACAGCTTGTTGTATTTTGGAATTACATGCTGGTATTTGCGTCTGACGACCCTAACCACCTCCTTAATGCTCATCGATGGGTCTTCCTTAATGTCTATCTCAATTGCATCGGCAATTAGTGATGTCGTCAGCTGTGCATGGTCTGTCCTTGTGGACGCAGACTTGCATGTATGAGGTGGTTCACACTTCTTAATCATGTATGCTACCCTCTTACCCGCAGGGGTTGCAGAAAGGCAGAACTTGCAACGCAGGGCGGTTGCACAAATCACAACCAACCTTCCTCGGTCCCTTCTGTCTATTTTACTTTCCCAATTGTTGTGAACATGAGTCTCATTGATTTTCTTCACAAGTTCCTCTATGTTGGTATAAAGTTGCCCTGGGGCAAGTTCTTGATTGTATACAACACGAGGACCGAAGTAACTAATAGTTGCCTCTTCCAAAGCTGTGGTATCGTTGAATGTGGCAACCAGATGTCTAGTCCCCCGATCTCTAATAAAAAAATTGTCTTCCCTGGGTAAACCTGGTTCATCTGCATCACCATCTGATAAGTCATCAGATTCCCAAACCCCTTAGTATTCATTCCCCGTTTCCATTTCTTTTTTTGGTATGGCATCAATCCCATCAACATCAATCTCAGTATCATTTCAATTGACGTGTAACTGTACCGGTTTTGACTCTGGTATGGTTAGAAATCTGGTGATTATGGGTGCCTGTCTGGGTGGTGGTGGTGGTAATTCTTCAGTAAACTCAAAGGAGTTATGGTACATATGGTTTTCATAACCGGAGTCATGGACTCATGGTACCCCTGGTTGTCATAACTAGAGTCATCGTACCCCTGGTTGTCATAACCTGAAGGTCCAGCCTGGGAAACCCTAGAAGGTCCAACCCCGGGGAACCCTCTTCGAATATAATTCCATTACCGGGACCCTGCTACTTTCAAATTGAGTGTACACAACACTCCACAAATTCGCATCTGTTATAGGATACCTCACAAAGCAAGGTCTACCCCCCACCCCACCCCTTTGTGTGTCAATCCGTGTAGCCAATTCTATTTCATACTGGTTGGGATTTACAGTAGTATTTTCGTATACTAGTTGCTTAAGTTTCTGAAATGTGGTACTTTCATTAACCCGGAAGTCTTTTTTTTTATAACCTGGTAGCGAAATTAACCTGGAAGTCAAATGCGGCATTTTTCATGTAATACACGCCATCTGCACCCTTAATTAGATTGCCACCCATATGCAGTGCAACTAACATTTTTCCTTCACAACCTACATTTAAAAAGTAATTAAATAAGGATTATATGATCGATTGATTCTCACTAGCAATTAAACCTAATTATGACAGTAATTAGATATGATATGAGAAAATTATATATATATTTTTTTATCAAAGTTCTTAATTTTTAATTTTTAATATTTAAATAGTACTACCACAGCGAAACCCTAATCCCGAATTTCGAATTCAATCGCAAAATAATTACCTTAATCCCAAATTCAATCACAAAATCTAATCCCGAATTCAATCGCATTTAATCACCATAAACCCTAATCCCGAATTCAATCGAATCGAATCGAAAACTTACCTGAGTGAGAGGGAGGAGTGGCAGCGAGGTAGAGGGCGGAGGAAGAAGGCGCGGCAGTGAAATGGCGGAGGCAGCCACTAGGTTTCCTCTAATTTTTCTTTTTTTCTGGCGCAAGGACGAACACAAACGACCTGCAGAATGATTGAAGCAGAGAGAGAGAGAGAGAGAGAGAGAGAGAGAGAGAGAGAGAGAGGGTGTCTTCACGGGACCAATAATGCATGCATAGTGGACCGCCCCACCCCTGGCGGTTCATTAGAGATCTGGACCGCCTGTAGGCCAGGCGGTCTGGATAGAAGTAAAAAAAAAACAGAATAGTGGTTAGTTTGGTAAATTTGTTTTTTTTTTTTTGGGTATTAAAAAAAATGACCGCTTAAATCATGTCAAACTGCTTATAGAAGAAGAAATTAAGAAAGAAAATAAAAAGGAAAAACAACGAAGAAGAGGACATAATTGAGGCGAAAATTATAAGAAAAATAAAAAAGAAGGAAAGTATTTTATTAACATTGGAGGGAATTTTAAGTTCAAATTCCTGAGAAGAGGTAGAAATTCATGTCCAAACACGTGGCTATCTCGAAGCAACATCTAAAGTTCCAAAGGGGCCTCTCAGAGGAGAAGCTTTACAACAGAATTTGGAATGTCTTGGCCAAGCGGAAAGCCTTCTAAAAAGCCATAAAATATTTACAAGTGGGGAGAGGAATAGAGGATAGAATGTTCATTTTTTAAATGAAGCACTTATAATGAAGGAGACATTTCCTGCTTGTCGCTCTTGTAGAATCAGAATTATATATATATGCGGATGCCTTTCTTTTTATGTTTCATGAAATAGTGAGTAATTAGATATATAATTCGCCGACAATAAATTTATTTGATAGTTCTATTAATATATTTATAAAATTAAGTGAAAAAAATATATAAAAACAATAGAATATAAAATGTATTTGACAGGAAATTCCTTTTTCATCCTCTGAGATATCTCATATTTTGCGTGACTTTTTGGAAAATCTCAACCGTTGCAGTACGTTCTGCGCAAATCTCAAAGCTCAAATAATACTGGCCCCCGAATAGGCACCGGACACGTCGGTCACGCAAAATATGAGATATGTGAGAGCATACGCACTCCAACATGATACATGACTAGCAATTTTTTGTGGGCTATTTTGAGGGTCCGCGTGATAGTATTAATTAGCTTTTGAAAAGGGTGCCCCTGGAAAAAGAAAAAGAAAAAGAAAGAAGAGCCATTAAAACTTGGTGGATTGATTCCCTTCCCTCACCCTCATAATTTCACAGAGCGATTGATTGATTGATGTACTTGGAAGGGAAAGTTCTAAAGCTTTAATTTAAAGAGTTTAAATTCTTGGCTTGCTCATGATCACATAATTGAACCAAGATAATGTATTGAATAGTCTCCAATTCACTTTCCAGTGGGAGCACAAGGCACCGTACGGAATGTGCACTTTCATAAATTATTAAATATAACTAACTTTCATATATAAAATGGTAATAATATAAGAGGAGGTTTCAAATGTCTTCATTTTTTGTGCCTCTATTTTTTTAAAATTTAATAATTCAAAATTTAAAATTTAAATGTCAAAATAAAACTGTTAGATGTGATCTATGTTATTTTCTCTCTGTGTCCATAAAAAATTGTCATATTTTGATTTTGTTTTTATATGAATCAATAAGTTGAAAAATTAATGTCTAGAAATTATCCATATTAGTATAAATTTTTTCAAGCTCAAGATAACAACCAAAACAAAGTTGAAATGCTATAATTTTTTACATGTGCATAGATAAAATGATGTAGTTCATATTCAACGGTTTTATCTTGAATTTTAAGATTTAAATTTTGAGTTATTAAAGTTTTTAAAAATGAAGGCATAATGGAGACACAAAAAATAGAGGCATTTGAACTCTCCTCATAATATAATTATAATTAATTAGCTTGCTAGTAAATTATGTAAAGGTATCAAAGAGTTATATATATTGCTTTTGAGTTGCATTCACCTCACACACAATAACACATCTCTTAATTAATTTGAGAAAGGGGAGGTAGCACAATTGACTAGAAAAATGTCCTAGAGTTGTTATACCCAAAGGTCGAGAGTTCGATTCCCCCTCACGAACCTTGGTAGCTACTACCAAGTTTTAAAAAAAAAACACATCTCTTAATTTTAAATGAGAAAAAAAAATGTGCACATGTCATAGGGGTGAGAACTGAGCGGATAATATTCAACTTGTATTCAAAAATTAATATAGATACCCAATATTTGAATATTTGTACATGGGAATAAATATTTTTTAACAATATTTATATATAATTAAAATATTCAATCCGATCCGTATCAATATCCAAATTCGTCTAATATCTAATCAATATCCATATTCAAAAAATAAAAATAAAAATGAATACAAATATGATTTTACAACTATCCGCTCCATATTCGGTCTGTTAATCCCTAACAAGTCATTTTATTTAAACAAAAAAAAAATCAAATTAAATACATTAGAACATTATGATGTGACATCGTTGATAAATTCGGAGGTCTAACCCTCTTTATAAAGTATTATTTTTTTAAGCAAATTGGTCCTTTATGGTTTGTAATCTTTTGATTAGCCTCTTATTCTGAACTCCACATCATACTATCCAGTGTTCTAAATAGCGCGCTATAGCGGCGCTATAGCGTTTTTGGACCCAAAACGCTAAGCTATACAATTAAAACACGCTATTTGAGCTACAGACGCTATAGCGGTAATAGCGGTCCGCTATAGCGCATAGCGTGTAGCGCAAATAGCGCCCGCTATGCAACATGCTGTTTTTTTTTTCTTTTCAATTTATATGGGCTTTAAATAAAGGCTCAGATTGGATTTTAACCGTGATTTTTTTTTATAATTGACATACTAAGCTTTATATTAAATTATTAATTATTATTTTAATAAAAAAAATTATTAATTATTAAATGAGATCAAATAAGGAAGCTACAGCGCGCTATGCAACATGAGCTGTTTTTTTTTTCTTTTTTTAATTTATATGGGCTTTAAATAAAGGCTCAAATTAAATATATTAAGATATTTCTTGAAGTAACAAAATGATACTTACTATATGGTAGTTTGAATATTTTGAATAGATTAAGATAATTAATTATGCCATGATGTCTAGGTTATTTTGAAATTTAAATAGAAAAAAGATAGATTATGTCATGATGCTAAATATATTTTGAATAGAAAAAGATCGATAGTTTATGATATTAGTAATACTATGGATATTTTGAGTCGCAATTTGGACTTTGTATTGGTTCAATATGAATACTATAATTTTTTAATCAATTTGATGTTATTTATTATTCTATGAGACTTATATAATGTTGATATTTAGTACAAATATATGATATAATTTTTATAAAAATAAAAAAACGCTATGTGGCATAGCTTTCGCTATAGCGACGCTATTCACTATAGCTTTTTTTTTCGGCTTCCCGCTATGACGCGATAAACGCTATTTAGAACCTTGATACTATCATAATAACTGATAATGTTGTTATTGTGAAAAAAAATCAAGTAATAAATGTTAAATAGTTTTAAAATGATCTAAAAATCATGATATATTTTTGAAGCCATTTAATTTGGATTTGGCAATAATTAAGGATATATAAGTATTAAAGCAAACACATTTATAGCAACATATACGAACTCTCTGCTCCTATATAATTAAATTATAATGAAAAGCAAACTTGAGAGCTTATAATCATGTGCTAGATTTTCCTCTTCATCTTTTATTCCACATTTTTATGAGAAATATATAATTCGAAAATCAAATTTCATATGCCAGAGAGCACCTTGTTCACAGAAAAAAAAATACGAGATTTGAATTGTATGTCTAAAATCCATGGAAAATTGAAGAGATCAGAGAGTAAAAAGATATAAAATTGCATTTTATTTGGAGAAAAACGAAAATATGGAGAAGAGGTAGACAATGGGACCCCACCAGAGGGCCCACAGGCAGACACCCCAACCAACCAAAATTGGTAACGCTTTCATTTTTAGTAGAATCACTTCTTTATTCTTATTCTTCTCTTTTCTTAACAAACTTTACTTTTAACTGTGCTAATTATTAGTAAACGGTGCTTGAAAAGCAATTAAAGATCAATCACGCCTTAAAGAAATCAAATTAATTCGCCTTTTCTACAGTGTGAATAGATTCTTAGTATAATATGTGGTAAGAAAAAAACTATTTTATTTTAAAAATAATTTATATTTTATATAAGAGTAAGACTTGAGTGCTATAGATAGCATAAGGTCATCCATGTTGCGGTCTCAAAAATATATTATATAAATTTCAAATTTTGATTTAAGTAACTTAATAAATATGTTATATAATAAAATTGCAGGATACTAACTTTTACTATTTTTGAAATTTTTTTACTATTTTTTATTATTTATGAAATATAGCAAAAAATGATCTAAAATATTGATAATTTTCTACCTATCTAAAAAAATAGTAGAAAAATTCTAAAAAAAATGTAAAATTTGGTTTGCAAGTACATATTCATATGAAGATCATATTGAATGATTCAGATCGACCGTTAGGATTTTAAAAACTCAAATATTGAGTCGTTGCACAAAGACTCTCTATGCTATGCGTAACATATTAGCATTTTTCTATATATATAATCCAAAATATTTTCAAATAAAACACTTCTTTTCTTATTATCTTATTTTATTTGTTTCTTCAATAAATATTTTTCATTACACAACCCTAGTTATTGATTTATAAAAAAAAATAGCGTATTTTGAAAAATAAATATAAAAAAATAAAGCCAAACTCGCCTCTTGAAGACAAGTTGCAGTGTTCACTTGGAATTCGTGTCCTATATATCTCAACTATATAATATGTTTTAAAATTGGTGCAGAATAAATCCGCACTAATATTTTATAAACAAGAGTCGAATTTGCTCCGTTTAAAATCAGACGGTTAAGATTCATTAACTCAAAAAGATTTTCTTTTAAGTTAACGCAGAGAATACGCATTCGTCCGCTTATGTATGGCAATCAAAACCAAGGTACAAAAGTTGCAGAAACTGAAACGAAAAGGTCGAGAAAAAAACAAACTTTGAATATAAAACAAAAGAAGCATCAAATTTCGGAATTAAGCAACGAACAGTATATATAACCGTTGGCATACACTAAACATAATTTAATTAATATGATCCATAATTAATTAGCACAATTAACATATTATATATATTATGTTGTGCTATGGCACTTCTGGCCAATTATATATAATTTACACACATGCAACAACAAGGTAGACACTTTTCGCGAAAGAAAAAACGCATTTATGATGGTACTCTGTCGCGAAAAGTATCATGACAAATAGAAAAAAACATGTTTACAACGGTACTCCGTCACAAAAAATTACTTTTTACCCTCGCAAAAAGTGACAGTCTTTTGTAGTAGCTAGCCCACGAAATTGTTTTATTGTTGGTATAGAACATGAACATACCGTTCAATGGAAAATTACAAACGCAAGCATTATTGAATCATGATTCATGATATGTTTAGATATGCCAAAAATGGATCAACTGGCACGGGGCATAGCGCAGGATCAACTGGCACGTGTTATCCCTACAATTATGTCGATAATAAGTTTAACTTGGAAATTTCGACAATCATTATATATAAATCAAGATGCATTGAGGGTTCAAATGAAAATATGATAATGGAGGCATTTGAACCCTCCTCATAAATCAAATTGAAAATCTAACATTTGGAAAGTTATCTTTATGTGTCATACAATTAATAATATATTGCACATGAAATATGATAATGTTTCATATATATATTTTACACCATTGATCTCATGACGTGAATTTCTCAATGGATTATGAAATGCATTCAGCTTGCAATGATGAAACCATGTAAGTGCAGAATTATGCAAAAATAAATTGCAAGAAAAAATATTATTTTCTTTGATATATAACTCTATGATATTTTCAAAAGAAATTATTAGCTCGGTCCCAATCAACTTGTTCAAAATTGAAAATTAAGCTATTTATTATTTCATGACATGCTTTAAACTTATATTTATTTTCCAAATTAAAATTTTTAATTTAAATTTTTGTTAATTATTTATTTGATTATAAAATATTATCTTGATCATCAAGTTGCACCACAATATCAATTATACAGATCCTCTAAACAGTGAGGTTGTGCATGCAAAATTATGTATGTTCCTAATTCCTAAAGCGTGCAACTTTGGATCTAACAATATTATCTGGTACACATGCAAATAAGCAAAAATCTGTGTGTTTGCTTATGAGAGAGAAAGAGAGGTGCTAAAGTGATTTGAGGGAAATCATTAGCTTATCTGAAAACTTAGGTGCATTTAAATAAACAAAAGTTTAAATTCTCTCTCTCTCTCTCTCTCTTTACCAAGTTGTGCATTCACGTGGCAATGCATTCTTTCTTTTCCTGTGAGGGTTAATATTTAGGTGAACTTGGTGCAAAAGCTGTTTCGGTTTATATTATATTGTCCGTAACATCATAAACAAAAGATATCTTGTACAACTTTTTGTTAGATTACAATTTAAATAGTGTTTAAGGAAATATTTATACTACAGGATTGGTCAATAACTTTTGTACTTTGTTTATCACGTTTAGGGCTCCACAAAAAATCATAGTTCGTGATTCGATTCGAGTTTGATTCGAAAAAGTTCGTAAAATATTTGATTCGAAATAGTTTGAAATTAATTCAAACCAAATTCAAATTTGAATTGGTTTGTTCGAAATAGATTCGCAAACTATTCTAGTTCGAAATTCAAAGTAACGTGAACCGTTGATTTCCGCTGATGACTTAAAAGTTAAAACATAAGGCCGCCCAGCCATAAGTCATAACTTGTAAGTCGTAACTCTTGCTCTCAGTTCTAAAACCTTATACGACTTTGATCTCTCGCTTTGGGTGACTACAATCACTCTTCTTTGTCGTAAAAAAGTTCATAAAAAATTCGAAATTGAGTTTGTAAAAAAATTGATTCGAAATTAATTCAAACCAACTCAAACTAGAATAAGTTTGATTCAGTTCAATTCGTCCTATTCACATTGATAAACTTATTTTCTTTGTGTGAAGCTTATTTATATATTTAATTATAGAATTATTTGAAGACACTTTAAGCTAAATATCTCTTTTCTATTGTGTTTACAATTAATATTCCTAATTATCTTTGACTGTTGCTCACTGTAATACCAACAGGATTTGCACTTATTATTCTAAAATTAATACATGCACCTAGTCCATATATCTTGGTTTTTGTTATCTTTGTAAAGGGTACGGAAATGATTGAATAAATTAGAAGCACCCGAGCGCATAAGACAGATTGGATTGACCAGCTGTACTGACACCTTCTTAGAATATAATATGCCATATTGGTTAAGGCTACTTGACCCCTATAACCTGCATGCCTCCTATAATTCAAAAGTCATTCATTCATGGCCTAGTGGAGAAGTGGCATCAACCCCATTTCTCCGCTCAAATTCTGTCCTAAGTCTAAGTTGGTGGATTGACAAAACTCGTCTAGGGCAGCTCGTGCCCGGTCTGCCTGTGCTCTATGCCCGAGCCCGGGTATAGGTCGGGTAAACGGGTACACGGGTACGGGCAAAAAACGGGCCAGTCACCGTTTTTTGGACAAAAATCCGACCATACTCGGACCGAGTTGTACCGGTACCCGACCATATCCGTGCCCGTGTACTCGTTCACGTACCCGTATACCCGTGTACCCTACCTGTTGTACCCTACTCGACCTGTTTAAAATTTGAATTTCAAAATTTTTAAAAATCCCCCCCGGTTCAAGTCCCATTCGGACCGGTCACATCGAACCCGACCGGCCGGACCCACCCGTGCCCGAACCGGACCGACCGGATTTGACACAATTTTTTTTTTCGTTTTTCTTTTAAAATTTAAATTTCATCCCTCCAATCAAATCTCTTTAAATACACCTCTCTTCCTCCCTTCATTTTCACATCTCTATCTCAATTCTCAAATACTCAATATCTATACTCTCTCATTCTCTCAATCTCAAATTTTATTATTCTCAAATTTTAAATTTATTGTTTAAAAAAATATATAGTTGTAAATTTAATTCCTTCTACAAATACGCAAACGGAATTACGAAGGTATCAAAATTATGAAGTTCGGCACCTCCCGCAAGATTTTTCCGCGAGATTTAAAGGTTACATTTATTTCATGTTAGAGTAATTTATTTTTTAGAGTAAATTTAGTTTATGCTAGATTTATTGGATGTTAAGTAATTAAATTTGTTAGATTTATTTTATGTTAGATTTGTTAAATTTGTTAAGTAATTAGATTTGTTAGATTTATTGAATATGTTAGATTTATTTAGTTTATGTTAGATTTGTTAGATGTGAAGTAATTATATTTGTTTTGATGTTAGATTTTATTTTTGTAATTCGGATTTATTTTTAATAGGTTAAAAAATATGTTATATTTATTTTTGAAAATATGTGAAGTAATTAGATTTGTTTTGAATAGGTTAGATTTTATTTTTTTCAAATTCGGATTTATTTTTAATAGGTTAAAAAAAGATGTTATATATAAGTTACAAATTTTTGCCGAATAAACAAACAAATTTTCGCAAGAATAATTTTTATATATAAGTTACAAATTTTATTTATTTAGGAATTATAAAGATGTGACTTGATAATTTTATGTATATATATACACTATTTGATATTGAACTATTCATATTTTAAAAGTCGAATTATAAACACGTAATAATATTTATACGGCACTGTTAAAAAAAATAGAAAAAAAAACAGGACCGGACCCGCCCCCCTACCCGGACTGCCCTGCCCCTCAAGGGTACAACGGGCACGGGTATAGGACGGGCAGGGCACGGTTTTTGAATAAAAAATCCGGGATGCCCGGCCCGAGGTACCCGTCTACCCGTGATACCCGTGCCCGATCTCTACCCGTGCTCGTGCCTGAGTTTGCCCTGCCCGCCCAGCCCCTACCCGACAGCATAACCCTAGTCTAAGTTCACACAAAGAAAGAAAGAAAGAAAAAGAAATAATTGCAGAGATTTAGTTTGACTCAAACATGAAATTTCATTCTGTATATATTTATGTTGGAGGTTATTCAAGAAATGCAGAATACTGGTACACCCCATACTAACTACAAAAAACTCGTAATACATTCAATATACCGTATAACAACAAGATCTGAGCAATTAGAGACAAATATAACTTGCATGCAACAAAACCAACAACAATAGAGTAAATATGTTACCGCGAGATAGATCGAGTCTAACAAGCACACAAGAGAAAACACACAAGAGGTAAGGTGGTTCGGTCAAGCCTACTCCACCGGAAAGCAACCAGCTAACAAACTTCACTATTAATCAAGAGAAAACACACAAGAGAAAGCATACAAGAGAAAACACACAAGAGGTAAGGTGGTTTGGTCGAATCTACTCCACCAGGAAGCAACCAACTAGGGCTGGGCAAAAAAGCTCGAACTCGTAACTCGCTCGCAACTCGCTCATTTACAACTCATTTAACTCGGCTCATTTACAACTCAGCTCATTTACAACTCGAGTTGGCCAACTCGTTTAATAAATGAGTTGAGTTCGAGTTGGCCCCAACTCGCTCATTTATAACTCGAGTTGCATAGTATTGGTCACAATAAATCCCAAAATAATCAAATCCGAATCTCTAGACTATTATTTGTGCTTTTGAGATTCGTGCAAAATATGTTTGAACTTGTGTTGTAATACTATCACTGGTTAAACGAGTTATAAACGAGTTGTGAGCCAACTCGAGTTGATAACGAGCTGAGTTTGAACTTGTGTTGTAATACTATCACTGGTTAAACGAGTTATAAACGAGTTGTGAGCCAACTCGAGTTGATAACGAGCTGAGTTTGAACTTGTGTTGTAATACTATCACTGGTTAAACGAGTTATAAACGAGTTGTGAGCCAACTCGAGTTGATAACGAGCCGAGTTCGAGTTGGCTCTACAACTCGTTATTACCATCTCAACTCGAGTTAGCTCGCTCGTTTATTAAACGAGCCGAGTTCGAGTTGGGGGTAACTCGCTCAAACTCGGCTCATTTACAGCCCTACAACCAACTGACAAACTTCACTATTAATCAAAAGAAAGCACACAAGAGAAAGCATACAAGAGAAAACACACAAGAGGTAAGGTGGTTCGTTTGAGTCTACTCCACCGAAAAGCAACCAACTAATAAACTTCACTATTAATCAAGAGAAAGCACACAAGAGAAAACATATAAGAGAAAGCACACAAGAGGTAAGGTGGTTCGGTCGAGTCTATTTCACCGGGATGTAACCAACTGACAAACTTCACTATTAATCAAGAGAAATCACACAAGAGAAAACATATAAGAGGAAGCACACAAGAGGTAAGGTGATTTGGTCGAGCCTATTCCACCGGGAGGCAACCAACTGACAAACTTCACTATTAGTCAAGAGATTATAAGGATACAAGAGTGTTCAAATTGTTAGTACAAACAATTACTCTATTTCACTGTATCTACCTCTATCTCTTTTCTTTTTTTCTCACTCTCTGTCTTGCACAAGGAGTTAGACCTTAGGCATATTTTGACCTAAAAAAGATCCCAACAATTTATATCCACAGAAAATCCAGAGAGTATCTCAAAAGATGCGATATTAACGGTGGTCTGTTACAAAACCATGCATAAAAAATATATTATATAGAAATAATATGATTCCATTTCCTGGTGCAGTCACAATCTTTCCAATCAGATGGAGGACAAATTGAAGCAATAAATAAAGGTATCAAAATCTGCCGACTACTAATACAAATGATACGTAAATAACAAAGATTCTCATGTCTCAATCTTTTTATTCCTTTTTCAATATTTTTTTGCCTCATCAAAAAAGCAACGACCAAATTAACCAAATAAAACTTCAGCGGGAGTACTACTATATATGGAAAAAATAAAAATCTAAGAACACTACAAATTAAGTAAGAAATATATATCGTTTAAGATACAGAATCCAGATCATTCCGATACCCAACAATAATTTCATCATACCAGAAAATGCTTTTGTCGACCAATTTGTGATCAGACTGCATGTCAATTGTGGTGTACATTTGGATCGCAGCATATATAAGAAAAAGGAGAATTAAGGACCATGCATTAAATTGACACCAACCCATCTTTCATCTTTCCAAGGATGTTGCTCAAAGCAGCATGTGGTCCTGTTACCATTAGTTTAGCTTGGTTATATTCCTACGACATATATAATTTAATTAAGTTTTGACAGAAGACAATCAACAATTAATTTCAGTTTTAACATAGAATTACTGTTAATTTGTTATGTTAAAAACTATCCCCTATACCCTGATCTGTGTCACCACACAGAATTACCAGAACTAATTCAGTTTTACAGAGAGTTGTATGAGCGTGGTTCCATATCCAGTATTTCACCAGTATATATTCTGGCTGATTCTATTTTATCCTTCAAGATTTTTTATGTCTAAAATTAATTTTAAAAAAAATATCATAAAAGACACAAGTCATATATATAAAACCCATACCAATAATTAATAACAGTATCCATACAACATATATATGTCACAAAAATAAAATACTACATGATCAGGCGGATCTGGCACACAACACAAAAGTACCAGTAACCGTCAAAATGAAACAAATTAAGGTCCCAACAAAGAAAAAAGGAAATAGTGACATCGATCGTCCATGGATAACTCCTATCCACACGATAGTGACTGACCCTAAAAACCCACAATTAAAGCACCATGGCTGAGCTGAGTGGTGTGTTACCCAAAGGTGTGTTCAGATGTTACGGGATTACGGAATGGGAATAAGAATTCACTTTTGAAAAAGTGGGAACCCACGGATATGCAATGCACAAGATTAATTATGGAAATATGAGAAAATAAGGGCCTGTTCAGATGTAATCCCGAAAATACTGTTCACGTGGGAAAAAAAAAATTCACTCAAACTGAATTTTTTTTTCCCACGTGAACAGTAAATTTCAGTTCAAACCTTTTCTATTCCCGTTCTTATTCCCATTCCCACTGTGCAGCCGAACAGGGCCTAAGTGTTCGTTTGTATCATGGGATTAATTGTGGGAAATCTTTATTTATTTTAAAATATGTATATTTATTTGATTGTTTTAGTTTAGTTTAGCTATAAATAATTTTTTTATTTAATTATTTTTTTGTGAATAGTATTGTGTTATGTTCTGCATTGATTTTAACCAATTATGTTAAAGTTAGCTTAATATAAAAAAGTAATTAAATATAAAATTACAATGAAAGAAAAACTGTCGTGCCACCATCTATTTATTTAGACCAATAATATACTGTAAATTTAATATTTTAATGGGTTGCAAATTGTAACATTTGATAAACATATTTTTAAAAAAAAATTATATTAATGAAATTAAATAAAATTGATTAAATAATAATATTAAAAAGATGAACCATTTCTAATAAAAAATATTACTAGAATGGTACAAATAAAATAAGAAAATATTTATAAATAAATTAAAAAAACAATTAAAAACATTTACAAAAAATAAACATTTATAAAATATATAATTACAAAAATTAGAAAACAAACAAACATTTAAAATATGTAATTAAAAACATTTATAAAATATATAATTACAAAAATTAGAAAACAAACAAACATTTAAAATATGTAATTAAAAACATTTACAAAAAATAAACTTTTACAAACACTTACAAAAAACAAACATTTAAATTATGTAATTACAAAAATTAGAAAACAAACAAACATTTAAAATTTAAAATATGTAATTAAAAACATTTACAAAAAAATAAAATATTAAAAAATTTACAAATTGATCATTGTGGATTAATACAATATTTTTGTTTGCTTATTTTTTTAAAATTATACAATTATTTTTATTAATAAAATTATAATAACGAAATTAAATAAATTTGATTAAATAATAATATTAAATAGATTAAACATATCTAATAAAAATTAGAGTGAGTCTATGGTACTATGCATATTACGATTTGACCCGTAATACGGCTCAATATTCGACTTTTCAAAATCCTAACGGTCGATCCGAACCGTTCATCTTGTTCTCCATATTAATATTTCTTTGGAGACCAAACTTTTCACTTTTGAAATTTGTTTACTATTTTTTTAGATTTATTGAAAATCACTGTTTTTGGATGGTCCAGAATTTTCAGATCAAGTGATTTTCTAAATATCTTAAAAAATAGTAAAAAAATTTCAAAAAATGTAAAATTTGGTCTCCAAACACATATTAATATGGAGAACAAGATGAACGGTTCGGATCGACCGTTAGGCTTTTGAAAAATTGAATATTGAGCCGTATTACTGACCAACCCGTGATATGCATAGTACCATAGACTCACTCTAAAAATTATTACTAAAATGGGTACATATAAAATAATAAAATATGTAAATCTTGATAAAATAAAAGAAAAGAAAACAACAATTAGAAACATTTACAAAAAATAAATATTTAAAAACATTTAAAAATATTAAACATTTATAAAAAAATAAACACTTAAAATATATAAACAAAAATAAAAAAACAAGCAAACACTAAAAATGTATAATTAAAAAAATAAGAAAACAACAATTAAAATCATTTAAAAAAAATAAACATTCACCAAACAAAGTTTAACAGTTTGTGATTTGTTTTACAAACAACTTATAAATCCAACAATTGCAAATAAAGAAAAAAAAAATCCGGTTCCACAATTTGCTTAGTCCCACAGTCAATTTTGAAGAAGAAGAGGCATCATTTATATATACTCATCTCCCATTAGTGATTTGCTCTCCGGTAGGGTACGGGTACCTTGGGTAAACCCGGGACGGATAACGGGTAGGGCGAGTAACGGGTAGGCGGGTACTCGGGTAGAACGGGTACGGGTAGACAGATTTTTTTTTTTTAACTCTACCCTACCCGTTTCATACCCGTGCCCGTCTCGGGTAGGGGTAACGGGTAACGGTACCTCGGGTAGGGTCCGGGTATTTTATTTTTTTTTTTTCTTTTTTTTTCTTTCTTTTTTCCTGTTTTTGAAAAAAAATTGAATTTCAAATTGAAATGGGTACGGGTTAAACGGATAAAGGGGTGCGGGTTCGGGTACGGGTACACAGGTGCGGGCACGGATACAACGGGTCTGGGTAGGCGGGTTTCGGGCACGGGTACGGCAGGTACGAGTTGGACGGGTTTTTTTTAAATAATGGTGTCCGGTCCGTCTCAAACCCGTACCCGTGTACCCGTTTACCTGCCTATAGCCGGGCACGGATACGGGTACCTCGGGTAACGGATACGGGCGGACCGGGTTCGGGTAACCCGTTACGGGTTTTAGCAAACCTCTATCTCCCATACACTTGATGGAAAAGAGGAGAGAGGAGAGAGGAGAGTCAAAAATTCATGTGTTTTAATTGGGGTTCATGTCAGCGTAGAGAGAGTAGATGGGAATAAAAAAACTGAGCTCTGAGGTCAGAAATTTTGAGGCCCAAAAAAACTGAGCTCTGAGCTCTGCGCTCTGGGGTCCATGCCTTAGGGAATCTTTTGGGTACAAACTACAAAGTTTTAAAATCTAACTCAGTATACAAAGATGATAATTTTGTATTATATAAATTTATTCAAGTATGAAATAAGTATAATAATAATTATGAATATTTTCTAGATTATGTATATAAGTTTAAAATCGATAAAATAATACTTGATACTTTTGTCAAGTTGAAACAGTAAGTTAAAAATAAATATGATTTATTTAACAAATTATGACAGAACGCAAAGAAATTTCCAAAAAAAAAGAATTGAATGAAATAAAATATAAGAATATAATAAATAATACGATAAATCAAAGCACCCAGCGTGTTCAAGGAATATGCTAAAGTACAATAGGCATGAAAATGTCAATAGTCGTACGCACATCAATGCAAAATTGCTAATTAAGTTCGCATATCATGTAATAATGTGCTAACCTCACTTGGAAACATCTCACAAACTATATATTTTCCTTTTTAAAAAGAAATTCACCAGCATCAATGGAGTTGTCCAGTACGAAGCGGTACCAGCCTAGCTAGCTAGCTCTATATATAAAGCGGTACCAAATCTGATCATATTTCTAGCCCACTCAATATATAAAGCACACAAATCATATACCAACTTGCCAACTGTTTATAGCTCAACATATTCAAGTCAGAACAAAAGCATGTTTATGGAAATCACTTAAAAGATGTAGCTAATTTTTTATTGAAAGAAAATGCATCAGTAAACTATAGAATTAAGCTCCGATCACAATCAGGTCAAATTATAGGACTGCATGCAAAGAACTTCAAATGCATTCCGACGAACTTTCAAAATTCTTATGTGCTAAAAAAAAATTAACAAGAAATCGCCAAGCATGACCTTAAAGAAAGATGCTGTATCTGATACTGATAAGGATTTCTTAGGTACTCTAAAGCAATCCTTAGTGCAATTTATGCATGCTTTTTTGTTTCTTCTACGCAACACTCTCTTCTCTCTCTCTCTCACCTCAAAAATGCAAAACAGAAAAACCCAGCTTCTAGTTTCTTCTTTCTGAATTGGGTAAGGAACCCAATTTCAGATTTTTGGTTCTCTCTCCTAATCATCGGCTTTTCTGTGCTCTTGTGAGAATAACAACTGTTTACAGCGCTAAACTCCAAGACAAACATCGATTTAAGCTCCCAGCTTTCTTACACATTATATGATATGCCAACTTAGCAATTTTCGATCAAATGGTCACGTGAGTCACGTATGATCACAGTGTGACCATTCACATGTCGTAATCACTTCTTGACATTTTAATCACAGCACGGCATAACACATGAAATATTAACTTAATACAGCACGGCACAAAACCAAAATCACAATGTGTTAAAGGGGTGAGAGTTTTTTGTTCAAAGAGCTTTGAACAAAACAAATTCAAAATTAGTCCTAAATCATTCAATCCGAAGAAAAATTTACATGAACGGTTTAAAATTACGGAGCTATTTAAATTTATTAAATTTAAATATGATTGTGCAAATTTTAACACAGATTAAACAATTAGGTCCAAATTTAAATGAAATTTTGTTCAAAATCCTTTGAACAAAATCTAATTTCTTGAAGAAGAGTGAAGGGTAGTAGTAACTTTAATTCAGTGTTAATATCTTTCTGAAAATCGAAAGCTTGAAACTTGTTAGAAAATATCTATCAAATTAGAAAACTTATAACCTTATCTATTTACTTGTTTTATTCTTAAAAAAATATATGGAGTACATCCTTGAAGTGTCCACTTTCATGTTCATTTTTTTAATATGTCTAGTATCTAATTTTTTTAACAGAAATATTATATATGTAAATATTTAATTAGTCGTTTTTAACAGTAAGCTAGTTACTTTTAACATATAATAATTAAAAAATTATGGAATGATTATATTTATTTAACATTAAATTAGTTATTTTCTAACAAAATATTTTATTTTTGTAACGCTTCCTTATTTTTTAGCTTTTGTGTTTTATTTAACACTTATATATTTAAATTTTTAAATATTTTTAAGATGTGCCTGATGATAGTACAATAATGGCCATTCATGTGAATTGCGTGCCATCATCAGACGACTTTGAATGTTGTAACTACATATTTGTTAAAAGAACAAAAAAAAATGTTAAAAGAAACTAACTAAATGTATATAAAAATAATATTTTTGTTAAAATAACCGGTTTAATATTTTTAGTTGTTATAAATTGAAAATCTAAGTGTTGCCTTTTAAGAGAATTTGCGGAAGATGGTCAATTGAATAATATTCAAGAAATGAGATCCAATGCTCTTCAAACCCTGCTCTTCTTATGCTATTCTCTCTATCTCTCTCCTCTTACTCTCTCTCCCACGTGATCTTCTTTCTCTCTTCTCTTTTTTGAAAAGAGATATAGAGAAGAAACGAATAGCAGAAGCTGCTATTCTTACTAGAAAAGCAACACATCCTCTTCCATTGTTCAATCTGATTTTTACAAGAGCTCAGTCATGCTCTTTGTATAACTGGTTTTTACGTATGCCTATTAATTTTGAGAAAAAATTAGTTATTTGTCATTCTAAAATTTTGAAATTGTAAAAATGTCATCTCGAAATTTAAAATTGTAAAAATACCACTTCAAACTTCATTAATTTGTAATTTTGCCACTCCAAATAATTAATGATCAAAATACCCTCCCTTCTTCTCCAATAACATCTCTTCTCCTGCCATGGCGAAATTTAAAATTTTACTACGTACTGCTGAATGCTTCAATTCCCATTTGAAGTGCCAAAGATTTAACGAGCACCTGTTGTGGCAATGGTCGGTACCAAGTCCTCCAACCTTGCCTTCTCACCGACTTTAGATTTAACGAGCACCAGCAACGAATTCAAGGTTTGTGCGGTTTGCACAGAGAGAGAGCACAAGGAAAACATTAGCAATGAATCAATTTTGAGAGATGGAAGTGAACAAGTGAGAGGGGCGAGAGAGTTCTCATCCCGCAGAGAGAGAAACCAAGAGATATAGAAGAGGGGATGAGTCTGATGCGGTCGTACTGCCTATCACACATAGGTGCACGCAAAGTCATGTGCGGTATGGTCTGAAGCGGCAGAGCAGTTGTGCGGACGGAGAAGAAAATGGAACAGAGAAGACAACGTTTCCTTCTCCAGGAAGGAACAAAGAATAGACTTTGTGGGGTCCAATTGGAAGTGAAATAGAGAGAAGAAGAGGCCAATCAGAGGAGAGACAAATGAATGAATAACAATTTGTGGCACTTCAAATGGGAATTCAAGCATTTAGCAGTATGTAATAAAATTTTAAATTTCACGCAGGAGAAGAATGGTTATTGGAGAAGAAGAGAAGGGTATTTTAGTTATTAATTATTTGGAGTGGTATTTTTACAATTTTAAATTTTGGAATAATATTTTTACAATTTGAAGATTTTGAACGTGGCAAATAACCAATTTTCCCTAATTTTAACGGTAGCTTAAGTAACGGTACAATTCTAAAAATTGAAAAAGGATGGATGTATTTATTGCTTTTCTTTATTCTAAAAATAGCTGATGATGAATAAACCTCTAACGGGTCCCTGATTTCCTTTATTTCATCAAATTTCACTAGCGAGATATCTCCTAAAATTCTTGGTTTGCAAATATTTTAGGAGATATTTATCATCCGGTGCACACATTTTAGGAGATATCTCGTTAGTAAAAGACTAAAAGGTGCTACATTGTTTCTTTTTTAAATGAAAGAACATGCATGTCAATTGCATTTCCTTGGTGAAATGTCTATGGTTGGTACCTTGCTTGACGATAATTTTTTTTTTTTTTTTTACTGCCTGTGATTATTTCTCAATTCTGTAGCACCTTTATTGCCCGTGTTGTCATGTAATAAAAAGAATTATACTTTTATATGTTGCATTTTTAGCTTTGCTTCGCGAGAATTAATAAGCGCTAGTTTAAACCAAAACAACGCAATAGCCAATAGGCCATGTTTAGTTAGCTATTTAAATTAAGTTAATTATTTCGTCTTATCCCTCTTATTTATATTTTATTTCACAGCTTAAATCACGACTAAAATTAGTCTGGAGGAGAGAGAATAAGAAAAAAAATTATGAACTAAGAAATGAATACTTGTTTATTACTTATTCTGTCATAATCCATAGTTAAGTATAAAATAAGAGATTTACTTTACCTCTTACTCAGTAAATAACATAGACAAGGCATTACCAACGAGTAAAATTCATGGTATGAAAAAAGAAAAAGAAAACAGAACTGTTAAAAATCTTCCCTACAAAATTGTCTTTGTTAATCATCTATTTCAATACATTTATAACACAGACTTTATCAAGAGAACAAGTGTTCAATAAACCATATACAGGAAAATGCAACCTACATGAATTTGCTACCTCTGACCTGACATCAACCCATCCGTCAGAAGTGTTCTCAACATAGTCGTGCTTCTCGGGGACAGCAATGAAGCCGAGTTTTTTCGTATCTCCGCTTATCTTGTTCATATATTTCATGGAAACAATCATGTCAAAGCACGTCTCATCTCCTTTGTTGCCATCATAGAGTTTTATACCCACATCAGCTTTCAAAAAACTGACATAACCAAAGAAGAGAGGGTTTCCAACAGCTGACTTGTTATCTAAGCTACATATCTGTGAAAAAAAGTAAGATCACTTAGAAAGAGAAGGTCCAAATCTGGCTACTGTCCAAATCAGGTTGTGGTCATTACTTGTATAAGCGTCAAAACTGTGCTAGCAGTTTACTGACATGTACTAGAAATGGAGAACTTCGTTTTATACAATTAACATGCTTTAATCAGTTCAATATCAGCTTCAATCTGCATGCATTTGTTTGACTATTTATATTCTTCGATTGGATTTCAATAAGAGCCCCTTGCATCATTCGCTAATTACCTAATTGGTTATTGTTAATCATGTTTACAACCTGCTAAGTTAGTAAGGTACTACATTAAGATAAACTTACGATTTTACGATTTCATAAACATAGAGGCTCTAGTATCACCATGTAAAGAAAAGAATCTCTACTTAAAAACTGTTCATCAAACATCAAGTTGTACCTTTGTTGGACCAAAATATATCATATAAAAATATACTACATGAAGAGTTTGGGGCCCACCTGTACATACTCTACGCCCATTTGATTGAAAGCATCATGTATTTTCTGATTGTAGAGTAGACTGAAAACTCCACCAGGTCCAATTGGGGCTTCCAGTAACTCAAAAGGGGATTTAAACAAGATCTTGTTACCACTTTTGTCTGTAGGCATGCTAAATACCGGGAACCTCCCTGCTTCCAAAACACGCACCTAGGGAAAGGAGTGAGAGAAAGAGTCATGGAAAAAGTAACTTTGGTCAAATTTGACCAAAATTAGTAAGGTCGAAGTGGCCAAAATTATCAGTTTGGTAACTTTGGTTATCTATGTCTACGGAATGAACTCCTAGTTCTATTTTTTTTTTCTCAACTTATTTGGTGTTCATTACATATAACAACAAACAAGAGCCTTATAAATTAAAAATCCCAGCAGAAACAGATATTTCACTGTAACAGATGATAAGGGATTAATTTGTTCAAATTGTCAACTGAGAAAAAGATTAAAGAAAAAAGAGAAGAAAGAAAACACTATTAATGACGTTTTTTCCCACTAGAAGAGACTCGCAATTTACCTTTTCATGGTCTAAACCAAAATAGTCATTGTCCCTCAAATATTTTTGCAATGTTTGTACTTCATGCTTTGCTGTAACCATAACAATGGGTTTGCTTTCTCCACCCTAAGTTTAAAAAAAATATATATAAATATATTATGTGGAATTAAGATCCAGATGCAAAGAATTAAAAATAAAATAAAACACATACCACTAAAAGTTCCCCAATAGTACCGAGAAAATTCTTGAGATCATCATCAATCTCACTACTATTTCCAATTTTGTTCTTCTCGTTTATAATTAATACAATAGCTGCTTTAGAATTTGAAAGAAGCTCTATTCCTTTTTCTCGCAAATCATTGTGGAATTTATTTCTTTCGCTTTCATTTCCAAGAAGGCACTCATGTGATACTTTCATTGCATTTTTCAATAGCAGCAAAAAGTTTTTATCCATATCCTCTGCTAATCTGCAATTTAATCAAAATTAGCTTCCAAGTAAAAAAGCACAATTCTTTATATGCAAAGAGGGCTCTTTTAGTATGACCTCAACATTTTCTCAAGGCAAGCCATTTCAATTATACTAGGAACACCTTAAAACTTGTAGCACCAAATGATTTGTACTGGTGCCACCAGCTAACATAATGGTTTATGTTCATGAAAATCTCAAGTTACCAACATTTTCTGCAGTAAATTTTTTCTGTGTACCAGTTTGCATATTTGTGGCAGTGTTTGTATTCTTTGTAGGCTGTTTTCTTCATTGCTTGCTGTCAATTCAGCTAACTAAACAATGTGTTAATTCGAGGTTTAATTGCTACACAGGTTTTGTTATGGATAATTTGCACCTATGATAGAAATCCCATCATGATTGACAGAGTTCTCAAGTAGAAGTCAATGTTATTTAAATTTTGGAGAAAGAAAACTTACTCATTGATCTGCTTGTCCAAGTTATTCATTGCATGCTGGAATAACCTAAAGTCAAGGCTTGCGATTTGCTGTCCAAGTGAATTCTTCTGTGCTTTAGGTGCCGATTTTAATGCATCTAGAATGTGACTCTGTTCCATTTCATCGATAATTTTCTTAGCTGTAACCAGGCGTCGCTGTGACTTCTTCTTTTGCGTCCATTCCTGAAAAAGGAATCAATAAAATTTTCATGGTTAAAAAGATTCTTTATAAGGATATTTGGTCAACAAAATGATGCTAATTCACGCGTTAGTAATGACATTAGCTCTTTAGATACTGCTTTCATTTGGGTTTTTTAATGTGTTATTTACTCTTTTTCACTTGTCAATTCTCATAATATCATGGATGCTTAACTACTCCTAGAATAATAAAAGATAGAAAAAAGACAAACAAGGCATGCAAGCGGACCAAACCATAAAGCGTATCTTTTTGCTGGACCCCGCATTGGAGCGGGAGTTCAGCTCTAGAAGCCCCTTTGGGGGCGTGATTCGCATCTCTCGCTTTTCCATATCAAACTCAGTCACAATCTCCTCTACAAAAGGGATTAATATTTGAGAATTGGTTGAATCTCCTTCCTCTCTATATATCAGGTCGGGCTTGACCCGCAATAGGTCATTTCCTTTTGTGTTCCAAACACCAGAAACTGTACCAATTAACTTGCCCGTCTCCTAAGAAGAAAATTATAGATCAATTAATTCAAGGGAAAAATCATCAGAACCGAGTTCCATATACTAGTATAAAATTGTTGTAGCAAATAGTGAAAAGAAAGAAACCTTCAAAATGACTCTCATTCCTACAAGATCTAGCGTGTAAAATTCTCCTTCAGGCAACTCGGGTATATCGTCTGATCTTACCAGCAATTTTGCGCCCATAATGTTTTTAGCCTATAAAAGAAAAGTTAAGAAAAAAATACATTAACAATAAAAAAAGGCACAATGGTGGGATAGATTGAAGACAGTGTAATTGAGTACATTTATACATACAAAATTCCCAACAGTGCATGAAATACCAAATAACTCAGCTTTCTAGTATGATACATTTCTTATACATAATCCTGTTAACAAATTAGATTGTCTTTCAAAGCAAAATATGCCGAGTAACCTGAACCCAGAAAATACTTTTCATACTAATCCAGCAAAAATGAAAATTCTGTATTTTGCTTGGAAACTACTACCAGTGTCATGTTAGTAATTAAAATTATACTACTCATGCAACAAAACCAGATAAGAGGAGAAAACGAAGAGATTCATGAGCAATGAGAAAAACCTCTTCAACAGAATTAATCCCTCTCAAGCTGATAACCCAACTATTTTTACCAGGAATAGATCGTCCTTTTATTAGTTTAGTTTCTTTAATCACTTCATTGGCACCATCTCGCATTCTCAGCCACCTCTTTCCTGGCTAAACAAATCAAACCAAAAGAAACCTTATTACATCTTCTTGCTACTTAACCAAAAAAACAAATAAATAAGCATTTGTACATAATGGTCCAAAAGGACAACAGCTTATTAATTATTGTATTTACACTAATTAATAGAAAAGTGAAGAAGATGTATCATACTCAGCAAATAAAACACACTCGGAACAAGGTAACTTCATAATCTAGCATTTTGAGACATACTATTTGGAAACTAAAACTAAAAATATCAACAATTAGGAATTGAAGTACCTTCCCAAATCTAATTTCAGGGAAATCAGTGGATGATACCACCTTGACCTCTCCCTTGAGACCATGAGTAGCGTTTATCCTCCCCACCGTCCTATACATCTCCATTTCTCCTTTCTCATCATCTCCAGTTCCAGAATCTGACGCAGCTACTACTACTGGCTCTCCTGAAACCCGAAAGAAAATCACCAAGGCGTAATGTCAAAATCTACACACGAAGCATTGCATAAGAGCTCGAAAAGAGAAGAAAAAACTCACCGGAATTTGCGTGCGGGGCAAGAACGCGACTGGGGCAAACCAAAGCAAAAGGGGATAACTTGTAGGGAGGAAAGAGAGAGTACGCGAACGCGCTAGGGTTTGGAAGAGAGAATCGCGCGAGAGAGAGGGGAGAGGGGGGAGCACTGGACGGAGAAAGGAGAGAAAAATGGAGAAGATGCATTGCCACTTTCTTCGGATAGACTGAGCAGGAAGCAATTGAAATGGCTGAGGCGCTTCAGCACTCGCGGGGAAGATAGATTGGGGTAAATATTTTAACAGAGTAGTTTTCCTTTCATGCAGCGCCAACCACATGCAGATTTTATATTGATTCTGTATAACTTGCGCTGCATGAAGCCATAACTCCTCTGTTAAAATATTTACCTGATAGTTGTTGAAATCGCATCCTCTGAGATATCTTATATTTTGCGTGACTTTTAGAACATCTCAAGCGTTCAAATACGTTCTACACGGATCTCAAAGCTAAAAATAATACTGCCACCTGCGCTATCCGCGAATAGGGACCAGACACGGCGGTCACGCAAAATATTAGATATCTCAGAGGACACGCACTGGAGATCGATATTATAACGATATACTGTGTCTTTTTTTTATGTAATATTTTGTGTATGCTACAGTTCAACTTGGCAAATTTGGGCGTCGACACGGATTCTGTACTGTAAGCGTCTCAGAAAAACATCAATCCTCTTGGTTGTGAAACCCCTCTCGTGTTGGGACGGGCGGGCAGGACCGGGCGGTCCGCGTATATCCGGACACGGGCACGGGCACATCTCGGACACGGGTATCTCGGATTTTTTTTTTTAAAACCATACCCTACCCGTCCTATACCCGTGCCCGTTGTACCCTTGACGGGTAGGACGGTCCAGGTAGGTCCGGTCCGGTTTTTTTTTCTGTTTTTTTTTTAACAGTGTCGTATAAATGTTATTACGTGTTTATAATTCGACTTTTAAAATCTGAATAGTTCAATATCAAATATTGTGTATATATTTATACATAAAATTATCAAGTCACATCTTTATAATTCCTAAATAAATAAAATTTGTAACTTATATATATAAATTATTCTTGCCAAAATTTGTATGTTTATTCGGCTAAGTACAAATGTATTTATTTATTTCTTTACGTGAGTCATTTTATTTTCAAATTCTCATTCTAATTATATAGTTTCATAATTTATTTATATCTCAAAATTTTTAGTTTACATTTTAAATTGATAATATATTTTCTAAACGTTCATTTATTTTCAATAGGTTAAATAGAATATAAATAAAAATATCTTAAATCAATTACTTTAAAACAATAAAATATAAATTAAAAATTTCTTAAATCAATTACTTTAAAAATAATTATGAATTATTTTAAAACAATAGAATAAAAAAATAAAAGTTACCCTCCTCCTTTATTCCAGGCTTGAGACTGGCTATGTAAAATAACATAGGCGGAGTTCTAACTTTTTTTTTTGTTAGTAATTCTTCTTTAAAATGAATAATTTAAAAACTAATTGAAATGTTTAGAAATTTATAATTTAAAAAATAACCATAAAGATTAAAGAGGTTAGAAATTTATACCGACACTACCTATCTAGAAGTTCTCATTCCTATATCATTTTTCGCTCTCTTCTGCACCGTCTAAATCTGAATTAGCCTGGTGCCGCGCCTTGGTACCGCTTTCTTCAGTGTCGACTTCAGATGATGATGCTTCAGGCACATATTGCCTGCGCTCTTCAGCTTGAATCCAATCTTTCAAGCACACAAGTCTCTCAAAAACATGTGGACCCAACTTACTGCGTTTATCGGAGAGGATCCTGTTCGCCGAACTAAAACAACTTTCAGAAGGGACCGTTGACACGGGCACGGCAAATACGTCGCGGGCCATCATCTCCAGCGTTGGAAAGGCCCTTTGATGCCTCCTCCACCATGCCATCACGTCAAGTCCATGTTCACTTTCGTTCATCATCGATACATAGGTCACTATCTCGCTTGTTGTTTGTGGTTCGATCTCCGACTGAAAATCTGCTAACAAACCACCACTGCTAGTGCTCCTGGAAGTGAAACTATTAAAAAATTTAAAAAAATTAGTGGACAAATAATGTATATATTAATATATTATAAATGATAAAGATTAAAAAACACATGTATATTTATATTCATACCTAGGGGTGGCACGGGACGAAGACGGGTTTTGGTGGGTACTCATTCTTGAGTTATATATGTTAAACATCTCTTTGAACTTCGAATCCACGTATGCCTCCACCCTGGTATTGTCTAAACGTAGATTATCTTTGTACCTTTGAATTACTTTGATCGTGTAAAACTTCTTATATGCCGGGTTGAGGCAGTTCGCGATAATCGCGACGAGCGGTACATCTTCCCAATATTTTAGAAACTTTTGTTTCATGGCATCTACGATTGGCGTCAGAGATTTATCGTGGATTTCAGCTTGTTCCAAATGACAATACACCTTGGATATGTCATAGAGATGTCTGAGCAACAGAAATGACGTCGGTGAGTACGAGCAGGATAGTTGTACGGCTGCTGAAAAAAAGGTTCCAAGAAAATTGCATAGCCTTTGTAGTTGCTCCCATTCTCCGTCGGTGAGTTCCAATTGTAGTGCCTCGGGGGTGGAGCTTCTCAAAAACTCCCCTATGACAGCTTTGTAAGGAATGCATCGGTTCAACAACCTATAGGTAGAGTTCCAACGGGTATCTATATCCCAAGGTACTTTCAACTTGTCAAGTCCATATTGGACACACACAGACCCAAACTGTTGCTTTCTTTCTTGGTTTGAAACAACGTGTTTGAGAGCATTTTTAAATTTAATTATCAATAGTTTTATGGCTTCTGTTTTAAGACCCGCCTTCACGACAAGATTAAGTATGTGGCAGGCACACTTTTGGTGAAACATTTCACCATTCATGATCGGGTTTAGTGACTATTTAAAAATCTCAACGGAAGCTATGTTGTTGCTCGCATTATCGAATGAGATAGAAAAAACCTTGTTAGCCATATCCCTCTTAAGGTTATATTCTTCTAAAACGGAAATAATGTATTTGAAAATTACATTTGCAGTGTGCGGGGAATCTAACACTCCAAAACTTAATATCCTTTTTTGTAATAGCCAATGATCATCGATCCAATGCCCGGTAACACAAGAGTACCCAAGTCCATGTTTACCGGCAGTCCATATATCGGATGTAATTGAGACCTTATTGTTTTGGTATGCAAATAGAGCTTTAAGATCATCTTTTTTAGAGAGAAACTGTTTTTTTATTTCACCAACCATCTTTTTATGATGCATCATCTTGTACATTGGTTGGCCTAACCCTCGAATGCATAACCGGGAAAAACTCATAAAACTACCCATACTTATTGGTTGTTCTTTATGGGTAATGTACCGGGCCAATTCACTAAGCATTTTTTATTCATCGAATTTTGGGTTGATTTTGGTACCATCCGCGTTAATAAGGGTTTGGATTTATCTCGGTTCAACATCTTCACTTGGTTCCTCACCCTTTCTTTTATGCATTTCAGAATGTCTCTTAAAACTAGTCATACCACTAGCTTGTATATACTCAAAAGTTTTTTTGCAACCTTTTACCTTACAATCTAGAATGTGCATAATACCTTTTTTATCTCTGGTAATCTCATAAAATCTCGCCCACGGTTGATTGTATTCGGGAGGAGCTCTTTCTCTTTTAGTCTTTTTTCCTGCTGGTGCTTTTGGGGGTCTACTTGTCGAAGGAGCCACAACTTCTTCTTGAATTTCAGGTTCAGCTGTCGAATGAGTACCTCCTGTAGGGGCAGTGTCAGTGAATTGACTCGATGCTACAGAAAAAGAGCCCATGCCTCCATATGTATACGGTGGTGTCGGTTGAAGTGATTCTTGTGGAATGAATACGTTTGGATCGTTTGAAGTATAATATGGTGGCGGTGCACTCATTTGTGGGGGTTATTGATAATTTGTTTGGAGCATTTGGTCCCTTCTTTGATAATCTTGTGGATAATTTAGTGGATAATTAGGTGGTGGCATTTGGGAGGAAGAACTATCAAGATAATTCGGCGGATAATTTTGTGGATAATTAGATCGTGGCATATCGGGGCCAAAAAGTGAGGCCGACAATCTCGAGGCAAAATCTTCATCCAAGTCGCGATGAGGAGTTGTCATATTTTAAACCTATTCAAAAAAAAAATCTAATCTATTTAAAAATAAATCTAACATTTTCAAAATTAAATCTAACCTATTTAAAAATAAATCTAACATTTACAAAAATAAATCTAACCTATTCAAAATAAATCTAACCTATTCAAAAGAAATCTAACATTTACAAAAATAAATCTAAAAAACAGAAATTAAAAAACAGAATTTAAAAAACAGAAATTAAAAAACAGAAATAAAAAAAAACAAAATTTTAAAAACAAAATTTTAAAAACAGAAAATAAATCTAACATATTTAAAAGTAAATCTAACATTTTCAAGAATAAATCTAACCTACTTAAAAATAAATCTAACATTTTCAAAATTAAATCTAACCTATTTAAAAATAAATCTAACATTTACAAAAATAAATCTAACATATTCAAAATAAATCTAACATTTTTAAAAATAAATCTAACCTATTCAAAAGAAATCTAACATTTACAAAAATAAATCTAAAAAACAGAAACTAAAAAACAGAATTTAAAAAACAGAAATTAAAAACCAGAAATAAAAAAAAAACAGAATTTAAAAAACAGAAAATAAATCTAACATATTTAAAAGTAAATCTAACATTTTCAAGAATAAATCTAACATTTACAAAAATAAATCTAACCTATTCAAAATAAATCTAACCTATTCAAAAGAAATCTAACATTTACAAAAATAAATCTAAAAAAAAGAAATTAAAAAACAGAATTTAAAAAACAGAAATTAAAAAACAGAAATAAAAAAAAACAAAATTTTAAAAACAGAAAATAAATCTAACATATTTTAAAGTAAATCTAATATTTTCAAGAATAAATCTAAAAAACAAAAATTAAAAAACAGAAATAAAAAAAAACAAAATTTTAAAAACAGAAAATAAATCTAATCTATTTAAAAATAAATCTAACATTTTCAAAATTAAATCTAACCTATTTAAAAATAAATCTAACATTTACAAAAATAAATCTAACCTATTCAAAATAAATCTAATATTTTTTTAAAAAAAATCTAACCTATTCAAAACAAATCTAACATTTACAAAAATAAATCTAAAAAACAGAAATTAAAAAACAGAAATTAAAAAATAGAATTTAAAAAACAGAAATTAAAAAACAGAAATAAAAAAAACAGAATTTAAAAAACAGAAAATAAATCTAACATATTTAAAAGTAAATCTAACATTTTCAAGAATAAATCTAACCTATTTAAAAATAAATCTAACATTTACAAAAATAAATCTAACCTATTCAAAATAAATCTAACATTTACAAAAATACATCTAAAAAACAGAAATTCAAAAACAGAAATTAAAAAACAGAATTTAAAAAACAGAAATAAAAAAATAAAATTTTAAAAACAAAATTTAAAAAACAAAAAATAAATCTAACATTTTCAAGAATAAATCTAAAAAACAGAAATAAAAAAAACAAAATTTTAAAAATAGAAAATAAATCTAACCTATTCAAAATAAATCTAACATTTTAAAAAAAAAATCTAACATATTCAAAACAAATCTAATTACTTCACATATTTTCAAAAATAAATATAACATATTTTTTAAACCTATGAAAAATAAATCCGAATTTCAAAAATAAAATCTAGCATCAAAACAAAGTTAATTACTTTACATCTAACAAATCTAACATAAACTAAATAAGTCTAACATATTCAATAAATCTAACAAATCTAATTACTTAACAAATTTAATAAATCTAACATAAAATAAATCTAACAAATCTAAATATCTAATTACTTAACATCCAATAAATCTACATAAACTAAATTTACTCTACAAAAATAAATTAATCTAACATGAAATAAATATAACCTTTAAATCTCGCGGAAAAATCTTGCGGGAGGTCCCGAACTTCGTAATTTCGATACCTTCGTAATTCCGTTTGCGTATTTGTAGAAGGAATTAAATGTACAACTATGTATATTTTTTAACAATAAATTTAAAATTTGAGAATAATATAAATTTAGATTAAGAGAATGAGAGAATGAGAATTGAGATGAAGATGTGAAAATGAAGGAAGAGGGATATTTAAAGAAATTTTGATTGGAGGGATAAAATTTAAATTTTAAATTTTAAATTTTTTAAAGAATAACAGAAAAAAAAAACATCCCATCCGGTCGGTCCGGTCCGGTCCGGGTGGGTCCGACCAGTCGGGTCCGGATGGGATGGCACCGGGTGGTGTGGGAAATGAAATTTGAATTTGAGTTTTTGAATTTTGAATTAAATATGGGTATCGGGTATCGGGTATCGGGTATCGTGTAGTCGGGTACGGGTATGGTCGGGTACGAGTATGGTCGGGTATTTGTCCAAAAAAACCGGTCCGATCCGTTTTTTGCCCGTACCTGCGTACCCGACCCATACCCGGGCTCGGGCACGGGCGGGCAGGGTAGGGTATACCCTTAACGGGTATAATTACAACACTAAACCCGTATAAAACCTCAGTGTTCGGTTGTTTGGAGATCCGTGTTAGCACTGATGCAGGAGATTTTGTGTTGTGGCCGTGATGACGATTGAAGAATATTAAGGTCAATAGTTCAGAGTAGAACTAGGGTGTTCTTAAGTTCACTAAATTTATTGGTGAACTCAAGTCTAAAACATATTGAATTGGCTTTAAATGGGAAATTCAAACTGTTGAAATATGTCTACCTTACAAGCGATGCGTCTACATGTAAAAAAATTTAATTTTGAAATTAATTTTGCATAGAGTCAAGTGGTCAAAAACCATTCAAAAAATAAATGCATTAAAATTAATTTATTAACCTTCTAATTTTGACTGCTTGATTTTATACTAAATTAATTCAAATGTTTAAATTTTTCACATGTAGACGCATCACTCGTAAGATAAACGGGTTTCAACAGTTCGGATTTGTTATTTAAAACAGATTCGATAAATTTTAAACTTGAGTTCACCAAGCTCCAATAGTCCAATTTATTATTTGAGAAATAAAAAAGGTTGGAAACGGTTAATTAGACACGCTCTCTGTAATTTTAGAATTGTATGATTTATCGAGGGCAAAATAGATACTTTTTTTCCCTCTTTCAATAAATAGTTAGACACGTTCTTGGTGATTTCAGAATTGTATGATTTATTGTGAGCAAAATAGATATTTTTTTCCCTCTCTTTTAATAAAGTCACGCAATCAAATGCAGATTAGAGACGGATGCACGCATTGAGTACGGGATCAATTAATTCTCATTTATTTTAAAAATTTCTGTATTTATACATGATTTTCTATATAGTTTAGAGTAATCTGATCTACCAGCCTTACATTAGAGGTATTGAGAAGAAACTGTTATGGATATTGTAAAATTAACTTTCATTCGCAGCATGAAAAGTTTATATTATTGACTTCCATTTATATTTGACCGTCCAAACGTAAACGGGTCAAATTATTTTACGGCCTATTTCAATTGATGGATATAAAATTATTATTTATTTGAATAGTTTCAGATACGGAGACGTAGAGATGTAGTTGCAACAGCGCTAACTACTTAATAAAGAAGTTTTTTGAAAAAAAAACAAAACAAGAAAAAATCATTATAATAGATAGAGAATTTAGTTGCGGTTTTTTCTTAATAAAGTAATCTTGCTGTTATGAAGAAATTAAAGTAGCTTAGCTGCTTTTCCAATTCCACAACCGACCAACTTAAAGTATCTTAGTTTTACTTTTATGCATAGGAAATTAATAAGAAATTACTGTAAAAAGTACACTTATAAATTAAGATTCATTCAACTGTGGTAAGTGAAACTACCAACTACCCTAGCCTAGTTCAAATTTCAAACATGCCCTTAAATTGATACCTCTTTGTAGACTTAATTTTGAGTCCATTATTATAGTTGTGATAAAAAAATATATATTATGTCATTATCATTGATATCTCTCAATTAAACGGGATGAAGATTCTCTTTACATGAAACCAAATTATACACTATATTTTCAAAGTTTTTAAAGTTCAAATAGTCGATACAAACCGTTCAACATAATAGATATATTAAAATATTGTTAGATTAAATTTTCAATTAAATGGTCTGGATGATGAATGTAAATGTTTGAGAGTTTTTAGTTTCTTAAGGTTACAAAATAAATTTTAATAGGAAAGTAAATGTAATATGTTCATTTGTTATTTGATGGACGGACTAGATTAAAGATAAACGGATATAAATAGATTCTATTCCTGCCAATTAGAAGTTATATTCATACAAATATTTTCATCACAAAATGTTTGTAGCATCCAAAGTAAGGGCCAAGGGAAAGTAACTGTTTGTAAATTAAGTTGAACTTGAAGCATCATGGTTATATCTTTTGTATATCAGGTATTTTTATGTTTGTGATAATTATATTATTTAAGATGCTAAAGATTATATTCAATCTATTTTAAAGCATAGAAATTTACAAATATGTCCAAAATTTTGATCTTAATTGACCGTGACAAATAATAGATATACAGTATTATTATATTATTTTAGAGTCTAAATAATTAACTTCATCATAATTCTTACATCTTTTATCTGCATTTTATTAAAACATTTTTGCGTCAGATTTTTTCCGTACAGGATGACATAAAGTATTTATATTTTTGTATTGTAGAAAATAATAATTTTGAAAATTATTGTTTATACTCGCTCCATATAATTTATGTAAATGTACTTAACAAAGATAAAGTATTAATAAAACTACGTAGATACATATAAGTTAAACATGCATACAACCAGCTAAATAAGTAATTTTACCAAGTACGGAATATCACGCGTATATTTTTGTACTGTATAAATGTATATACATCTACTTTGCAAAGAATTTTTGTACTGACAATATTCATTTAAATTTTAGAAATATTAATGGAATTTTCTAAGGAAAATTTAAACATCTAAACAATCAGAATTTCATTCAAAAATCAATTTGTATGTAACTAACTCAAAACATGCATACTTTGTCAATTAAAAAATGTTTACATAAAATATGCAAAATATTCATAACTAATTTTTTAGATGATAAAAACTGAGAATTAGAAAATAAGAGCTTGACTCATATTAATTTGTTACTAAAAAAACTAAGAATTGCATATGGAGATAGGAAGATCATAGCAAGTTTGTTTGTTACAGGCCAGAAAGAGATCGTCAGAGAGAGGTCGTCAAAGAAATGACGATCAACAAGATTAACGATGAGATGGAGCAAACAAAAAGAAGAACTGAAAGAGAGAACAAAGATTGCCGAGATGAAGAAGCAATCTTTAATCTAGTGGCAAAGGACAACCCCTTCCCCCTCCCCCTCCCTCCGTGTGGGACGTTGTGGGTTCAAAATACGGATGGAGGGGGTCCTTTATGGAAATTAGAGAATGAATGTGGATGAACTTAATTTTAAAAGCACACTTATGAATAAAAAAGGGAGTGAAGAATTGCAAAACACAGATATCAGTTATTGTAATTAATTTGTATCTCATTAATTCCTGTGAAACTCTCGAAGTCCTGGGATGATTTGGTCACTTGCAGAATGGGGGAAGAGCATGCAATTTGATGATTAGTATAGTATAGTATAGCTGTATAGGTTATTTATGTACAAGTTGACAGCATCTGCTAAGAATTTTAAAAAAATATTTGATCACTTGTAGAAATTATCAGCAAGCAATCGTTTTAGAATAAGCTTGAAAACTTCTATTGATTAGCTCTCCCTTCTCCAATGGCGATCTGCTCCTCTGCCTCTCCTCATCTCTAATCCTTCTTCTCTCTAACCCCTCCTCTCTCTAATCTATGGCTACCTCATATCCCTACATTGAGCAGCCGCAGCAACAATCCTGTGTCTTCTTCTCCAATTCACCACACCAAGATCTTCTCCTGTATGATGGAGATCGCTCTATTCTTCTCCAATTTTTCAGAAATGCCCCCAATCGAGACTATACCACAGCTCAGCAATACCTTGTTGATACCTATGAGGGGAACCTAATAGATTATCATGTTCTCCGTACATCCCCATTTTCATTCCTAATCCGCTTGCCTCATACACTCCACAGGGGTGAAGTGATAGATGACATGCTCCCCTGGGCATTATCGAGATCCATGTCAGTCAGCATCTGGGACCCGGACGCCGGGTGGCACTCCTCTCCGCCGGCATTCAAGATGTATTTCCGAGTTCATAAATACCCTCACTCATGCTGGCACAAGGATTACTTCCACCAATTAATGGGGGGCATCGGCACTCCATTATATGTAGATGTGGCAAACGCAATTGGAATAGACAGAGCCACCCTAAGAGTGGCCGTCCTGACCTCAGATCCGGCATTGTTGCCGCAATCGATCATCGTTCATCTAGACAACAGGTGGCAAAAGTGTCCCGTTTCACTAATTGGATGGGAAATCGTTGGGGATGTCCCGCGCGGGTTTGATGGTCCTACTAGTAGTAGCCAGCTTGATGATGTGGACTGGGAAAGGGAAACACCGGGATTCAGACAAGGTGATGATGTACCGGTCAGGTCAGTCATGCTGGCGGTTGGCCGGCACCTACGACAGATAATAGGGGCTGAGCCGCGGTGAAACCACCTCTGGAATCAGAGGCTAGTGAGAGAACGCCATCGCTGGTCCATAAGAGATGAGAATACGCCTAGCTCACTTAAGATGGGTCTTACAAAGGTGGCACAAGATGACAAGCAGCTCCTGACCCAGGACAACAATCTCAGATGCCTCAGAGGAAGTATAAGCCCGGATGTGCAAAGGAGTATGTGGCCTCTTGTGTGGAATTTTATATGGAGGGGTGGTTCTCATAAGAAACACAAAGGGATCGTGTGTAGAGGGATGCGAGTGGCCATAAAAAACCGAGCGAATATATTCTGGAAAGTTCTCAGCCTGACTATTCCTGAAGCTTATCAGGCCCTGCCCCCTCAACAAGCTCAAGAGGAGGGTAGTCGGCGCTTAGAAAAATCCAAAATAGTATGGTGCAAAACCCACTCCCAGATAAACCCTACTATGTCCCTTTCTACTTACCCGAAAGCCCAAATTTCTCAAGCAAAGGCCTCAGCCCAAAACCCAAAACAAAAAGCTCAGAAAATCAATCCCCCTCAGCCATCTATATTAGGATCTCCTCCTTTATATGTGCTCTCACCTGCCAAAACTAAAAACACTCCCTACAAGTTACCTAAAACCTTAATCAACTGTGCACATCTCTCATACCCGATCCATTACCATCCCTATAATCCAAAGCATTCTCCTGCACATATAATGGCTTCCTCGAGTAAATCTGAACCAGAAATGGGACTAGCTGATGAGGAACTCATAAAGAAATTTGCAGGAATGCAAACCACTGAGCCAAGGGCAGAGGAGACGGTAACTATTCCAATTAAAGCAGTGGTTTCTAGGCGGTGGGAATTGTGTCTTCTGGTGAGAGTCTGTACAGACAGACTTGTCTTTGACTCACAGTTTGAGCAACAAATGAGGAGGTTGTGGAATGTCAAGTCCCAAACAGTGTTCTCACAAATTGATAAGGGGTTGTTTCTGGTGGAACTGACAACATCAAAGGAGGTGAATTTCATTCAAGACAAGGGGCCATGGTTCTACAGAAACGTTCTTGCTATAACCACTTGTCAGTCGTCAGACCAACTCACAATGAAGCATGTGGAAAAGGGAGAGCTGTGGGTTCAATTTCACAATGCTCCTTTGGAAGCAATGAATGAAGAAGGGTTTAGCATCATAACGGGTCCAGTGGGGATGGAGTTATCAGATCAGGTTATCATCAAAGCGGGTGGGAAGAAATTTTTCAGAATCAAACTTCAGGTGGACCTTGGAAAATTATTGAAGGATAAGGTCAAAATTAAGCATCCAGTTCTAGGGGAAATACTGGTGTATGTGGTGTATGAAAGGATTGCTCGTGTTTGCCGTTTCTGTGGGGAAATAGGGAATGAATTAAATGGCTGTGCAGACAGGCAGCGGCTAGTAAGGCTGAAGCGCCAAATGGAGGGTCAGGAAAGGCCAGAGATGAAGAACATTCTTAATCCAACTATGGGGCCCTGGATAGTCAACCAAATGCTGCTACTAACTCAAGGGGAAGACTCCCAGGGAGAGGTCCCAAGTTCAAACTTTTCAGCTAGGCCGAAAAGGAATATTGATCAAACAATGAGAGATGCTGGTAATGGGAGACTAGGCATATACGGCACTCAGGAGTACACAGAGGATGATAATAGTCAAAGTGGTATTGAGGAGAATGATGGGTCAGTCCTGACCTTCAAGAAGGCAAAGGCGGCGAGGCCTTCCTCGCCGCTGGAACGATGAGTATAGTACTCTCATGGAATTGTCGTGGAAGTGGGGGTTTAGCGACAATTCCAACACTCCAGCGGTACCTCCAATGTACAGGGGCTGAGTTGGCATTCATTTCCGAGACCAAATGTTCCAAAAATCAAGCAATAAAAAGAATTGCCAACTTACCCCTTGCAAATAGTGAGATTGTAGCCTCTAAAGGCCGGGGAGGCAGGTTATGGTTGTTATGGAATGATACAATCTCAGTCAAAGTAGTAGAGGTCTCGGAATTTTTTATTATTGCAATTATACAAAAAAATTCTGCTAGTCAGCCATGGATGTTCATTGGGGTGTATGGTGACTGCGCGGATCACAAAAACGAAACCATATGGACCCGAATTGAGTTTCACATTTCTAATTCGGGTTACCCTGTATGCACTATGGGGGATTTTAATTCAATCACAAACAGTCTGGAGAAGGTGGGGGGAAGTAAGGAGGTTAAGAAAAAACACAAAAAATTTAGGGAGTTTGTTCAACGCTCGGGGTTGGTTGATCTGGGGTATGGAGGCCCAGCATACACGTGGGCGAATAACGAAAGAGGGAAGAAGCTGATTTTAGAGCGATTGGACAGGGGAATGGCCACCACGAACTGGATTCATCTCTATCCGAACTCGAAAGTTTTGCACTTACCAAATTTTCAGAGTGATCATCTTCCCGTGCTGTTAACAACCCAACAAAAACCAAAAAAGAGGCAGAAGCAGTTTCGGGTAGAGCAATGGTGGCTCCAAGACCCGAAATTCAGAGGAATTTGTGAAAAATCAATGGAAGGAGGTGAGATTGATTGGAGCAGTGTGTGCTCGAGGCTAAGAAAAGCAATTAGAGGATGGGAGGAAGGTGCAAAGGATCCAAATAAGGAACTTAAACTGATCGAGGAGGAGATGCAATATCTATTGTCACGACCACAGGAGGAGGAGGTACAACAGAGAATTCGGAAGTTACAGGGTGACTTTGCAAAGTATATAGTGGCGCAAGAACTTTTCTGGTTGCAGAGATCGAGGCAGAATTGGGCTCTCAGAGGAGACTCAAACACCCGATTCTTTCACGCTAGCACAGTAATCAGAAGAAAGAGGAATTCGATCCCAGCAATTTTGAAGGAGAATGGAGAGTGGGCAACGGAGGAGAGGGAGGTCAGGCAACAGTTCATTAACCACTTTAAATCTGTTTATCTTGTAGGTACCACGCTGGAAGAGGAAGCCCAATTAATTATCCCGCAGGAAATTGTTCATGAAATAAAGCCCATTCCATCTGAGGCTTGGGCAGAGCTAGATAGAAGGCCGACGCCGGATGAAATTAAAAGGGTGGTATTTGAATTGGGCCCACTAAAAGCCCCAGGACCAGATGGGGTCACTGCCGCACTTGTGCAACAGGCTTGGGATGTTTTCGGGCCTTCGGTGCAGCATGAAGTGGACTTCTTTTTCTCAAATTCTCAGATGAAGGAGAAAATTGCCCATTCGAACCTGGTGCTAATCCCTAAAATAGCGGGCCCAACTAGAGTGACGGACTTTCGCCCAATAAGCGTGTGCAACCTTTTATACAAGGTAATCTCTAAACTGGTGGCAAAGAAAATGCAGCCTTGGATGAATTTTCTGATCTCTCGGGCCCAAACTGCATTTGTCCCGGGGAGAGAAATATCAGAAAACATAATTCTTCTACGGGAGTACTGCATAGCTTCAAATCGGCAGAAGATGGGATAGGTGAATTTGTCTTGAAGGCAGATCTGACCAAGGCTTTTGACAGAGTTGATTGGAATTATCTATTTGCTCTACTACCGGCTTATGGTTTTTCTCCAACGATGTGTGGGTGGATCAAGGCATGTGTAACATCTTCTAAATTCTCAATTCTCTTTGATGGGAAAGGGGATGGATTTTTAAAGGCATCAAGGGGACTGAGGCAGGGATGTGCCATGTCCCCCTACCTCTTTATTATTTCAATGGACCCGTTATCTAGGATATTAGAGGCAAACAGGAAAGTGGGCAACATAAGGGGCATCCAGTTAACTAGAACAGCAACCCCTCTTACCAATTCTATGTTTGCTGATGATTTACTAATAATGGGTTCTATGCAAAACCGAGAGGTAAGGGAGATTGGCGGCATAGTTGCAAGGTTCTGTGCACTATCGGGTATGGAGCTTAATCCGGCTAAATCAAAGGTGTGGTTTAGTCGGGTAACGAAAATGGAAGACAAAGAAACATTCCTGGAATTATTTCGGGTCAAATTGGCGGAAGAAAGTGAAAGGTATCTGGGATGCCCGGTGAGAAATGCTGCTGACTCAGATTTTGATTACATAATAGAGAAGTTTCAAATAAGGCTGAATTCGTGGAAATCTAGATTGCTCTCACAAGCGGGGAGGTTGGTCTTGATCAAGTCCGTAATGGAAAGCCTCCCAATCTATGCCATGGGTATTGTCTTGTTCCTTACCAAGGTGATCAAAAAGTTAAATGCTATTATGCGTGATTTCTTCTGGGGTTCTTCAGAAGAGAAAAGATGTATGCCGTATGTGGCATGGAATAAAATTACAAGGCCTAAGGGGATGGGTGGACTTGGACTACGAGATTTGAAAGAACTAAATAGGGCTCTTCTCATGAAAAATATCTAGAAGATTGTCTCAGGGCAACAGGGGCTGTGGATTCAAATAATGGGAGCTAAATACTATCCGCGGGGCACCTTTTGGATCACTGGTAGAAGAACTAACTGCTCCAAACTCTGGAGACAAATGGTGGAACTAAGGGAAGTGATGAGCCTGCATGTAGCATGGGTAATTGGGGATGGGAGTTCTATACCGGTGTTGGCACAACCGTGGTTCCCTCAATGGAAGCAATTCAAGCCATTAAATAGAAGCCAAAGAGAAACAAAAGTGCAAACATTGATAGATCCGGTAACTCATAGCTGGGACTTTCAAGCGTTACAAGAATTCTTTGGTTTTTCGATTGCTCTAACAATTGCAACCAATGAGGTAATTAGGCCTATTAGACACCCTGCTAAGGATGGTCTCATCTTCACTTTTGCAAAAGATGGAAAGTTCACAATTAAAAAAGCCTACTCCATGCTAAGAGCGGCTCAGCCACTACCAGGTGAGAAGGTGTTTTGGGAAGGAGTATGGAGTCATAAAGGATTGCTACCAAAATTCATATTGTTTATCTGGAAATGCGTTTTCAATGCTATTCCGGTGCAAAAGGTCATATCCAGAAGAATCCAAGCTGTCTCACCATTATGTCAATTTTGCAAAGTGGAGGATGAAACAGTCACGCATGCACTTTTTGGGTGTCATTTTCCAAGGGCAGTATGGCTAGCTTCTCCCTTAGGAATAAGATCAAACATGTTACAAGGGGACTTTATGCAAATCATCAACACGGTGAGGCTGGTAGTGGGGGAGCAAGAGTTTCCAAGGTTTATGGCAGTGCTGTGGGCAATTTGGAGGTGCAGGAATGGGGCAATGTATGGGAATGAGAAGCAATCAGTGGCAAAGTGTCAGGAGTTCTGGAAAAGGGCTATGGAAGATAGTTTAATCTTGGCAAGAGGTAGCAATCTAAATGCTCAGTGCCAGGTGGGACTCAATACTGAAAGTTATGGCGATGACTATTGCTGTTATGTTGACGGCTCTTGGGATGAAACGGGGGCAGCAGGAATTGGGTTGGTGTTGGTCTATCAAGGTGTTATCACGGAAAGGAAAGGGTTCCACATACAGGCAATCAATCCGATTCAAGCTGAAGCCAAGGCAATCTGCAGGGGGTTACAACTGGTGGCGAGCCAATCAGGTGAAGGGGGTAGGGTCTTTTCTGACTCCCTTGAACTAGTGAACGCGCTTGCCCAAGGGGTACCTGTTGTACCTGACTGGAGAGTTAGTCAGGAGCTATGGGAGGCATGGAGGATTATGAATGCAACGAATTTGATTAGTTTGAGTCAGAGGAATAGAGAGAATGAGTTTATTCAGGTTGCTCACTTATTAGCAAATGAGAGTAGACAGCTGGGATGTAATAGTTTAGAGATTCTATCTTGAGTAGTTAGAAGTTCAAGTTTGTAATAGGCCTACGGGCTGTCAGGAAAGCAAAAAAAAAAAAATCGTTTTAGAATGACTATATAGAGATCTCTATATAAAGTATGATTGAAGTCAAATCTATCCCTCTACACCACAATTCGGTGGAGACTGGATGATGTTTCCTTTCTATCTGCTCTCTAATCTGCTTAAAAAGAATAATAGTTAATTATAGTTGTTAAAGTATGTTTACAATATAAATTTATCAATGATTATTAGTTGTTAAAGTATAGTTATTATTATATCTCTGTACTAAATTTTTACTCTCATAGGACAACAGTTGACAGCTGTTAAAATGGGTTTACAATATAAGTTCATGAAATATATATATTTGTACAAAAAGTATATAGAAAAATATATAGAAAATGTTTATTAGAAGATGAGTTCATAAAAAATAGTTACGAGTGAGGCTATGGAACTACGCTTAGCACAGATTGATATGTATTATGTACTATAGATCAATATTTTCTTTTTTAAAATTCAAATAGTTGATTTATATCTTCGTTTTCAAAATTCAAATAGTCAATTTTGACTGTTCAACATGATCTCCAAATCTGAATTAAATATTTTCAGCATCAGACTGCAACCGTAATAATGATTTTTTTTTTTTAAATAAGGTCGGTCATAGACAATTTATTAAACTTAAAATTAATATAATATTGCCAAAGTTCACATATAAAGTTTTATACCATAGCAAATATCTTATTACTAAAGTATACAAAATAGCTTCAAATAATAAAATGATTCTACCAATGACACTTCTGCCAAAAAAATTAAAAAAAAAAAAAAAAAAAAGAAAGAAAGAAAGAAAGAAGAAACAAAGTTGGGTTTGCCCAACGGTAGGAATTTTAAACATACTATTATTATTTCCGTAGAAGGCATCAACACTTACGATTTAAGGTTCTTGCGCTGGTTAATTAATCAATACCGCAATATTTAATTCAATTAATAATTAAGCCTCCCAATATTTAATACTGTTTCAACTGACGCACAATAATATATCTACCCACAAAAGACTTGGGTTTTTTTTTTAAAATAGAACTATTTTTAATCTTTTTAACGGAACAAGTATTGTTTGTGGTAAAGTTATAAAAAAAAAGACTCTACTACAGATCGATGGAGGCAAAAAAATCATTTTATCCACTGATCCCTAAATAAATGTGAAGTTTTTTGCTCCACCGATTGTAGAGATCAGTAGAGGCAAAATCAATGGAGAAAATGATTTTTTGTCTCCACTGATCTCTAGAATCGGTGGAGTCTTTTTTATAGCTTCTCTACGTATAATACTTTTTCCGTTAAAACTTTTAAACACAGTTCTATTTAAAAAAAAAAAAAAAATCAAAGACTTGCACAATGCTAAAATATTGAAGCATCACTTTGTAAGAATTTATTGAACAAATTATATGATATACATCTGCGTCATGAGTCTTGTCATGCCGACTTAATTGGGAGACCATAGAGGGTGGGTTGCAAAGTTAAACAAAAGAAATAATAATACAATATCTTAGATGATAATGTGTCATGGTCATGGATTAGAGATATGATGTTTCTTTCCATCACATCATTTGATGCAAAGTATGAGCCTCCCCTGTCCCAAAATAAGAATTTTTGGGTCATCTTTGTCAAATGTTTTTAGCCACATTTTGTCAAGTGTGTACACCTTTTTTTATTGTCAAAGTGAAGCAACTGACGCCTAAAAGAATTATAATTTGCTTTGAATCTTTGACATATCGCATGTTTGTTGGCCAACGAAGTTCGTCAACAGAGAAATCACGGTTGCTTTTCTGGATAAATTCTTGGTAAAATCCTATTTGTCAATTTAATGCAGATAATCAATTCAAAATATGCGATATGAAACTAGGAAAAAAAGATTAAACAATTTACAAACATCCAACTTTGATTTAGTAGTAAAGGCACATGACATCTATATGAGGAGGTCGTAAGTTCGAAACCCATATAGAAGAAATCTTTTGTTGTAATAACAAGGTAATAAATAGTTAGGCGTGACTTTGATCTTCAATTTTACTCAAAAAACAAACAAAAAATACAAACATCCATAGAAAAAAAAAAATTGAGTTCAAAGCGACTTGGTCACTTTGAAGTCAATTTCATCATACATAATGTTTGATGAGGGATCCGATTACATCCTTTTTTGGTGACACCGGATTACACCCTATGTTTACAAAGTTCAAACAGTTTATCCAAACCGTTCAACTTGTTGGATGTGTTAAAATGTGCTTGCAGATCAAATTTTACATTTTTTTGAATTTTTTTTACTATTTATTAGATGGGTACAAAAATTCAACGATCTGAATATAACGATTTTGTTAAATACTTAATAAATAGTAAAAAAATTCCAAAAAATATAAAATTTGATCGCAAGCACATTTTAACATATCCAACAAGTTGAACAGTTTGGATCAACTGTTTGGACTTTGTAAACTTTAAAAATAGAGAGTGTAATTCGGTGTCACCAAAAAAGGGTGTAATCGGATCCCTCCTCATGACATACATTTTTATAACATATTTAGGAAACAAAATTTAGATGGAAGCGTCTAATTGTCCACAGACTTGACTTGCGCAAATACTGTAAAACTACTTCTACATGCTGTATAATTATACAATATATCACGTAAAATATATCAGTTAATCACAAAACATCCAGCAGCTATTTGAAGTGGTCTCATGATAGTTAAAAACAGATTGCAACTTGCACAACATGACAAAAAAATTGTACTTTCGGAAATTGCAGTTATAGGAAGTTATTAGCAGTTAGTGTTAGTTATTAGCAGTTATTTTGAAAAAAAAAACGTGATAAAAAGACAAAATTAAATTTTTCGATTAATTTTTTTATTATTATTTTTTCACGATCTAATGAATACACGAATAAATCATCAAAATAATGAATACTGTAAAATTGACCACTTTACCTATAAAAATAAAATGTGCAAATTATAAAATTGCATACATGCAAAATTCACATATGAAAACAATAAAATAAAATGTTAAAAAATATTAATTTTCAATACTGTAAAATTATCAAGTTAAACTGTGAAAACAAAACGTAAAAACTATAAATTTGCCAAATTGTAAAATTAGCAGATGAAAATAATTAAACAAAGTTTAAAAAATATTAATTTTCAATACTGTAAAATAGTGAACTAAAACTGTGAAAACAAAAAATAAAAACTATAAATTTACAACATTGTAAAATTAGCAGATGAAAACGATTAAATACAATTTAAAAAACATGAATTTTCAATATTATAAAATTGTAAACTTAAACTGTGAAAATAAAACGTAAAAACTATAAAATTGTAGTATTGTAAAATAAGCAGATGAAAACGATAAAATAAAATGTAAAAAATACAAAATTACAATACTATAAAATTGTCAACTTAAACTACAAAAAACAAAACATACAACCTACAAACATTCAATACTGTAAAAATTTTAAATCTAAACTATAAATCAATTCCATATACATCCATCATTTGTTCAACAAAATCATAAAATTCACCACACAGCATTTGTGCAACACAAACCATAATATTCACATCTGTTCAACACAAACAATAATATTCACCACACAATAGCAAACCTAATTATATGATTCAACATCCAGAATAACATAACAAAAACTATCGAAAGATAAAACTTCTACATTAAAAATCTCCTCAATTCAAATGAAACTTCAATAGAAGCAAGGAAACATGATTATCAATTCAAATCAATAGAAGGAACAAAACTTAAATATATTAGTAAATAAACAAGTTGTTTTGAATACTGTAAAATCACAAGATGTATATTGTAAAACTACTAAAGTGAATACTGTAAAATAACCTGATTATGCTCCAGATCGTCTCGCTCTTATCTCTCTTCTCCAGATCACCTCACTCTCATCTCTCTCCACCAGATCGCTCCTCTAGATCACCTCTCTTAGATCGTCTCTCTCCATTAGAATCTAAGAGAGATGCCGGAGAATTCCGTCAGAGAGAAGAAAGCACCGACGAGTAGTGGCACCGGTGAGCGGCGAGTAGTGATGTTGCCGTTGAAAAATGAATTGTATGAGAGATTTAACCTGAAAGCTTCTACTGCCTCTTTATTCCTCAGGGTCAATGATCAAAACTAATAGTCAAGATCTTCATCCTGCCGCTTCTACTTATCAGATCCAAGCTCGACAACAAGGCCTTTTGTGCTGCCTTTGAGAGGAGAGAGATTTTTAATGAAACTTATTAGGTTTTATAGAAGCCATGGCTTTGAGAAAGGAGATTTGAGAAATGCATCAGAGTCACGAACCAGATCAAGAATTTTTTTGATTTCGTAAATGAAGAAGATACTGATTGGAAATCTCTTCCCTCTTTGACGAAACGATGGATGTTGGAGAGATCTAGAGAATAGATCAGAAAAAAAAAAAAAAAAAAACTTCTTATAAAGAAAGGTCGAAAGAATTGGATAAAATTCATTAGAAGTGGACCAATTCGTTAGTTGTGAACATACCATGGACAAAAGTCTATGGACCAGAACCTTTTCTCATAACTTAATATTACATACATTTTATTGCATATTCAGGAAACAAATTTTAGATTTATTTATAGCTGTGAGTTTTGACATGCCGTCTCATACGATATAGGTTAGTGGGTCAACTATTTGTGTTATCACGCTAATACATAAAAGGTAGGCGCCATAAATAAGTATAGAACATATATTAAGCGCAACATTTCTTCACTATTTTAAAATAAGTATTTTTTTAAATATATTGCAAAAACATGACTTCTTCTAAATGGAATAAAATTAATTATCTTAATGGAAACTGTCCAATAAAGCTTAATTAACTCTCAATGGATGGTAGTACTATTGTTCCTCCAGAAGGCCAATTTTGAAATAAAATATAGTTTAAGAAGATACTAGTCAGGTCACTTTGGGGTGTGTGTGTGTGTTGTGAGATAAAATTTTGGAAGCAAATCCTACTACTGACTAGGGGTGTTCAAACGGTTCGGTTTAATCGGTTTTGGACCGAACCGAATTAGTTCGGTTTAAACGATTCGGTTATTTCGGTTTATTGGATCAGTTCGGTTTGCTTTTCAAAACCGAATTATAACTTTGGTTTGGTTCGGTTTGAAAATTTTCAAAACCGAAATAACCGAACCGACCGAACTATCATATAATATGAATTTGATCGGAACCACCCCGATTTATTTTTTAATACTCCGGTTTATTTCTTAATCAATTGCTTTAAATACTTGGTTTATTTTTAAATAACTTAGTTTATTTCTTAATACTCCGGTTTATTTCTTAATATACTTCGGTTTATTATAAATCAATTGTTTTAAATAAAAAATAATAATATATTTCGGTTTGAACCGAACAAACCGAAATAAAACTTCGGTCGGTTCGGTTCGGTTCTATTTTTAAAACCGAATTATAACTTTGGTTTGCCAAGTTCGGTTCGGTTTTAACCGAACCGAACCGATGAACACCCCTACTACTGACTTCTTCAAGAACCAATCAAATTGACATTATTTGGTCCTAGGTATATTTTTTTAATAAATAAGATGATCCAAAACATAACTTATAAACTACAATATATTAAATGCAATTAAAATATTATGTACCATTTTTTTATTTATGTTGATGAGATAACTTGGTCAACAAACTCTCACATTCAACCCATTCAAAGATTTGATGCTCCTTATTTGGTGCTTAATTAATTAATTAATTAATTCTAAAGGTATATGAAATGGTGGAAAATTGGACCATTTCAAGGCTTTTACATATAATATATGAAATAGCAACTTTCGAACTACCACATTAAATAAACCGTTAATTATGTCGTAACAAATGAATCACACCATCCCTTTCTTTTAGGTAACATCGAGATTTCAGGAAGTACGGCGTACATGTGAAATATTTTTTTTTTCTCGTGTTATGATGGGGACAATAAACATTAGAATTGTTAATGAACCAAGTTCGAGGTATTTGCATGCTCGGTTCATTAATTTAATGAGCAAATTAACTCGAGTTCAGTTGAGAAAACAATACTGAGTTGACAACTGTGCTTGTGCTCAATTCGTGATCAACAACTAGAGTTGATCGTAACTCGTTAAGACTTAAGACTAATTGATGTTTGAATTTTAAACAATTTCATTTTTTTTAAAGCTGAAAGTTTTAAATAATACATAATAGAAAGCAAATTTAACTAAAAACAAAAACACTATTTTTTTTAATTTAGCATACTTTAACAATCAAATAATACGTGTTAAACAACCAAACAGTACATAACTCTCATAAGCGAGTTGGGGTCTGCTCATGCTCGGTTCATTAAATTAACGAGCGAGTTGATAATGAGCAAGTTATTAGCAAATTGATAATGAGCAAATTATTAGCGAACTTTTAGCGAACAAGTTCTAAGCAAGTCACGAATTATGAACGATTTGTTCACCTTTTTTTTATTTCTTGAATAAATTTGTTTCATTATATTAGGAAAGCTAAGAGACGAAACTAACTCAAAATCCAAATCAATTTTTTGAATCAAAATATGCACATCACTATTCCATCAAAGAAATAATCCAAAGACGCATGGTCAGGGGCCGATCTACTGTAGCACAGGGAGGGGCAGTCGCCCCTCCTGGATTTTGAGTTTTAGTGATGATTTATTGGTACCGATCAACTTTGTCCCTCTCTGAAAAAAATTTTGCCCCCCCTTTGGATGTTTGATTTGTAATTCGGGTTAAATTTAGTGTTAAAATCAAAATAAATTTCTTGAATTATGATTAGTAATATTAATTATAAGTTATAGGATCAGAAATTATAAGTCATGGTATTGAAAAATATAAGTCAAAACATTGTTTTTAATCGAGTACCAAATTAGTTAATGGGTTTAAATCCAATAAGTTATTTAAACCCGATTCGATATTTTTTTGCCTCCCCTGACAAAACTCCTGAGTTCGCCCCTGTGCATGGTGGAACCGTTTTATCGATGAATCGTTTGTAAAAAAATCATATAAATTTTTAGTAAGAATAATTTAACTAAATCATAAGAAAACTTACTATAAATGAAGAAAATAATATAAGTAGTGTCAAGTTACTGTAGTAAAACTATAAAATCACCATTATATTGATGTTTAGTCAAATAATCTATTAATTATTAAATTACATAAATTATAGAATCATTAATTACATTATTTATAAAAAAAATTAAAAAAAAATTATGTACTTATTGTCTTTAGTAGTTCCATAATTTTTACCGTTTGATTGTAATTTGATGTCTATTGTAAGTGTAGATATAGGAGATTCATTTTGAGATTCGTATCAGATTAAAGAACTGTCTAGATTTAGAAATTCTACCATCTTATACCAACTGGATGTGAATTCCTATATTTATAATAGCCACCAAATTTATTTTGTCCATACTGAGTTTAAATTCAGATTGTTCATTTCTAATTATATCCTCAGTTATATATGGAGGTTCTTTTGCAGACTTTTTTTTTTGGTTGAGAAAGTGGGATCAAGCCCACCGATTTCATTAAGAAATCAGAATTGTTTTACTGTTGCAATCTCCAAACAGCTGGAGAATGGAACATATACATGATATCAGAAATAAAAAAGAAACAAAGCCAACAAAGCTGGCATCAAACAAGAGCTCAGGTATAACAAAAAACCTGAAATTCACTAACTACCCTAGCACTACAACTTAATCAGTACAAGCCTCTAGGGTTCCTATGCCAAGCATAAGGATTGAATCTCGGAGCTCGAGTGACTCCTCCTCGGCCACTTCATCTGCCTCTAAAAGAGTCAAATCCTGACAAGGCATGACATGACATCCAAAGACAAAATTAGTGATGAATGTAAAAGCAAAGAACCATTGATTGTAGAACACTAAAAAGAAGCCAAAGCTAAATTTTAGAACCCACAGCCTGATTTACTGAATTTTTTTGATAAACCATAATTAAGAAAATATTTTTTACCATTCCAACATGAGTACTTTTTTTTTTTTCAAAAACAAGAAGGACCGGAGGAGCCCTCCGGTCTCAAATTTTGCCTTTCCTCGATACCGGATGAGCCCTCCGGTCTTAACACTTTGTCACAATTTTTCACATTTTTTTTATTGATGGTGCGGCGGACTGTGCAGCGACTCATTTTTTTTCTTTTCAAGACCAGGAGGTTCCTATCTCACCAATTTTTATTGTTTTTGTTTGCGTCGGTGCGGTGACTATGCAGCCACGTTTTTTTCTCTTTTCTTCTTTCTATAAATCATCTTCTCTCCCCTCAGTCTAACATAAACTCAGAAACTTAATCTTGTAAATTTTTTCTTCTCCGTCATTTTAAGCTGATAATCAAGCTCCGCTGAAATATTGTGTTGTTATAGATTGGCCTCTTCTATGTTGGTAGCTTTCATCTAAAGATTGTAGTAAGTTTTTTTTTCAATTACAGTAGTTATGAGGTTGTAAAATTAAAAATTAGTTACTAAAATGGCTAAATTTAATCGCTTTGGATGGTATGGATTTGATATGTTAGGTTTTACAATGTCGATGAGTTTTGTTTACAATTTGTATGTAGTAGTGTTAAAGTATGGATTTGATCACTCTGTAAAATTGCGAAATTAAAAATTTTAGTATCTTTTTTTTATTTATATGTTTAGGTTTTAAAGTATTATAGTGTCGAGAAGTCTGTTTTACAGTATGTATGTAGTAGTCTTAAAATTAAAAATGATATCGATGATTGATTGTTAATTTTTTTTTCAGATAATGTCTGGAGTAATAATAAATGTTTATCATAGACGCGAAATTTCAGATGCACCGACCTGCACATTTCCTGTTACTAACTCAACAAGTTTTGATGAGCTAAGAAAACACATATATGTTGGCATTCGTTTGCTCCCTAGCCAGTTCGATATGACAATCAGGGCTTGTTTGAACACGGCACCACCTGACTCAGCAGAACATTACCAGTTATTTAACATAGACCGGGAAGACATATGGCACATGGTGCTGTGGTGCATTATTCATCCGGTGCGGTGTAAATAATTATTTATATTGATCTGTGGTGGGGTCCATGGCTAATAAATTGATTATTTAGGCTAAGACCGAACCGGCCATCCGGTCTTGAATTTTTTTTGGGTTGAGACCGGACCGGCCATCCGGTCTTGAATTATTTTAAAGTTTTTGGATTCTCTGTGCCACCCGAATTATAATGCAATTGTAATGGACCAAACCGGTTAAAATTATGAGAGACCGGAGGTCTCCTCCGGTCCTTCTTGTTTTTGAAAAAAAAAAGGCACTCATGCTGGAATGGTAAAAAATCTTTTCTTAATTATGGTTTATCAAAAAAATTCTGATTTACTACACGTATGTGAAGAAGCAAGAAACATGTTGAAAATGCAAAAATCTATATGGAAAAAGTTTCAAGTATTAAGTCACCCAACTATTTGATACTCTTGTTATTACAATAAATGATTTTTCCTATCCGGATTTTGAACCCATGATCTCTTACATAGAAATCATTTGCCTTTGTCACTTCTCTTAACATTTAAGTTTCTAATTTGATGTATACATGGAAACAAATTGGTTGTTATTCTATTGAAGTGTTTTATAACATCAAAAAATCAATTTACTAAGTCCAGATACCATTTAAAAGATGAATCGTAATGAATAACACCTTTTAACCTTAATTGAATAATATCAGATTGCTGCATACATATTCAATTTGAGACTAGCCAACAAAAAATAATATAAGCTGAAAAATTAAATCGTGAACTTGTATCAACATTATCAACTATCAAGATTGTTCAAATTCGAGCGTCTACACGGTAACCCGTTACATAGTTGTAACAGAACTTGTATCAACAACTTATTCTTCTGTAACATATATATTTGTATAAGTATTTGGTTATCTTGATCTGCTTCGCGCCCATTCCATTAAAACTTCGAGTTGTACATGTACTGTTCATCATTTAATACAGTATATGTCGATCGATTGAATCCCATTGAAAATTTGTTTGAAAACCATGAAAAGTTAAAAAAAAAAAAAAAAAAGTTATTTCAAACGAGTCCAAATTTAGTTTACATTTTATTTAAAAGATGAAAAACACATCTTAAATTCTGTTTGCTTGATTGAGCGAGATTTAGTTGTTGTTTTTTTACAGACATTATCCTACTGTTGAAAGTACCTATAGCAGGCTAGCAGCACAAGTCCTTATCAAACAACAGCGCTGAACAGTGCACGGATTCATGACTTTGATCAGCACGAATCTTGCAAAAGGAAGAACCGTCTGATCTGGGTAACGCTTACGGTTCTTAGCAGCGGTCCTGAGACCTGAATGGATAGGGATTAGGTTTGAAAAGGCCGCCATTAAGATAAAGCCCACCACTTCTAGATGATCTAGATCTTCTGTTGCATTATCATAGTTGACTTTCTTGTTCAATTCAAAGGTTAGACCATTTTGCTAGTCTCGAATCTGGATTCCTAATTACATTTCTCACTTCCAAAAAAATGGTATGATTTATTTGGAAAGCTTGTATTGCAGGAGATAATAAAAAAATGGTATGATTTATTTGAAATTCAGACAATTGTAGCTCATGTTGCACGACAAAGGGCGAAGGGAGAGCGCCACAGAGAAACAGAAGTAGTGAGAAGGCTGGATATCAAAGGATTTGGGCGGAAAGTGGCGTCTTTCTGTGCTCATGAACACATCGCTTAAAATCCGCTTGCAAAACCGAAACCAACAAATTTCCTGTTTAGTCCCCCAAAGAAAAAGCAAGGAGTCAAGGACCAACCAGGAAAACAAAACAAACAATCAAGAGTAAAAACCCAGTTGTCATGGTTTTGGTGGGGATAGCCGGATAGGAATCACCACCTACTACATTTTCTTTGCTTCTTTTTCTCAAATACCCTCCTAAGGTTCAAATTTAGTTTACATACGTTGATACTTGTTCAAACGGTCAAACCTATCTTCTTTTTTTTTTTTTTTTTTTTGCTAAAAACATATATATTCAAAACTAACAATTAAACCGTACAATAACTTCTTTTTTGTTGGATAACCTGTCAAAAACTCAATTCATACAAAAACTTAAATCATAAAAGCAACTTGATCACTCCTCACTTTATCCCACAAAGGCACAAATTGAGCATTTCAAACACTGTTTTTTTTTTTCCCCCAAAATAAACCACATAACCATTCAAAGAGATGAATTATTTCTTGAGAGAAAGAGGAAAAAATTTGCATAGAGACTTAATATAATGCAAAGAATCTTTACCATCTTATACCCAATATTTAGACAGAAAACTGTAAAGTAACTTTTTAGAAAACAAATCTAGATACAGAGACTCAACTATTTTAGGTAAAGTTGATAGGCTGCCAATAAGGACTTTTCTAGAAACAAAAAGAATAACGAATGTTAATTTCTAGGAATATCTACCTCTAGGGAGGACATATGAGGAAAATTTCCCTCATTTCTTTTTCCCTGACCAAGGTGGGGTCCACATGACTATCATTCATCTCTAAAGAGACTAATCCATTATTACACAACACAAGCCTAGTATTCAATTAAAAAAAAAAACAATAGAGAAAAACAAACAGAGGGCATCATTTTTTCTTGCAAGAAGGTTGAATTGCTTTGTCATATAATATTCTCTCCTTTCCGTTCTCTCCACTTATCCCAATTTTCTTGTATAATTTATTCAGTTTTGGCCTTGTCCGAAGCAATACCGTCTCTGGCTTTGTTAATGGTTATATAATCCAAGCAAACGCTACCTTCCAAAAGGATTCCGACTCCCAACTCTTTCTTTCCCGGGTTTCTCTCTTTCTCTTCTTCCAAAAGTCCCTTTTGTTTTGGGTTTTCAACTTCACAGGTTTCTATTTCTCTCCTCTTCTCTGGGTTTTCTTCAACAAAAAAGAAGCAAAGGAAGCACTCTACTTTGAGGTCATGTACCAGGGCCAAATTACCAGGTCTTTCTCTCTAAGAGGTTCTCTCAAGGCTCTTGAAGCTGATATCAACCATGCCAATACCTTGTAATCTCTCTCTCTCTCTCTCTCTCTCTCTCTCTAATTACTTGGGTATGGTATGATCATATTTCTGCAAATTCTTTTATGCCCCTGAAAATCCCAAAATCAATTATATCTCCCAATATATTTAAAAAAAAATATATTATTCAAGTAATTGTTGTTGTTGATCAAGGGGTTAAGGAATATATACGCTTTTTCAAGTTGCTTAGATATTAAGGTTTTACAGGGCTACACTCGGAAGTTCTAATTTACGGTTAAATTTTGTTTCTTTATTAGGGAAGGGAATTTTTTTTTTTTTTTTATTTGGGGAAGAGCACTCAGTTCTTCTATCTGAATTGCAGTTTGGTCCTTCCAGTTTTTGTTATGGTAATTTTTAGAGAAGTTGGGCATGATGTAATTTTTCATATTTTAATGGGTGGTACGAAAAAAATTTCAGGGCTGATTCTATACAGAGAGCATATGGAGGAGCTTGTGTGCAAATGAGATTATCCTATAGCCCCTTTGCGCCATTATTTCTCTACCTTATGCAATGGATGGATTGTAGTAGCTGTTCTTATTCATTACCTAGTTACTTAGGCCTTCTTCATGTACTTGTATATAAGGTGCTTTTCATTTATTTTATTTTTCTTCAGTTGTTTTTGTTGTCTGTGGTGCTCTCTGCTATTGTTTGTTTATCCGTTTAAATTGAAAAGAAAAAAAGAAAAAACAATTTGCTTTTCTTAGGGTATTACTGCAAATTGCATAGCCATGCTGCCACAATATGGAAGAGCATATATAGGCAAAACAAAACAAATTAAAATTTAGTAAAAAAAATTTCTGACTATATTATTCGAACTGGCTAATGCAGGTTAGTATTGATGGTGATGCCTCCATTTCCACTTCCGAAAGAAGAGCAAGCATTAAGGAATTTTATGGTACAATTTTCAATTCTTTATATTTTCTTATCATGATTTTATTTTGTGATTCTGGTACAGACTTGTCAATTTGGTACCTGGGAGAACCTGTCAGGGTCCCAAAAAAAGCACAGTAATAATGATAATGATTATCGATTAATTAATAGTTTGAAAATGAAATTTTCATTTCAGCTGTAATATATCCTTCTTTACAACAACTGGAGGAAAGCTTGGAGGACAAAGAACTGAAGGAGAAAACACGAAACAAGGACATAATTGGCAGAAAAAGAACCGACGAGTGGAAAAAGCAACAACAGCTCTCTGATAAGGATATGGAGAGAGAAGATGAGTGCGGCATATGCATGGAAATTTGCACAAAGATGGTTTTGCCGAATTGCAATCATGCCATGTGCGTCAACTGCTACCGTGACTGGTACATGTTTTATTCTTAAATCTTAGCTTTTTTTTTAGTGATTTGGCATTTCCATTTTGGACTATACAGTTTCAAAGTTCCAACTTGGGCCCCTGAATTTGTAAAAATCAATTGCAACTATCACTTTCCATATTAATTGGTTGTAAAGTTCGGTCAATTCTCATTTGAAGGAAGTTATATTGATAATATTTTTAGGAGTTTCATTGTTGTTTGACCGAGTATATACCAATAGCAATGGTATACAAATTATTAACAGCCACATCTCTCAAGGTTTGGTTTTTAAGGGAACAAAATGATAACCAAATTGTATAATTTTTGTTTTGTTGGTTCCTTTTTGGGTATATTTGGCTTGATTGAGGCACAAACAATCATAAGATAATGTACTAACTATACAGACAGGACAAAGTACCGGTTCTGTTCTTTCTAGCTGTGGTTGATTATCTTTGTTTATTTTCTGTTTATTTTGGTTCTTTGTTATTTGTTAAGAGTATTTTGTTTTTCTCTCAGTGGATGTGGGTTAATAAGGTCGTATTTGCATAAATTATTTTCCTTGTTATTATAATTATGTCGTACGTGTACCGACATTTAGATTCTGAAAATCTAAATCTTATATGTATTTTCCCTAGTATATTAATTCCATTTCTTTTTTCTTTTCAAAATTTTCAGGTACACAAGGTCACAATCGTGCCCCTTTTGCAGGGGAAGTCTTAAACGGGTCAGATCAAGAGACCTTTGGGTATTAACAGGTGATGGAGATGTGATCGACACAGCGACATTGGAGAAGGAAAATGTGAGGCATTTCCATAGCTACATAGATAACTTGCCTTTAATGATTCCCGATAACCTCTTCTTGGTATATTATGATTACCTAGTGTAACGGTAAATTAGGGGGAAAATATTGGGAAAAAAATTTAGAGGGTGGTGTACACATTGTTCAAAAGCCGACCATCCGAGTGTAGAATGAGTCTGGTTAGGAAGAGAGATTGATTCTTCTCCAAAATAATTGTACATGAAAATTGGTGTTGAAAAGGAATCAAATTGTGCTTCAGTTAGAACACCAAAAGGGTGAAATTGATGTTCTCCTCTTGTTAATTTTAGGAATTTTATTTTCATGCATTGCTTTTGGTCATACCCAAAGTGGCAAAGTAGCATTTATCGCGTCATAGCGGAACTGTTAAAAAAACAACGCTATTGCTATATTGCGCTGCTATAGTGCTATTTAGAACCTGGGTCATACCACATTACCAGCACATGGATAGAGAAATAAAAAAGGTATATATAGGGCTAGTAAACTTGCAAGTTGCAACCTAAATTTTGCAAGTATTCTTCATGATATACAATAAATAAATTGTGAAAAATATTCTTCAATTGGACAGGAAATATTACTCTCTATGATATACGGGACCCTATTTAATTTTGTGACTAAGGGAATTACAAAAAGAAAAAAGAAAGAGATGAATTATGAATATCATTTCTTAATGCGCGCTTAATTATATGAGATAATGACTCACAGGTGGATATAATTTTAGTCAGGGTATCTTTTGGAGCTATCCAATAAATTCATTTAAAAATTGGTTCGCTGGATCTTTAGAAAATCATAATAATTAGTTGTCGATGAATCATAAGCACGCAGGAATTTATTAATGTACTCGTACTCGTCTGTTAGTGATGCTTATCCGATTGCACCTAATTGTTACATTTTTTTTAATGTAGTACGGATCTCAGTACCAACTTGTTATTAGAGGTGTCAACGGTAAATTTACCCTTATATGTCTTCCGAATATGGTACAGATCGGATAAACGAATAAAAAAGTGCCTTAGACATTTCAATTTGTGCTTTGGATAAATTATTTTATAACACCAAAAAAAAAATGAATACAACTAATTTATATTAGAAAATTTTATGTATCATGTATCATCTTCATACAAATATATATAGAGAGAGAGATGGGCTATGGTACATTGCAATGCATAGGTTTACTTGTGCATTGAACCACAAATCACCGATTCAAAGTCCAAATGACCGATCCAAACCGTTCATCTTGTTCTCCATATAAATATGTACTTGGAGACCAAATTTTACATTTTTTTTTATTTTTTTACTATTTATTAAGCCACTTTGAAAATCTGAAAATTCGGGTGAACAGTAAAAAAGTAGAAATTTCTGGATCACTGGATCGGCGATTTTCAAAGTGGCTTAATAAATAGTAAAAAAAAATCCAAAAAATATAAAATTTGGTCTCCAAGTACATATTAATATGGAGAACAAGATGAACGGTTTGGATCGGTCATTTGGACTTTGAATCGGTGATTTATGGTCCAATGCACAAGAGTGCCCATGCATTGCAATGCACCATAGCCCATCTCTCTCTCTCTCTCTCTCTTTCTCTCTCTCTCTCTCTCTATATATATATAAAAAAATATTTTTAAAAAATATTTTTAAAAATTATCTTATATGAAAACATGTAAAATAATAGAAAAAAAAAATCGTTGCCCTTATCTGTACCAATAAGCTAATGGAAAAAAAAAATCTTATCTTTACCCGTGTTTTAGAATACGGTAGTGTAAACGGATAAAGTACCATTAACACCCCTACTTGTTATCACAGAACCATTAGAGAGAAAAAAAAAAATCTGAAAATCTAATTGCTTAAAAAGATAGTTTTCGATTATAAACTATCCTATTTTAATAAGGCCCGTTGTTTCAAAGAAATATGTGTTGCTTTTTAGGATAAATTGTAGGTTCAAAAATTAGTACTGTTGAAGATTTAAAAAAAAAAATAGATTTTTCTTTTAAAAGAAAAAAATATATTTGCACTATATTTGTGAAGTCTTCTTCAATTGCTATTGAATTTTATTAGTACTGTCCCAAATTTGGTTCTTTTGCCAAAATTCTAGAAAGTCCAGCATGATGCAGCTATAACATGCACTTCTCTAATTATTTGATTTTGGGCCTAAGGAATTTAATATTGGGCTTAAAGCCTCAGGCCATCCGAGCTTTCAAGCTGAAGTCTAAAACTAAAAGGGCTTCTATGCACTTCTCGAATTATTTGATTTTGGGCCTAACGAATTTAGTATTGGGCTTAAAGTCTCAAGCCATCCGAGCTTTCAATTTGAAGTCTAAAACTGAAAGGGCTTCTATGCACTCCAAAGCTGAATTCTAAAACTAGGTATTAAGCCTCATTAAGACTTAATTCACTTCTTTTAGTTTCCTTGGTCGTTTAATCCTGCCAAACACCGGTTCCTTAGTGCAGATTAAGATCACCTCTTTTAGTCTCCTTGTGCCCGAATCTTAGTCCTCTGTCCAAACTTTAAGGCACCTCTATCCCTTCATTTAGTTTCAACCAAACATTAATTCCTTAACACTTCTTAAGCTCTTAGTCCTTCACTCTTAATCTCTTGTTACCGAACGGACCAATCAGTAATGATTTATCTTGAGACTTCAATGATTAAGTGTACAGACATGGTGTTAGACTTGCCCTCTCAAAATTATATAATTAATTCTTTTTTTGTTTAAGTAGCTGCCCACCAACTTTATTACAAATTAAAAATACAAAAAAAAATCTAATGTACCATGTAAACTTTTAAAATAGTCAATTTATTCGTAAAAATATTTTAATTTTCAATATCCTTGTAAAATTTTAGTATTCTTTCTTTTATCTTCTTTTATTTATTACATTTGTTATTTGAACAAATATATCCCTTCTTTTTTAATAGAGATTTCTCTTTCAATTAGCCACATGAGGAATTGAATAAGAGAAAAGAAAAGAAAAGAAAAACTTCATCTTCTTCATTTTCACACCTAAATTCTTTCTCATTCGTTTATGAAAAAAAAATAAAACTCTCTTGACGATTAAATTAGCTTCTTTCTAAAGCTTCTGTCAAGAATATATTTTATAACAACACAAAATTTGGAGCTGTGTTTCTTGGATTTAAAGAATTATGAAATGGCAGTGTAACTTGCATATATCTCATGGTTTGTTTGAGCCATTTGGAGGTTGTGTGTCACACCCCAAATCCCGGGTCTGACAGCCTGCCGCGTATATTTATTAAGACATATATATACGCAAAACAGTGGATCTTTTATATACATTACCAATATCCTCATTTGCTGTATCCGTGTAATAAACCTGAAAATGACCCAAAGGGAGGGGGTGAGAATAAATTCTCAGTACGAATTTGCCACAGTTAGATTATTGGACTTGCAATCAAACTCCATATTCAAAAATGAAACCCATTCAATAGCAATTCAAACAAATACATATTCATAATAAAAAGGAATGCATATGCTTGACAACAAATAATAAATCGAATCACAGTTTACGGAATTTCCAAGATGAATTTCAAAATAAACACATAGTTGGCTTAACTCGACTCATTAGGGCTTGTAACAACTACAGATGTTCTTTCAAGCTGGACCCTTTATCAAACCCGCATCTGTAGGGTTACTGACACCTACAGATGGCCCACCGAGCTGGCCCTTTTATCTGACATCCATCTGTCGCTGTTTGGCTTAACCATTTCCTAAGGTCTAGTTACAAGTCACCTGTACAGGTCAACTTGACAAAAATGCAATCACACGGAATCAAAGTCAGCCATACTGCTCAACTTTGCAATTTCATTCAAATAGACTCAAAGTCGGCTATCAGCCTTGCAAAATTCATTAAACAGATCAACGGATAGGTCACCGTCACCTGATCCAGCCACCTAAACAGGTCGGCCTGGCAAATTCAGAAACAGATCAACGGATAGGTCACCGTCACCTGATCCAGCCACCTAAATAGGTCGGTCTGGCAAATTCAGAAACAGATCAACGGATAGGTCACCGTCACTTGATCCAGCCACCTAAACAGGTCGGCCTGGCAAATTCAGAAACAGATCAACGGATAGGTCACCGTCACCTGATCCAGCCACCTAAACAGGTCGACCTGGCAGATCCATTCACGTATAGAACAATTAATAGAACTAATCAAATAATAACCATACCAACATGCCAATTTACCTTAACCGAACAATTCAATCATTCTCATTTATGCGAGAATCAATATGCAGCATGAATTTCAAAGTATGCAACAATTAAGCATTCAACATGACAAATGAATAAACAGTTTAATTCCTGAAAATAAAGTATCAAACAAGTCCAAGAATCCCGCACCTGATTACGACGAGCGTACCGCTTAGTTATGGATCAGACGTCTCGAAATGTCCCACAAAGTCTTGCTCGACCGAGCCTACACCTATATTACATGTACCCTTGGTTTAACCTTTGTTCGAATGCTAGCTTGAGTTGTATTAATCTCTTTATACTTTCCTTAACGAAATTCATATATTTTGGTGTCAACCCTTTCTTCATTGGTCTTAATTACTTAACATCTCTTATCAATTTTCATATTTACGTTTAGGTCCTCTAGACCATACACAATTCCAATTTGGTAACAATTCCTTTACCGTCTCACTATTTTGGTTCTCGTAATAATTCAATTTTCCGATTAATTAAACCCTAATTTGGTCAAATTTCAGATTAACCGTTAGATGTCACGATTGAGGGAGAGGTTCACTGATTACAAGTCTATTTGGTCGGATTAGGCTCAACAATTCATGATAAAACTAAATTTTGGATTTGGTACAAAAACCCTAAAAACTCGAAATCCAAAATCGAGACGAAATCGGAGAAAGAATCAACAATTAACAACAAAGGAAACTCAAGGAGTTCGATTACTAGCCGTGCATGCACAAATGTCGGGTTTCTAGCAAAAACCTTAGAATAGTGAAAACCCGGATTTTGGAGAGAAGAGGGGAGAGATAGGAGTACCTATTTGGAGAGCTAGACGAGATCTACGGCCAATTTCTCGGTTCCACATTCAATTTCACGGGCTATAGTGAGGTTTGGAGGGAGAGAGAGTTGTTTCACTTTTCTTTCCTCTTTGGGCGGAGCTCACATCAGGCAGGGAAAGGAAATGAAGTGGGAGAGGAAGAAACACAGGATTTAGGCAAATAAACCCTCAGAATCGTTGTATAAAACGTTATAACGTTTTGGTAAATCGTTATAACGATTCAGCTGGTGAGAAACGCAGAAAATAGTGTATAAAACGCATAATTTAGTGTATAAAACGTTATAATGTTTTCTGAAAACGTTATGACGTTTTAATTGAATCCAGCCTTCATAAAATTGCCATTTTTATCAAGTTTTGCAGTGAAAAACGTTATAACGTTTTTTTTTTTTTTTTTACAGATGTAACATTGTGGCTATTAATTTCTCTCTTATTCAATTCAATTATGTTGTTAATTTACAGGGACATCTCCATTTCAGAGGAAGAGTATTTGTCTAAATAACAAATTTAATAGATAAAAGAAGATAAATGCTAAATTTTTATGGAGATATTAGATATTAAGATGTTTTTATAAAAAAAAATTGATTATTTTAAAAGTTTACACGAGTATCACTATAATTTTTTCCTTAAAAATAAGCTAGTAACACAATTTCGGTATCAAAAATTAATGAATTAAAGAGGATAAAATAAAGAACGCTACATTTCTATGAAGATATTAGATATTAAGATGTTTTCATGAAAAAAATTGACTATTTTAAAAGTTTACACGAGTACACTAAAAAAAATTTGCTTAAAAATAAGTTAGCACAACCAGGTTTGAAGAAAGTTTTGAAATCAAGATTGTGTACTTGATATATATAGGAAAACTGTAGAGGGAAGTTCAAGGTCAGTATCTGAGAGTAGTTGGCTAGTTGTTGTTTTTGCAAAGCAACGCCTGAAGAAAACAATAATTATATAATTAATTGATGGGCATTATGAGATTTATTGACTTGTATTCAAAATGCCTAAAGAAATAAATATCACCAAAACCAACATAACAATAAATATATCACCAAAGACCAACAAAAAAATATGCGAAAATAAACACATTCCACATCAAACTGCATACATGCTCAAATTTGAATCTTTTAACTTTATTAGAGTGAGCCAAAATCAAAAGCATTTGTGCATTGCTTTTGACAACATGGTTCAGACAGAATTAAAGCCATGCCAACAGAACACACAGCTAGGATACTAAGCTCCAACAAAAATAATCAAAACAAGCAAAGTAATGAAAATGACTTCATTTACGAGCTTGTCTCTTAGAGGAGAATTTCTTACTAAGCAACTTGATGACTTCTTTACGATTCTCTTCCAAATGGAGATCTTCAAAATAAGCATAGCGGAAATTACGATCAGCATTACGTGGCAGCCTTGATCCCCAATCTTTCCTTTTTCTTCCTCTAGCATTACCAGTGAACTCAGGAATCTAAAGCAGAAAACAAAATGTCTATTATACGAGAACTGAAGAGACAAATAAAAAAGGTGCAATTGACAAAAAAACCTAACCCCTTCGTATCACATGTATAAAACTAATTCACCGTATACCCTGCAAATCTCAACCATAGTAAAACAACTCCAACTAGTTATCCAAAACTCTGACCAGCAGTGAAGCTAAGCTAACATTCTTGTCCAGTGGAGTCAAAATAAAGGATATGAAGGCCAATGTAATCTTACAAAATAAAGAGGATTTAATTGGCCACAACCCCTCAGTAGCTCAGGATCCAGATCCCCTGAAGTAACCCAATTTTCAAGTTTAGTTCCGGACTGTCCAATTCAAATCCGGGCCAATCTGGCCCGAGATGGAGCGCACGGGACCCCTTTAATCTTACGGCCCGATTCTAATCGGACGGTCCAGATCTAAACTCAAAAATTGGGTTACTTTAGGAGATCCGAACTCTAGTAGCTCGACAACTGGGTTGGACTGTGTATAGTACAAAATATGAACTTCGCTTATTTCCAGCTCTGTGGATGGAAATGACACTATATATCTACAACTAATTTAAAAACAAATACTATGATCTAGGACGGGCTTGCACCAAAAAAATTATGACATATGTTTTCTGAATACGCTAGTTTAGAAGAAAAAAAAATACTATGATCTTGGACTGACATTCATCAGCAAAGTACTCCAAAAGATTTATAAATCTTCAGTTAATTTATGTGGGCTAGAATTTACACTGAAGCCTCATGAGCCACATGTAGCAAACTAATAACATGCACTCTGGTTGTTTTGTTTGATTTCTAATGGTTTGACATACTACAGATATAAAAAAGTAAAGTTAGTCATGCAATATATTTTTTGAAAAAAGAGATACGCAAGAAGTTAGTTACTCACAAATCGATACTTTGCTTAAAGCGCTAAGATAAAAAAGCTGAAAATGAAAAAAATATACCTGGGCAGTTGAGTATTGGGGGTATAGATAAGATATAAAATAGTATATGAGTTATTTTCTATTTCGTTCTAGGTGCCATAATGCCACATCCCCAACTCAATTAACACAGTTGCAGCACTACTTGTTAATGTCGGACAAAGGAATACAATTGAACCCATCTCAAACGATCAAGGGGCATTTCAACAAATAATTAAAAACTCAGAGGTCAATTCAACCTAATGCGGAAGTTAGGGGCTTATTCCAAACTCTCCTAAAGAAACTACAAAGAAAAAACATGAGAATGAAACATAAAATAGTAAATAATAAATTGAGAATTATTTAAAGAACTACAAGGTTGCGATTAACTGACGGATGTTTCAGCTGGAATTATATGGGTTGTATTGAATAAAATTAGGTAATTTCATCCTCCCAATTATATCCTTGTTGCTCTTTGAAAAATAAATAATATTGAGTCCGATCCCAACCACAGCCCAATTGAGAGTAGGAAGTAGGAAAAAAAAAAACTTAAAAAGAAATGGGTCGATTCACCATAACATCAAAATATGGGCTCATCTTGTTGAGCATGAAAATATTATTTTCATCAAAGAATCTTCACACATTCGTACAATAGCACATATAATGAAACTCTAAAGATATAGGTTACAAAAATAAAAATAAAAAGGTAATGCACCTCATGAACCAGCTTCAATGATTTCAGAACAGGAGAATTATGGAGAATCCTTGTGACAGCTTCAAAATTATGCTCGTGAAAGCAAAGGGTCACATCCAACTGCTGCAACTTAAGAAAATTTGGCACATCTTTTCCTGGTTCCAACAAGGTAGGAATTGGATACTTCTCAAACTGTAGAAATATAAAACATGTCATGTATATCCAAGTAAAGCATCAACCTACAATTGTAACATAGGTCACCAGGTATATAGAGTTGTCATACCAGCATCAGATGCATATCTGGCATGTTATAACACAACACTTTAAATTTGAAAAAAATGCAGTCAATTGATATTCAAAATAATAATAGTAATAGTAATAGTAATAGTAATAGAAATAATAATTAAGAGGGGTAAAGTTTATTACCTCCCCCTCCTTTATATGCAGGCTTAGCTCTTCTACATGTGAGATACAATTGAGCAGCAGAGCAACAGCACTAACATCTCCCTCATGAAGACTGTGAAGGTTAATCACAGCTTTTCTCAACATAGAAAATTCTCCATGGATGAGAGACTGAGACAGACATCCAACGCTGTTCTGAATTTCCAAATGAAGTGACTCCAATGAAGGAAGACATGACCCAACAATATCAAATTTTTGAGTACTCAAGGCAATAATCAGTTTGAGTTTTCTGATTGTCTGAGAGGAAATGCTAAACCCAAATGTGATATTTATATAAAGCTGTAAATCTTCCAAGGAGCACAATTCAGATAGAAGTTGGTTCAGGTTGATCGGGTCAGTTTCAAAAAATCTCAGAGAAAGGCTCTTAAGGCAGGTTAAAGTAATTCCAGAAGGAAAACTAATTGTTGGATTAAGGGAGCAATCAAGCGAGAGGCACCTGAGAGAGTTAATGGTGAAGATAATGGGGAGGAAAGGGGAGAAATTTGAGGAATGACAATCGATGGTGAGTTGGCGCAGGTTGAGCGAGCGGGCTTTGGCAAACAAGGAAGGAAGAAGTGAGGCACTTTGGTAAAAGAAGGTGCCCTCTAGGCGCAAACTAAGGAGGGGGTGGGAGGGATTGCGACCAAGGAGAGCATGTTTGGCCATGGCACGGAAATTGTCAGTTTTAGGGAAAGAAATGTATCGGATGTCGAAATCAAGGGAAGGAGAGGCCTCCCAGAGGTGGCGGAAGCGACGACAGAAGACGGAGGAGCGAGCGGCAATGCGAGTGGGAAGGTAGGAGAGGATTGTGACGAGCAACTCGTCGGGGAGATTGGTGAGACGATCAATTGAGTTGGAATCTGCCGAAGAGTTCGCCATGGCAGAAACACCGAGAGGTTTTGTGAGGGTTTTTGTCGGGACGATAGATTTTAGTCAGGTCAAGTTTTTAGATGGATGGAATCATGGAAGTCTAAGATCACCAGTTTTGGCAAATAAATTAATTAATGCTATTGAGTTCGTTCGCGTTTTCTAAAAAATAATGATTAAAAGCTGTAAGCCTGTAACTAACAACAACAGCAAAAATTAATTAAACATTATATGTACTTAGAAACTATGAGCTTGTTTTTTACGCAATGTTCTAGATAGCGCGCAACAGCGAATTCACATTTCTTCAGGTTATCTGACTGAGTACAATTAAATCGAACGGTCCAAGATTGGTATTTTTAACTTTGCACTAATCTCAAAGCACAAATAATACTGCCCCTCCATCATCCTGAACAGGCATGAACTGTCCGTATCAATTTTTTTGAGTCAGGTACCTGGGAGGATACGGATCCCGCAATAGCGGTGTTATAGCGTTGACCTTAAACACTACGTTATGGAATAAAGGTACATTATTTTAGTTACGACTGCTATAGCGGTAATAGTGGTCCGCTATCTGCGCTACACACTACGCGCTATAGTGCACGCTATGCTACATAGGCTTTTATATAAAGACCCAAACTGAAAATTTATTTTAAAGATTAATTTTTTCAAGATCCATATTGGTTTTACTTTTAAATAGAAAATTATAGATAGTTTATTTCATGATGCCTATTTTTTTAAATAAAAAAATATATATATAGTTTATGTCATGATGCTTAAGTTATTTGAATGGAAAAAAGATTGATAATTAATGATATTATTAGTGATATTTTGAATAGTAATTTGCACTTTATACTGGTTTAATATGAATATTCTAATTCCTTAACAAATTTTGTGTTACTTATTGCTATATGAGACTTTACATAATATTAACAATTAGTAGAAATATAAAAAAAAAATTAAGCAAAAAAGGTATGTATGATAGCTTTTGCTATAACTACGCTATTCGTAATAATTTTTTTTAGCTTTTTCGTTATAACGCAATAATCGCTATTTAAAACCTTGTTTTTTTAGTTTTTACACAATGTTATTACAAGAATTTTAAGTGTCAGTGTGGAAATAACTATTGACCTTAAAATTTGGAGATCTCTAAATGAACTAACTGCCCATTCAAATTAATTGAGATGTCAATTTAAATATAAATAAGTAGAGAAAAGGCTACTACAGTATTATTGTGTCGAATTTGTAAAATATTTAAAGAGTAATTCTGAACTAGGAATTTATTTACTGTAAGCATCTAATTTGTCTTACAAATTTAAGATACTTGCACTAAATAACAAAAACTACTTTATTATTAATATAATATAGGCCAACTAATATTTTGCAGGAATATCTATACTAAAATCTAGAGATATTAGAAAGTTGCGCGTTGTTAATTTTAGAAGACAAGGTAAATATTTATATGGAGTAAAATTAGGGTGTTCTCAAGCTCACAAACTCTTTTGTTAAGTTTAACTCAAATATGATGGTTTCAAACGATGTATCTAAAATTCTAAACCGTTTTTATTTCACGAGTGATGCGTTTATATGTTAAAATTTTGAACTAATTTAGTATAAAGACAAGCGGTAAATAAAAGATACTTTATAAGTTAATCTTAATACGTTCAATTTTCATTAATTTTTTGACTGCTTGATTTTATAATAAATTAGTTGTACAATTTATAAATTTAGCATGTAAACGTATCGCTCGTGAAGTAAATCAGTTTCAACAATTTGAATGTATCATTTAAAATTAATCCAATGAATTTTTGAGTTAAAGCTCACAAAAAAACTAACCCAATAAATTTTTGAGTTAAAGCTCACAAAAAAATTAACCCAGTAAAAAAATTAATGAGCTTAAAATCGCCCTTCTACTCATTTATATGATCGCATAAACGTTACCACAAGTTGGCAAGTACTAATTTTGAAAGAAACCTGAAACCAAGCAAGATTTTCAACAATTGCATGTTATTTCGGTCACATTTTTTTTTTCTACCAAATTGTCATTTCAGTTCCAGTCGTTTTCACATATTTCAAAAAAAAAAAAAGTTAAAAAATTTATAAAAATACTTAGGACCGAATTGTCATTTCGGACTCAAAAAAAAAAAAATTCGGGACCGAAATGATATTTTATTTCTTACGGCTTTTGTAAAAAAAAAATAATAATCATGTTGGTTTCATAAAAATCTTTTTTCTAATTATGGTTTATAAAAAAAATTCAATGTATTTATATCATGACATAATTAAGTTAAATCTCCTTGTGTTGTGATTAAATTAAATCGTGAAAAATAATAATAGAACACAATTGGTCACGACCGAATTTTTTATTAATATCCAAATTTTATATTAAATTTAAAAAAATATCCGAATCGGTTGGTTTTTTCTAAATCTACCCATTCCGGAAAAAAAAAAATTCCGGAATTAAACTCTAAACCCGGAAAATTTTTTTCCGGAAACTCGGTTCTAACTCCGGAAATTTTTTTTCCGGATTTAGGATTTCTTTTTTTTTTTCCTAAATCTGGAATAATTTTTTCCGGATTTAGGATTTTTTTTTTTTTTTAGGAAATTTTTTTTTCCGAAAATTTTTTTTTAGGAAATTTTTTTTTTCAGTTTTTATTTATAATTTTTTTTATTGAAGTATTACAAATATTTAATATATTTTTTTAAAAAATAGATGGAATACTATATAATTTGATTTATTCGAAAGACTGCTACAAATAATCCGGATCAACATTTGATGCACGAACGATCAAGAAATTGGAAAAAGTAATGGAAATATAGATTTGGTTCTGAGATCACACAGATTCTCAATTCTTTGATAAAACTGATACATAAAAACTAACTTCTGCCAAAAGATATGACGTCTGTTTAAATACAAACCCTAAAAACAGAAAATACATAAAAGATACATAAAAGACCCTAAAAACTCTAAAATTATAAAGAAAGGTCCAAAAGTCCATGAAGGAAGACTCGGATCGCGAATCTGAGCCCGCAAAATGGGCAAAACCAATCTTAGATTGGTTTCAAATCCGGTTTTGGGCTGTGGAGTTCCTGTCAAAATTTCAGCCCGATCCGACGGACGGATCAAAAGTTACGCCCCTTTTCGTGAAGCATGCGCAGGACCATATTGCATCATTCTCCCCTCCTAAGAAAAGATTCGTCCTCGAATCTGCCACTTCACCATCTACCTCCTCCACTTCAGATGTATCATTATCACTGTCAGTAATGTATGGGGACAAATCGGTCACATTAAAGGTCCCCGAGACATTATATTCACCCGGCAAATCAACCTTGTAAGCATTATCATTGATTCTTTTGAGCACTCGAAATGGTCCATCGGCCCGAGGTTGTAGTTCAAAATGTCGATCCGAACCGTTCATCTTGTTATCCATATTGAAATGTGCTTAGAGACCAAATTTTATATTGTTTGGAATTTTTTTACTATTTATTAAGCAATTTTGAAAGTCGCTGATCTGATGGTCCAGAAAATTTTACTGTTTTTTTACTGTTCACAGCAAAACAACAATTTTCAAAAATGCTTAATAAATAGTAAAAAAATTCCAAAAAATGTAAAATTTGGTCTCCAAGCACATTTCAATATGGATTAAACATCTAACGGTTCGGATCGGTCGTTTGGACTTTCAAAATAAAAATACGGCGTGAAGTCCAAACAGATCGTTGAATGCCTACCATTGAACGAAAACTTAAAAATATATAAATTTTAGAAAATTAAACATAATCAAACAAGGGTATTCAACGATTTGTTTAGACTTTGAAAACTTTGAAAATACCGATCGTTGAATGCCTACCGTTGAACGAAAACTTAAACTGAATTTTTGAGGCACTAAACGAGGGTTCCAATACCTCATATTTTTTATACCTCATCATACCTCATATTTTATATCTTCATTTTCATATATATTATATTATATATACATATATATACATATATTATATTATATATACATATATATACATATATTATATTATATATACATATACATATATTATATTATATATACCGAGTTAGGCTGGGGTGCTATGGATAGCATAGTGGCCTCCCGTGCTACGGCTCAATATTCGAGTTTTCAAAATCCAAACGGTTGATCCGAACCGTTCATCTTGTTCTCCATATTAATATGTGTTTGGAGACCAAATTTTACATTTTTTGAAAATTTTTTACTATCTTTTTAGCTAGGTAGAAAATCACTTGATCTAAAAAATTCTGCACCATTAAGATATTTGATTTTCTACCTATCTAAAAAAATAGTAAAAAATTTTCAAAAAATGTAAAATTTGGTCTCCAAACACATATTAATATGGAGAACAAGATGAACGGTTCGGATCGACCGTTTGGATTTTGAAAACTCGAATATTGAGCCGTAGCACGGGAGACCACTATGCTATCCATAGCACCCCAGCCTAACTCTATATATACCTATACATATACATATACATATATTATATAATATTAATTTTTCTTACGGTCATAAAAAATTCGGCATGAAAAATGTTGATCCGAATTATTTGTAGCAGTTTTTCGAATAAATCAAATTATATAGTATTCCATCTATTTTTTAAAAAATATATTAAATATTTGTAATACTTCAATACAAAAAATAAATAAATTATAAATAAAAACTGAAAAAAAAAATTCCTAAAAAAAAAAAAAATCCTAAATCCGGAAATTTTTTTTCCGGATTTAGCAAAAAAAAAAAAAAAAATTCTAAATTCGGAAATTTTTTTTCCGGAGTTAGAACCGAGTTTCCGGAAAAAAATTTTCCGGGTTTAGAGTTTAATTCCGGAAATTTTTTTTTCGAAATGGGTAGATTTCGAAAAAAACAACTGATTCGGATATTTTTTTAAATTTAATATAAAATTTGGATATTAATAAAAAATTCGGTGGTCACGACATCTTAACAAACCATGAACACACCTGTGCGGTGATTACACGTTGGTCGCGTTTGATCCAAGTTTTACAATAGTCAATAGTCATATCGCATCTAGTATTGTGCAGATGAGCACGTCATAGAGCATGCAATCAGTCACAGGCTCACGACACATAATCAGCATGCGTGTCTTACCATGATGTGTTCAATACTTTTTTCACATTCCAAAATCCAAATAGAACGCTGACTTTCAAAATATTATGTTTTTAATTTTGATGTCTCCACCAACCGCCAAATAATTCCCCTTTCATTTGCAAATCTCTTCCATCTTCCAAATTTTTATTCGAAAATTTTACTAAAATTTACATATATATTCAGACATCAAACAGTTTGAGTGCCTAAATTGATAAATAAATATTCTGTATTGGGTTGTACTTAAAATAGGCCGCAGAAACACATGCACAAATTCGTTGTAAATATATATAATTATTGTATAGTTAGATGTGTATTATTTGATAAATTTACTTGATTAATATGTTTAAAAAACTGTCATTTATAAAAAGGTTGGCTGCGGCCCGTTATTTGAAAAAAAGATTAAAACATCAAATAATTTGGGTTAAATCAGAATTCTTGGCGGTAACCCGGACCGTCTAGAAAGTGCCGATTTAGGCGAAAAGAAATTCTACCGTCTAGAAAGTGCCGATTTATACTAAAATCTAGTGATATTAAAAAGTTGCGCGTTGTTAATTTTAGAAGACAAGGTAAATTTTATATGGAGTAAAATTAGGGTGTTCTCAAGCTCACAGACTCTTTTGTTAAGTTTAACTCAAATATGATGGTTTCAAACGATGTATCCAAAATTCTAAACCGTTTTTATTTCACGAGTGATGTGTTTATATATTAAAATTTTGAACTAATTTAGTATAAAGACAAGCGGTAAATAAAAGATACTTTATAATAAATTAGTTGTACAATTTATAAATTTAACATGTAAACGTATCACTCGTGAAGTAAATCAGTTTCAACAATTTGAATGTATCATTTAAAACTAATCCAATGAATTTTTGAGTTAAAGCTCACAAAAAAACTAACCCAATAAATTTTTGAGTTAAAGCTCACAAAAAAAAATAATGAGCTTAAAATCGCCTACTTCTACTCATTTATATGATCGCCTAAACGTTACCACAAGTTGGCAAGTACTAATTTTGAAAGAAAGCTGAAACTAAGCAAGATTTTCAACAATTGGATGTTATTTCGGTCTCATTTTTTTTTCTACCAAATTGTCATTTCGGTCCCAGTCATTTTCACAGATTTCGAGAAAAAAATAAGTTAAAAATTTATAAAAATACCCAGGACTGAATTGTCATTTCGGACTAAAAAAAAAATAAAAAATTCGGGACCGAAATGATATTTTAGTTCTTACGGCTTTTGTAAAAAAAAAAATAATAATCATATTGGTTTCATAAAAATCTTTTTTCTAATTATGGTTTATAAAAAAAAATTCAATGTATTATATTATGACATAATTAAGTTAAATCTCCTTGTGTTGTGATTAAATTAAATCGTGAAAAATAATAATAGAACACAATTGGTCACGACATCTTAACAAACCATGAAGAAACCCAAAAAAAAAAAAAAAAAAAAAAAACATGAACACACCTGTGCGGTGATTACACGTTAGTCGCGTTTGATAGAACGCTGACTTTCAAAATATTATTGTTTTTAATTTTGATGTCTCCACCAACCGCCAAATAATTCCCCTTTCATTTGCAAATCTCTTCCATCTTCCAAATTTTTATTCGAAAATTTTACTAAAATTTACATATATATTCAGACATCAAACAGTTTGAGTGCCTAAATTGATAAATAAATATTCTGTATTGGGTTGTACTTAAAATAGGCCGCAGAAACACATGCACAAATTCGTTGTAAATATATATAATTATTGTATAGTTAGATGTGTATTATTTGATAAATTTACTTGATTAATATGTTTAAAAAACTGTCATTTATAAAAAGGTTGGCTGCGGCCCGTTATTTGAAAAAAAGATTAAAACATCAAATAATTTGGGTTAAATCAGAATTCTTGGCGGTAACCCGGACCGTCTAGAAAGTGCCGATTTAGGCGAAAAGAAATTCTACCGTCTAGAAAGTGCCGATTTATACTAAAATCTAGTGATATTAAAAAGTTGCGCGTTGTTAATTTTAGAAGACAAGGTAAATTTTATATGGAGTAAAATTAGGGTGTTCTCAAGCTCACAGACTCTTTTGTTAAGTTTAACTCAAATATGATGGTTTCAAACGATGTATCCAAAATTCTAAACCGTTTTTATTTCACGAGTGATGTGTTTATATATTAAAATTTTGAACTAATTTAGTATAAAGACAAGCGGTAAATAAAAGATACTTTATAATAAATTAGTTGTACAATTTATAAATTTAACATGTAAACGTATCACTCGTGAAGTAAATCAGTTTCAACAATTTGAATGTATCATTTAAAACTAATCCAATGAATTTTTGAGTTAAAGCTCACAAAAAAACTAACCCAATAAATTTTTGAGTTAAAGCTCACAAAAAAAAATAATGAGCTTAAAATCGCCTACTTCTACTCATTTATATGATCGCCTAAACGTTACCACAAGTTGGCAAGTACTAATTTTGAAAGAAAGCTGAAACTAAGCAAGATTTTCAACAATTGGATGTTATTTCGGTCTCATTTTTTTTTCTACCAAATTGTCATTTCGGTCCCAGTCATTTTCACAGATTTCGAGAAAAAAATAAGTTAAAAATTTATAAAAATACCCAGGACTGAATTGTCATTTCGGACTAAAAAAAAAATAAAAAATTCGGGACCGAAATGATATTTTAGTTCTTACGGCTTTTGTAAAAAAAAAAATAATAATCATATTGGTTTCATAAAAATCTTTTTTCTAATTATGGTTTATAAAAAAAAATTCAATGTATTATATTATGACATAATTAAGTTAAATCTCCTTGTGTTGTGATTAAATTAAATCGTGAAAAATAATAATAGAACACAATTGGTCACGACATCTTAACAAACCATGAAGAAACCCAAAAAAAAAAAAAAAAAAAAAAAACATGAACACACCTGTGCGGTGATTACACGTTAGTCGCGTTTGATAGAACGCTGACTTTCAAAATATTATTGTTTTTAATTTTGATGTCTCCACCAACCGCCAAATAATTCCCCTTTCATTTGCAAATCTCTTCCATCTTCCAAATTTTTATTCGAAAATTTTACTAAAATTTACATATATATTCAGACATCAAACAGTTTGAGTGCCTAAATTGATAAATAAATATTCTGTATTGGGTTGTACTTAAAATAGGCCGCAGAAACACATGCACAAATTCGTTGTAAATATATATAATTATTGTATAGTTAGATGTGTATTATTTGATAAATTTACTTGATTAATATGTTTAAAAAACTGTCATTTATAAAAAGGTTGGCTGCGGCCCGTTATTTGAAAAAAAGATTAAAACATCAAATAATTTGGGTTAAATCAAAATTCTTGGCGGTAACCCGGACCGTCTAGAAAGCGCCGATTTAGGTGAAAAGAAATTCTACCGTTTTGAGAGCCAAAAATAAATTTTTACCATCCGTCCTCTTCATCTCTCCCTCTCATCACATTCATTTACTGAGCAGACGATAAGCTGACACTTTCACTTCGGATCTGATCGGCGTTCTTCATCACTTCGTCTCTATTCGATTGGCGCTTCCGTTTCAGATCTGGTCGCCAATCACCATCACCTCGTCTCTGTCAAGCCAGCGTTCACCTCAGATCTGGTCGTAGCTCATTCACTCCGCCTCGTTGCGTTGCTCCACCTTGTCTCGATTAAATGGGTTCCGATGGGAGTGTTGTTGATTCGCTCCACCTTTACTAGTAGTATCTAGATTAAATAAGATATGTTTATTGTTAATGATGATGATGCGTTGACGGCGACAGTGATCCTTTCCTCCTCCTCCTCCTCTTCCTTTCCTTCTCTTTTTCTATCTCCTTTCTCTGTGTTTCAGGCACAAACATCATATGAGCACAAAGACTTATTTAAATATCCTTACCTAGCTTTGATTACAATAACATTATTTTGTGCTAACGATAAGGATTATGCAGATTCACAATTCGAACATAAATATAGAAAATTATGCAGGCTCACTATCTGTTAATCTGAGTGCAGTAATATCTGGTTCTCTTTTTTTTTCTGACTATTTTTGTCTAGTTTGTAAAAAAAAAAAAAAATTATAATAATATAAGTACTAATATAAATATTATATGTACTAATATAAAATATAAAATAATGTGTAATTGATTTTGTCATAATTAATAAAATGTCGCCTCTTTCAACCGAAAAAGAAAAAAGAAAAAGACGGGGGACCGTCTAGAGATCCGACGTCTCTTTCTCTTTCTCTTTCTCGAATGAATGAGATCGTTTCTGTGAACAATACGCTGTCCGTCACGGATGAAGCGGGCCCATAGATAAGAATAAAGATGAACTTGAAGTCAATTTCCAGAACAAACCAGGACAGCACACAGCACACAGCACTACCGCCTCGACTAACCGGATCCGGATCTGCTTAACGGATATTGGACACCTGGAAACCCTAGCCGCAAAACAACAGGTAAGGCGGTAACGGCTCGTAACACGTGAGATTGATTAATAACGCCCACTGGATTCGGATGTGGATTGTGGAGTACAGTGAGACGCGGAGTTTAGACTGGATCCAGATCCAAATTCCCAATCAATCAATCCAGTTGGCGACTTGGCACACAATACAGCACCTAGGACTAGGATATTAAAAGTTAAAACCACAGAATTCGTAGTTTCGATTATATTAGTTAATTATGGAACAAATTATTATCTACCGTGTTTATTTTTTTTAGCATAAAATAAATGCATATCATCAAACACGTGTACATAAAAAAGTACACGACGATATTCAATGTTGTTATGGATGTTTCATAGTTATCGTTCTTAGTTGTAATGCACTTTTTTCTAAAGAAAAAGAACGTTACCATTTTAATCTATTATAAAAAGATTATAAAAATAGTTAGCATAATTGATAAAATTTATAATTCTTAATGACCAAACAGAGAGAAAAATATTAATAAATAACTTATTATATATTTCAACTACAACTTGTTTAAATATTTTAATTATCATCTAAGCATATTCATTTAATAATTAATTAATTATGGATTAAGTGATTAACTTACGGTGAGTTACCAATTCCAAGTAGACAATTGCTAAAACCCGAACAGGTATGACCCGTTTTACCCGACCCGTTACCCGAGATACCCGTACCCGTGCCCGGGTATAGGCGGGTAAACGGGTACGGGTTTGAGACGGACCGGACTCAAGAATTCGGAAAAAAAACCCGCCCAACCCGTACCCGTCTTACCCGTACCCGAAACCCGCCTACCCGCACCCGTTTTACCCGTACCCGCACCCGTTTACCCGACCAACTTTACCCGTTTACCCGTGTACCTTTACCCGTTTACCCGTTTTTTTTAAATTCAAAATTCAAAATTATTTTGCCGCAAAAAAAAATAGTATTAAAAACAGAAAAAAAAACTAAAAAACAGAAAAAACAATATTAAAAAACGAAAAAAACCAAAAAAAAAATAAAGTACCCGTACCCTACCCGCCCTACCCGACTACCCGTACCCGAGGTACCCGTACCCGTTACCCGAGACGGGCACGGGTTTGAAACGGGTAGGGTACACTCTTTTAAAAACCTACCTGACTTATCCGTACCCGTCTACCCGACTACCCGTCCTACCCGTACCCACCCTACCCGACTACCCGACCCGGATATACCCGAGGTACCCGTACCCTACCCGTTAGCAAACCACTAATTCCAAGCCTCCCAAGTCCAAGGGCACCTATTATTTTCTTCATATTGGTTCACGAACACCGCATCCAGGCAAGGAGGAATCCACTCCCCCTGTATAAAATATCTATCCCATCCCATCCCTTTCCCCTTGTCCAAGCACAGTCTCTCTCTCTCTCTCTCTTCCATCTCTTACTAGTTACTACTTACTAGATACCTCTCGTTTATAATTTCTACAGTCGAAAATGTCTGCCTACTGTGGAAAATACAAGGGTATGGCTCCTAGTTCCTTTGTTTTCTTCCTGTCTCTATTTCTTTTTAATCTGTATGCTTTAATTTTAGCTCTTTAAGCGGTTTTCACTGTTTTCTCCGGGTTTTTTACACTGGTGATTTAGATCTGAGTTGTATTATTGTAGAAGGGACTTCGATAATTGATACAGTAACTTGTTCGTAAGATTCAGTTGTTTTATCTCTGTCTTTTTTTGTTTGTTTATTTTTTTCCTAAAATCATGTGAGCTACCTACTCTTTTGAGTGGTTAGGTGGCTGATTTAGTGAAATTACGAGGTAGTTGTGCGATATGTCGTGGTTTGTTTTTGTTGCTTTGTTAAATGAGGTTGAATTTTACAGATCCGAGGCTGATCAAAGAATTCTATAAGGTTTTAGCTTCTAATTTACAGAAAAGTTTTTCGGAAACCTACGTTTGTCAGTTGTCGTACTTGATTTTTTTAACGAGTCTAAGCTATACAGATCGAATACAAATTCAATTTCTGGATTTATTTCTCATCAAAATCCTTCCAATTTTTTCGTAATTTCCTATGCTATATAGTTGCAGCAATACTCATGAGTAAGCTGGTTCTAAGGAGTAAAAGAAATGAAAGGACTGCTTGTTAGGAAATCATTATTTTGTTGAAATACTTGTTATATGCAGATATATTTCAACTCGATATTGACTGATTGAACTAGACTAGAGGTATCCAATTTCCTTGGGCAGTTTGCAACTTGCTACCTATCGACCTCTCTCCTAAGCATAACTTTAGATTCGTTATCCATGATTGCAACTTGCTTTCTTTTTAATCGACCTATCCTAAGCATAACTTTAGATTCGTATCCATGATTGCAACTTGCTTACTTTTTTAATCAAACATGTTTATTTCCACCCAATAACACTAATCACCTCCTTTTACCACAGATGAGCTGATCAAGAACGCTGCCTACATTGGCACACCTGGGAAGGGAATTCTCGCAGCTGATGAGTCGACCGGAACCATTGGCAAGCGTTTGTCAAGCATCAACGTGGAGAACGTGGAGGAGAACCGCCGCAACTTGCGTGAGCTCCTTTTCTGCACCCCTGGAGCCCTCCAGCACATCAGCGGTATCATCCTTTTTGAGGAGACCCTCTACCAGAAGACCAAGGATGGCAAGCCCTTTGTCGATGTGATGAAGGAGGCAGGTGTCCTGCCTGGTATTAAGGTCGACAAGGGTACCATTGTGATTGCTGGAACCAATGGTGAGACCACCACACAGGTATGATGTGCATTAGTTGGTAGTGGTTATTCTGGGTATGATTATTAGGATACTATAGCCAGATTAATTATTGGTGTTTGGTAAGATTTTAATTTGATAACCGTAAATTATTGAGTATTATCTTATAGGCTGCCTGCAATTTGGTCTAGAATTTTCTAGTTGGGCTGGTTACTCTTATTTGGTGATAATTAGTAGGTTTAAGTTTTGAGAATTCCTATCAATTTGAACCTTACAATTATTTGGCGGGATTGGATACTCTTGTTGGTTAAGATTAGATTTATTAACGGTAAGTTTTGAGACCTTTTCACATGAATAGATTTATAGATGTATTGGTTATTCTTGTTTTCCAAGATATAGATTTAGTAACGGTAGTTTTGGGAACCCCTATTAGGAACTGTTTTGTTTTCATTGTTAGCACTGCCCTGAAATTGTTTTTCATTGTTAGCTTTTGTGTGCTGGAACTATGGTCATTGGGCGTGTTAATTATTACACAATTCTTGCATGTCTTGAAAGATAAGAAGCTTCTGTATAATACCATAATTCTCAATATAGTGAAATACCTAGGCGAACCTTAGTACAGGAGCATATGGAATGAATATTATTACATTTATTCATATCTTATCATTTAAACCTAACAAACCAGCTGTTAATAATTCCCTTGATTCTACATGCAGGGCCATGATGACCTAGGCAAGCGCTGCGCTAAGTACTACGAGGCCGGTGCCCGTTTTGCCAAGTGGCGTGCAGTACTCAATATTGGCCCGAATGAGCCATCAGAGCTTTCCATTAGTCTCAATGCTCAGGGTCTGGCCCGCTATGCCATCATCTGCCAGGAGAACGGTCTTGTACCAATTGTGGAGCCTGAGGTCCTGGTCGACGGGCCCCATGATATTGAGCGATGTGCTTATGTCACTGAGAAGGTCCTCGCTGCCTGCTACAAGGCCCTAAATGAGCAACACGTGCTCCTGGAGGGATCTCTCCTTAAGCCCAACATGGTCATCCCTGGGTCTGACTCTGCCAAGGTGACCCCACAGGTCATTGCTGAGTACACCGTGCGTACTCTCCAGAGGACCGTGCCGCCGGCTGTCCCTGCCGTTGTTTTCCTCTCAGGTGGACAATCGGAGGAGGAGGCAACACTGAACCTCAACGCAATGAACCAGCTCCAGACCAAGAAGCCATGGAGCCTCTCCTTCTCATTTGGCCGTGCGCTCCAGGCGAGCACACTCAAAGCATGGGGAGGTAAGGCAGAGAATGTGCCGAAGGCAAGGGCTGCCTTCCTCAAACGGTGCAAGGCCAACTCTGAGGCGACACTTGGGACATACAAGGGAGATGCAGCTGGTGGTGAGGGTGTGTCAGAGAGCCTCCACGTCAAGGGCTACAAGTACTGAGTGTAATCTGTCTTTTTTGGTTAGTCTCCGGGCGTAACTGCGGAGTAATCTTATGCTTAGTATGTGTGAATTTTTTTTTTTCTTGTCCGTGAGGTAAGCGGATCGACCTTTTGTTTGTGAGATGGTGCATGGAATTTAATAAGTTGGACAGTGTCTAATACGATGACTTCCTTTTCTGAGATGGTTTTGCTGTCAAAGTATTTATTTTTACTAAACTGGTAAATTTAGTTCATGCTGAAACAACAGCAATGTTCTTGGGAGCAAAACTAGGGTGTGATATGTTCACCTAGAGTTAATATGAATAATACAATGTTGAAGTAATATAATTTGGGTGGTTGTATTGGAACAAGGAGGAGTTTTCCGGGGTTAATGTGATAGCTTTATTGTTTTTGGTGAAGGGAGAATGGGAGATGTAATGGCTAATCCAAAAGACCAAAAGAGTCGGGTCATCACGGGGTGCATCATAACCTATCACGGGGTTCAATTCATGAGTCATGAGTAATGACCTGACAATTTGGAGGATAAGGAAGGTTAAGAATAAGATTTTTGTGGCAGCATAAAATCGGAACCGAATCCTTTAAAATAATACGTTTTGAATTTGTCCATAATCGACTCGGATAGAAAAAACGAGAAGGATTACAATTTACGGAACAATTTTAAATTCGTGCTAACTTGTAAGTGACGATTCGAACATAAAACTCAATTTGTAAGTTAATCTGAATTCTCCTAATTCAATTCCGTGATAAGAGAATGGTCCTCAAAATAAATAAATAAATAAACACTCGACGAAATCAGTAAGTTGGTTAAGAGTTGAGAGAGTGATTTCTCTTTAGAATTTCGCACTTTTTGTGGAGGTTTTCAAAAAAGTTGATAAGTCTTGACTATTATGTTATCAGTGACATTTCAGTCAAATTGTTACCTTACTCCGAAACTTATCATATTAATTTACTTCACGATGAATCTAAATGGTTCAAACTAATTTATTTTTTACGAGTGTGTTTATATACAAAAATTATAAATTTTTAAATTCATTCAGTATGAAGCCGAGCGGTAAAAAAATATTTTTTAATTTAAATTTAATTTATTCATTTTTTATTATTTTTTATCACTTTAATTGATACTAAATATTATTGAAAATTTATAAATTTTGTATGTCTAGATTGATTTGAATTTAATATTTGAAGTCTATCTGATAGGTTAAAAAGTTGGTGACACCTAAGCATAAATGGCATCAGTAACATTGCCGGACTTCAAATAAATTAAAATTATTGATGCAAGTATTAAATTATGTTACTTTAATTAGAAGCTGCGGCAAAGATCAAAGATGAAAGGGGTCTTTTGCAAAAGCATTAAAGTGTATAATGCAAAAGTACACTGCCGTGAAGTACTGAAGTTCGTAATTTTTGTTTTTATTTTTTTTTTATTTCTCAAGATTTTTTTTTGCAAAAACATAAAATTTGCATTTTTATATGAAAACCATGTTAAGATGTTCATATCAATTTTTTGTACTTTAAAAACAATAATATAAATCTATAACATGGATTGTTTTGTGAAAATGCATTCCATTTAAGCATAATCTATTCTATAAAAAATTGTTGTTATCTGAATCAATATTTAGTATCGATACACTTAACAGAGTTTGTTGTTAACATAATATATTCTATAAAATAATTAATTGTAAAGAGATAAAATAATCTATGTTCTAAATTTGTTCACAAATTTTTTCAAGTTGAAAATTGACAGATCAATATTCTCATTTTCATATTGAAAAATCTTGTTTCTATAAAAATTGTGGTTGCCGAACGGGTCTTAAACGCAATCCTAGTTATACTCGAATTTTTGTTTAGGTTTCCCAAGTATTGTCAGTGCTTAACGCCGTCTCGAGAAGGCAAAAATTTATAACGCCACTTCCCAAATCAAACAAGTGGAATTCCAAGTTCCACCTGGTCCATAGATCGTAACACAGGACGCCTCCTCCATTGGAAATGGAAATCAACTTTGGACCCACATTCAGTGACTACGAGTTGGTGGTTCAGAAAACATTCCAAGTGTAACTAATTAATGTTGATGTGCTTCTTTTCATGACTCTTTCTCTCCCAGGAACGCGGGGAACACGTGTCCTCTGCATTAACTCAAAAGGGAATCTTTTGAGTTAATGAATTTGAGCCGTCTGATTTTAAACAGAACCAATCCGGCCGTATGATTTAACACGGAAATCCTTTAATATTTGTGCTGATCTAGTTCACACGATTTATAAAGTGGATCAGATGGTGAAGATGCATTAACTCAAAAATTCTCGTTTGAGTTGATGCAGAGGATACGAGTCCCGATGTTCGTTCGGTCCAATTCGAATCCTCTAAGATATCTCAAACTTTGAGTGACTTTATGGAAAATCCAAACCGTTTAGTTGCGTTATACACGAATCTCAAATCACACATATACGGGCCCCCTACATCACCCCCGAATAGGCACCGGACACGTCGGTCACGCAAAAGTTGAGATATCTCAGAGGATACCCACTCAATTCGAATTGTCCTAGTACAACGAATTCGCATCCTCTGAGATATCTCATATTTTGCGTGACTTTTTGAAAAATCTCAACCGTTCAAAGACGTTCTGCACGAATCTCAAGCTAAACAATACTGGCCCCCTGCGCTATTCCCGAATAGGCACCGGACACGTAGGTCACGCAAAATATGAGATATCTCAGGGGATGCGCACTATTACAATATATATATATTTTTTTTTTAGTACAAAAAAAAAAAAAAACTTTTGAATTTCCATTTCCATAAGGCGGAAAGAAGAGAAAACTTTTGAATCTAACAAACAAACAAAGAAGAGAAAGCAGATGGCGAGACGAAAGAGGGCAAAGAAGGGCTCCGTACACCCGATACTGCGCAGTGCGTACGGGAACCGTGCTCGGAACCTCAAGGACACCATTCTCTCTCTCCTCCCACCCTCACCTCAGAGCTGTCACTGTGACTCCACTGGCTGCTTGCGGTGCCGTGGCGCAGACCACCTCCTCTGCCAAGGCGACTCCACCACCTACCGCCACCTCATCAGCTATGCACAATGTGCTCTTTCCTCTGATGCCCCAGCCCCGCCTGCTGTTTACTCAGTTCCACAGCGGTCGCAACGCCAGGTAAGGATCGTGCCTTCCTCTTCTATTTCTTCTTTTTAATTTGAATGTTTTAAAATTTTTGTGCCCATAGATGACGAGAACATTCAAAAGTAAAGGCTGAATCTAGTATTAGTACTGTAACTACTGCTTGATAAAACTTATGAGATAATAAAAGAAAATTAATTAACTGTTCCATGCTAATGCTAGCCAGGCTTGTGTCCACCTGTAATATTTCAATGCATTGTTTACAATTATCACTTCTGAGCTCAATTTTGCTATCGTGTGCTTTGATGTGCCTATTTGACCACAATATAATGGTACTTAACTTATCTAATATGAATATGCATCCAATTTTCAGATTGTAAGGAATACAATGGAGCTGATGAAAAGAAACAGGTCTTCTAACAGTAATTTGTTGTGCAAGAGTTATGATATGGTATGCAAAACCAAATCTAAGTTATATGTCACAACACACATATCTCCTGAAGTATTGTTCTCTGCAAACCACCAATTTTATTAGCAGAAGCCGGTATGAGTGGAAGTTGTCTATAGGAGTTGTTCAAATTTGAAGTTGAAATTAGGGATTATACAAATTCTTACTTTTGAGTAGCAAACTTTAGGGGACGTGAGGGTTTCAAACAAAAGATGATCATAAATTCATAATATAGTACTATGTTTAGAACAATTATTCCTCTTCCTTTGTTTCACCAATGTAGAATACTAGGGTACTTTGTTTGCCTTCATTTCCCAGTCCTTTCCTTAACTTGATTCTATCTAATGTAACGTAATCTAATGCAACGTAATTTTAGGAATTGAGTAAACTCAGTCGAGAACTCAAAACATACTATTACAAATATTGTACTTAAAAAAACTTGTTTCCAGATTTTTCAACAATTTCATTCACGAGTAATTATAGTTGAGGCAAGAAAACACATGAAGAAGCTGCTTTAAACTCACTTGTGTTGTCAGATGTTACTATCATTAACAAATACAAAGTGACTGCTTCTTTTAGAAACCTCATACCTTGTCGACCTTTAGGTTCAAACTTCACTTATATGCTCTTAGCTAAACATTTATTATATGTAAAAATTTAGATCATATATCTGATCTCAGGATACCGGTACTAGTCTCTCGGTTGAGTTGCTCTCTTCATCAGATTGGTCACTCCTCTTGGACAGGGTAAGCATTGCTCCTATGTGTTCAGCATTAAAAAGTTAATTTCGTGAAGTATTTGTATGTATGTACTTGTACTACTACTTTCAATGTTCTTTAGATTGGAGATTTGTTGATGGAATATCTTTTGAGGCACTGTTCGATATTTGTACCAAATGGAAGGAGCATCAACGGATTTATTCAAGTAACTGGAACTCCACTGACATCTCTCAACATGTCAAAACCTTCATATCGTCTTTCACGTGTATCAGAACCTCCGCAATCAGGATGCACCCAAATCCTATCTCATGTATATACTTTTTTTTTCCCAATATTACTGCTTGAGGCAGTTCTTGTATTTAAATCCTATTCCTTTTCTTTTCTATTTTGGCTTTTAGATTTTTCATTGCACAAATGAGATCAATTGATTTGAAGTGGTTGCATTATGAGTTGGTTTCATAGAAACAACTTATTTGCAGCCTAATATGGTTAAACATGAGTTTAAATTAATCACTGCAAATTTGCAATGAGCTGATTCTTTACCAAGCTTATGGAGCTGGTCAGAGGCGGTACTAATATGTATCTCTGTAGATTTTTCTATCCCTCAACTTTAGTCTCCTCCTATATTTTAGAAATGTCGACGGGTAGGGCAGGTCAATTCCAAAGCACAATTGAGAAGGAAAAGGGATGAAGTCACAAAAGATGTAAGCTCACAATCTAGTGTTTGCCAGCCACACAAGAGAAAAAGATTGCACAGCTGGCAGCGTAGGAAGCAGCATAAGTTGAATAATCAAAATAAAGCTTCCAGTCAACATGTAAAAGGAAAGGTACACTTATTTCTGACTGTTATGCATCAGCATTGACAATTTTCAATACCAGCCAGATATAAATCACAATTTATTCTTGGATGCCATATAAGCTTGGAAAATAAAAAATAAATATATTTTAAGTACCAATTCAAGGCGATGCATTGAAGGGCTATTGAGGCACTGTTAGAATGGCTAGGGGTGCTTGAAATTGTGTAACCAGGACAGTTATAAAAAATCCAAATATGTTGCTGTCTGATCAATGAATCAAAAGTCAAATCAATATTTGTACCTTAGCAGAACAAGCTTGTAGATTACTAATACCAAGCTTACCAAATAACAGGACTGTAGAGCTTGCTTCCGCTGCTTTATGTCACATTCTGTAAAAAACCAACCAGCTGATGTACTGATAAAGAGAGAATATGTTTTCTATAACAGAGGATCCTATCTAACGCTCTTCCCCAAGAAACGTATCCTTTTGGTATCTCATTTCTGGTCATTTTAGAACAAACCACTGACTCTGTTTTCTACTTTAAGAGTAATTGCAACAGAGTAACGGATTAGAACTTTGCCCATTTAGCTTCAATCATCCCTTTGTTGACCCTCACTTCATCATTAACACCATGTTTGGTTGTGGCCTAAATGGTGGAATAAGGAGTTTAGGCCTCGTTATTCCACCAAACGTGCCTTAAATGAGCCGGCCTAAGATGGCATAAGCCGATATTTAGGCAGGCCTAAATTAAGCCACCTCACATGGTGGTTTAATTTTTATTCCACCTCGTGCCCTAACTTGAATGATTATAATAATATTTTATTTGTATATTATTAGTATATTATTATTAATAATTATTATTAGTATATAATTAATATCTTGTATTATTAATATATTAAATAATTATTATAATAATATTATATAATTAATATCCTTTTATTAATAATTATTATTAATAAATAATTATATAATTATTATGTTATATTGTTAATATATTAATATTGCGTAATTAGTATCTTATTAACGATATATAACTATATAATTAATATGTTATATTTTTAATATATTAAATAATTATTATAATAATATTATAATATATTAATATTATATAATTAGTATCTTATTAATAATAATTATTAATATATAATCAATACCCTATATTGTTAATATATTAAATAATTATTATAATAATATTATATAATTAATATTTTTTTATTCATAATTATTATTAATATGTAATTATATAATTAATATGTTATACTGTTAATATATTAAATAATTATTATAATAATATTACAATATATTATAGTTGTTATTAATATATTACTATCATATAATTAGTATCTTATTATTAATAATTATTAATAATGAATAATTATTAATAATGAATAACTATTAATAATGAATAACTATTAATAATTAATATTCTTAATATAGTAAATCATTATTATAATAATATTATAAGATATTATAGTTGTTATTGATATATTAATATTATATATTTAGTATCTTATTATTAATAAGTATTACTAATATATATAATTATATAATTAATATATTAAATTATTATTTTAATAAGATTATATAATTAGTAATTATTATTAATTTATAATTATACAATTAATTTTTTATTATTAATAATTATTATTAATATAAAATTAATATTTATATTGTTAATATATTAAATAAATTTTATAATAATATATAATATATTACAATTATTATTAATATATTAATATTATATAATTAGTATCTTATTATAAATAATTAACCAATTTAGGCTTTTAAAACTTTAGTCCTCCATCAACTCTAACCAAACAAGGAATAGTTTAAGCTATGGTTTAACTTTAGGTCTCAACCAAACATGAATAATTTTGACCGGCCTAAGTTGGAATAACCAACTTAGGCCTCCTTAGCTTTAGGCCACAACCAAACATGGGGTAAGGCTTGATGTACCAAATTTGGCCTCAATTAGCACAAAGAAAGACACTACAAAGACTCATTAATCATTGGGCTAGCCTTGATTCTCAATTTTTAACAAATCATTAATTTAAACGGTTCATCTTAATTTCCCTTGATTAGCAACTAAGACTCAATTTGACCTAATACAGCATTCAACTTTCAGTGAAGCATATAACCCCCGGTTTACCCAATTTGCATCAATTAACTCCTGATTTTGCATTTCAGACTCAACTTAACCCAATTTTTCAATTGTTGGTTTGCTCTATTACCTGACCCTGATGTAGCACAGTTTCATTCTATCAGCCACAATCGTACAATTTGAACCTTATGTAACCCTTTGTTGTGTAAAATGCCTCAATGCAGTGTAAAGTACGTCGAAGATCAGTTATTTAGTTTATTATTACTGTTGAATAAACTAAGTTTTGTTGTCAAGTTTCTCCTTCCATTACTCCATGGACTCTTAGATATACTAAATAGGTTGAAACCCAATGAGTGTGATGCTTTTTCTTTAATTAAGAAAATCTTTGGAAATGACAAGGATTACAACATTGTGCAGTGTACTCATTGTGGTCATCATGCCCAATCTAGATCAAAGTGCTTGTAAGTAACACTTTCTTTGTCTTTTATAAGACATTGATGCCCTTATGTCTCTGTATAATTTGAGGTTTAACTCATATCGAAAGGAGGCTTAGTTTGGGGTGCTGTTTTCTTCTTTCTTTAAAATCTTACGGCCATGTAAGATCTATTTGAAGGTACTGTGCTTTGTTGTACACGGTGTTACTGGTGTTATTTCTTTCTTCACGATTACGGAATATTATATTGAAATCGTGGCACTGATGTGACCAATATTTGACTGATTTTGAGCTCTTACTACTACAAATTATTTGTGAAGGTACCATTCATCTCTGGCCTTGTTCAAATCCCTCATAAGGGATGCCCAAAGATGCAGGCACAGGATGTTACTGCGCAAGCATTGCTATGTGAATTTTCTCAGTAAAGATGGTCAATTGGGTCCCAAGGTATGTACACTGTCCTTTGAACAGCACAAGATGGTCCAGTCCTAACATTAATAAATTCTGTTGATCCCAAATAAGCCCAAATTATATCTAACTTAGCTCATTCACCCTTATTTTTGTAAATTAGCTTCAGATATACCCAAACTAAGATCCAATTATCCCCCATACTGAAATTCATTCTTCAATTTAATCTATATACAGGTTCAGAATTTCCTGATTTCTGCTAAATGCAATTGATAAAGTTGGAAACAACCAAAAATATGCTAAAAACATTGCCTAACTATGATTTTCAAGCTTTTACTCGGCTCTGCCTATCTGAATTTACTTACCAATTAGGCTGGTATAAGCCAATTATTGACTGTTTTTAATATTGCTGTAAACTCATTTTGTTGATTACAGGTAGAAGAGCGAACCTTATCTACATTTAAGATGCACCAAAATAAGAATGAAACCAAATTTTGTATAGGAAACAAGGACCAAACTTTCGAAACATCCCATGAAAATTCCAAGTCAAATGCAAGTCCCTTCTCACCGCAATCTTTTTCCAAACATCAACAAGTCGTATCCTTTATTTTTGCCACACTTAGAAGAATAGTGCCTCTTCCACTTTTGGGAAATAAAAAGAGTTGGAGAGTGCTGAGAAGGAATATCTACAAATTTGTGCATATGCGGAGGCATGAGAAGTTTTACCTAAAAGATTGTCTGGAGGGGTTGGAAGTTTCGAATTTTGAATTTTTCTCAAATCTTGAAAAATCATGCTCCTGTGATGATGGTGGAAAGCAGATAGTTCTGGGACAGAAGTTATTGTCTACTTGGGTTCATTGGTTGTTTTTGCATGTCGTTGTGCCGATAATCAGCTCCAACTTTTATGCAACTGAGAAAGAGTCGAAGAGATATGAGGTTTTTTATTACAAGAAGCTGATTTGGGGGAGTGTAGTTAAGGGTTGTATAGAAGAGTTGAAAATGAAGAGTTTTTGTCCTGTGGATTCTGATTCAGTGAGAATTTTATTTAATGATAGTAGATGCTTTGGTTTTTCGAGGTTTAGGTTTCTCCCTAAGGAGAACTGCTTAAGACCTTTAGCAAACCTCAATAAGCCATCAAGATTGCCAGTTCTCAATAAGCGGTACCAATCAGTGAATTCTTCACTGAATGAATTGCATGTAATTTTGAAAACAATAAAGGTTCAAAACCCAAATTTGTTAGGTTCATCAGTTTTTGACTATAACGATGTGTATGAGAAGCTCCATGGTTTTATTTCCAAGGTGAAGGATGGCACAGTCTCTATGCCTGAGGTATTCATTGTAGTTGCCGATGTGTCAAAAGCATTTGACTCCATTGACCAAGACAAGTTATTAAAAATCATGGAAGGTAGGATAATGCAAAATGATGAATATATTGTGGGCAACTACAAACAAGTTCTGAGTAGAAAAAATTTTGTTTCCCCTGTTTATAATGCATCACTTGGTTCTATTATCTGGCATAATGAAGGGAGTTGTGAATCAAATACAGTGGTGCAATTTTCATCAAGCTCTGGTTTGTTTGTTGCTCAGGTATGTGTTGTATTTATTCGCATAATGTCACTCCTACATTGGCACAGGCAGTCAGGCCCACTAGTCTGGTTTTGACTAAAAGTTCATAGTTTTCATTTGTATTAGGTACAATTTGTGCTTATTCAGTTTTTATTGCAAACTCAGCGTAAGGACAAAGCTGAAGAATTTCCATTCATACAATTCTTGTGTGGTTATGAACTGGTACAAACAATGGTCTAGTACCAGTGAAAACAGTGTTGTACTGCAATAATTTTTATATTTCTCCTTGCATCAATTGTTCCCTAAGAACATGTAGCTTTGAGGCTGTATATAAACCGAAGCATAAATGATCCACTGATCTAAATAAAATTGAATATAAAGTGTATTTTGAGGACAAGCTTGTGTGATTTAAGCATGAAATATGGAAGTAGTATTCCAGTGCATACCAGATGGTACATAATTGAAACCAAGAATTGACAAATGGATATTGCAAAGGTTTTAGTGTCCATGGTTTACAATAAACAGAAGTAAAAATGTAGATAAATTCTATACCTTAACTATAAATTAAATTCATTTTGAATAATATTAGGTTAATTTTCTTTTTTTGTGACCTCAATCCAGGCTGCTCACAAGAAAAAAAAGAAATACGATCTTCACCGCCTTCTGACTGAACATGTAAAAAAAAACATTGTAAAAATTGGCCATGATTTATATCTGCAGAAGGTGGGTATTGCTCAAGGAAGCATCATATCATCCCTCCTCTGCTCTTTTTATCTAGGCCATCTAGAGGAAACCCTATTACAGCCTTATCTTGGAAAATTAGAAGAAACTGGAAACGGGCAGGCTCAACAAAGCTTGTTGATGCGGTATTTGGATGATTTTATCTTTGTATCTACATCTAAGCAGCAGGCCCTTGGGTTTTTTGAGAGGCTGAGAAGGGGCTTTAGAGAATACAATTGTTATATGAATTGCAAGAAATTCGGGCTTAATTTTGAAGTCGAGATGGGTAATTTCACTAATAAAAGATACATAGGGGAAGATGGCATCCCATTTCTACCTTGGAGCGGATTGTTGGTGAATTGTATTACTCTAGAAATTCAAGCTGATTATACTCGGTAAATGTTAGTTCTAATTGTTCGCAGAAATTTCAGATTTCAATTAAGGACAACCTCAAGCAAAATGAAACTAAAACTAAATTCAAAAGTTTGAGCATCAATTTAGGCTCATAACAACCAGTCTAGTACCAGTGTACCACTGTAATGTCCCCCCATTCAACATGATTCTATTTTTTTTCTTTTCTGGGTAGGTATTGGGATATTGATATCAGTTCTACAATCACAGTGCACAAAAGCAATAACCCAGGTGATCTTCTCCGAAGCAAACTCTTTAGCTACATGCTACCAAAGAGTTATGTTATACTATATGACTCCACCATCAACTCCCCTGGGACAGTTAGGTTAAATGCGTACCAGGCCTTTCTACTGTGTGCTATGAAGTTTCACTGTTACATTTGTGAAATGCATTGTTCAGTACCAAGCCCAGACCAATTACTGAAGATAATTAAAAAAACATGCAGGTACAATCTTCTGTTTTTGTTTTTGTTTTTTGTGTGCATGTGTGCAGGTATGAGTGTCTAAGCTAGATTAGCGTGATTAAAAAGATTACTTACTGATGCCATATTTAGTTATGGTACCAGGAACTTCGCTGGCTGTCTCCAAAACATATTGATTCAGCCACCATTAACCTTCATATTTCCTGTTGAACCTCAGTTCTAATCCAGTTTGCCTCAGTAATCATCATTTGTTCAATATTGCATTTGATTTACCATAGATCATCAATCTTTGTAAAAGAAAGGAAGTTATAAAGATTTTTTAAAACATGCCTAAGGTAAATTTAGTCATGTTAATTATTTGATCTTCCAAATGTACTAAAATCCTGCACAGTAACCAGTAATTGATTTTCTGATAGTTTTTGTTTTTGTTGTAAAGGTCCATGTACAATCTGATATTCAAAAGGGTAAGAGATGCTGAGACATGCTTCGGCATTTGTGCTGTACTTCGATTGAAGATGAATGAAATAATCTGGCTGGGTTTATTTGCTTTTTACCGCATATTGAAAAAGAAACAGTCACGACACAAGGATTTGCTGCTTCTATTGAGGAAAAATATTGAGAAGCATGACATATTGTCTCGCACCTCATATCACCTACAATATGCTGTTGATTCCTCTCATTCGTCGATGTTCTGGAAAATTAAGTATTAGAGAAAAAATTAAGTATTTATTTATATGCTAGAGAGAAATTTATGTGACGTTATCTTCTTCTTCTTTTTAATCTTTCTTGTTGCAATTGATTAAATTTCTATGCGGTGTTATTCTATTCCAGCATTTGGCTTCTTAAGCAAGTGTATATTTTTTTTTGTAAGAGAACTTTTGACAACATTAATAATCCAATCCATTTCTTTTCTCCCCATCGTTACCACTCAGGCCATGCAACGCTTATCATCTTTGAATTCCTCTCCTTCAACGTCTCCATACCTGCTTCTCTTCTCTCTAGTTTATTATAAGTTTTTACAGGCTCCAATCAACAGAATTTTTAAAGCCAAGCTACTCGCCAAGCCCTCTACCTAGAGTGAAAGAGACGTCACGTGTTGTGTTGTGTCGTGACTAACACGCAATGATTTTGGTCTCGTGCCGTGCTATGACTCAAATATCAAGGAGTGGTTACGACACGCGAATGGTCATGCCAGATGAGTTACGCCGTGTCTAAACGTGCTATGACCAAGCATGACTCATGTGACTATTTGATCATAATTTAAGTTAATTTATTCAAAATTCATCATTTGATCAAGATCTAACGGTCCTAATTACACTAATTACACGTGCTCTGACTGCTGTGCAATGGCTCGGGTTTGGGTGTCAAATTCATATCACTTGAGGTAATCTGCTTTGGCACGAATATTAAAGAAACTTGTGCATTCCACCTCAGGCCGGATTCTAATCGGACAGTCGGATCTAAAACTCGAATATTTTGTTACCTCAGAGGATATGGACTTCTTGATGTCTAGTCCAGAAGCACTGAATTAACTCCTGTTTCCTGCCATATTTCATCTAATCTCTAGACTATTCACCAAAATGCCTAAAGACGGTTCATGGCAATATATTGGCATGCCTTCAATTCCAACACGTACCACATTTACCACGATTGATGATGATTAATGAACAACAAAACATCAGAAAATAGCACGCTCACTAACACCCGCAAAACATTGGTTTACATAAATCCCTCTTGTTTTTTTTTGGAAGTACGTTGAGTAGAGAAAAACATTTAAATAACCATGGCATTGCAAAACCACGTGAGCAGGTCTTGTTTAGCCTACAAGCGCAATCTCTTTCTAAAATATGTGTGAATCGTGTATATAATTGACACTCTTTTTAAAGTTTATCTATAAGTGTGAAAATGTATATAATTGACACTCGTTACAAAATGTATATAATTAAGAATGAGTTATACAATCTAGAAAACACCAAAAATAGCGCAATTTATAGCCAACACAGGTACGTAAGTATGAACAAAAATTGCGAGTAACCATTTTCCACAACTGGTTTCCTCTTGATCCTTTCTCGTTCTCAAAAACAAAATATCAAACACCACCAAGTCCACAATGCTTTGATGACTTAATCTATTAAAAATGTAAACATACATTTTATTTTCACAAAAAACAGGGAACCTAAATTTGACTAACAGCAAAAAAGAAGGATAAAGGTCGTATACTCCTTCAAAACTTGTATAAGTCACACTAATTGCTCTATTCTTTGATTGTAAACACCCCTGCAATTGAATATTCAATCAGATGAGAAAACATTATTTGAACATGCAACTGGTATGCATCCTGTATGTGTCTGGTATGTACTGAAACAACAATAGTTGTAAAATTTACTGAAATGTTAACAGTGATGAAAATATCCAAGTAAAATCTTAGTTGATCCTTAAATCATCAAAGCAAATCACACGGAAAGAGCACGTATAATAGAGTAATATTAGATGGCTGACACCAAGCAAGAAGAAACCAAAAAGGCTATGATTAAAATGAGCTCAAACTCAGTCACTTACAAATCAATAGCAGACATTTGGCCTCAGTGCACTTACTTTCTATAACCCCATTGCGAACTCTTCTGCATAGAAAGAATGAACAGAAAAAATGGCAATTAGATTGCAAGAAACCTCCCAAAGGAAATAGAAAAATCTTCGAGTTTTGAATGTTGAACCCAAAAGAAATCCAGGGTCCAAATTGAGCAAGTTCAATAATTTAGGTCAGTTGAACACTTCAAACTAAAAGAAAAAAAAATGTTCAGGTACCTAATTGGACCAAGCACAATAATTCAATGGTCAAATCTAACATTCCCTAAATTAGAAAGATTGATGTAAATATGAAAGAGAAAATAAAAATTAAACGTGAATACCTTCTCATTTTGACCTTTGGGGTGATGAAATTTACAGTTTAATCCAAATTTGCAATTGCCATGCCTCATGTAGTATGCACATTCAGGCTCTCCAGGTCTTTCAGGATATTCCTTTTCTTCAGAGCCATTTCCTGGCATCGCTCTAGAAGCTTGTGAAAAAGATGAATATGCTGGAGCCTATAAAAAGAATCAATTAGTGAATTCAACGCAAAATACACAGTAATGCATATTGCTTGAAACAACTCAAATTGCAAATTTTGTTAGGCTTTGGAGCAAACCTTATGTAGATGTTTTGGATGATGAAATTTGCATGTTGGTCCAAATTTACAATCACCATGCCTCATATAATGCGCGCATTCAGGCTCACCAGGTCTCTCAGGATAAATGAATTCTTTTTCTGATATCACAGAAGCACATGGAACCATTTTCTTCTTGGCATCCTTTACTGAAGGCTCTCTATTATAACCGTCTGATTGTTCAAAAGGTTTTACTGGATCCTAAGTAACAAACAATGAAGCTCAATATTTGTTAGAGGGAACACAAGGCTCTATAGCCTACAGCAATCCTGCATGCACAATGACCTACTACTTGCAAGCAGGGGTGGATGGAAATGGAAAGAATGGGTTGTATTGACCCCATTTGTTTCTTAAATACACATGGTCATGTGGGTAGTTAACTGTTTCTTATTTCTTTTTCAGACAAATTAGATGTATAAATGGACACTCAAACTATTCATAGAAGTTCTTCACTATTGATCCCCATACTGATGAAAATATTAATTTAAGCTGTAATTATGGCATGTAACATATAGACTCGCCATATCAACCCCCAGAGAAAAATTTCTTGCCTCTGCCCATTCTAGGGTATCATACTAGCTGGTACCATTCGGGTCTCGAAGAACCAAAAACCTTATAATACCCATGAATAGCATTGACCACGAATTACCATGCCAAACACTTGGTTTATTGGATGGGGTTGATAGGGATTATGGGCTGGCTTTTTCTGAATGATGTGATGTGATGTGATGTTCTGCAAATAGATTTGCTATAACAATAGTAATATCCGTATATTTATTACTTCAGATTCAATGTTAAACACTACGCTGCCAACCATGTGGTTTACATTGTTAATTACTAATTTTGCTGACTTACCACAAGGGCATAGGAAAGATTATATTTCCATCTAAAATCACAGTTAACATTTTGAGGAATTTGGCAATCCCATTGTACATTCCGTTAGTATTTTACATTGTTAATTACAAAATTGTAAGATTTGGCATGTTAAAAGGTATGCATGACGAGCATTGAAACCCTATTATATAATATAGCAGTTTACACTTTTCAAATGAAAATTTAATTTACCGTATAACCAATTATTTTCCTCATTTAAAGACTGATTTAGCGTATCTTCACGACTGGATCTGATTCAGATCCACGGTACATTATAAACTACAACGATTCACAATTCATCAACATTGGTAGACAGCATACCATCTGTTGTGTCATGTGTTGAACTAACTGCTTTGACCAAAGCTTACTGTTCAGCATGAATATTAATCTACTTGAATCACTAATCCCAAGCAAACAAAAATAAATTAAAAGGGAAAAAAGAAAAGCACGAAAGCAAAACATACTTTTGGATGACGATCTCTTGGATGATCATACCAACATTCTGATTTCAATTTGCAGCCTCCAGATTTCATATATGCAGGGCAAAGCAGTTCACCAGGTCTCTCAGGATACTCTAACAGTTCGCCTCCACTTCCAGAGCTATTCGATCTAGTAGTAGTAGAAGAAGATGATCGCTGGGCCTTTACACGTTGTCAGAGAGAAAAGATTAAGTCAGATTTCAAATGCTAAGTTTTGTTCGAATCTAGTAGATATGCTGCTAAACTTTAATGCATAACAGAAAAAATGATATACAATGTAAAAATTCATGACTGTAATGCTATGCTCAATATACCTGTAATTCCTTGTTGCCATCACCAACGTCTGGTCTTTCTGGGGGTAAAAGCATCCGTTTTATACGAGCAAGAGATGTATTGGGTGTCGGTATAAACATTGGTTTAATGCTGGGAGGCAATTTACTGGTATGACTAGGAACATGAGCTGCATGTTCTTCAAAAGATGGCAGGGAATCACCTTTATACAACTCCTTATGGGTATCTTGTTTGGCTATTACAGGGCCAGGATTTGGGTGATTGTACTGACAATCAGTTGACAATTCGCATACACCATGTATCATGTACTGTGGGCAATCATCGTTTCCCTGAAGTTATGATGAGAAGTCAAACAACAAAACCAAAAGGCAACTTAAGAATATTATGGAGAAACCAATGAAACAAATAGTATACATTACATCTTCCTTATATTCTCATAAATTATACATTTTTTTAAAAACAAATTGATCATGCAAATATAACATACAGGTCGAAGCGGAAAGCCTAGAAAGTTAGTTTCTAATTCAAAGTTCTCTTGCCAGTCACTCGTTGGATTCAAGTTAAGCTGTGAAACGAAGGGAAAAGCAGAGTTTAGTAACTTTAGCAGTATCTGCAGAAAGTAACAAATAATAGAAAAACAGAGAACCTCATAAAAACGTGTACTTCTATGGTGAAAAAATCTGCACTCCGCTCCAAAATCACAGCGACCTTCCTTTACATAGCGAACACAATCAGGACGCCTCCTTATAGGAGATGTAGTGAGACCCACCGCCCAGTTCCTCTCAGCTTCTCTAGGACTATTCTTATCATCTGGGACAGTTTGGTCTTTTCTACCCTCTGTCACCTGTTAAAATGTTATTAAGTGAGATATTTGACTTACAAAATTCTCTCAACTTACCAATATTGCACTATTTACGTACAATGAATACAATTTTAACCAACTAGAAATGAGTTTTTGCATACAAACCAAAAATAGTAATGACTGTTTGACTGTTTACATGCAAGCTAATAATAAATGATGAAAGAGGAAAAGTATATTTTATAACTGCAAGCTTCAATTTTCAATCTGTATGGCTGCCTTTAAAAGGTTTGATAATACTCTAAATAAGATAGGTTTAGAATTCAAAACAGTGCATAAGAGCCATCTTAGCTTACTTGAAATGTCTTTTTTTTGTTTTTTGTTTCCTTTTTGCGGAATAGGAAGCTGAAAGCTATCTATTACAAAACATGCCTTACTATGAAATAGCCAAAATCACTCTCTAAACTTTATAAAATCAATCTTGTCTGCAGATTGCACTCAGGCGCAGCTCATTGTGCAGAAGGCACCTTTCTACACCGGATTCATACTATTGAAATCTTCAAAAACCAAATATAATATATATACCTGATTGGGATTCCTCGGAGGATGGTTAAAGCAGCAATTTGCACCATAAGAACAACGGCCCGTTTTCATATAGTATTGACAATCCTCCTTTCCTTCTCTCTGAGGGTAAGGTTGTGCACACGTCACCTTAACTCTCTCAACAAATTCTCTCTTCGCCTGATCACCATCCCTTTCTCTATTCGGAGAAACCTTGCCTGATTTCCTCAGCGGGTGATTGAAGCAACAAACCGAGCCAAAAGAGCAATAACCTGTTTTTAGATAAGAGGGGCAATCTGGGGTAAATGGTCTCTGAGGGTAAGGAATTGGGAATTTTACCCGCTCTTTCATCAATTTTTCTCCTCCTTTCTTCTCATTTCCCCAATCTCTCTCCTCTTCTTTTTCTTCTACTCTATCCTCACTATAATCATCACTATCAAGTTCCTTGTCCTTACTGCCAACGTCTCTCACCTCTCCCTTCTCTTCGATTTTTTCATGCTTGCTGCCACAATCGATCCTCTGTTCTATATCTCCAATTTCTTTCTGATCACTGTCCACATTTTTCTCACTGTTACTATAGCTTTCGATTTTTATATTCTCGCCACCTATCCTCTCTTCTCTCTTTTTGCTTTCTGCATTCTCGCTGTCACCATCTATCCCCTCTACTCTCTTTTCAGTTTCTATAACACCATTGTCACCATCTATCCCTTCTTCCCTCTTTTCGGTTTCCATAATACCATTATCACCATCTATCCCCTCGTCCCTCTTTTCGGTTCCCTCTTCGGTTTCTTTCTTCTCAATATCACCATCCCATGCTTCTTCTCGCTCCCCATCGCTTCCTTCCTTTCCCTCTGACGTCATTTCTCCTACGACAGTCTCCACTGTTCGTACTTCCTTCGTTTCTTGCAACTTCAGACTGGAGAGTGCTTCATCAATGGCACCGGGGTCGATCGGAGGAGGCGATCGTGGTAACCCTAAATCGTACGGAGTTCGAGAAGGATCGTCTTCTGGCATTCTTGCACACTTTTTCCCGCCACCTTAAAGGGCAATGGGCATTTGTCGTTAAGCGCAAAACGGAAAGATGCAGTGATGGAGCTTTCTAGGCTGGTTCTATTATGATCCAACGGCCATAATATTATCCACGTATCACACGAGTCTCCCTGAGATAAAAAGGACAAAAACGAACGCTTTTGGCAGGAAATGGATTAAGTGTGCCCTCTTTCTAGCTGTCCGATCTCAATCAGACGGATATAATATCAAGAAAGGGTACACTCACTTATTCCACGTTTCTTCACGCCAAAACGGAAATTTTTTATTTATAAAAATTATTAATTTGAGATCTACAGAAATAAAAAAAAAGTATCTCGTTTTTAATGAATATAGAAAGGTTTGATGTATTGAGTCTGATTCAAAATTTTAAATCTGACTCAATAGTTCAGATTCACTGTTATTTTCTTTTTAACATTAGAAAGAGAGAATATGAGTGCCACCCAACTTTTTTTTTTTTTTAAATTCAGTCATTTTCACTGTTTTTGTGGAATTAAAAGAAAAATCAACTTGGATCGGACCAATGAAGTAGATCCAATTCTCACATGATTTTTTACGACAGCTACATTTTAGATTTTACCATCAGTGTCTAACTAAAAAATAAATAAAATAACAGTGGATCTGAACTATTGAGTCAGATCTCAAATTTTGAATCCGATTCAATAAATTAGATCTTTCTATATTTGTTGAAAATGAGATATTGCAAGTCTCAATTTAATAATTTCTATAATAAAAATTTCCCGAAAAAAAAAGGCTTTTCTCGGTTATCAGAAAGAGTGAACAGAACAAAAAGGGTCTTAGTCTTAGTCTTGAGTGCAATAGTGAGCCGGGCCGAATGGATCCGATATAAAAAGGCTCTAGCCCGGTCTATGTTTATTTACCGAAAGACATTTCTAAAATTGTAATTATTTAGTACAAATTTCATGTAACTATTTTTCTTTAACAATAAATTCAAGATAGTCAAACAAGTAGGGGTGAAAACGGAGCAGATACGGAGCGGATAATGCTGATACCATATCCACATCCGTCGAATAATGAGCGAATACGAATACGGATACAGATAGTAAACGGATATCAAAATTCAAAATCAAATCCGCCTTAAATGGATACAAAATAGATAGTCCACGGATACGGATTCGAATACGGATATAAAACGAATAATGGTCGGATAATTAAGATATATGAACTTCTAAGATACAAATATTAATTAAAACATTAAATATTAATATTAATGAACTTATAAGAGATGAGAGATAATATATTCATATAATATATATTAAATAAATGAATGGTAACAAAAGATGTTGTGGTATAGTGGTTTGAAGCTTAGTCCAAAGGCCTTGAGATGAGAGGACATGGGTTCAAATCCTACCTATAGCAAATATTAATTCCTCTTTTATATGAGTCCGGCCAAATTATCTGAATCCGGATAATCCAGATAATTATCCGAATTCGGATTATATGCAGATACGGAGCGGATATCCGCCGGATTATCCGGCTCCGTTTTCACCCCTACAAACAAGTCATTTTTTAACTCGTTCTCAGTGTTATAAATATGCTGGCTATTCATGAAAGAGGAGGGTTCAAATGCCTTCATTTATTATGTCTCTATCGTGCCTTCATTTTTAAAAACTTAAATAACTCAAAGTTTAAAACTTAAATGTCAAAATAAAACAATTAGATGTGATCTATGTTATATTCTCTATATTCCCATAAAAATTTATCACATTTTGATTTTGCTTTTATATGAATCAATACGTTGAAAAATCAACGTCTATAAATTATCCACATTAGTATACATTTTTACAAGCTCAAGATGACAACCAAAATAAAGTTGAAGTGCCATAATTTTTTACACATGCATAGATAAAATTTTTAAAAATAGAGGCATTTGAACCCTCCTCTTCATGAAAGCAATAGTATTTACTATTTAGATTGCATCAGCCCCCTTTCTATTGTTTTATTTTTCATCACCTATTTTTATTATCAAACTTACTTAACACTTAGGATCTGATTATACTAGAAAATAAAATTAGTTTTATCTTAATTACAACAACATTTTTTTGGACTCTGGATTAAGGAAACATTTTTGTTTTTATAAATAATCCATTTTTTAGGTCATTGAATCAACCCCGAGACGAATCATTTTAGAATCATATATCCAAACTAATGGAATGAATTTTGTGAAAATTCGGAAGAATCAGTATTAGTCCCTCTCATTATCTCATAAAATAAAATTCGGTAACAAATGTTTTTTTAAGAAATTATTTCATTTACTGTTTACCAGCATTGTATAAACCATCATAATTTTTGTTGCCATCTTTAATCATCCAACCAATATTAAGAAACAGATATATGTTTTTGTATTTTACAATATACAAATCTAAACAATACGACGCACACTAAACTTTGTTCTTTTATTATAAAACCAGTCTCAATAATAGGCAACATTTTTTTTCCTATTTAAAACCTAAATGAGCTTATATGATTTTTTCTCCTCGCCAATATGACCGGGAACATTTTTTAATGGATAAACTATGTACGTTCAAAATATCATAATCCAATCCTTCTAAGATTTTAATTTAATAAAAAAAGGTGGAACCAACAATCTAAAAATATAAAAAGAAAAAGCAAAAAAAAAAACTATATTTTATAGAGTAAGGATGTTGTCCCCGCATATTAGTCCCCTAACTATCTCCCTAACTGTATAATTAATAATTATTTCTCCAACCTTCTAGAATCTGCATCTTAACCAACGGTCCAGCCTTTTTTTCTCTTGGCAAAGCCTTCTTCTCTAGCCATCCAACTATATCTTTTCATATCAAACAAAATTTGCGCTCTTCACGACCTTCACAGCCTCCGCCTCTTCTCTTTCTTGGCGTGGTGCACCGTCGAGATCCGGCGAGGAGAGCGTAGTGCATCGTCGAGATTCGACGAGTAGAGCATGGTGCACCGTCGAGATCTGGCGAGGAGAGCGTGGTGCACTATCGAGATCTGACGAGGAGAGCGTGGTGCACCGTCGAGATCTAGCGAGGAGAGCGTAGTGCACCATCGAGATCTGGCGGGGAGAGCATGGTGCACCATTGGAGGGGGTCCATGCTAAGCCCAGCGAAGGTTGTCAAGAGTGCAACATATGAATACTTCATTAGTTAGATATGCATATTTCATGTTGTTAGATATAAATACTTCATTAGTTTGATATGAATACTTATTAGTTAGATATGAACATTATATACTTACTATAAAAAAAGACTTTGTAATTTTCAATTGTATAAATTATTTCGTACATGTATGAATACTTCGTAATTTTCAGTATGAATATTGTTAGTGTCAGGTGTGAATACTTCTTATAATACTAGACTGTTGGATATGAATACTTCATGTTGTCAACAATAAATACTTAATAATTAGTATATAGATTCGCTGTAGTGGTCCCCAATTTTGGCAAATGTCGCTTTCAGACGATTGCGATCTCCAATCCAGGCTGTCATATGTCGTCAGTGGTCCCCCTGGTCGTTACTGGTCCCCAATATTAATGGCCCCCTTTAGTTTGTGTCTACATATGACGAATATTATAGATAATAAGTATGAATACTTTAAATTTGTAGGAATGAATACTATATGTTTTGACGATGAATAAAATCGCGTTAACCCTGCTCATTGGTGGTAGTTACCACGTGCGTGTCAGTTAGTGGTCCCCCGTTGTATTTTTTTTTTTTTGTCTTTTAGCACGGGGAAAAGATAAGGGACTAAATGGGGGGTACTGTTAGTCGTTCTCTATTTTATAATATGCAAAAGAAAAAAAATATATTCGACTTATCCTTTGGAGATTTTTATTTACTAAGATAATTTATTCTGCAATCTACAAAATATATAAATATTTTTTATACATCCTATTTTTATATGTCCTATTGAGTCATCAAACAGCGAAGTAAATACTTCTTCTTTATCATGATTTTCAAATTGTTAGAGATAGAAAAATGTTTACATAATATATATTTTTTCGCACATCTGGCAAGGTAGTTTATTCTAATTTTTAAATCTGCAAATGCTAAATTTCCGCACATCTAGAAAATAAAGAGTGTAATGTATGGAGTCTTTTTTTTTTTTTTTCCAAAACAATAGTTAAACAATAATTTATATTTTTTGTATTTTAGAATCTGAAAATTTATGGAATAATGACACACACAAAATTTTGTTATCTTTTTTTTTTTTTCCAAAATGATTAAAAAATAATAATTTTATAAATATATTATTTTGAGAACTATATCAATTGCATTCTACGAAGAATTTTAATTTTAATGAAAAAAGAATATGCAATCTGCAAGGAAACGTTTATTTCACACTTTCTTTTATTGAAATTATCAGATAATATTAAATGACTAATAAATTTTTTTAATACATTTGCAGCCCATTTTCAACAATAATTTGACCCGAGAGAGGCCAGAAACTAACCCGCTGCACACTTCGGACATAGAGATCGTCGTTGAATATCATAAATAAAGTGAAATTCAATAGAAATCTGGAGATCATTTGGAGAAGAGATCGCGAAAACCGGAAGGAGCGGAAACCTAAGATAATTAGTTGGATACGTAGGTATAAACGTAAGATAATTGGATACGTTATCTACCAAGTAGAATTTATAGGAGAGTCAAATTATGATGGCTACTTATTTTTTTTAAATCAAAATTTCGTTTAATTTTTTTTAAATGGGTACAATTTTTTGACGGAATTTTGAATTGTGTACCTGACACAGCCACATTTTGAAGTTTGAACATATCATATTAAATACATAGCAAAACGTGCGTACGAATATAACAAGGTTCATCGGAGAGACTATTTACGTGTCCGATAACATATACATATATATTTTTAATTTAATTTAATTTAATTTATTGAGAAGTCCATTATTAAAATTGTGTTATCAATTAATTATCTTTTCACATTGAAACACCTTCTCCGCTGACAGTGAAATAAGCAACGAGAGCGACGAAATCAGGAAATCCTTTCGGAATGGACAAGTAACCGTTGTGCAACATTAAATTAAAATATTGAAGATGATCTGGTTATGGTACCAAGCAAAAGCATAATTGAGAGAATTAGAGACGCAAACCCAAATCCAGCCTGTAATGACATTAGCAGCTAGCTCTATCTAAAATTTTGGATCACAAAGGAAAAGGACCCACAGTCACAGATTCGGATCACTTGGAGGAATATTTCCAATCTCAAATCATTTGAAACTTTAAACTCCTCATTAGTCAATACTCATCCATAAATGATAAATCCAGTTGAGGAGTTGAGAGACGCTCATGCTATTACTGGCGTATACACAATGTGTGGCCTGTTTCTGACAGGATTTCTGTAGCTGTGTATTTACTATTTAGTACTGCCTTACATTAACAAGTATATTCCTGGTCAGATACGATCAAACGCATAGCTATCCGGATGCCACATTGCCAAATGCTTATATGCCACGGGCCAGGAAGTGGGCTCCACCAACCTGCATTGCTTTATTTTATTTATTTATTCATTTAAAATCTACATTGATTACCAATGGGAGAGATCGTGCCGCCAAGCCCGTTAGTCGCCTCTAGCCTGTTACCGGGTCAGTCGGAGCGCGAACCAGCTCGGGGTACGCCACGGTTTCAGATCCAGTGCAATATCTGACTGGGTACAATAAAATCTGAGTCGCCAGTTTTAATGCGGCACGAATCTCAAAAACGGACCGTATATCTATCATTCGGGCTCTGCTTCGGATCCGTATCCTCCCAGGTATCTGAGTCAACCCAATTGAAACGGTCGGGATTCGGGATGGCATGGATTATTTGTGCTCTTAGATTCGTGTCAATCCATTTACGGACCGTCCGATTCAATTCTACTCAGTCAGGTAACGTAGGGGATACGAATTCCTCTGCTTCTCTCCCTCGCATTTATCTTTCGTTCTTACCGCCAGGATCTGTACAAACACATGAGACAGCCTAGCATAGCTAAGGGGACACTGCTTCAAGTTCCCCCTTCACGCATTTAAAAAAAAAATTGGATCGGAGAGAGAAAGAGAGAAAGAGAGACAGAGATAGAGAGAGCTAAAGAGAGAGAGAGAAGGGAATCTTGGCAGCCGCTGCCAAGATTTTCTAAAGGAGAGAGAGAGAGAAGGGGGAATGGCGGGGCTGGAAGCGATGGATGTCGTATTGGCCTCGTTAAGCAACGCTCTCTCCTCTCCTCTCGCCATTGTAGCTCTGATCCAGGTTCGAATTTCTTTTCTCTGATTTGAGACTGACTAACATTTGGCATTTAGTATTCCTCAATGATAATTCATGTTTCGAGGGAAATACATCCCTAAAAAGCTGTATTAATTAAGGGATAAGACGTAGAGGTGTTCAAACGGTCGGTTTAGTTGAAACCGAAGTAAAATAGCCAAACAAAATATTTTTTCGGTTTTCAAAAATAGAACCGAACCGAACCGAACAATTGATTAAGAACCAAACAAACCAAAGTAAATTTTGGTTTGTTTGGTTCAAACCGAAGTAAACATATTGGTAGCATTATTAACAAAAAATATACATTTTCATACACAAGTTATTCAATTCCATACAAAATATGTAGATATTCTATAATATTTAAACCAAAATGAAAGCAAAAAAGCAATGATTGAACTAAACAAAATATAAACCATACTTGAACCATTATAATTCGGTCGGTTCGGTTTGTCGGTTTTGAAAAGTCTAAACCGGACTGATCCATTTAAACTGAAATAATTCAAAAATTCAACCAAACCGATCCATTTAAATCGAAAATTTTCAGTTTGGTTGAAAACCGAACCAAAATTTTCCAGACGGATACAAATTTTTCCTCTCTTTATTTCAGCTTTGGTTATCTATATTCTTAAGGAGTAAAAAAAAGTCCAAATTGAAATGGGATCGGCAAGTGAAATTATGACATACTATTTGGCAGCTATTCTTCTAGTCCAATGGTTCATTCGTCATTAAGTTATTGTTCACTTGATATGATGAGTTGTTGCCTTTTATGAACAATTTTGTTGGCTAAACTGCAGGGATGCACAATTTGCTTATTTCTTGCTACAGGATGGGCTTTTGCTGCCTTTGTCAGGTACTTAAACAATCTCACTCTTAAATTGTACCAATGTCATCAGAAACTAACTTTTTGGGCCCCTTGATGTTTGGTTATTTAAACTGAGACTCAAGTAAGACTTATGGGTTTCAACGGAGCTTATACACTGCAGCAACATAAACCACATTGACATACATGGGGTTGACTAGATTTTCATGATATACTGGCTAGTGCCGTAGTGCGATTAATGTTCGTTTCATATAGAATTGATGGTTTTTCCCCCCACAGGAACAAGGTTATAAGGCAAATGAAACAAAGAAAAGAAGATGGTCATAGTTTTGCATTTTTGTGTGACAACATAAATGACCTGGAACACTCTGCTCAATCAAATTTACCTATGGTGTCAGTAGTTATGCCTCTGAAGGGCTTTGGCGAGCACAATTTAAGGAACTGGAGAAGTCAAGTGAGTATAATTTCAAACTGATACAATTTATTATCCTTCATGCAATGCGTCGATAAGCCATCAATCCAAACACAAATGATACGGAAAAAGATAGTACATGTGTACTTATTACGAATAGCTGTAACTTTGTAAGTGTCTGTGCAGTTTTTGGATCAATTGAAGTTGGGTATAAAAAAGCATATAAAATCTCATTAGCCATACCAACTAAAATGCCCGTAGGCAGTATATACAATTAAAGCGAAATGTTTATTAAATTAGAAACAGAATTTAATCACCAAACAATTAACTATTACAACTATCAACACAAGAACATTGCTGAAGGATCAGAATGGATAACTAATTCCCTGATGCATTAACAGCAACCGTCATGCATGTGTCTGACTTGAGCGATATAAACTTCCATCTTGACGAGAAATTCTTAAACAAGTTCATTTAACTTTTTTACTTCTTTTTTGTTCTTAATTGACTGGTTATCAATGCAAAACTATTCTTAACAGATTTCTACAAAACTTTATTTCAGATAACTTCTCTCTATGGAGGCCCTCTTGAGTTTATTTTCGTAGTGGAGAGCACTGAAGATCCAGCATATCATGCCATCCGTAAGCTGATCTCAAACTTTCAGGTTCAAACCCTCTTACCTGTGACATTGTGGCATATTCTTAGTTCAGTTAGTTAAAATTTGATTCTCATGTTTTTTCACCTTTTATTTTTATCAGGACAATGTCAATGCAAAAATCCTTGTGGCTGGTTTGTCAACCACATGCAGCCAAAAGATTCACAATCAGTTAGTATGTGAATGAATTATCCTTCCTTGATCTTTCTAATTAAATGTTTTCTAAGTCAAACATTTCTTTTCTGGAAATATATATTTTTAAATTTCAAACTATTTACCTTTCTTTCTTAATTCTTAAAATACAAGTCTTTATAGCATATGGAGTTTTCATATTGGTAGAAGCCTCATTGGAACAGTTCTTCTTATCTAATAGGTTGGAGTAGAGAAAATGCACAGAGATAGCAAGTATGTTCTGTTTCTTGATGATGATGTCAGGCTCCATCCTGGTTCAATTGGAGCTCTGACAGCTGAAATGGAGAAGAATCCTGAGGTATACTGCAAAATTATTTGTGATTCATGCAGATTGTAATCTGATTTGTACACTTAGAAATTAGTTAACTATTTTATGGGCCAGCAAGGCAATAGGCAACTTCTGATTTGTTTTTTCAAAGACTGCTGTGCTTGTTTGTTTATCGTTCAAAGCAATCTTTTAAGTCCTATTTAGCTTGTTGATAATTAAGGTAACTTAATTTTGTTTATACATTGCAGATATTTATTCAAACTGGTTTTCCTCTTGATATGCCTTCATCAAGCTTTTGGAGTTATTGCATATATGAATATCACATGGTATGATAATCTTCAGTATTTAGGTCTTAGTACTTGGAATATCATTTTGAATGATTCAAGGGATGAACAGCTAAAAACACACATCTTATTTTAGCCCATTTAATGTACTACTCTGTCTTGAGAACTTTAGGTTGAACCATTGAAAAACTTGCTCATCCAATTTGTTTGTGATTGGTTATTACACCAATTCGTTGATATACATGTGTTAATATCTTTTCCTTTATCAATCTGATTTCAGCCTTGTTCTTTGGGATTTGCAACTGGTGGAAAGACCTTCTTTTTGTGGGGTGGTTGCATGATGGTATAATCTTTTATCTTTATGTCTGGTTACGTTCATACTTTATAAATAGTAATTATATGTAAATATATGTTGACATTTCTAAAATTATTTGTTTATTTAGATGCATGCTGATGATTTTAGAAAGAACAAATATGGTGTTGTTAGTGCGCTGAGAGATGGTGGTTACTCAGATGACATGACCCTAGCAGCTATTGCTGGTATCATTCCTTTCTAAAGCTTTTGAATATCTTTTGTGAGCTTAGCAAACAGAATTCTGAGATAGTATTTTGTAAAATGGAACCCTTGTCTTTTGCAGAATGCAAGTGGCAAACATTTCTTTATTGCAACATAATTTAAAGCAAAACCCATCTTTTATGATAGTGGAATTAAAATGTGTAGATTTTAATTCTAAAATCTACTTTGATGGATACAAAAATTGACATCAAGTCACTGTGAATGAATCCTAACTGACTGCAGTATTTTGTATTGACAAATCTGTATTTTACTGTGTTTGACCATGCTCCAGGTAAAATCAAGCCATCCTATAGCTTTGATGTGCGCCTTTTATTTTACTTTATTTATGAACTATTATGATTGAGTAGAGAGCTCATATCTATTGAGGTATCATTGTGCTTTATAGGGCAACATAAAAGACTTATAAGCTCCCCACCAGTTGCAATCTTTCCGCACCCTCTTGCAAGTGATCTAAGTTTCTCAAGGTATGCCTAAATTTCACTTTTTTAAAAAAAAAAAATTAGGAGCATTAACTTGCAACTTTTTTCAAAAGTTTTTTTTTTTTCAGAAAAATGTTTGAACTATTAATTCTCATACATATATTTTTGTTTCCGTCTCTTTTCAAATTTTAATACAGATACTGGAATTACCTGAGGAAGCAGACATTTGTTCTTGAATCGTACGTGACAAAGGTCAATTGGTTTATGAACCGTGCACTGTTTTTGGTACACTGCTACCTCTCTTGGGCTTTTGTTTTCCCCTATTTTATGGTAGCGGTGCATGTGGTGGTGTTACTCCGAGCACTGTACACTAGTGAAAGCTCATTAAAGGAAGCCTCTGCCTCCTCATGTGGTTAGTGTACTATAATTATATGAATAGAGCTAAATCATGGGTGTTACAAACTTCATTTGATATTTATGTTGCTGCATTGTTGATCAGGTCTGTTTCTGGCTAGTCTTCTGTTAATCTGCACACTTTTGGAGCTCATATCAATGTGGAATTTGACAAAAGTGGAAATTCAACTGTGCAATTTGTTAACTCCTGAAGGTCCACGAGTCTGCCTGAATTCATTTAACTGGGGACTTGTAAGCACTTTTATATGCTACATTCTCTTCTCAAGTATATAAAGTGGCAATGTCCTCTATGCCTAGAACTAAAGATTTGGTAATACATGTCATACTCAACACTCAAGTATTGGTCGGTATCAAGCCTATTCTATTAACTATTTAATTGATTTGGTATAACTTGATTTCTGTGTCTTCTTATGAATGCTTCGAGATTGTTTCAAGCCCAAACTAAAATATTATGTACGGGAATAGTGGTGTTTCAAGGGATATCTCATATCTGTTCTTACATAATTCACTGTCTGCAATCTTTCTCAACTCTCTGATATTAAACTATGCATGTGTAGGTGTTCCTTGCTGTATTAATTGACAATTTCATGTTCCCGATATCCGCCTTCCGCTCTTACATTACACAGTCAGTAAACTGGTCGGGTATACGGTACTATTTGAAAGACGGAAAAGTAAGCAAGGTACGCTCTCATGAAATAGTTTTAAATTGTGTTCTTTATATGCATATTAAAACCAGAACTTAATTTCTGTTGCCTCTGAAACTGCTGTCAGTTAGACGCTCTTACCTTGTTTATTTGATCCATAACCCAGTCATACCATAATTGAGGCATAACATAATCTTGTATACTGATACTTTTGGTTTACATTGCAGATTGAAAGACTAAAGAAGACTGGTTCAAATTATACATACCTTGCAGGGAAGCGTCTTCATGGGAAAATTATACGCCCTCCTAGAAATTCATTTTTTAGCTCTTTGTGTAGAGCTTTGGCACAATGGAACCAGCCTAAGAAGAATGATATCTTATAGATGCAACTTGGGAAAATATAAATTTTGAAGCAAGGCTTCTATCTCTATTCTTTTATGAAGCATTTTGTATATTATCTGTCGTTTACATTGGTTTATTCATAAAACATATAGGTTGTAGATTTAGTCTGATTTATTATCGAGGGGCTGCAATTGAATTTACTTCATAGTGCTTGTAGTGTGTAGTCTCTGCATATATACACACAAAACAAAATTGTATATTTCTTTTTTTGATTCGTTAATCTTTCATGAAATATGTCAGATGTTTCTTTTAAATATATACAGACAAATCTTACAAGGTTAAATAATTATTGTTTCTTATAATAGATTATTTCCCTTTTCTTTCATTCTTTTGAAACCTTGCAGATGTACCCTATAATTAACAATAATTTAGTAAAAGCTATTCAGAGTATAATTACAGATTGGTACTATGACACAGTGAGGTCATAAAAGGTATAAACATATACAAAAGTGTATCATATGTGCACAAGTACAGAGTAATGGAAAAGAGAAACAGGCGTTTGATAATTGTAGGAATTTTCTTTGAATATATTTAATTATGAAGGATCATGTCGATAGATATTTGAATACAGTACACTGAGTTATTTTGATTAATTAATTATGCTTCTTGAAAAATCACAATCCTAAATAAAATATATCCTCTTCATTAGTGATTATCATCACAGGTATTGTTCATCATATGAGCTTAATTTGTTACATTGATTGATTTTCATTATTGATATTTAGTACATTCCTTTCTTAATTATTTAAAACGCATTGAACTTTGTTAACATGTATCTCTGTTTTAGCTGGTAAATTATATATGTGGTTAGATTGGACTTTGTAAAATCGTCTAGGCGGATTGTATTTCTAATTGAGAAAAATGTTTTCATCTACAGAACTTTGTTCATGTTATGTTCACAGATCTTATCTATTTCCCGTTTAACTGATTTTAACTACCTCCGGTCCCCACCTTCTAATGGGTCTCATCTCCTATTTAAACATTCCAACCCCAATTGTGTATTTCCTTTTTTGAACCTCATTTTCAAAACTTTCCTTTCCGATCAGATTTTCTCCGCATTTGAGGCAATTTCCTTCCTCTTTAGAATTTCGCATCTCTATTTCGTCGTGATTTCATTCAAACTAGTCGCGATTTATTTCCTCTTTAGAAATCGTCTCTATTTCGTCTCTATTTTGTTGGTGTCTTACATTATTTATTATTGATTTTTACAGTTCGTACAGGATGGATTTTGATTTAAATGAAGATTTGAGAAGTGATATTTCTACCAATAATGAATTTGTAGAAAATAGAGTTGTACAATTGGATTTGAATGCAGAACCAGACGTATTGGTAACTGTAGTAAGTGAAGGATCAGGAGAGTCAGAGATTCATCCATGGAATTTGAATGCACCAGCAGAAGGAGTTTCAGATTTAGTAGAACATGGATTAGAAGAATGTGATGAATCAGAAAAATCCTTAGTAAGTGCTCCTGGAGTTGGTGATGACTTTTTTCCGTTGAAGAAGAACACAATTTTTTTAAACTTTATGATTTTCAAACTGGGTTTGGGGTATGCAAGAAAACAATTTACAGAAATGGTGATACCGTTGTCGGTTGCCGTTTTCAATGCATTAAATTTAGAGGAAAGCATGAAAAAATTAAAGAGGGTGAACGTTTTCCAAAGAGGCGGAGACCTTCTGGAAACTCAAACTGCAAGGTGTTTATGAAAATACAATATTCTAAACTGATTGGATCGTGGCGAGTGACGAAGTTGCATTTAGAGCATAACCATGATCTCACTCCAGGTTCTGCCTTTTAATCCCAGCCTATCATTACATTCCAAAGAGATTCAAGGACATGTTGAAATTTAATTCAGACCAAGGGTTGCCTACAGCTGATAATATTGAACTTGTTTTAAAAATGGCCAGTGGTTATTATAAGAGTACCTTTTCACGGAAGGATGCTCGAAACCACATTGACAAGTACAAGAGGAAAAAATTGAGGGCTCTTGGTTGTCATGATGCTAATCTGCTAGCTGATTATTTTGAGAAGCAACTGTGTGATTCAAACTTCTGGTATACGTACAAGCATACGAATGATGCACATTTATGGAATATCTTATGGGCAGATGGACGTGGTCGTACAACCTACAAATATTATCATGATGTCGTTGTTATGAATGCCACATACCTTACAAATAGGTAATTTCTTTGTATCAGATCTAGTCATCTATATTTATTTACATATTTCATTAAGTATTTCTATAGGGTTTATTTGTTATTTTACATGTTTGATTTAGTATTGTTATATGGTATTTATGTCATTTTACTTGTTATTTTGGATAAAGTATTTTGTTAGATAAATTGGTCTTGTTTATAGAATGTATGTGATGTTTTGCATCACATAGCCATAATATACATGATGTATGTGATATTTTGCAGGATATATTGTGTTGTTTTATATGATGTATATGATATTTTATAGGATATAATGTTCATATTTGCACAATTGATTTGATTGTTTTTTTTTTTACTTTCAGGTATAACATGACATTTGTTTTATTTGTCGGTGTTAACTATCACTGGCAAACAACCATTTTTGCTTGTGCCCTGCTTGGAAGAGAAACCGAGAAAGACTACATATGGTGCGTGGAGAAGTTTGCTGCTTGCATGAACGGTGTCAAACCAGGTATATCTTGATAGATCAGTGCCCGAGTATTGAGAAAGGTGTTAGGTATGTATTGGGAACTGATATTGTCCATAGATATTGTGCTTGGGACATTATTCATAAGTTACCATGGAAGTTTGGGGGTCAGGATGATAAGGTCACTTTAACATATTTGGTGAATGCAACTGTATACGAAGCGAAAACTCAATCATAGTTTGAAGAAAGTTGTAGGAAGTTAATGGTTGAGATTGGATATGAAGATGCACCGTGGTTTAAGAGCATTTTTAGACATAGGTATAAATGGGTGCCAATTTTTCTCAATGACAGATTTTAGGCTGGGATGAACATCACCCAAAGGGTTAACAGTATGAATTCATTTTTTGACAATTATCTCAGATCCAAATCAACTCTTGCTGAATTTGTTGTCAACTTTGAATCTGGTTTGAGTAGAATTTTGCAGAGAGAGCATTATCTGGACCATAAGGACAAGAGCACAGCACCTGTGCTAATCTCAGATTTAGAATTGGAGAAGCAATTTTGTCGTGTATATACGAACAAAATATTTTATAGGTTTCAACATGAAATTATATAGTTTTTGAATCTAACTTGTGTTTTTAGGTTGCAACTAGATAATAATACAAAGGTTTATGAAGTTCAAGATATGTCTGGAAATAGTTTTGGTGTTCAGTACAAGGTTGATTTGAAGCAATTTTATTGTATTTGCAAAAAAATTGAATCATCTGATATTGTGTGTGCTCACTCGATCATGGTTTTGAAGCATGAAAAACAATTGTATATTAATGATAAGCACATACTTGATCGATGGAGGAAGGGCAATTTTGATTTTACTCCTGCTCAGTGTCATGATGGTAGCAGTGTTGAAATTAATAGGTAATATTCTAATTTCTAAATGATTTATATTTTAATCAAATTAGTTTCCTCCCATATCTTAATGTTAGAAAAGTTGTAAAAAGTTATAATCATAATTTTTAATTATTATTGTTTTTTTTTGTAAAATTAAAAAAATGCAAACTTAAATATAAGTTGAAAAAAATGATACTTTTATGACATATCATGTCTAACTTATTTATTTTGACCAAAAGCTTGTGAATGGCTTTTGTTGCTTGTAAGAATATCTCTTCTATGAATTACTTATTCAAATAATTGAAACATATTCAAGAGCCCAATAAACTAAAAGGTCCCATTATTTATATTATCAAGCCCGAAGGCCCATAATTAAAATCAACTCCCATCTCCAATTTCCCCCGCCCCCATTTATACTTTCTTTACAATCAAGCTCCTGATTTTGTACAAGGTACTTTCACTTGATTATTGGATGCATTTTCATTAACAGACAGCTTTATTTTAATTGAGTGTACCATAAATGCCATTGTTAGCGGGGAAATTAAGGAAATTAGTATATTTTATTGTCATAAATCAATTCGCTATTGCTTTTCTCACATGTGGTAAATACTACATTTATATAGTTATGTCATAACTCAGATTTTTATCATCCAGAGCGTGATTATAACATTATTATTGCACTTTTCTTTGGCCCGTCAACTTACGTCGTCAACGGAAATGAAAATAAAATAACAAAACGAAGTCAGCTACAAAGCTCAGTAACCGATTATTTAACGACACACTTCTTTATAATTGACTTAATTTAACAACCATTCAAATAGACCGTATTAATCCATACAAATTCACATCAAATTATGCAGACATATTTCATCGGCGATATCACGTAGGTCTAGGTTATCCATAAAATAAGTCACATCATTTTCAACCATCGAACTCGACTACGACTAGAATTTCCCGCATATCGGTCCCGATCATGACTAGCAGCCCTTGTGTATCGAACAAATCAAATTCCAACCTCAAACCCGCTATCCCGTTAAATATGTCATTATAATCCAATATGCAATACCAATATTCAAATCAACCATACAAAATGAAAACACAGATTATAGAGAAGTCCAGTTATCTGATAGCGAGATATTCAGAATTTCAAATCAGATTGCAATGACAACTCAGAATCCGTGCGACGTAGTCATAATTCAAATTAGATATACAATCAAAGAATAATCAATATTTAGAAAATCTATCACAGTGTTAAGATGTATATTTAGTTTAAAGAACTTGCGACAATGCAAGTATAAAATAAATAATTAGATTATAATTTGTCAGTAAGTACAAATAGGAGATAGATACAAATCATACCGAGTCCAATAGTTTGATAAATTGCTGATGAGTTTGCCACAAAAGCAGGGTGAAATGAAAGAGAATTAAATAAATTAAGGAGGCGGTTATTATAATCTTAAACAGAGATCGGGAATGCAGGGAAATTAGTAGGAGGCAGAATAAATGAAAATAAATGGAACGGTTTCAATTAAAACACAGGAGGCTCCAATTTATAGAGCGAGCGAAATATAAGCGGACAGGGAAATAGCGAAGTTACTATGCATAACTGCCTTTTACAAGGCGTCGTTTCCACTTTTATTTTTTTATATTTACTGTCTAATTATATAGTTAATCAAAATATGTAAAGAGAAGGCGGCATAGACAATTAAATGTTCGAGATTACATTCTTATTTAATCACTGGAAAAAAAATGGAAAATAAATAATTGTAGCAATTAATATTTACTATAGTTTGTTCATCTACACAAATTAATTTATAATTCTTCAATTAAATAATGAAAGAAAGGAAATAAAAAGTATTAGTTTATAACCAAATAATTATAATTTAGATATTAGCAAATTAAATTCTTACTAGTTATCCCTTTATATTTTCATTAACACAAAATATTTTACTAAAAGACCAACGATTTTCTTTATTACGAAAAAAGAAACCTTGTAAATATAAATAACAGTGATTCAATTTTTTTGGGATGTTACAGGGTAGAATATATAGTCTACACATTTACAATCAAGAAATATTCAGGAATCCGAAACTTAAAACAGATACTAGTTTAAAAAAGGACGGTTATGTGCACTAAATATGGGTAAATTGAACCGATCTTTTTATTAATCGAAAATAAAAATAAAAAATATGGCGAAAGGGGATCGTTTTGGTGGAAAATCGAAATCTAGAAAAAATGAGATGGTTTATCCCGTCTAGCTATAGTGTCTAGATGGGATAAACCATCCCGTCCTGTTAATCTTGATCCTAATTAGCAATTTAACTTTAAAAAATATCTTGGACGGGATAATCACGGGATAGATTATCCCGTTCAGTACTGTAGCATTTTTTTAAAAAAAAAAATCATTCTCTTAAATGAAACCAAACCAAAAAAAAAAAAATACTATAGTGCTGGACGGAAAAATCTATCATGTTCAAGATATTTTTTTTTTTCTGCTTAAAGAGATTAGCGGAGCACTAATTTGGACGAGATGGTTTATCTCGTCCAGACACTGTAGTTAGATGGGATAAACCATTATGCTTTTCCTAGATTTCGATTTTCCAACAAAATAATACCCTTTCCCGATATTTATTTTATTTTATTTTCAATTAATAAAAAAATCGGGTAAATTGAAACCCTTTATTTAAAGAAGTAATACTTATCTATATTTTTATATGTTTTGTAGAGAAATGTAAAATTGACTCCCAAATTTTATAAAAAGAGCTTACATGTGCTGGCTCATCCATCATATTGAGTATTGACCTCCATCTAAAAGAAAAATAAAATGCCTCCATCGTCAAGTTTTAACATATCTCACATTAAAAACCTATAATGCACAAATACATTAAAAGCCTCACTCAAATTTTTTTTTTTTAAACATTTGTTTCATGTGGTCGTTTGGATTTTTTTTATGATTTTTTTTTTGTAGAGTTATGCAGATTTGATCATCAACTTAGACATTAAATTCAAAACTAACTAGTTGTTTTAAAAAAAAAAGATAAATTAAAATATTAGCATTTCATATTCGAAAACTTATGTTAGTCATCCTATGAGGGTTGATACCGGGACGAGTGTGGGACTGGAAAAGGAAAATCATATAATTAGTGATGACCATATTACAACCTTGCTCTAATATTGATGCAGGGACAGAGGAGAATTGGAGTGTAGGGATAAAGATAATTATTATTTTTTAAATACCCAAATCACCATAATTACTGGCGATTGAGAAACTTTCAGGGCGATTCTGTTTTTTTTTCCCCGAGAAAAATGAGGAGTAATTGAGTAGTAATTGAGAAGTAAATTGTTCATCAATTTTGTAATGATTAATATAAAATTGATATAATATAAAATCCTGATTAATTGACATAACAAAACAGAGACACTATATTAGTTCAACTAAAAAAATGAGGAGCATCCTTCTTTTAGACGAGTGTATATGAATGTTTCAACAATTGTACACGGTTTTACTGTATGATCCGTGTGTGATAAAAGAAATACAAATTTTTTCACATCATCGATATGTGTATTCCTATTATAATGCATCTCTATCTATTTTTTCAAAATCATTTCTTACATTTTTAAAGCACATGTAGGTTGTACATATATTTCTCTGAGACATCTCTCATAAACAATCGAGACTAGGATGAGAGATAAGGCAAGAGAGACGGTATTATCATCGAAAAGGCGATCTCTCACGAAGAAACTTCAAACGGGCGTATCTCGGCACTCAAGTGTCCGATTCCAGCATATGATCACTTTTTGGAAGAGTGCAGTCAGAATTGCAAAAAAATAAAGGAAAGAGTTTCAAAACTTAAGTTTCCGATTAAGATTTTTTTGGTTTAATTTTCGATTTTCTTATCATTTACCGTACTCTTTCTTAGCCATTGTTCATGTAAATGTGTGAAGTCTCAGATCTGAAGTTTTTTTGGTTATATTTTTATTTTTTTAGTTCACATATTTTCATTTTAAAATTTAGTTTAGCTTTTTTGATATTCAGATATAAAGTGTGCTATTAGAAAAACATATCACTTTGAGAAATTAGTTTAGTGTTTTATCAAACAAATAAAAAAAAACATACTCTAAAAAAAGTAAGTCCATCATAAATTCTGACGGTCGGGACATTTTTAAAAATAAAAAGACCAAGGGACGGGGGCAAGTTTGTAAATTTGTAATTTTTGAAGGATATTAGAAAATTTAGGCATGGAAGGAGCCATAATAATATTTCGGCTCTACAATGCAAAATATTGCAACGTCTAGGCTAACTCCAACAAAAAAAGAGAATAAGGCAATAAGTACACCAGAATTTTTGTAGTTAGCATTCTAATAAATTAAAATTTGGTCAGATTTCTTTTTTTGAAAACTTGGTAGTAGCTACCAAGGTTCGTGAGGGGAAATCGAACTCTCGACCTTTGGGTATAACAACTCTAGAACATCTTTCTAGCCAATTGTGCTACCTCCCCTTTCTCAAAATTTGGTCAGATTTCAAAAGTTATCAGCCATGGTCCTTTAGTCCGTGCATCAAATTAAACTAGTGCGCAGACTAAGAATGAACCCCAATTAATACGCATACTGCGTTGGCACATCAATTGTTATAGCTTTGTCTTCTCATGTTTGTGAAGTTTTATTAGAAATTAAAATAATTTGGGTACAACATTCTGTGGTTTCCTTAGAGACTTGTTACACTACACGTGTTATACTATTAGAAAAGGACACCAACATAATTTTGATTGAATGGATTAGAACTGCTTTGACGGAGAAATGGTAAATAGATAAGGACAAGAACAAGATTTTGATTGAATGGATTAAAAGTAATTTCTTCTTACCTTTGTCAGGTGATGCGCAATTCAATATGCGCACTAGATACGCACCAATTCAATTTGATATGCAGACTGAGGATACTTGGATGGTAGCTTTTGAAATATTACTAATTGAATAATCTAACAACTAACAACTAACAACCAATTAATAATCAAGTATTTAGTTCCAAACGAGTTGGAGTAAGTTAGAAATGAAATCCAATCACAATCAATATTAATTAATTAATTTTGATTTATTAGAGTACTAACTAAAAGAAATTCAGATAAGTACAATGCTGTTTGATCTAAAAAAGATAAGCTGAAAGGAATATTTTTTCTCCAAATAATGGAGCTGAAATTTTTTTCGGATCCGGTAAATCAAGCACACAACACAGACGTTGCAACTTTAAGGTCACAGAGGATCCGATATATGAGAAGGGAATGAGTAAAAAAGTGCTATTAGATCCTTGAAAAATCGGCTCCCTTCAAAATTTTCTTACAGCTCCTTCTATAGTTCTATACCATCTAAATCCCAGAGTACTTATTCTAATACCTTATATATTATTTTATATTAATTTCTGTAAATACAAAAGTCTGATTTGCAGCCTACTAACCCCATCCTATGGTCTTTCAATTCCAATAAAAGATTGTTATAGTGATCCAAGAAAATTTTAATTGGGCCCTACGTGGGAATAGAATCAACACTGGATATTCTACGCCATGTCCCATGTGCTTAGATTTGGAATAATTTATAAAGCAGAATAGCATCTCGCCAGTTGCCACCCTGACCAGTGACCACCGCAGCCTAGTAGAGTGAATTCGGATCCAGGGAAGTAACCTAATTTTTGGGTTTTGGATATTAAATAATTAGTCTAAAATTTTATTTAGTCTAAAAATTTATTTAATATTAATCTAATTTTATACTATTCTATTTTTTAAAGTAATATTATATTACATTTAATATTTAAACTAATATTATATTTAATACTATTTTAATCTAATATTATATGTATATAATACTAATAAAATATTTTATTTAATACTAATTGACTACGTGTTTTTTTTCGTGCCATTGCCCATAGAAAATCTCACTCCTTCCATTTCCTTTCTGAACGGTTCTTTTACTCAAAAACTTTTCGTTCAAGGAAACTGGTGAAGTCTTTTTTTTTACTTGTATGACCCGGGAACCACTCTTTTGACTCTGACAGCGAGCTCTTACCGTGAAGCTTCGCTTATTTTATCATTCCTCTACTATTCTAAATTTCTAATTATACATAACCAAATTACATGCACAGCAGTCGAGATATGGTTTTACGCGACTTCTTTTACAACATCAGTATCCAAAGTTTATTTATCAAATTAATCAAAATTCAATTCATACTTAACCAGCCAATTATAGATCCACAATTTTTTTGATAAGATCTAGGCAGACTAGTGAAGTCGATAGAATCTGTCAAGTCGGTTTGAGTTAGACTTATATTCTAAATGGGTATTCGGCAAGGGGTAGAAGATTAAATTTTAAGATGCACTAAGATGAGTCCGTTTGATAATAAAATTAATTAGAAGAGTTATTTTTTTAAAGAGGTCTCAAGTTAGAAAAAACCGTTCAAGTTATGTAGAATCAAGACTTAAAATAAGAACATCTCGTGAATATTTGTCCCAAATCAGAGGTGTAAATTTTTAAAAGAAGACATGCAAGCTCAGTATATATAAGATGTAAATTCTCCTAAAAAGAAAACAAAAAAAATACTAGATGTAAATTCAATGGAAATATCTTCATTACCTTCCCAATTAGATAACGACATAACGTGGAGAGATGGAAAGTAATAAATGATATAACTTTTTATAGGGCTGTGCTGTCAATGGATTGGATTCGAATTACATATGAATTCAGATTATATTAATTGATAACCCCAAATTATTTCATCACAACTCCCAACTGAAAACTGTGTGAGCCCTCTGCCCAACGAGTCCATATCCTCTAAGGTAACACAATATTTCGATTCAGATCTCGACCGTCGATCAGAATCAAGGCCAAACTGACCTCAGGTGGAATGAACAGGGCCGTTAAATAATTGTGCGGATTCTGATCTAAACATAAATATTCTGTTACCTTAGATGACATGAATTCATGCCAAACTGCCAGAACCGTCCGTAGCCATTGATGTCATGTGCATGCCATGCGTCAGAAATGGGCCCCACCAACTTGTCTCTAGTCTCTACCACCAGTCAGAGAACGTGCCGCCAAACCCCTCAGGCCCTCACCAGGTCTGTCGGAACAAACCAGCTCGGGATCGGCTGGTTGCTGAGACACTTAAACCGAGTCCTCTCCAATTGTACGGGCTGCATTCCAGGTTATTACAAGGAATTTCACCGTCTGATCTAAATCGGACGGTGTCTTATTATCTGAATCTTAGTTCCCTATTTTCTGGCAGATATGTTAATGTGCATAGCGAGAGACCGTTCTACCTAAATCGTACGGCCTAGATTACATTACGCCGTTGTTTTACCAATACCTACAGATACAGCGCCTCATTTTTTTTTTTTTTTTATTTAAAAAAGGTAACATTAATCAGGAAATTTAATAAATATTTTTGACGAAAAAGGAGGTTTAATAATTAATTAATTGGTGTAATTCATAATTTTCTCTGGCTTTCTTCTATTTTTTCGGCTTACCGCTAAGATCTGAACAGAAGCATAAGACAGCCTAGCACATTCCTGTAGCCTCTTCTTTCCTCGTTTCTCAGTTTCAATGGAAATTTGAGGGAAGGGCTTGGTCTTCTTCCATTTTTCAAAAAGGGAAGTAGCTTTCTAGCGAGCGAGAAGGAGAAATGGCGGGGCTGGAAGTAATTGATGTGGCATTGGCCTCTTTAAGTAGAGCTTTCTGCTCTCCTCTCGCCCGTTTTGTTCAGATCCAGGTTCCAAAATTTTCGGTTGAATTTGTTTGTTTTTCTCAAGATTTGCACGTATACCCTGCTAAGTTTATGAATTCTAATTTGTATTTTTTGCTCTTATCATTTGGAATCAGATCAAACAATAGTTTTCTAAGTGAAATTATGTTTTCAAGGAATTCTATGCATATGTATTCCTCAATTCTAGAGGAACATACTCTGTTTGCTTATTTTGCTTCAACTAGTGGTGTTTTTCTTGATTAGTTGGTGCTTAAAGTTGAAAATGATTTTGTTATTAAGCTTTGTATCAGTTTTATGGAGTGTATTAGCAGTACCCATTTATGCTACTCATTATTTGGTTCTGCTATGGTTCCAGTGAAAGGTGGTCACCCCAGGATGAGGGCTGGTCTGACAATACTAGCAGTACATATGATCTTACCAGTACAACTGATCAATTTTTCCAATCCAATATTCTTTTATTAAGTTAGATGAGTTATTGATGATGGATTTTCAATGTTATTTTATCACTTCTTAAATTTTGAACTTGCATACTTTCTGTTTCTAATATTCATTCACTATTAAATTTCAGGGATGTATGATTTGTTTGACCCTTGCTCTTGGGTGGGCTTTTGCTGCCTCCGTCAGGTATTTGTTATAAGACTGCTAAATTGGTAGTTTCTCTACTTCATCTGGTAGCATAAACGGAATGAACGGATCCTATACCAGCATGTAAGGATCTGAATCAGCTAGTTGCATACTGTTGATCCCACTTTCATCAGAACTTTTTTGTTCTAGTTTGTTGTTTAATAATGCAAATTGAGGCTCAATGAAGACTCATGGCGCTCGTTTGTGCTTAAATATTGAACCTCGGCCAAGAACCTGTGGCAGAATCTATTGAGTATTGACCATATTGTGGTGATTGTTTGTATGATATAAGATAATTCTTTCTGGCAGGAACAAGGCTAGAAGACGTATAAAACAAAGTATAAATAATGGTAATAGTTTTGCATTCCTATGCGACGACATAAGTGACCTGGAGCATTCTGCTCAATTGAACTTGCCTGCGGTATCAGTTGTCATGCCTTTAAAGGGATTTGGTGAACACAATATGCAAAACTGGAGAAGTCAAGTGCGTGATGTTTTACTTTCCATAATTTCACTAAAAGGCTCATATAAATATATAGTGCACTAAGAAGTAAAATAGGTTTAAAAAAAGAACCCTGGCATTGACCAACAATAGATTGGTACTAGGAGATGAAAATGCACTCCTAACCCCTTGATGCATATGTCAAACTTGATAAATATTGTATTAATTGTAGCAGCATTTCATATTTCTCCTGTTCTAATCTGGTGAAAAATCTTAATTCAGATAACTTCTCTTTATGGAGGTCCTCTTGAGTTTCTCTTTGTAGTGGAAAGCACTGAAGATCCAGCGTATCATGCCATTTCTAAGCTGATCTCAGATTTTCAGGTAAGATCCATTGTGTCCCTCCTCTTGTGGTATATAATAATTTTTTTATTCAGTTGTGTAATTTTGATTCTTCATGGTATATTGCATTGTATTTATTTCAGGACAATGTCAATGCGAAGATTGTTGTAGCTGGCTTGTCAATGACATGCAGTCAAAAAATTCACAATCAGTTAGTATGTAAATGACTCATCCCCTTCTAGACCTAGCATATTTTACTGTTTGTTGGAGTGCTTGATCCACCTCATTTTAATATCTGGATTATATTATACAATTTCAGATCACATAATTTTAATCCATATAATAGGGTTTAATAAATATTGCAAATTTTCTGGTAGGATCTCTGCTTCTTGGGTAAACAAAATTTAGAAAAAAAGGAAAAGAACTATGTCTATGCATGATATTGAATGACATGCTTGCCTAAATAAATGTTTAAAAATGATTGTACCATTTATGCTAGTGCTGCTTAGCTGGGTTTAACAGTTGCTAGATTACCTTTACTTTAACAATGTTGTTATCATTAGATTGAAAGGTATTGTTCTAGCAAGACATCGCCTTTTCTGGTATCTGAACAGCTTTTCTTTCTCTGACAGGTTGGAGTTGAGAGAATGAACAAAGATACTAAGTATGTGCTTTTTTTAGATGATGATGTCAGGCTTCATCCTGGTACAATTGGAGCCCTGACTGCTGAAATGGTGAAGAAACCTGAGGTACACAGCAATATTTCTCATGAAATATGAGCAACAGGCCAATGAGCGACTACTTTCTGTTCTCATTTATTTATTTCTCGTACAGAGTATACTATTGAGATTTATTAGTTTAATTGGTAATTCAGTAGCATACTTCTCTTCATATGTTGCAGATATTTATTCAAACTGGCTATCCACTTGATTTGCCTTCTGGAAGTTTGGGCAGTTACTGCATATATGAATATCACATGGTATGAAAATCTTGAGACTTCCATTCTCTGTCCTTTGAATAGCATTTTGTATACTTCAAATAATATACTGTAGTTTAGGAGAAAGCATGTCTGCTTGTCAAAATATTTTAGTCATGCATTGCTTAGATGATAGCTCAAAATATCCTATCTTTTTTCGAGATGTTGATGCTTGCTTATTAAACAGCACAACCATATCTAAATATTTATTATTTTATCTGTAATATGTTGTGACTACAGCCTTGTTCGATGGGATTTGCAACTGGAGGAAAAACATTCTTTTTATGGGGTGGTTGCATGATGGTATATCTCTTATCTTTTAGAATGTTTAAGTTCATACTCTATTATCGTAATAATCTAATTTCCCCGCTTCTTTTTTACTAATTATTTTCTAACACTAGTTTTTATGTAGATGCATGCTGATGATTTTAGAAAGGATCTGTATGGTATCGTGAGTGGATTAAGAGATGGTGGTTACTCGGATGACATGACCTTAGCAGCTATAGCCGGTATGTTCATGAATACTTTATTAATATTGGGGGCTATTCTGTCATCTTTTGCTGACAAACATTTCGTCATTATAAACCAAAAATTTAATTTCTAATTTTATACGAGACAAGTACTATTTTTGTGTTTCTTTGTTAGTACCTTCAGATACTGGGAATGATTTGTGAAACTTGCTTCCTGTACTGCTGCTTGAAAATATTTGGTCCCAAATTGTTCTTTGGAATATGTTCCTTTTTGCTTAATTTATTTCGGTAATCAATATATACTTAAGTAGCTCTGATATCTTGAGATATTATAATTATTTTCTTAGGGCAACATAAAAGGCTTATCAGTTCTCCATCCGTTGCAGTCTTCCCACACCCTCTTGCTAGTGATCTAAGTTTCTCACGGTATGCCAGTATTTCATCTTCCATAGAGATTGCTCAAAGTAGTCTCCATACACATTTCCCTTATTTTTATTTTCATCTCTTTCAATGTCTTGACACAGATACTGGAATTACTTAATGAAGCAGACATTTGTTCTTGAATCATATGTGTCAAAAGTCAATTGGTGGATGAACCGTGCACTGTTCACATCACACTGCTACCTCTCCTGGGGATTCTGTTTGCCTTATTTAATGGCAGCAGTACATATTGCAGTTGCCCTTCGAGCACCATCCTCTAGTGAAAGTTCACTAAAGGAAGCTGCTGCCTCATCCTGTGGTCTGTACAATATCATTGAATGGTTAGACCTAGATCTTAGGTAATTTGACTTCTTCTAGAAAAGTATTTATTGTTGCATTAATTGGTGATCAGGTCCATTGCTGGCTAGCTGTTTGTTAATTTGTACACTTGTGGAGCTCATATCAATGTGGAACTTGACAAAAGTGGAAGTTCAACTATGCAATTTGTTATCTCCAGAAGGGCCACAGCTCTCCCTCGAGTCATATAATTGGGGACTCGTAAGCATTTTCTTACTTTCCCTTTCCAAACATTTTTTTAGTGCTAATATGAATTAACCCTAGAACTAAAGATTTACTAATGAGTGGGCTTACTAGTCAGAGCCTTTATTTCTAATTATTTATACTGATTTATTTACGTTTCAATTTATTTTAGTCGGTTTACCTTCTTTATGGGTCCGAGAATTGGCATATTTTTTTTTTTCATGCATTATTATTCAGGATGTGACCTTGAGTTTAAACATTGCTTGTAGGTGTTCCTTGCTTTGTTAGTCGACAATTTCTTGTACCCGGTTTCTGCATTTCGTTCCCACTTTTCACAGTGTATAAATTGGTCTGGCACACGGTACCATTTGAAGGATGGAAAAATAAGAAAGGTATATTGAGTCAGTTCCTTTATGTACCTGTTAGCTTTAATCTATATATGTGTTATCTACTATTGCTCCTGGTCAGGTACAGTACCATCCCACTACTTCTAGATGTGGCAAAATCTGACCTTCATACCTGCCCAACCTGTGTTAAACCCAAATCTGATCTGACCTGATCAACATGCACTGTAATTCAACTTGACTGAACCTGAGGTGGCCCAGAGCAGGCTTGGAATACTAGCTGACACATACCTGACTAGATATCAAAACCTAAACAAACATGTTTGACATGACACCCCAACCTGCTCAACTGATTTGACATGAATAAAATGAACCATTCTTATTAAGTGATAACCTAAGTCTCTACTATGAATTATCTGATGCCTGGAATCTGAATCCAAACCGAACCATCCATTCGCCACCCACTAATATTTCCCCTTTTTACTTTTCTATAATTTGTTTTCTTAATTGAATTCTACAAATAGAGCATAAAGAGGCATGCTCAAGTCTTGACATAAACAAATATTTTTGGCTTATTTGGCAGATCGAAAGACTAAAGGAGAGTGGTTCAAACTATACTGACCTTGGATGGAAGCATCTTTATGGCAAAAGGATGGGCCCTCCTACAAAATCATTTCTTAGTTCTTTGTGCAGAACGTTGGTGAAATGGTATCAACCTAAGAAGTATGATGTCTAATAGAGAAACGTGCGTTAGTGCTATATATCTGTTTCAATAGATGGTGCAAGTTTTGAGAAACTGATCCAAGCTTCTATTCTCCATTTATTTTTTCAGTCTGGCGTTGTTTCTACTATTTATTGTTCTGATTAATTTTCAGAAAAATGCAGAATCCGTTAGATTCAGTTTTGACTAATTCTTGTGGGATTGGGATGTTTTTGCTTGTAGGTGCTTGTAGCATGTCATCTCTGTAGTATTGTTATTATATTATTACATAATGTGGTGTCATTGGTGAAAGTCAGTTTTAATTTAAGGTGGCTTTAGCCGCAGAATATCATTCTTTTTAAGGTTAAGGTTTAGAAATGCTACTATTTTTTTATTAGTTCACTTTTGTCTTAGGATTTTGTTGGTGGAAGCTAAATTTGAACATGAGATGGATAGTTTGCTTGAACTAGTAATTTTGCTGTATGATCTATTTGGTAAGTTATGATATATGCCTTTTATTCTTAAAAAATATGTAATTTTTCCGTGGTTTTTATGTTATATAGTTTAAAGGACGTTGTTTACATAGTGGGCTGTTATTTAGAGTGAAAGATAGATTTTCTTTGAAATGCATGTTTTAGTTGTCACAAGTATCATTTTTAGAAATTTTTTACTATTTTTTCAGATAGGTAGAATCGGACATAAGAAGTGCAGTGTCCCGGGACGGGACCCTCGCCTTCTTTACTCCCATTCCCATATGGAGAAGAACTGGAGACCTAATGTTATGTGGCCAAGCCCTAAAATGTTTCAATCCAATATTGTGCCAAAAATTGATTTCTGGACTTGATGTGTCTGTGGTCCTCAAAACGGGGCCGAACCTGCTTGTCTATCGTTCCTTCAAAAGCAATGTGGTTTATCTGTTCGTCAAATTGTTCAATTGATTAAGTCAGCTTCTAGCTAGATTGATCACATCAAGTCCTGAAGCTATGAAGATAAAGGTTAAAAGAGCTGAGGAATTGGGGTTCAACTGTTCATCAACGACGTTCCTATATGCATTAATTGCTGCCAGAATAAAAACACTCAAAAAAAGTATGGGACTTTCACAGGAGGAGGTCACCTCTGTGTGATTGGTAAAGCTCCTATGGTGTTGAACAAATCAGAGTCCTTGGGTCACAAAATGGAGTTCCTGATGAAGGAAGCGGGTTGTGGTAAGATTGATGTGGTCTGAAATTCAGTTTTGTTTGATCTGAGCTTGGAGATGCGTTGCGGCTCATCCCTAGAAACCTTGTTCGGAAGCTTCTCAAGTCAAAAGAGTTTCCACTGTTAAATAAAGCTTTTTCTTCTTTAGCAAAATCAACAGAACAACAGTTTCAATTTTTTTACACAACGGGTGCACCTCAAATAAATTAACACAAAAAAGATAACCGAACAAAAGCAAGGCCATAAACTCTCCATATTTATTCATTGGAAAGAAAAAGCAACAGAGAGAAATTGTGACAATTTAGGTCAATTTTATACTCACTCAAGTTCAACACTTGTTCAAATTGAAAATCCAACAAATTGGCTATCAACCGTAGTAACAAAGATAACACAATAATAAACTTCCACGCGCGTTTGATGTACAATTTTAAAAAGAAAAATCTACTTGAGTAGTTGCATTCGGAGCGTGGCGATTTGCTTTGCGGGGTTCAGTCCCTTGGGGCAGGCATGAACACAGTTCTTTATGAAATGGCAGCGGTAAAGCTTGAATTCATCGTTTATATCCTCCAGACGCTCCGCTGTGTACTGGTCTCGGCTGTCTTGTATCCACCTATAAAAAAGGAAAACAGGTTTCAAAGACATTACCAATAATTAGGATTATTTTTTGAATTTCGTTTAAAAAAAAATTACTAAAACATTTATGAAATTTAAAATAAGACAAGTTATGAAAGGTTTGTGTGAAGAAAATTTAAAAATAAATAAATATTTTTGTAAAATAAAAAACATTACAATATGTATAATACACATAATTGTAGATAGCATGGATTGGTATGTACTATGGATTAATATTTTCATTTCAAAGTTCAAACAGTCAATTTGAACCATGATCTTCATATAAATATGCGCTTGTACATCAAATTTTACATTTTTTAACAATAATTTTTTGCTACTTCTTTTAAATAGGTAAAAAACAATTTAAAAGTAGTCATTTTTTACTTATCTTAAATGGCAGAACAGCATGTACCAAGTAGATAATACCGAACCAGTACCACTGGACACATAATTTATGCCATAAACAAAACAGAATTATAAGCATGTGGACACCAACCTATTGGCATGGAGTAGAGCGGCGGGGCCGAGGTACTTCTCGGGGTTCCACCAATAGCTGGGACAGGAGGTGCTGCAGCAAGCGCATAGGATGCACTCATACATCTCATCCAGCTTTTCCCGGTCAGCCTTGCTCTGTGGAATCTCCTTGGCTGGCTGTGGCGGTGGGTCCTTTCGCTTCAGCCACGGCTCGACGCTCTTGTACTGATTGTAGAAGTTGGTCATGTCCACCACCAAATCCTTCACGACGAACATGTGCGGCAGTGGCGTTATGGTGCTTGCTAGTGTGGTTAGATCAAGAGTTAGTAACATATATGGTACAAATGCATGTAACAGTTATAACAAGGATAATGGAAGTGATCAGTGATTTTTCTTTAATTTCATTCTATTTTTTAATTCGGTTTTCGCTGATTTAATTATTCTTTGAGATAAGTGTGACAGTTTATTTTGTTTATCTCCTTTTAAAAATACAAATTGATAACAATTAACAAGCATATCAATAAAGCTCTTGTCTAATCAAAGAATTACAATTTAGGACTCAAATGGGCATGTTTGATTTGAAGGAAGACAGATATTTTAGGAGAAAAAAGGTCATATTTGAGTATTAAAAAGAGAGTTCAAATATCTGTATATTTTTTTTTTTTTTACTTTTATCATATTTCTAATAACAAAAATTTAAATAGCTCTTCAATCTCCATCTTCCCGGTCCAACTTGGACCGAGCACGAATCTAATTATATTCCGCCTCTCATATCATACATCTATCAGAAAGAAAAGTGTGAATGAATGGGAAGTACCTGAGCTCTCTTTGTTGATCTTGGTGAGGCAAGCAAGGCCATTATCACCATCGACATTCATGGCGCATGAGCCGCAGATGCCCTCCCGGCAGGATCGGCGGAAGGTGAGTGTGGGGTCCATCTCATTCTTGATCTTGAGTAGCACATCCAGCACCATAGCCCCACATTCTGACAAGTCGACCTCGTAGTTCTGAAGCTTTGGTTGGGATGGATGATCGGGGTCCCACCTGTAAATGGAGAATGTCTTTAGGATCTTTTTCGTTGTCGAGGAAGCGGTAGCTGAGGTTGACGAGTGACTTGACTGGAGAAACCGTACTGCATTGATGGCGCTGTTGCCACGGCGAAGGAGAGCACGCACTGAAGCCATTGATGGAATGTTTGTTAATTTGCGTGGGGTGAAGAAAAAAAAAACAAAACTTGGAATTGTTTGGAGGAATGCACGACCTAGCAAGGTTGCCCACTTGGCCACTTGTGATGGCATATACTGCCCTGGTTTAGCTGAGTACTTGACTTGATTCCAGGTTAAAAAGAGCGGATTTGGTTTCTAATTAACTAAAAGAAGTGCCCTGGTTTAGCTGAGTACTTTGACTTGATTCCAAGCTTTAAATCAGAACCGTTCTTTTAACCTGGCACGAATCTCAAAACAGACCCTCTATCGCTTTTATAGGCACCGGATTGATTGAGTTTGACTTGGCTGGAATTAATCTGGGCCGTTCGTTTATATAAGTTGCAATTACTATTAAATATATAGTTGTTTTTTAATAAGACCCTTGTAAACTCCGATATTCATTTTTTTTAGAAGTTCCTTATAAAAAATTAAACTTGCATCTCTTTATAAAAAAGAGTAAAATAAAACCTTGACACAGAAGTTATAATTTTTTCAAGATGTTCAGGACTGTTAATTTTACCTTTTATATTTTAACGTGGTTGTACAAATCTCACATGTTCAACATCATTGATAGCATGTCTGTGTGGTAGAACAACCTGAAATTTTTATTAATAGAAAATATATTAAATAAATATTGAGATTAGAGAACGTTTTTTATTTTTATCGATAAATAGGGAAAACGTGATAGAAAATCACAGCCTCTGGCTATTATGGATTATCACTGCCAGAGTTAGCACTTAATTAACAAGATTAACCATTTTAACTAAAATATAAAAAAAATCGGAAAAAAACCCTGTCCGCGATAGATTGGAACGACCGAGAAAAAAAAAATCCTATCCGTGATAGATTGGAACGGCCAGGCACCAAAAAAAAAAAAAAAATTTGTCCGTGATGAACAGTAACGGTCAGGCGTGAAAATAAATAAAAAATCTTTTTTTTTTTTAACCTCTGGTCATGATAGGCTATCACAGCCAGCCCTTTTTTTTCCACCTTTGGCTGTGATAGATAGTAACGGCTAGGGTTTTTTTTTTTTCCAATTTTTCACTTGCGCAGTTCATTCTATCAGTTAGAATAAATGGTGATTAATTAAGCGTTAATGCTGGCCGTGATTTTTCATCACGTTTTTTCTATATCTCGAAAAAAATCAAAAGCGTTCTCCAATTTCAATATTTATTTAATATATTTTCTATTAATAAAAATTTCGGGTAGAACAACTCTTGGAATATTTAAAAACAAAACATTCATTACCAAAAAAATAAAAAGACTGCGAATAGAAGGTCCCGCAGGAATATTTAAGCACTTGTTTTTGGTTTATCATTCCAATCAATAGCTTACTCGATTAGATCTTTCTCTGTTGTCTAAAACAGGGGGCGGAGAACATGGTATTGACCTTTTTCTAATCTATGTAATGTACAATGTACCTATATATGATTATTATATGAGAGAAGATTATTTTTTAATGAGAAATGATACCTTAAAACTGATATTTCCCGTTGTTGGTGTCTATGAGGTCAAACTTCGCTCCATTTTTTTTCCTTTCATACAATACAAGCGATCAGCAACCAATCCACTTAAGATAACAGGCTCATAATTTTAATTTAGAATTAAGTTGACTCTACTACATCACAAGGTGGGGGTCCCAATTAGATATTACAAATTGGATTAAAAATAAACCTTTTAAAGTTCTAATCACAAGTTATCAAAAATAGGAATCCATTCTAAAAACGTAAAGGTATTAAATTTCACAGAGATTCTAGAAACAATCCACAGACGAATTATGATCTACTAAAACCATCCAATAGCACCACAGAAGAAGGTTATCTTGTTTCGGTTTTACCAACTACAAATTGATACAAACATAAACTAAGCAACTAAAAAGCCTTTAAAGAAGTGCATATCAATAAAATCAATGTACTGTACAACAACATATTGAGAAAAGAGAACAAAGCCCAAAGGTATAGTTAGGCAAGTGGTTGCGCCTTGAGTATAAATCGCAACAAAATAATCAATGCCATGAGAAAATAGTGTTTTGTGCATGCTAACAATCTGTAGGTTGCATGCACAATGTTTGACCTGGATGAGTCAACTTTGGCCTCCAAATGTGTTAATGATGTGTGCAACGGTAGCAACCACAACACCAAGTATAGCACCCGCAAAGACCTAACAAAATTCACAGATAGTAAGATAGTCTTATTGGCCTTTTTGCAAATTGGACCAAGTTTTATCATATTGCACATGATGCCCAATATTTCTCTTTTCTGGTACTTGCAATAGCATCAGATATCTATTATTTTGGGGTTATTTGCAGATAATGCAACCCTTTAGAAACAAACTCAATCAAAGCAACACATGACTAATGTACCACTGGTTTTCATGATCTAAAACCAGAATTCTTCAGTTCATACGAAGTTGGAACCCAACAGTCAGAAGTTAGGGATTAGGAGAAGAAGCTATTAAGTTAGCTGCAAGTTTGCAAATAATCGATGCAGTTGAATTATCCATCATATGAATATAGACGTTGGGTGTTACTTGAAAAATGATTATTATACACTTTGGGCTCTGTTGCAACTGAGAGAAACCTTTGGTGGCATTGGCAAAATTCCCTATACCTGCCAGTACTCGTAACTTTCAGATTTAGCACAAATATTGTTAAACCACCAATTATGCTCTCTGTTGGGTATTTTAGGCCAATCCAACCCGTATTAGACTTAGTTATAGAAATTACAGCTGAAAGCACAAGCTGAGTAAATATATAGGACTGATTTCCGCTGCATTGTATTCATACAATATAGCTAACAACTCTTAATTGGATTACAAAGCTCTTATTTGTTTATTATGTGTATTAGCAATATTAAATGATTGGTACCTTTTAGTTACTCCTTTACGTTATTCTACATTTAGTGTCCTTTAAGGTAAAGCTACAAATTTAATTAGTTATAATCAAAATCATCCCTGAAGTATATAATTAACAGACAACAACTAAATGGTTCTATATAAAATAGTTGAGAACTTTAAACATGGTGTAAAGTATAATGAAAAGTAAGCAATCATATATACAAGATATTATTGTGTGAAACTTTTAACATAATGCACCAATAAGAATTTTCAAAGAAGGAATAGGATGCAAACCTCAGGAGGCGTATGACCAAGGAGTTCACGCAAGGGTCTCGTGTCAGCCAAAGGATGCTCAGTTGGAAGTTCAAGTACTATCTGATTTAACACCTGGAGATGAAAAATGAAAAGGTTCAAAATGAAATATACTTTCTACCGGCAGTATCTAAGAAATAAAGAAGCTAAAATCTTGAGATGAAGGATTGACTTGTAATAACAACAGCTTGTAATGTAATATTTATAATAGCAGATAATAGGGGATAAAAGCATTAAGAATTCAAAGAGATGAAGGATTGACTAATAGTAACAGTAGCTTGTAATGAAATATTTATGGTAGCAGATAATACGAGATAAAGCATTAAAAATTTAAAGAGCTATGTTTTTAACCTCTGCCTGTCTCCCAGCATGTAACCTAACACCAAAAGCATCATACATCACCTGTCCAAGCCGAAAGGAAAATTTAGTTGTGATGGGTTACGGGAGGACAAAAATTGCTTAAATAAATAAAACAGGTACTTAATCACTAGCCATCCAAACTGCTATACAAAATTTAAAACTTGATTTTTGACTTTAAATCTCATATACAGTATCAATATAATAATTAATTTAATTAATTTTCCCAACAATCAGCCATCATATAAATTTTCTAAAAAATTTACAACTCCGCTACAACCTGTCCCAAGCCAGGAAAAGGAGTCAGGTTCATGATAGGCTTGGTGAGCCAACAGTAAAAAAAACAGCCTCTCTATGAAAATGAAACCCTTACAGATTGGGCGGGAGTAGTACTAGAATGGGTGACCTCCTGGGAAGTCTCTGTGTATCTGATTCCGGTTGGGTTTCATTTCTAGCCTACCCCAACTTGTTTGAGAATAAAGGCTTTGAAGAGTAAGAAGAAGAACAATCAGCCATCATGTGGCCTTCTCATTACCACGTAACCAGATTCTTTTATTTGTTATTTAAAATGTAGCGATACCTAATTAGAGTAATGCACAAAATAACTTATTGACCCATGGGCAGCATGTATATTGCATAAGATAAGGATCTTCAATTGGATATTTACAGCTCTAATGAGACCATTTTGGTTGTGATTATCCGTATAAGAAAACTAAGAGGTACTCACAACAGCAGCCAGTATCACAGCTGTAGCAAAAAAAGAGCTGCCAAAACCCTCACTGAACCCCACAGCCATGGCAAGTGCAGTGACTGTAGATGAGTGAGAGGATGGCATCCCTCCTGACCCCACAAGTCTCTTTGGGTCCCACCTTTTCTCCTTGTACCTAAAGATCATAAAAAATAATGAACAATGTTGCACCATTTTTTCAATAACTGGTATGTTGTCTGTCGAATCAAGGCTTTCAAACCAATGGTTTAGTTGTAAATGACCACTCATTTTATCATAATTGAACTAATTGCAAGTTTGCAACTGCATCTTTTGTACTTCAGAACAGTACAAAAAGAATGTCTATGCAGAGCAAGCATTAAATCATGATTTTGACCACAGGATCTTCTCTATTACCAGTTAGCTAAAATGTGTTGTTGTGTTCATAATAATAATCTGACACCAACAAGAACATTGGCAAGCTCTTTTCTTTAATGAAAACAATGCACACTACTTGACATGCTAAAGTTGATTATATTTATTTTCGCTTTTTTGCCTTTTAATTTGGTTTGATTCCCTTTGCTTTGTGTTTACTGATGGTACACCTTTTGTTTTCTCAGACTTGGTTATATGCTGGTAACCATACACAGTTATCAGCTAAAATAAAAGTAGTTACTGGTATTGAATTGCTACCCTTCACTTTTCTTTCTTGATTTTCATTTGATTGGCAATTTAGGAGCAAATTTAGTTGAAGTACAGAATAATTGAACTTCAATTAATGTTACTTCGCTTCAATTCAATGGAAAACCAAAAAGTACTCATAGCAGGTGTGTACTGGTACGGCAGGTATCAGAATCCTCGTGTAAACACCTACCATGTGATGATGAACTTGCCAGTCTGAGCGATTGCGAAGGCGAGAAGAGCGGAGATGAGAGGATAGTTGTGAAATATGCCGAAGTGAGAGAAGGAAGAAGAAGAGGCGGAGGAGCTGCCTAGCTCCGAGTCGACCATCTCTCTCACCATTTTTCACAAATCCCAAGTGTAGAGAATTGTAGATTCCAGAAAAGGGAGAAGGTCAGGAGGATGTTGCCTGGTCGTATTGGATCGCTTTCGAATTTGGAAAACGCACCAACGAAGAATATGCCGATACAGAGAATTGAGAAATGCTTATTTGCGTTCTAATCCCCATGAAGGTTTGTTATTATTTAGGATGTTGTATACATCCGTAGATCAGGAGTTGGCTAATTCTGTCGTGGTTAAAGGTAAAGTAGTGAACTAGTGATAAATATTTTAGTTCAAAAGTCCGCAGAGAAAAGCTTCATTAACGGATACTCATGCTAGTTAGAGTGCGATGTGCTCATCACAAAGGATTGGTGAGTACATTTCCAAAAGTCTATTAGGTTGGCTTCAAATGATTATTCCAAACAGTTGAAATCTATTTATTTCATTAGTGATGCATGTCAATGCAAAATTTTGAAAATCTCGAATTTATTTAGTACAAGATCAAAAGGTTAAAAAAAGATGAAAAATTGATACATAAAACTAGTGAATCGAAAAAATCTGCCCGAGTCAGACTCGACCCTGTCAAACCGTGAGCCACCCCGAACTGGCTCAACCTTAGCTAGACCCCTGAATCAGTCCGGACTAACCTTAGGGTCGGGTCTAGCAAGGGTTTGGGCCAATTTTTTGAACTAGACCCCCAACCCGGACTGGACCAAACTTGGATCGGACTAAACAAAAACATACATGTTTAGGCCAGAAACAATCCACTATTTTTTTTTTGTTTAAAAAAAATCAGACCCGGACCAAGACCCGTGCTAATTTTGGACCAAGGGTCTAACACAGGTTTGGTCCAACTCCCCCAAATGGGACCCGCCGGGCTCGACCCTAGCTAACCTGTAGACCCGTCGGACCCGAGGATCGTAGGAACCGTGGTCCAGGCGGGTTCGGACAGACAGGACTCGACCCGTCCCATTTGGTAAACACTACATGAAACAACTTATAAAATAACTTATATAATGTTCATTTTTTGACCGCTTGACTTTGTATTAACAGAAAATGAAATACAAATAATTATAGATGAAAAACAACTAATAAAATATGAAAAACAACTACTACAAGATAAAAGACAATCAGAAAAAGATGAAATACAATTAGTAGATGAAAGACAACTAATAGAACAAGAAAAACAATTGATACAAGATGAAAAATAACTAGTGGATCATAAAAAACAATAAGTAAAACATGAAAGACAACCAGTACAAGATGAAAGACAACAAGAAGAAGATGATAAACTAGTAGAAAATAAAATACAACTAGTAGAATATGAAAGACAATCATTACAAGATGAAATACAACTATAAGAAGATGAAAACAACTAGTAAAACACACAAAAAAACAACTAGAAGAAAATGAAATACATCCAGTAGAATAAAATGAAATATAACCAGTAATAGACGAAAGACAATCAGTAGAACAAGAAAGATAACTAACATAACATGAAAGACAACTAATACAAGATGTGAAAGACAATTAGAAGAAAATGAAATACAACTAGTAGAAGAAAACTAGTAAAACATGAAAGACAACAAGTAGAACATGAATTAAAGATAACCAGAATAAGATGAATAACAATTAGAAGAAGATGAAAGACTACCGATAGAACATGAAGGATTGCATGTGCAAGATGAATGAGAACTAGAAAAAAATGAAAAACCGTTGTTGTAAGCAATTTACTGTGCTGTTTGGCTAATTTGCAAAACATATAAACATTAAATTTTACAGTTTCTCTGTTTAAGATGTATGCAGATTTACTTGTTAAGCCCGAAGGTTAAAGCAAGTCAAAGATATATCATGACAAGTTGACGTGACAACTTTTACAAGATAATCGAATACATGATTTACTTGAGTTATAAGGAGTGATTTTATACATGATGATACGATAGATGATTCACACGAGCCATTTAGATTGTTGGATATTGATGAGATACTGAATCATGAAGATTACATAAGATCATAAGAGATCAAGATCATGAAGATTATGAAGATTACACTTTACCATTTTATTTTATTATTTTTAATTTATATCCAAAAGTATGGTAAAGTAGATCTAAGGTTGCAATTGCCTGAGTCTAACTGTTACATAGCTAGAAATTTGATGACTCGAAATGAGACTACTAACTTTTAGTATATATAAATATATACTTAGTTACCCTAATGCTACTCTGTCGGATTAGAAGTGCATAATCCTACCGTGTAGTAGTGTCGAGTGTTGATCTATAGGGATAGATCTTAGTAGTTTAACAACACTAATACTAGTTTAACAATACTAATACTAGTAAACCGCATGAAGAATGTGAAGATCATGTTGAGTTATTCATATCGACTTCAACATTTCATATCTTTGACGTTTGATGATATGTTGGATTGATGATGTGTTTCATATCATCACATAACATTATCGAAATGTTTATGCTGAACAAGAGGTGCATGTGTTTCTTCATGCAGTTCATGAATTATCGAAATGTTCAACATGTTGATGAAATGATAAATGTGATGAATTATCGAAATCATCCAACATTATCGAAATGATAAATGTGATGATAATGTTGAACATTTCGATCATGTTGACTTGAGCATCCAACATATCATCACATTTATATGTAGATCATGTTAAGTTGTTCGTATTTTTCTTTTGTTTCAGATGTATGCTGGACATGTCGTGTTTTTGCAATACAGTAGAGAAGGTCATGTTATGAGAACACTGGATGAATTTAACTTGGAATGACTGGATTAAATATTGGGATGTTTTGATTGATAATTACAAATATTGCCTACGGACAAATTCGTATTAGTTCTGGATCAAAATTTATTGGTACCTGGGCCCCCACCTAAGCTAGCTAGCACCTCGATCTATTTACTAGCGTTCATATCATATATATCTGCTATCATTATCTACTTAGATTTCTTTCACATCACTTTAAATTTTTTTCTAACATTTATGTAGCATGTCTCTCGTTGCTCATCAATCCAAGCATTTGGAGCATAAAAGAAATCCGACATCAGCTTGTTACTGTCACTATCAGTATATTTTTTTTATTTTTCTGGATAATTTTATTATCGGTTTGAATTTGAGGTTTTTTGGGGATTGAATAAAACTTTTTTCTTTTCTATTTTTTTATTGGTTAATAAAATTATGTCTGTGTTAACTGTTAATTGAAAAGTTTATAATAATTTATTATCTATTAAATGAAACTGTTTATTGGTATAGATTTATGTAAATTTTCTAATTTTTATTATTGTTGGTAAATAAATTTTCAGTTAATACAGAAATTAACTATAATTAATAGATATAAGTTAAAACAAAGTTAGAATTGATGATGGAAACTTAAAATTTCTGTTTTTGAAACAACAATGACAATTTTGAAAATTTTTGTAACCAAATTTTACATTTGAAAATTTTGCCACTATTTTTCTTTTTGAAAATTTTCATATTTAATAGGTATTATAGCTGCACAACCAACAAGCTAGTTGTGCAGTTATAATATGCGCAATATGATATAAACCCATCCTTTAGTTGAGCAGATTATAGTCGTGCAGCTAGTTTGTTAGTTGCGCAGATACAATGTGTGAACATGATACTTTTGAAAATTTCCCAAAAGCAAGTGGCTTTTGGCTAACTTTTTTTTCAAAGATGGTAAGAAGAAATTCAAAATAAATAGTACTATCGATTCACTTATTTTTCTTAGATAGTTAATTGACACATATTTGCAAGTATTTTGCACATATTTTTCATAGAAAGTACAAAATAAGGTATTTGCTAATTGAGAATTACGTGTGAGGCTCTGACACTCACGTTAAATTAAGAATATCCAGCACACGAGGTTTAAATCCGAATTAGTATTTTATAATTCTAATTATTGGTGATCAGTAGCTGGAAGGTTCATACTTCAGAGAAGTATCTAAAACAACTCGCTTTAGACTTATAATAAAACAAAATTAATTGTCATTTTTAGACACTACTAAAGTGCTGACAAACAACTTCAATTAGAGTGTTCTATTAGGGTTTAACTACCCTCTTCTATTGTCATCTGGAGACACTACTAGTGTGCTGCAAAGATCTTCAATTGTAGTGTTGTATTAGGGTTACAACTACCCTCTTCTTTTGTCATATGGACACACTACTAGAGTGCTGAAAAGGCTTTTAATTGGAGTGTTGTATTAGGGTTTTAACTACTACCTCTTCTCTTGCCACATGGACACACTACTAGAGTGTTGCAAACATCTTCAATTGGAGTGTTGCATTAGGGTTGCATGCACCCTATTTTCTTACTATTTGGAGGCATTACTAGAGTGTTGTAAACACCTTCAATTGAAGTGTTCTATTAGGGTTACAACCACCCTCTTCTGTTTCCATCTAGAGACTATCAGTGTGCTGCAAAGAATTTCAATTAGAGTATGTATTATGGTTGCAACTACCATCTTTTCTTGCTATAAGGAAACACTACTAATGTGCTGCAAAGACCTTTAATTAGAGTGTTGTACTATAGTTGCAACTACCTTCTTCTCTTGTCATATGGAGACATTTCTAGAGTATTGAAAACATCTTAAATTGGAGGGTTGTATTCGGGCTACAATCTTCTCTTTTTCTTGCTATTTGGGGACACTACTAGTGTGCTGCAAAGACTTTCAATTAGAATGTTGTATTAGGTTTACTACAATCTTCTTCTGTTGTTATCTAGATACACTACTAGTGTGCTGTAAAGGCAATTGGAGTTGTATATTAGGGTTGCAACCCCCCTTTTTTTGCTATATGGAGACACTACTAATGTGCTGTAAAGACCTTCAATTGGAGTGTTGTATTATGGTTGCAAACACTCTTTTTTTTCTTGCCATCTGAGGACACTACTAGTGTGCTGCAAAGATCTTCATTTAGAGTGTTGTATTAGAGTTGCAACTACCTCTTCTCTTCCCATATGAAGACACTACTAGAGTGCTGCAAAAACTTTCAATTGGAGTATTGTATTGGAGTTGCAACCACTATCTTCTCTTGCTATCTTGAGAAATTACTAATATGCTACAAAGACCTTCAATTGGAGTGTTGTATTAGGTTTACAACTACTCTCTTCTCTTGTCATCTGGAGAGACTACTAGAGTGCTACAAAGACCTTCAGTTGGAGTGATGTATTAGGGTTGCAACTATCATCTTCTCTTACCATATGAAGACTCTACTAGAGTGCTTCAAAGACCTTCAATAGAAGTGTTGTATTAGGATTGCATCTACCCGTTTCTCTTGCAATATGGAGACATTAGTAGAGTGCTGCAAAAATATTCAATTGGAGTGTTATACTAGGGTTGCAACCACCTTCTTCTCTTACTATCTGGAGATACTACGAGTGTGCTGCAAATACCTTCAATTGGAGTGTTGTATTAGGGTTTCAACTACGCTCTTCTCTTACCATATGGAGACACTACTATAGTGTTGCATAGACTTTCAATTGGAGTGTTGTATTGGATTTGCAACCATCATCTTCTCTTATTATCTAAAGACAATACAAGTATGCTGCAAAGACCTTTAATTTGATTGTTGCATTAGGTTTACAACTACCATCTTCTCTTGTCATCTAGAGACATTACTAGAGTATTGAAAACACCTTCAATTGGAGTGTTGAATTAGGGTTGTAAAGATCTTCAATTGAGGTGTTGTATTAGGTTTACAAATATTCTCTTCTCTTGTCATATGGAGACACTACTAGTGTGCTGCAAAGGCCTTCAATTGGAGTGTTGTCTAGGGTTGCAACCACCTCTTCTCTTGCAATATAGAGACACTACTAGTGTGCTGCAAAGACCTTTAAATGGAGTGTTGTATTGGGGTTGCAACTACCATTTCTCTTGCCATATGGAGACTATTATATTGTTGCAAGATTTTCAATTTGAGTGTTGTATTGGAGTTGGAACCATCCACTTTTATTGTCATTTGGAGACACTACTAGAGTGCCAAAAAATAATTTTAATTGGAGTGTTCTATTAGGGTTACAACTACATCTTCTGTTGCCATCTAGACACACTACTAATGTGCTGCAAAGATTTTTAATTTGAGTGTTATATTATGGTTGCAACTACCATCTACTCTTGCCATCATGAAACACTACTAGTGTGCTGCAAATACCTTCTTCAATTGGAGTGCTGTATTAAGATTGCAACTACCATCTTCTCTTGCTATATGGACACACTACTATCAATTTGTAATCTCCTATCAATTTATCTACTAATGGGTACCAATCTGTTAAACTTAATTTCTTCCAATGAAGAGGAACATCCAAGTAAGAAATAGGCAAAGGACTAATTTTACAATTTAGCTGTCTAGCTAATAAAGTTGATTCCTGGTTAGAAATATTTGAAGGAATAAGTTCATTTTTATCAAAATTAATTTTTAAACCAGATAAGATTTTAAAACCTAAAAGAAGAAATTTAAGATGTTCAACAAGAGAGAATTGGCCTCCAAAAATAGCAAAGTGTCATCCGTAAAATGTAAGTTCAAAACCCTATGGAATTACCTAAACCAAATATTAAACCAGCATATTGTGTCTTACTAAGAATTTTATTAAGAGCATTTGCTGTCATGTCAAAAAGAAGAGGGAGAGGGTCTCCCTGTCAGAGAACTTGTTTACAATGGAAATAATTGCCTAGTTCACCATTAAACATTTATTAAACATTGTCGGAGACCTGGTTTAATAAATTTATTAAATATTAAACATAATTAATCTCAGAATTTTATTAATTGAATAACTATGCGAGTTATTTTAAGAGGGTAAATACATTATTATTTATTTTAGAATTTGGAAGGGGAAATATGTAATTTTACAAGTTTTTGAAACTGCATATTCACTTAAATTATAAACTTCTCGTCATATTATCAACAAATCAAGAGCATTAATTTCACATAATGCAAACAACAATACATTTATGAACACCCCGCAATACAAAACTCGTGAGTTGCTTCGCCATTAAACCAACTCAATATTCTACAACCAATCAAGGTTCACAACAGAAATCCCATACTACATCCAACTCTTGACATACTATATCAATCATTACCATTTCATTTAACAATTTACCATCGAGTTAACCTTGTATGCATTTCGATCTGGTAGTAAAGTATGAAGTCGATGAGCTTTTCATTGTATACTTCTCCGTTGGGAAGACCTGCTCTTGATGGAACTTCTTTTTCATTCCTCGCTTGTATCATCCACTGTAGGTGGATCAGTTCCATTAATGACGGGTTTGCTCTTCGAAACCGCAGCAACTGGCCTACCAAAAATCCTATAGTCAAAATCTATATCGTCATTGTAGTCATCTACCTCCTTTTCCTCTCCTTCTGACTTCAATTCCTCTCCCTCTGACTTCAATTCCTCTGCCTCTTTCTCCTCTTTCTTCTTTCTCCCCTCTCTCTTCTTTCTCTCCTCTCTCTTCTTTCTCTGTGCTTCAAATAATGCCCTTCGAGCAATTAAGCCATCATACGACATCTCGTACCATTTTGAGGCCTTATTTCCAAGAATTTTTTGATACTGGTACTTGCGTGCAGCATCCACTTTTTCCTTTTTAATTTTTTTTTCCTCGTCCCCCACCAACTTACTCTGGAAAAGTGGGTTTGACTTGTGGTACTCATCGCCCCAGAATTTGGGGTCATCATTATACTTCCCTGGTTGTTCTAGGGGAAGACCTACAGCTGTCCGGCTGAAAAAAAGATAAACACAGGCAAAATGTATTAGAAAGGTTGAGGTTTAATGCTAAAGGCATATCGAATCTGATTATTTAACCAGGGGGATTTTTAACAGAAATATGCGACAGGGCCGTTACATTATTACGAAATTGCATTTCAAGCTCCCTTTGAATCCTCCATTAGCTTATCATACAGAAAGTAGATTTTAGAGACCTCATAAATAGTCTTTTGCACATTTCAATTTGCATTAAGAATGTGGCCAACTATGACATGTCAACTGCATGTTCTTATAGAAAAAAAACCCTTCTATTAGAGATCCTTGATGCTATGCTTTACAAAATGTTTAATACCTCTTAAAATTGTGTTTAAGCCTTACCTTTTAGCAGGGACCTCCCCCCACCCAACCCACACACACAGCGGCCCCCTTTTTATTGGCAATTACTACCATTGCCGAGGTCACCAGAGTACAGTACAGAGACTCCATATTCCCTATTTGCATATGTTCTAAAACAGGGAGCTACAGCAAAATGAATGATCAACCTATTAAATTTGATGATTTAATTCCAAGAATCCAATTATAAGATACATCTTACAAGTATACACATTTTGTGTAGAACTTAACTTCCACTAAATTTACTTTCTTCCATCAAAATGTTCAAACTAATGCTACCACAATTATTCCTCATTTGATGGGAGGATTAAAAAATTCCAGTTCCCACTCCTAGTACTCCCTATGTTTGTTCCTTGGCAGCCTTAATTTCTACCACTTATTTTTAGGGTAAATACTATCAAAAATAAGATGTCATGTTTTCTGTTACTATTGTATAGTGTATGTGGGGGTGTTTCATTGGTCGGCTCGGTTCAAACCGAACTAAAATTAGCTCAATTGATTTTCATTTCTGCATAAAGTTAATCTGACCCAACCAAATTGAGAACTGAACCAAATAGATCACACTTTAATTTGGTTAAAACTGGATTGGTATGAAACATATCAACTTTTAAGAAATAAAATGGATACTAACATCCAAATTTATGTATTGACGTGTGATATTACAATACAAACAAAATATTTACTAATATCTCAGTTTATTTGCTTTTCACAGTTGTCCACCGAAATAAAAAAAACAAAAACAGAATGAACCATCATAATTTTTAAACCAAAATAAACAAATGAACCAAAAATCAAACTATTCCAACCAAAGTAAATTTGGTTCAGTTAAACCCAAATTAACCAAACCATTCTTTGGGGTTTCCATCCCCCCCCCCCCCCCCCCCCCCCCCCCAATGGGTTTCTCACAAGTCCACAACAAATACATTAATAGATTGGATTCCTTGCATCCAACATTAATAAAAAAAAATGATATCATCATGACCCTTAAATTGATGCTCAAACCTTTATCAAATAAATTTGTAATTTATTTTGTATTGCAATTGAAACAAGAGTTTGCAGTAATTAATCGTGCTATTTTTTGTACTCAGAATTAAAATTGCAAGTATAAAGAAAATTAGCATACTGTACAAGTTAATATGCTTAGGTTGTTGATTGCTAATAGAGATTAGGATCCCATGGGTATTTGGAACACCATGGAGTTTGATGCATCTTTTGATTACCTCATGGGTTAGATAGGGGCAAAGAGAGGAAACTATGAAGTAAAGATCAATCTCTTTACTGGATAGCTCCCTCGATATCCTTAATTTGGTGGCACAGAACCAAAAAAAAAAAATGGATCAGGCTCAATACAAGTAATAACCAACAAGCATGGTAATTGTCTCAAAGTACTTGCACTGCTCATATAGAAGGATTGTTTTTCATTACAGCTTTAACACTCTTTCAAACAAGTTTCTTAATTAGACTGAAAGACAAGCAAAAAAGAATACCAGCTTATATCTCTGAGCAGAGCTTCTCTTTCCTCCAAAGAACGCTTCCAGTGCAATAGATCATATTCATCCATCTGCAAATTACGCCACAACTTTGAAATTTTAAATTCCTCTCCCCTTTGTTCTGCTTCCTTCTGCAACCTGTTATTCCTCTGAAAGAAACATTCAGTAGTAAGCATATATTTCATCTTTATTGAGATTTATCTTAAAGTTGTTTCATACATCATAGCATTTGTCCTGTATGATGAAGCTCTGGTTCTAGGCTGTTTCAGAAACTCTTTAGTTTCTACTTCTTTTGGATTATTAACTCCTACATCCTAATCAGCGTCATATAGAAATTTAAAAGAAAATGATGCTGATCAGACAGCATATATGAAGAATTAAGACTATGAAATGAGTTTTTCGCAAACTAATTTATCACACTTGTTAATCTTTCTGTGAAATCAACACAGGTACACATTACCTGGCGTTCAGCCCGTGCTGCATCCATGTTAAGGTCCTTCAGATTAGTGTTCTACAAGAGAAATTTTAAAAGAAAATTAGCACACCCAGTAAAAGAGGGTTACCCAAATTTCTATCCTTCTGAATTAACAATCTAAGTTTTAGTTTACACAAAGAGTACTGTATTCTTTAAATTAAATTTTCAGGGTGTCCCCTTTTATATCAGATAGGGCTGAGAGCTCTTAATTAACTTCTGGTGAGCAATTGCAACAGTGCTATCAGAAGAAGAGTTTGTATAATTAGAACAAACAAAAGTTTTTACCAACCATAAAGAGTTTTCATAGTAAAGCAAACCCATTACCAGAATCATTTTGGGCAACAAGGCATCTTTATAGTAAGCTTTGGTGTACTCGACACTATTTTCCTCATCAAAAGAAGGATCAACAGTCTCCTCAAATTTCTTGTCCTTGTACTCATCAGGATTTTCTTCCTCGTGATCCAAAATCATTTGCTCTGCATTGTGTATGTGCCACAGCTGCACATAAAGAATTGTAACAAACTTATCCCTGATTCATGCTTGCAATAGGAAAAGCCGAAGTTTTGTGCTTGGGTCACCAGAAAAGGAGTACCTCATCAACATAGGGGTGATCAGATATCAAGGGCAGCTTGGCTATATCTTCTTCAACCTCGGGTCTTCTTTTGGGGATTAGTTCTCTTCCACTTTCCCTCTACAAACAAACCATGAATATAAAAAATCAGCAAGTAACCTTCAATGTGCTAATAAATTTAGAAATTTATTACCAGATGCTTCATCTATAATAGATTGATGAGTACATAATTGGCAAGAAATATATCAACCCATAGTTCCATATAATTCATGATTAGAATGTATTAAGTATTAGTGAATTCAAATCACCTGCCGTTCATGAGGATTTGTATCCTCATCTCGATGAAACACGGGAGGGAAGTCAAACTTATTGAATCTGCATTATATGTAGATACACGAAATTACACAGGATTAATTTCAGGTGCTTCTTAATAAAGAGAAGAAATTTGAAGATGAGCCGTTTTTTTTTTCCTTTTCTGAAAGCAATGGTATTTATACACCTGTTCCATTTTCACAAAATCATCAAGTTCAGTTATTACCTAACCAACAAATACAGCCCAAAGGACCAAAAGCCCTAGACTGTATCTCAACCTATGGGTGCACAGCACAAAGCCCACATACAAACAAAAAATGAAGAATATTTCAACACAATTTTAAGCCTTCCTAAAATGCATAAAGAAGGTATAGTACGTACATAAGGTGATCGATGTTGGGTTGCACAAATCGCATTTCAATAGGAAAGCGAAACCGATATGGGTCTCTTTTGGCCTGCAGGTCATAAACAACATATTTTCATTAGAATATTATTATGAGAAAAAAAAAAAAGATACCAAAATAATTACAGAAAAATTATTAAGGATCACAGAGAACTTATAAGTTAACATCCTCCACCATATTAAAAAATGAGCAAAGCTAGGGTGCGATGTGCTTATCAAGAGGGTTTGGTGAGCACAACCCTACAAGTATATCGAATCGATTTCAAATGGCGAATCCAATCCGTTGAAATCCATGTAATTCATGAGTGATGCATGTACATGCAAAATTTTGAAAGTTTTGAATTTATTTGCTACAAGGTCAAGCGGTCAAAGAAATGATAAAAATTGAATATATAAAACTAACTAAAAAAATATTCATTTCTTTGACCGCTTGACCTTGTAGCAAAGAACTCAAAAATTTCAAAATTTTGTATGTAAATGCATCACTCATGAAATACATGAATTTCAACGGTTTGGATTCGGCATTTGAAGTTGATCCGATATACTTTTGGAGTTATGCTCACCAAACCCTCTTGGTGAGCACATCACACCCTAGCTTTGCTCTTAAAAAATAGCAGGTTATCAATTTACTTACAAGAATTTCCACAAGAACGGGCATGCCAACTTTGATGTGATGACGAATCCAATACCAATCATTTCCCTTTATAGGTACCCACCTATATAATTTATTAGGCAGATGTCACAGAGGTGGATTGACATGCATGTTCAATTAGTTAAGCCAAGCAAAATTTCCTGAGAACATAAGAATTTACCCATCATGGACACCACCAATGTCAACAAAAGCACCTTGATAAAGACTAATACTTATGACTTTTCCTTGGTAAATCTGGAAAGCAAATGCAATTATCAGTAAAATAAGATGCCAAGGTATATATGTTCATATCAGAAATCATGAAAGTTGATTGCAAATATTATAAATATAATAAACAAACCTGCCCAGGATATATAAATGGAAGTTCAAGCTGCATAGAACAAAACAAAGAAAGTTAAACAACTAGCTAAGAATAACATCCGTATGATCAGAATATGGGATATAGACCAAATAATACCATTTCCTCGTTATAGTCCTTGCCTCTTTTCCTCCTTCCAGGATAATAATCTTGATCAAACTACATAATTAAAGAGAATTATTATTTTTTAATTGCAGCTTTTCCGCAGATTACAATTGCTACTACAGAGTAATATTATATAGAACTCGGAGAAAATCCTCACCATTTCATAAACATATTGGATTTGTACCGAATCAAACCCTGTCGAGACCAAAAGTTTGGTTGGTACCATATGATCTAGATGTTTATTTGAGGAAAGTTGGGGATCGATCCTTCATCTCTGAAATAAAGATGGGAAGTTACCCAACTGTTTTTTAAGATAAAGATGGGGAGCAAGCCTCTCACCTTTAAATATACTTATATACATATAGGGCCTTCATCCGGGTTTTGAACCCGGAACCTCCCACGGAAAAGGTATTGCCTTTAGCCACTAGACCAAAGGCTGGTTCTCACCATATGATCTAAATTTATTTTACCTTTCTTTCCTTCTCAATTAGTTCAATTGAGGAGAAGTCCTCAAGATACTAATGGATGATTCCTAAAAAAACCTAAACAGGCACACCTTTGATAAGAATACTTAGTAGCATTTAACAGTTAACATAGTGACATTGTAATGCAACATTTTTGTCTGAAATAACCCTGTTTTCTCACACCTAGTAAGAAACTTAACCATTACCTTGTATGACTCCTCTTCCAGCTTGTCGCGGTTTGCATCCACCCACTCAGTGTACTGCTTGATAAACACTTTGTACCTCTCAAATGCCATCTTGTTCACAATATCTGTTTCCTCCTGTTTTGGATTTTCAGTGTTTGCATTAGCCTTCCCTTTAAGTTTCTCCAAGAATTCTAAATACCCCTTCACAGCTTTCTCCACTTCACCTATACCCTCTCCTTTGGGGCCCTCATCTCTATTAGAACCAACCAATTCCTTGTAATGTTTCAAAATATCATCTTTCATCATCAGCCATGCATCGTCCATCTTTAACCTATCAGGGTTTGCTTTAGCCCATTCTTTAAATTTTGTCTCAGACTCCTTATTTTCACCAAGAACAGCATCAAGAATCTCCTTGTCCATCTTTAACCTATCAGGGTTTGCTTTAGCCCATTCTTTAATTTTTGTCCCCAACTCCTTATTTTCACCAAAAACAGCATCATGAATCTCCTTGCCCCCCTTCAATACTTCCATTAAGCTCTCCTCAAAACCTGGAGCCCCAATCCAATTCCCTCCTCCACCAACATCAACCCTCACTGATTGCAACTTGTGTGCCTCCCGAATGAACTCCAGCTCCTCCTTATCAACCTCCCAGCCCTTTGGAGGCCAATCCCGTGGCGGTATCAGCTGCAACGCCAGCGGTCCGGCCCAGGTGGTCTTAAGCTTATCTGGAATCTCACCTTTAATTGCAAAAAGCCTATTGATATACTCCTCTTCTCCAATCTCGGCAATCTTCTTCTTTCGGTAAGACGGCGTTAGCATTTTGAACGCCTCAATGGCCTCAGGAGAGGTGAGAGGTACCTCATAACCTTCATCGAGACTCGTGCGTGCGAACTCTGCCTCAGGGGTGAGGATCTCCTCCCAAGGGGCCCACCCACGGTCGGTCCAGGAGCGTTTGCGGGACACATCCTCAGGTTCGGGCTCGCCCAAGTGATCGTAGAATGGGTCGTGTTCATCATCCTCATACCTAATCGGGATCGGAGGAGGGTCTTCGGAGATGAACCGGGAGAGAGAGGAAACAACTGGAGGGGATCCAGTGCGGCGAGGAAGTGGTCGGTTAAATGAGAGGAATGGGTTTCTAATTAAGGATGGACATAGGAAGGAGGTAGGCTTGGGACGGAGAAATGGGATGGGTAATTGGCCATGGTGTAAGCTGAAGGTGGTCATTTCTTTTTTTTTGTGTTAGTTCACTGGGACTGGGAGTGAGGGGTTTTGGGGTTTATCACGGGAGTGGGAGAAGGAAGCTAGCAGAGCGAATCGGATAAGGGTAGTATTTTTTTATTTTTTTTTATTTTTTTTTCATTTTTTTTCATGCGGTGTGCAAGGATAAATATTTTTTTTGCATTTCAGGGTGACTGACTGGCTGCAAGCCTGCAAGTAGGGGCGGCAACCAGCTGCCTCGGTCTGGGTTTGAGCTGTGTTCTAGCTCAGCTTGTTAATTATGAACCGAGGAGCTGGACTTAAAAGGTCTGAGTTAAAATCTCAGTTTGAAATTGTAACAAGTCAGTCCTGACGAGTTAAATCTTGTTTTAAGAAAAAAAAAATATTTGTACAAACTTTTTGAATCGAGTCGAACTGAGCTGGACCAAACTAGACAGTATAAAATGCATATAAATTCATACAAATTCACAAATTGATGCCTAGCTGAGCTAGCTCACGAGCTGGCGAGTAAGTTATGCCCCAACTTGAACTCGTTAATTCTGAACCGAGCTAGTGACGAGTTAGCTTGTTAACAGCTCAGTCCAATAACATACAAAGTGTTAGCGAACGAGTCAGATGCGAATCACAATCAAATGACGAGCCACGAGCTTTATTACCACCCCTAACTGCGAGCAAGCGATTTATTATTTATGAGTTATGACGGATAAACAATGAAATTGTAATATACAAGTATGTGTACGTTACAAATATTCTTTTAAACTAATTATTTAGAAACGCAACACATCTTACACATACTATATATTATTTATTTATTGATAAAAAAAATGAGAATTCTATAGTTGAAATGAATTTTAATTTAAAAAAAAAAGATAATAAAATTGAATAGATTTGTGAGTTTTTGAAATTTAAATGAATAAATATGATATTATCAATGAGTAGGATTAAAATGTCCTATTGGTTTTGTGTCTCATTATGCCTCCAACATCATTATCTCTATTTTCAAAATCAAAATAATCAATTCAAACCGTTCAATATGATCTTCATATTAAAATTGCTTGGATAACAAATTTTATAAAAAATTTACTGATTGTTTAGAGAGATACAAAATCACTTTTTGAATGGTCGATATTTTTTTTAAAACATTGATTTTGTACCTATCTTAAAAAATAACAAAATATAAAAAAAAATATAAAATTTTATATCCAAGCACATTTTAATATGAAGATCATATTAAGTGGTTCATATCAATTATTTAACAATGTTGGGGTATATGAAGCATAAAACCAATAAAGTATTTTAACCCTGCTCATTATGAATTAAAAAAAAATACACAATTTTGTGATTTCTGAGAGAGATATATATGAAATTCCCTTCTTCTTTTTTTTAAATTTCCTAATAGCAACTCATGTGAATTCCAGTCCTTTATTAACAAACTACGAGGATATTTGTTTTTTAAATTAATGATTAGAACGGTAAAAAAAAAAAAAAATTATGTCTTTATAAAAGATAGGATCGTTAGTTGTTCTTCTGTTTAAAATTGTCTTCCACATGTCATGCATTCCGCCTTTTGAATGCATGTGTTTCAGCTTGAAATAAATATGAATGTATGCATTAAAATTCGCATTTGAACACCACCTTAGATCATCCTCCCGAACGTTAAAAAGGACAATTCAGTCCTATATATCTATAAGTTTCAATCACTTGATCGAAAAAAAAAGAAAACAAATATTATTATCAGTTTGGTAACAAAAATATAAACTAATTATTATTAAATCAATTGTTCTGTTGCTTCAATTATACATAATATTATTGTTCAATCTGTCTTAAGATTTGTGCGCACAAAAATCAGAACTAACTTGCATGAATTTTAAAGCAGAGTGCACGAATTTTAAAATGGATCAAACAACAATTGAAACTATCGAACCATGCACATGTAGTTAGATAATCCACAATAGGACAAAAGATGTGCTCAATCCTTCAAAACATGAAAAAATCACAAACAATATATATATGATCCTTATCAGTGATAAATAACGTATGATCTAATTGATTGCAGTTAATATATAGTCTCGTTACTTGATATTTCTCAAGTATTTAATTAATATAATGGTAACACACATCAAAAGACTAACAAAATGTGCTTAACTTTATAGCTCATTCAACTCTTATCTTTCATATATATAAATAAAAATTTACTAAACATGGTACCAATAAAATAAAAGAGTACAAATACATAAAATATCGCTAAAAATGTAAATCATAAATTTAAACTACTTTTGTAACCCGCTATGCTCGCATCAAGCTTTCTTTGACTCAAGGCGGTGTTCTTTAACGTAGACACATCAAAATTTTCTAGAGAGGTCAAGAGATAAGGAAAGGTAAAAAAAATGGAAGTAAATTGAGGGAAGGATAAAATTTTACATGTACCACACAGGGTTATTTTGTCAAACAATTTAGATAGGTGTTTTGTCTGATTTTTTATGAAGGTAGGTCATTTGTCAATATAATTCTCCCGCATGTTAATTAAGTACATTGTATTAAGGTTTCTAATTATGTAAAATAGAGAAACTAAAATGTATCTAATGTTTAGATATGAATAGAAATGTTCATCTTGCCAACTCTTTCTTTCAAGCGTCAACATATATATAGGTGATGTATTACTATTATATATGCATGTATACTTACGGCATTTTTTGCATAGATAATTAATTTATCTCTAAATTTATATAGTAAATCAACCCTTTCAAATTGTTTAAATTTGCTTTCACGAACACTAGCTGCTTGTTTATATAAAATTAATGATGTGTGAATATATATGCCGCAAAAGACAAAAGGTCAGTGTGTAAAATGTCCCACAATTGAAGATATAATTATTTTGTTGTTTCAAAGGATTTAATCAAGTGACAATGACAAGCTCTCACAAGTACAAATCATACAAATAAACCTATAGACATATATAAAAATCAATCTCAAGTAATATCTGTAAGTAATATATATCATCACACATGCATACATTTTAATTTCCTGTATTTCTTTCTCTCTAATGAAAAAAATAGACAAGGTGTTCTCCCTATGGATCTTCATTGTCAACTTACAAGAAATTAAATTGACAGCAATAAAATTTATATGAGATCAACACAATACAAGGCTTAATTAATTCGATCGCTTCTTCATTTTTCATTTGCCAATATACAATATAAAATGAACAAAATAAGAAATGAAAAGAAGGAAACTTATACATTAGTGCGGCTGTTTAGTTCTTCATCAGGTACTAATTAAGTAATTAACACCTTAAGAGTAAAACTTGTAGGTTTTTGAATCAACGATGATTTGGCGTAGACCTCCTATTGGCGACAACACCATCAAAAGAACACCGAGTACAATACAAATCTGATGAAAAAAAAAAAGGGAACAACAACAGAATTAATTACTATTACTTTTCTTATATATAGATCAAATTTTATATTTTTAGAATTTTTTTTTACTATTGTTTTATATAGGTTGAAAATCACTTGATGTAAAAATTCTAGACCATTCAAAAGTAATGATTTTCTATCTAATAAAATATATTCTAATTTATATTTAGATTCTCAAATTTGTATTGTATTACTACTTTGAAATTTTATAAACTTTAATTAATTTGGATTCAGATTATACTAGAATCCGATTTCAATTTGTCTGAATGTCTATATGTTGCCTTAGATTAGGTCATTTGTTATTCATAATAAAAGAAAGAAAAAAATGATAAAAAAGATGTGAGTTAAGTTTTTTTACTTGAAATATTTACAAGTGATTCCTTATTCAGATTTCGAAATTGAAATTGCAACATTTTTATATGAAGAACTTTAATTTAAGTTATTAGATCAAATTAAGATTAATTGTAAAACAAAAAATGAATTAACTTACCCAATTGGCGATCCATGACAAGCTATATTTCTTCGGTTTTTTGATAGCAAGCCACATAATGCAAGGAAGCTGATTAATTAGAGGGCAAGTAAGAAAAATCATTATGAGACAGGTAATTAAAGCAATTAAACATTCAAAAAATTCAGTAAAACTTAGGTTACCAATCTAAGTCAAATATTCACTGTATGGTGGGATGAAAATTAATTGCCTTTGTTGGGTATTTTCTCACAAGATTTATTTTTAATTTTAGCTAGGTGGCATGGCATGTAAGTATGAAATTACCTTTTAAAGAGCCCTTTTAAATAAATCAAACTAAGGGAATGCTTACAAAATATGTTGTTGGTGCAAAGGCAAATCCTCCAAAGAACCCCATCAATCCACTAAAGAAGGGGAAGGTCATTCCTAGGAACATTGTAAGCGCTGCACAATACATTAAAAAAAAAAAAAAAAAGCTTATTAATTGATCTTGATATAAAGTTTTGGATTATAGATTCCGAGTAGTATGACATTAATATCATTTCAATTTATATAACACTAATTCCAAAACCTATTAAATTAACTTCAAACAATAAATCCAAACTGTTCAAACCGATCAACTTCATTAGTTGTGTATTTACATGCAAAGTTTATAATGTTTGGAGTTTATTTAGTATTAAGTCAAGCGGTCAAATGTGGGAGTTTTTAAGCTAATTTTAATGCATTCATTTTTCAACATTTTTAACCGCTTGTTTTGATACTAAAATAACTCAAAATTATATAACATTGGCATGTAAACACATCACTCATATAGTAAATTGGTTTGAACAGTTTGAATTTATCATTTGAAATCTATCGAATAAATTTTGGAGTTGGTGTCATATGACACCAATGTCATACTAGCTGGACTCTGAATTATATGGGTTGTATTTCAAAATCAAGTCTGGTCATTACCAACATAAATGGAGCGGGAAATCAAACGAAGAGGAAGGCCAGGTCTGAATTCAAGCTTCTTCACTAGCACTGTTTCCATCATATCAAAGACAGGCATTGCATAGACCTATATATATATTCAAAAATCAACATTAGTATGTAACATTACTTTTCTTATTAGAAGAAAAAAAAAATTGCAGTGAGGTTGTTAATTTGCAACACACAAAAAAGTGCAACATCAAATTCATAATGCAAACAATCGATTTGAACCATTCAACATGATTGCCGTATAAAAATGTACATATATATATATCAAAATTTACAATAAATTTACTATTTCTTAGATGAGGAGGGTTCAAATGCACCCAAATTTTTGTGCACCCAAATGCACCCTATCTTTCAAATACTTTTTCTCCGTTTTTAAAGTCCGAATAGTCAATCCAAACCGTTAGATGCGATCTATATATTAAGATATAGTTGGAGACCAAATTTTACATTTTTTGGAATTTGTTTACTATGTATTAAGTCACTTTGAAAATCGCTGATTTTACATTTTTGTGGACCATTGGATCAGCGATTTTTCAAAGTGGCTTAATAAATAGTAAAAAAATTCCAAAAAATGTAAAATTTGGTCTCCAAGCACATCTTAATATATATATCGCATCTAACGGTTCGGATTGACTATTCGGACTTTGAAAATGGAGAAAAAGAATAGGATGCATTTGGGTGCACAAAAATTTGGGTGCATTTGAGCCCTCCTCTTCTTAGATTGGTATAGAAAATCACTTGATATGTAGTGATTTTCTACCTATCTAAAAAATAGTAAAATTTAGTCTGCAAGTACATTTTTATATAAAAATAATGTTAACGATTCAAATTCATCATTTAAACATTAAAAATGAAATATATTGATGCTATGCATAATACCATAGCCTCACTCTACTGCCAACAATAATAAAGAAGTACGTAGCTTAATTACTTCTATTTTCAAATTTTCAAGTAACATACATCATATATACTATTATTAGTACTAGAAAGTCTCCATTACCTGATAGCCTCCGATGACATGTATAACAACCATCATGTTGGCTGTAGCAATCAGCCAGCGCGGCTTCTCAAGCGTTGTCAAGATATCGTCGCCAACGTTATTACCGAATACCCAAAAACCGATAATCGCCACTGGAAAGTAGCAAATGGCCACGATAATATATGCTACTACGACACCACGCCACATCGGCTTCTTGGATGGCTTCTCTGGTGTGGAAGGGATGGTAGCCTGGATCTCCAGCACAACATTGTGCCCTGCATATGCAAATGCAACGGTACCGAGTGCGTTGAAGAAGCCCATCACGGTCCCGCCGGCAGACGATGATTTGTAACCGTACTCCACATCAGATCCCTTGCCCTTGTTTATTGAGGCTGCCCATGCAATAGTTGAGTAGCTAGAATTCCAGCAAAAACCAACTTAATTAGTTCTAAATTATAGTTTACAAATACTCATATACCATTTTCTTAATGAGTGAGGCTATGGTACTATGCATAGTGCAGATTTGTACGTACTATGGAATAATATATTCATTCAAAATCCAAATAGTCAATTTGAACCGTTCAACATGATGGTCATATATATGAAAATGTACTTGCATACTAGATTTTACATTTTTTAGAATCATTTTACTATTTTTTTATCAAGTGATTTTTTTTTACCTATCTAAACAAATAGTAAAAAAAATCTAAAAAAATATAAAATAAAATTTACAAGTACATTTTTATATGGAGATTATGTTTGAACGGTGATATGAATTATTTGAACTTTAAAAATAGAAATATTAATCCATAGTACAAAACAATCAGCGCTATGCATAGTAACATAGCCACATTCTTTCTTAATTAATTTATAAAAATTGTACCAAAGCTGAAAATGTAAAGGATATTAATTTAATTTTCATTTTTGCGTAATTTTTTTGTTTTTTAATCAATCAGGCTAAGAGGATGAATGAATATATACCTAAGGGACATAACAGCAGCAGCCAAAGAGACACCAGAGATAGAGTTGAAGTTGGGTAATTGTGACAGCACAAAATGCACGGAGCCAAAAATCATGATGAAATAAGTCTGCTTGATGTTTTTGCAGCTGGGGCACACTGAGTCATGGAACATCTTAAGCGACTTTCCGCCGGTGACCATGTAGATGATGTTGGTGCCAACCTCCACGACGAGTTGTTGCGGAACCACAATCCATAAACCCAGCTTCTCACCGAATGCATGCTGTCCGAGCTCGTGATATCTATCGAACCGCTTACCCGGGACAACCTCGTGCATTTCAACCATCTGCCATAGTGTGTATAAGGTGACGACCCATGATACAATTAAGATTGCGATTCCAGGTCCCCTGTTTCAATTATAAATTCAATTTGAATGGTTAATTTTTTACTAATAAATTTATTTTGATAAGTGTATAATCATCTTGAAAAATAGAGATGTATGTAAACTAGATGACGGAAAAGAAAAAGAAAAAAGAATAATACCATCCGAGGTGTGCCAAGGCATAAGGCAAACCAAGGACACCAGCTCCAACCATGGCTGTGACATTGTGAAAAGCAGAGTAATACCATTTTGCACTACGAGAAGAGGTGATTGGCAACCAATCATCCACTGACGCTTCTCCCTTCTGCTTCTGCATGCGCACCACAATTCTATGTTAGTCACACTTAATTGCAATAATAATAATAATAAATACACAGAGAATCAAACAAACAATTTGGGCCGGGTTATCAATTCTATTTGGGCCGGCTTCCAGTTTGGATAAATTTAAATTTTGGATTGCTTTTTAAACCTGATCTCGGATCATTTGAATTTTAAGTCAAACATACTTGGTTATTGACTATTGGATAAATTTGAAATTCGGGTTGCTGTAAATTATTGATCCGATGAGAATTTATTTTTTAGTAGAGGTTACAATTTTTATGAATCAAACCGGATCATAAGTCAGGTAAAGTGGTTTGAGATATTATATCAGACAAATCAGGTTCAGATTTTAATACAAATTAAATTAGATTCAAATCATAGATATTTTAAAAAATGAGTTGTGTCAAATTTGTCATCTTTGTTTTGCTCTAATTAGACCTCAACTTCTACTTCACCAAAATTACGAAAATGATGTTTAATATGGAAGTATCTGTGATTTGTAAAATTGGAATGATTTTTCTTCTCCATTTTTAGACAACTGTTATAATTAATAATTTAATATCAATGCCATACGTATCTGCGATCACAGCTGTTGAAAATGGAGACAATGACACTACGCGAAAAATGAAAATTTTAATTATTTTCCTTGTTCGTTTAGTCCAAGTCATACTATTAATTTTGACTGAGACAAATGTCACATTTTGTACCATTACATTACAGTGATATGAGAACCCCTTTTTATAACTTAATTCTAATAACTGGATAACGATTGGATTTTCTAGGTTTCAATGATATAATTCGATTGGGAAAATATATAAATAATAACAGGCATTTATTTGGATACTAATTATTTCCCATTTTTTTTTCAATGAGTTGTGCATTAAAAAAAGTTGTATAATCTCCTTAAATAAAACATTATTTTATCATATTTTTTTTAAATAGATTGTTGTACCTTACAAAATTAAAATGCTATATATACATTTTTTTTCTATCATCTCTTCACTTAAAAAAAAAAAAAAAAAAAAACCCTCTGATCATGTCTCCAATCAGTGCTCATTTGCACAATACATTTTCTTTGCATGCATATCATATAATAGTTGCCTTGATTTTGCTGATATATACTAGTTTAGAATGCAACAAATATTACTCTTGAACTGTCTTTTTGTAAGTTATTTGTGATAATTAATCAGTATCATATAAAGAGCTCTCCATTGCTGGAAAGAAAATAATAAATTATAAGAACATACCTTAGGCTGGAAAGAGGTCTCCATTGCTCCTGTTTGTGTTGCCATGGCTGAAGTATAGGCTGTTGCCAAACCTCCAAGTCACAAATCAGAAAAGATGAAAGAAGAAATGTGTGTGTGTGTGTGTATATATACACTAAGAAGTTGAAGATTGAGAGAAGAAATGTTTTTTTATGGCACACTTTTTCACATTAGCCCTCCAAGACTGTAAAATACCAAAACACTGGCTAAAAGTCAAAAGTTTCCAATTGCTTAGCAATTGCAAGTTCAAGATAGAATTTATTAGAATTTGAAATTAATGGTTGGACCATGTGGTATGACTGAATATATGAAAACAATAATTTATAATTTTCTGTCTATTTTTAATTATATGTAATACATGAAACTGCATAAAATTAATTGGGCATTGGCTATGCCGAAATTTTTTTTTTTTTTTTACCAATTTTTGAAAAAATAAATAAACCCAATAGCCATATTTTTGAAAAATAATCAGAATTACTAGGTCCGCATATATAATTTTGAAATTTTCTCAAAAAAAAAGGTAGCTATTGGATTTATTTATTTATTTTCATATGATTGTAAGAAAAAAAAAATCGGTTGGCTACGGCCTCAAGCAAAAAAATGCCTCATTTTCTTAAAACAAGAAAATAATTTTTGACTTTTAATAAACTGAGAAATTTCTTAGAAAAAAAGAAGTTGTTAGCACGTAACTGGTGCCCGGCATTGACTATGACTTAGCCTGTTGTAACTTGTAAGCTCTCAATTGGTATAATTTTTTATTCCCACATTTTTTTTGAAGTAGCAGGAAATGATTATTAACCGCAAATTAGAAATCGGCTTATGAAGATAAAGTTCTAAATTATATTTATAAAAGGTTTTGGGTTTAAGTTCTCGTAGGCACAATAATATGAGAAATCTGTGAGTTTACCTCATTAGTTATAAATATTAATTAATAACCGAAAATTAATTGATATTAAGATAAAAACTGTAGTATGTTAGACATTTCTGGAAAAAAAAAAATACGAACCGCAATTAATTTGATATTGTGGTTTACTTATGATAAAAGCATTTTCATATTTGATTTTTTGTTTTTACTTTCATCAATTTAATTATAAACCTGCTAACGATTGTCAGGAAATTTTATCCCAACTAACTAGTCAATTTTTTATCAAATTAAATGTGAATTCTATAAAAATTATTTTAAAAGTAGGGTTAAAATATACCATTATTTTTTAAATTCATATCCTCTCCAATATTGTATAAGAGAATCTTTTACATTAATGAATCTGGACCATTCTTTTTAACTTGGTACGAATCTCAAAGCCCAATAATATTGCCCCCTACTCTAGTCCGAATTCCAAAGTGATGTGATTTAATCTCAAACCGTAAAGTGAGGCACAGTATTGGAGAGAACTTGAATCCTTGTTTTTGTGCCTCCAATTATATCTCACATCTTTATCTTTGTTTTCAAATTTCAACTAGTCAATCCGAACCGCTCAACATGATATCTATATTAAAATGTGCTTAAAGACCAAATTTTATACTTTTTGAAAATCTTTTACTATTTTCTTAAATAGATAATAAAATCACTGTTTTTTGTAAATTTATTTTAATGTGTCAAATACTATGAAAATGACATATGTACACGGTTTATAATTTTTTTCCTCTTGGACCAATATGATGTATTTCAATGTGTCAAATACTATGAAAAATGACATATGTACACGGTTTATTTCAATGTGTCAAATAACTATGATGTATTTCAATTGACTACCGAGCTCAAGCTGAAAACAAAAAATTCCCAACAAATCACATCATTTCCTTTATTTTTATTTTTTTAATGTTTGGAGCTGCGACATGAAGCCGCTCCTCTGAGTGAATTTCACTAAAAATATTATGGTACGTATGTATGTAACGTGTCATATGATTAACCTATTTTGACTTAACGAAAGCGAAAGCGATGGTAAAGAAACTATATATGTTGTTACTTCTTGTAGATATCTAAATCTAAATGAAGAGAATCAAAATATAATTTAGACGAGTCAGAGAAACACGCTTTAATTAATGATCTCTTTCTTGCACATGCATTCCCACTGTTCAATCACCTTCCAAAAATGTTACCAAGTTTCCAATTTTGAATATTCAGCATGCTATCTCATAAAAAGGGATTCTTAGACGGAGCTAGAGGCGGCTCATCATTTTTTTGTTGGGTGAAGATATTGACAGAGTAGTATTTACTTCATGCAGCGCACTAACAGTAAAGTCAAGAAAACGTTGCATATGCTTTTTGCGCTGCATTAAGCAAAAATAATTCTGTTAATATTAATTTTTGGATGAGTGTGATTGTTGGGTAACGATATTGACAGAGTAGTTTTTGCTTCATGCAGCCCACTAACAGTAAAGTCGAGAAAACGTTGCATGTACTTTGTGCACTGCATGAAGCAAAAAACAACTCTGTTAATATATATATATTTTTTTTTGGATGAGTGTGATTGGAAACATACTACATGAATTTTGGAGATATTATTGGAGAAGATTTTCAAAAAGCAAGATTGATAGCAACCTGAGGTTGTGTAAGGGAATACTTGTATGCACACTGAATAAGTTTGTGTGACAATGAATCGATGCTTAAAGAAGTGTGAATCGATTGCATGCTTGACTAGACTAGCTAACGAAGAGAGCGACATGGAGCAGCGCGTTGATAATTCGAATGTTTGAAAAATCGTGCTAGAAATAGAATTTTTGTTTTCTTTTTTTTTTATAAGTTGGCAGAAGCTGCCATGTGACTTTATTAAAAAGGGTGCTAGAAATAGAAAGTTAAACACCGAATTAACAAACGAATGTGTATTTAGAGAGAATTCAGCAAATTAAAAGGTCGAACTTTAAAGTTCCGGCCATAATTTTAAAAGAAAAAGAATTTGAATGCCTCTTTTCTCATGTCTTTATTTTCTAATTGTCTAATAGCAAAAAAAATTAAAATTTATACGTTAAAATAATAAGGTTAGTTGTGACTTATATTGTTTTATCTATGCACATAAAAAAAATTACTTTTTAATTTTGTTTTTATATGAATTAATAAGTTGAAAAATTAACATCTAGAAATTATCCAAATCAATATATATTTATAAACTCTTGTTAATATTCAAAATAAAATTGAAATGTCGTAATTTTTTATATGTGCATAGAGAAAATGATATAAATTAGCTCTAATAATTTTATTTTAACATTTAAATTTTAAGTTATTAAAAATTTTAAAAATAAAAATATAACGAAGACACATAAAAATAAACAAAGACATTTGAACTCTCTTTATTCTAAAATTACAATTTAAGAGTTTCAAATAGCAGGAATTTACATCCTATTCAATAATGTACAAGAAAATCTTTTACAATTAATGAATCTGGACCGTTCTTTTAACTTGACACGAATCTCAAAACTCAATAATATTGCCCCTGTATTAGGCTGAATTCCAAAGCGATAAAATTTAATCTCAAACAATAAAGTGAAGTCCATCCTCGTATCAGAGAGAAGTTGAATCCAAATTGCAGTTCTCAATTTGACTTGTAAAATATGGTCGTTGGCATTTTCAAAATTTGAGGAGTTGGAAACTCTGGCCTTCCTATTTTGGCTAGGGTTGTGTTTTGTGTATCGTCTGTAAATTGCCAAGTTACTTCAAAAATACGCGCTAGCTCGTCAAAAGACACGTTGTGGATAAATAGGAGGCACGTACACCTTTAACAAGCAACATCATATTTTGTTTTTAGTTATGTCGGAATATATTATATCAATGACAAACTGATTAAATTTTTATTAAAATAAAAAAAATAGGGATCGACTAACAGTCCCCCTACTTCAGTCCCCTATCTGTCCCCCGCACTAAAAGACAAAAAAAATAGTTAAAACGTGCTAACTACCATCAAAGAGCAAAATTAATGCTATTTTATTAATAGTCAAAACATATAGTATTCATACCTACGAATTTATAGTATTCATATTTATTATCATAATCATTCGTCATATGTAAACACAAGCTGGAGGGGACCAGTAACGACCAGGGGGACCGCTGACGTCTTGTGACAGCTTGGATTGGGGACCGCAATCGTCTGAAAGCGACATTTGCCAAGATTGGGGACCACTATAGCGAATCTATATATTATTCATATCTAAATAAAGATGTATTCATATCTAAACAAATAAAGTATTCATACTGACGATTACGAAGTATTCATACATGTTCGAAATAATTTATACAATTAAAAATTCATTGTCAAATTCATCTCTCTCACCCACCTCTTCCAAGAAGTATTCATATATAACATGAAGTATGCATATCTAACAAATGAAGTATTCATATCTAACTAATGAAGTACTCAATATCTAATAAATGAAATATTATTATATATAACTATTCATATCTAACTAATGAAGTATTCACACATGACACTAGCAATATTCACATCTGACACTAATAATATTCACACCTGCCCAGATTGGGACCAAGAAATATTCTCAACAGACTAGTATGCATATCTAAAACAATGAAGTATTCATATCTAACTAAAGAATTATTCATACTGACGATTACGAAGTATTCATACATGTTTGAAATAATTTATACAATTCAAAATTCAAAGTCAGATTCATCTCTCTCATCCCACCTCTTTCAAGAAGTATTCATATGTAACATGAAGTATGCATATCTAACAACTGAAGTATTCATATCTAACTAATAAAGTATTTATATGTTGCACTGTGACAACCTTCGCTGGGCTAGCATGGACCCCCTCCAATGGTGCACCACGCTCTCCTCGCCAAATCTCGATGGTGCACCACTCTCTCCTCGCCGGATCTCGACCGTGCACCAGGCTCTCCTCGTCGAATCTCGACGGTGCACCACGCTCTCCTCGCCGGATCTCGACGGTGCACCACGCTCTACTTGCCGAATCTCGACGGTGCACCACGCTCCCCTCGTCGGATCTCGACCGCCATCACAACCATCGGCGTGGTTAGCTGGTGGCGAGCAGTAGAGGAGAAGAACAGAGTGGGTTTTGAGTTGTGTTGAATTTATTTTATTTTATTTTATTTTTTTAAAGAGAAGATTGAAGAGGGTGGATTTTGACCACGTGGGAGAACAAAAAAGGAAAGTTGTTAGGGGGACAGATAGGGGACAGATTCAAGGGGGACAACATCTTTACTCAAAAAAATATATATCGATGTCTTTTTCTACTTTAAATTATATTGTATATGAGTATTATAAAACCGACTTTTCGCTTATCAAAGTGATTTCAGAAATTAACAGTTCAACTTTTTAATATTTGAGAACTATTGTTTTATCTAGCAGCTAAAGCAATACTCTTTGTATGAGAAATAGCATATTAAAAATCCAACTGAAAAAAAAGTTATAAGACTTTATCATCATTTTTTCTAAATAAAAAATTAAAAAAAAAAAAGTTACGGGCACTTGAGTTATCATCTTTTTTCCTTCTTTAACCTTATGTAATAATTTTAGCTTCGTTAAAAATTTCTTTCAATCTTGAGCAAACCTAACATTGTATGTTTTGATGTTACAATACTTTGTAACAGTTTTAATGAATTAAACAAGGACATGACTCTTATTTTTCCTCAAAAAACTTTTTATTTTTATTTTTTTCATATAGTTCAATTATCAGTCTAGGAGTCGCCAAGACGCCAACCGACTTCTATGAAAAAAAAATGTGTACCAAGAAATTTCTAAACTGTATTAAATTTGGGATATATTAAATAGAAAATATATTTACAATTATATCCTTTTATTTTAATAATCCCTTTATCAGTTACTCTGCAGTTTTTAGATAAATTTAACTATGAATATATTCCTTCTCTAGTATCAGTATGTAAGGTATTCCGATTTTGTGAAAAAAATAATAATAATTAAGAAATTTTAGTGGGCCCAGGGGCCTTCCTAAATTATTCTGAGTTCGCTAGAAAATTTCAGAAGAAAAGGAACTTGTTGTGTCGACAATGTCAAAATTGTTGCTCGACATGTTTTTATTGAGAATAACACAATTATTCTATAGTTTGACCGAATTTTTTTCTATTGTTTATGACAAAGATCATTTAACATAAGTACGATTAGCTATTAAATAATTTATGAGCTTAGCCGTATACATCCAAAGATGTTAAAAAAATTGTTGACCGTTTGCATCCGTCGAACTTCGTATAATCCTATCTAATATATATACACACATATTGTTTGACAAAGAATTTGCTAACTGGATTGCCATTTTTTTTACTAAGAACTCTATAGAGATGGTCTTTCATTTGTTAATAGTTTTTCTACTTATATAAGTGTCTTGTTAAAAATTGTCACAGAAAGGACAAAAACCATCTTGTTGTCTTCATATTTAGAATCATATAATAGATCAAAAACACTGAGATAAATGTTAGTTTTACAGAATTTAGACAGTGAAAATACTATGTTTGTACAATTTTTTTATGTACAATAATTAGCTTTTAATTAGGAACAAAGGCACTCATTGAAAACGAGAAATTGCAGCAATTGGCCGTTCGTCAAGTCCATGTTCTACTGTCCAGCTTTGATCTTAGATTTCTTAATGAGGAGGGTTCAAATGCCTCCATTTTTTGTGTCTCCATCATGCCTCCATTTTTAAAAATTTTAATAACTCAAGATTTAAAACTTAAAAGTCAAAATAAAACCGTTAGATGCGATCTATGTTATTTTCTTTATGTGCTCATAAATAATTATCACATTTCAATTTTGTTTTTATGTGAATCAATAAGTTCAAAAATCAACGTCTAAAAATCATCCAAATTAGTGCATTTTTTACAAGCTCTTGATGACAATCAAAAAAAAATTGAAATGTCATAATTTTTTACATGTGCATAGATAAAATGATGTAGATCATATCCAACGGTTTTATTTTAATTTTTAAGTTTTAAATTTTGAATTATTAAAGTTTTAAAAAATAGAGGCATAGTGGAGGTACAAAAAATGGAGGCATTTGAACCCTCCTCTTTCTTAATATAACGAGCATAACGGTTTTGTTAATACAAATAAGAAAAATCGTACAACTTATAAAATGTCTTACTCTTAAAAGGACAACTAAAATGGTACCCTTAAACTAGGGATGCAAACGGTCGGATCCGGATCGGATAGTGGTCTTACCGTATCCGTATCCGTTATAATTTTTCGGATACGGATACGGGTCAGATATTAAATGTTATGGATACAGATATTTTTCATAATTAGCTTATTGGTTACAAGTGCAGGTGCTGGAGCTGGAGCTGATGGATGCGTGAAGGAAGTATGAAGGATGCCTCATTCTTGAAAACCCCAACAAACTAGAGGTACCGGTTGATTGATACCCAAGATGAGCACAGTTCAGGGGATACAGAGGGCTCAGAACATGAGTATGGGGATCTGAATCTGTCGGATTACCTAATCACCAGAATGGAATCTGAGCCCTCCGATTCAGAACATGCAACACCCTCATTTGATGAATCTTATATGGATTGCTCCTCCACATCAACACTTTCCCATCTTAGTTACTGCTAAAATCTAATATACTCTTTTTGTCTGTAATATGTTGCTTGTTAAGTACTGCCGAACTATGTAGGGGTTTCTTTGGTTTTTGCACAATGGTATTTTAATCCATTGTATTTTGTATGAATTCTATTTACCATTTCTATATGAAATAAGTGGGTATACCCACTTTTATAAAAAAAAAATTAAAAAAAAAAACTTGTTGATTACAAAATATCTATTATATTATTAAAATATTAGTCACTAATTATGTCATAGTGTTATATATATTGTTCATCAAAATATATATATCTATATACAATTTAATAAACTATTGGTACAATATGCAATTTAATAAATCAATTTAAGAATATATAGCACATTTGTTGTGGTTTAAAAGTGTAAACGGTCGGATACGGATAGTTAAATGCCCTACCGTATTCTTATCCGTTATAATTTTTCGAATACAGATACAGATAGTCTCGGATACGAATCGGATAATTTAAGTAATTTTTCAGATTCGGATCCAGATAAAATCGGATAATATCCGATCCGTTTACACCCCTACAACTTTTACACCTCAGGGATCTGAACATTACGAACAACTAAAATTATCACACAGATAAAAAAAACCTTACTTAAAACAAGCACCGAGGTTTGTTTAAATGAAATGAATTTGACAGTTTGGGTTTAATGGGTATGGAAGAAAAAACAAACATGTAATTTCAGCTTTACACGCTTTAAGATAATTAAACTTCCAAGTTTTCTAACACCTTTCAGAAATTAGCAAGTTAGAAAGCTAAGAAAACTGAAAATGACACCCAAGTAAAAAAAAAAAAAATTGATGTTCTGATTCATCATCAGAAAAAAAAAAAAAAAAAAAAAACTGATTTCCGGTTTCTTTTTTATTCAATTTTTTTAACTAAAAAGAATGCATAAACCAGTCCTAAAAAATAGAGATAACAACGCTGACGAGCTGAGGCTCGTAAATTGTTGAAACGGAGCAAGTGTCTTTAAACTTTCCGAGAAATTAGTGCCTGTCATGTCCCGCCAAAACTAAATTATCCTCTGACAGCTTGGCGATGTGCCGATGCACTTGCAATGTTGGATTTTTCATTGTTGACGCAATACTTAAATCCTACCATCCAATACAACATGAATGCATAATTATTAAAAAAAAATTTCACAATGCTTGCATAAATTCTGACAAATTTTCTTTAATATATTAGTCCTGAAACCTTTTGTTTTGTTAGAGAAATGCATTGTGCTTAGTAGCTCACAAGTATAATGCTATCGCTTTCAGTTTCTCTCTCCCTCTCTTTTTTTTTTTGTGAAAACTTTCACAGAGACGGCAAAATCATGAGGGAGAATTCAACTCTCAACCTTTGAGTAACCAAGACTTTCTTCCTAGCTAACTGTTCTACCTCCCCTTTCATTACTTTCAGTTCCTCAATCGTACATCATTCACTGGATGGTCATAGGCTGATCTCGGCAACCCATTTCAAAATGAATGGTCCAAATCACTCCTAAAGCTCAACTTCAAAATTGAGCACTTGCAGTAGCAATTCAATCAGGAGTGATCTGGCACCTTAAATCAATAGTGAACCATCCAGATCATTCCAGGAGCAACAAGACTTAAACCATCTAATGACAAAACAGCGAGTCCCGTTAATTACTAGTAATGTGCTTTGGATTACTGTACAGGCCTATGGCTCGATTTGTCTTATGACAACCATTTTACATGATACCCAACAGAGAAATCCAACTATACCAGTATCCCAGACTTGGGAGGGAACCTCCAGACTAGAGATGCAATTTTCCACCATAATGCTCACCTATGCTAGCCTGTACAAGTTGTTAATCACTTAAGTTAATGAACACATATTAATAGGGAAAAAAATTCTTGAACAAAAAACTAGCCAACATTACTTGAATTGAAGGTAGATGTTAAAGTGCATAGAATGATGTCGAAATATTCATAGCATGGTGTCAATCTTTTTAAATAATGTCTAATCAATATCAAATTTAATTACTTATTCTGAAATACAAATTCAATTAAAGTTATGTTACTTGTTAAAATTATATTTTTATTTTTTTATATTGGTAAAGTGATTGTTTCTCAATTTCCCCAACAATATTGGACTTTTCTGCAAATAATATAAATGGAGGGGCTTCTTTTTGCGAATCAGGGCCAAATGTAACAACAACAACCAAGCCTTTTTACCAAATGTAAGACTTTGCAAACTTGTCAAGAGAAAAATCACCTGTACAAAAGGAAGCGTCTTATCATACAATTCTAGGAGAAGACTTGAATCAAAGGAAAGCCTAACAATAAAAGCAAAGAAAAGTCAAATTACTATTAGATATGAAGTTGCAATGTCCAGAATTTCTTATTTTGTCCTTTCACAGGAGAACTCAATTTAACATAAGCAATACTATTAGTCAAAAATAACAGCTATTGACTACTTTATCATATGCATAATGCGGATTGGTCCGTACTATGGATCAATATCTTCGGTTTCAAAGTTCTAATATTCGATCTGAACAGTTCAACGTGATCTCCATATGAAAATGTACTTTCAAACTAAATTTTACATTTTTAGTACTATCTTTTTTACTTTGGAATGGTCTACAATTTTTAGATCAAGTGATTTTCTACCTATCTAAAAAAATAGTAAAAAAATGTAAAATTTGATCTACAATTACATTTTCATGCATAGATCATGTTGAACGGTTCAGATCGACTGTTTGAACTTAGAAAAGGAGATATTAATTCATAGTGTGAACCAATCCGCGCTATGCATAGTACCATAGCCTCACTCTTTATACTTGTAATCTGGCAAAGTTATTGGTTGTGTACCTTTTCAGAAGACGAAAGCAATTGTAGAGCTCTTCAATGTCAGACTCAATTTTTTGGTTTATATACTCCTTCAAAAACTCGGACAGGCAGGAAACCACTGCATCCCATTCCTCACTACCAGGGTCAAGGTTTGGAGAGCAAAACGAGGCACTTGACAACAAGTACTCGGAAAGTAAACCATCTCGTACTCGAAGGTTTTCAAACCATTTGTGATAACTTCCTAACAAAATACTACTTTTAGAAGATTCTGGAAGCTGATTCTCTACTCTGTGGAGTGGGAGTGATTTAAGTACATCAGCCCTCACTTCCTCAGGTAGATTTTCCAAAATTGAGGAGTCTACTTGACTCAGTGAACTAGGCATCAAGTCAGACTTGAAATGATTTGAATTTGAGCAGGAAGCTTTTGACTGTTCAAATTTGCATTGCATTCTTGTAGTGAACTCTTCATCCTGCTGCTCACAATCCTGTCATACATTGGCAGAGTTCACCAAACTATACAAAAAGTACTAAAAGAAAGAACCAGCAAGAACTATCATATCAAAAACAGTATTCAGATCACAATTAATAAACAACTAGTGGGTTATTCAAATTGGAAATGCCATTGAACTATTGGCTAGCAGAAAACCCGTACGCATTTAGCAATCTTACCTTTCTCTCAACAGATTCTACAGTGCCTTCCTTTTCCTGCTGTCGAGTCTCTAGAATTTTGCGCAACTCTCCTTTGTACAACTCATTCATCTCTGAGAATATTTCAGGAGGGAGATTTCTGATAACATCTAAATCAAGATGGGACAATGGTGGCAATTCTGAAAGATTACTTCCTTGAGATACAGCACTGCTGCTTGAAGAACAGGCTCCTGATGGGGCATCTATGAGAGAGTAGCAGTTAATTAGTACCTTGCATGGAGAAAATGAGATCTAACCAATTCCATGCAATCTTCAAGTATCAGCACCCCTACCAGTTGGGTACTGAGCAAGTGCAAAAACTCTCAAATTCTCCTTTGATTATCTTTCAAGATTTTTCTTAACTTTCTGGATCCTAAAATGAGGTTTTAGGCAGCAATGTTTCATGGGAGGATTTAGGGAAAAAAAATGATAGAAGATGCTAATTAGTTACCCTTTCGACTGTGTTTGGTTAAGCAAGAGTCTTCAATAGGCTGCTTTCCCTTTCTCATGGCTGATGAGAGCCACAAATCCAGTCTACTTTCCTCAACCACTTCATAAGTAACAAGCATGTGTTAGTAAGCGATGGCAATTCTAGACTCAACCTGGGCCGAACAGCACAGTAGTGACTTAACTAAAGTTAATTGTTTGGAGCTAGAGCATCCTGAACAGATGATAGAAAGGTCAGGTAAGGATACATGGTCAGGTAAGGATACATCAGCTGATAGGATATAACACGACCACTTAAATTTTATTACAGTTATTTACCAAAAAAAATAGAAAGGAAAGGTTGAAAATTAAACTGCTAAAGACATATTAACAAATGTCTTAACCTAATACTTCACCAAAATGGTTTGCCAGTTGACCCAACCATCTACAAGGCCAAATCTGACTATACCCACATATATGTTTAGTTTTTTATAAAATTTAGTAAAATTTGTTACATTCCAACTTTCAAGTAGTATTATTTCCATAAAAATGAGGAACAACTAATAACATGACCCAACCAAACCCCACCATTGCCACCTCTAGGTGGTACAAGATTGTCAAATCATTCCGGCAAATAATTTGTTTGCTTTTATTTCTTGGGTAAATAAAACAAGCAGACTTAGAATTGGATATCAAATTTTGCTAGGACATGGCTAGAATGGGTAACTTTGACAAAGTACATCCATGCCAATTTCACTAGTACTCCATCCCAGGGTTACCAGAATATGATACAGACAGTATGTACAAAGCATTACTACAGCCATTCCGGAAAAGGAGCTGTAATGTAATGGAGCAGCTTTTGATCAAAATTGCTCTTTATGCAAATTCATCAGCTTATTTGTAAATATTTTTCTCATTAGAATTATATATATTTGTATGCTAAATTATGAATGGCTTCTCAATTCCTTTGACTATCAAGTACCACATAGTTTCTATTTACAACTAAGTCCGAAATTTATTTTGAATTTCCACTAAATGCATATTTACCATCAAAACACCATAAAGCATGCATCAAACTTTCAAGCAATCATATTTGTTCCTAAAAACAATACTTCCTTCCAACCCACTAGCCAAGATGTGTACCATCTGACTAATTAGTAAACTATAAAATTAGGTAAAATTTGATGTGGCCACATAAATCCTGACCTTGGTGCAATGTTCTATTCCACCAAGCAAACTGGAAATACTACCAATTCAAAATTGACAAGCTTTGTTACTACCAGATCCAAAGTAACTTACTAAGAGAGTTGGAAACATAGACAATATTACTTATCCTGCATTACCTTTATGACTTGAGTTTGCTAGTTCGAGCCGTGATAATTTCAGCCCCACACCACGCACTTCTTTGACATCTGTATAATTGGAATGTGCGATTCTTTTATCAACAAAACTGTAACATGTAATAAACAAGATGAAAAAGAAATTGAACTAACCAAGGTGAAAAGATGCAAAGGTTGGTTTCACAATTCGATTAAGAGAGGCCACGTCATTTATTGCACCAGGAACCTATGAGAAGAGCACCCAATTGAATCAGACAGCAACAATATCAAATGGATAAATTTTTTTAATGTGTTTTATTCTCTGCTGAACAACTTAGAAATTAAACAATACCGTCAAAGAACGACTTATCGTTTCACAATCACCACATCCCATATACTTTACTGGTTCCCCAGCACCTTTTTTTCTAACTTTGACCTGTCAAATTTTAATAAAAGAAAGTCTCTTCAGTACAAAAACCTTAAATCAAGTTGAAACAAAAGAACACTAGATGAGCATGAAAAACCTTAAGTGTAATTGTACGTCCCTGTACTCCACATCCTTGCAAGCGTAGTGAGACTTCTTTACATAAATTCATGAGAAAATTCTCCGACTGCAATAAAAAGCTGCAAAAGATGAGAATTCCAAACATGAATTACATGTATCATATATTACCAGTATTTTGAAAGGAACAATTACATCTCTGCTGTCCTTAAACCTGACTCCCCAATTAACTTCAGCGCCAATGGATTTAGTTTCCTGTGGTCACCATCAAGATTAAAAAACAAGGGACAACCAATAAAATTTTAATGCAAAAGCAAAATGTTAGTGTTGTTATCCTTCCATTTCAATTCAAACCTGAACAGCTTCAACCTCTGAATGATCAATTCCTCTGCAGTAGTTCCATAACATTTCGCCCATCTTACTTCCTAAGTCCTTTTGAAGAATATCCTAAGTGAAATTGTATTATAGGCTTGTCAATACCTACTCTCATCATGCGTAGTAACAAGAAATTTGTTGGTAACATTAAGAAAAAAAGTAAACACAGCACACTAACCAAACCAATTGGATTACAACATAACAAAGTCCAACAAGCAAAGAAACAAAATAACAGAGACAAAATATGATGGTGCAACAAAGAAATGAAATTTTAACTTATGTTACCTTTGAGATTGTCCGTAGTTGAGCACAAGTTTCAACCTCCCTTGTTCTCAATTTCTCTGCTGCATTATATCCAACTCCTGGAAGTGCTGAAACTGGAAGCTTATCCAAGTACTCATCAACCTATAGCAAACAAAAATATAAGAAAAAACTAGACATGCCAAATCCTCAGCCAAAAAATTTTTGCAAATTATATTGTAAGAGGATCAAAAGAAGAATGTTAAGTGGCATGTATTGAAAAGTTAATAATAAAGTGGATGATTCGTTCTATTGTAAGTCTTCTAATGATATCATACTGACCCAACCCAACAGCATAAAACTGATGCATTTACAATCAGATATAAATTTTCATTTAATTTTTATTAAAATGGAAGCATGAAACCAAGCCAAACAAGTATCATTACATTCAGCTTTAAATTTTTTTTATAAGGTAATTGCATGGAGCAAAACCACAAGTACTTGAGTGAAGGTATGAAGCCAAGCTGAATGTAGAGATACCTGCAGAAAACCTAAATCTCATATTTTTTTTATGCATAAAATATATTTCAAAATAAACATAGCTCTCCTGCTAGCTTTAATCCTCATATTCTGAAAATGAAGATGCCATTAATCTACATTGTTCTAAAACCTAATGATTGTGCACATACACATAAAGCTATTTAAGAAATAATAATTTATAGAGAAAGTATCATAATCCTAGATTTTTTTAAAATGCTGTACCACTGTATCTCTATCGTATTGGATACGATACTCGTATCCATATCTTGTTCAGCGTAGAGTACAACTGAATATTTAATTAAAATGCTTTACCTTGTCAGGTGGAATGAAACACTGTCCATTTGGTTTTGCCGACTTAGTAGCTAAACGAGCCAGAAGCATATTTTCACCAATCCCTGCACTGGCAGTGCACCTAGTTGTTTCATAGATTTCTTTTCGTATCATTTCTGCTATACTCTCAGGATAATCATTCAGAGAAAGAAACATCTCAAGAAAGGCCTCATCACAACTCACAGCCTGCAATGGCAAGAAGACAAAAGTTATTAAAAACAGGTATAATTTTGCTTTGTTCTTTATAAGATATCAAGCAAAAAAGGAGAACGTTCTATTTAAATGCCAGGAATTATTGGAAATTAGAACAATGAAAGGATAGGTTCTAGAACAAAGCTTATTCCTGAGAAGTTCCGACTCCGGAACAATTAACCTTTCCCATTCCTGAAAATTGGCCTTACATATGAATAAGGGTGAGTAATAAGACCAATTTCCATAGGACTTTCTAACCAAAGATGACCTAAGGATAAGTGGAAGATGAAATACCTTCACTTTCTCACAATGCTTGTGCAAAATGCCATAGAATTGATCAGCCACCTGCACTTTGATAAAGTGGCAAGCAAAACATCAAAAAATTTAAAATGAAAATGCAATAACCAGTAGATGAAAGCTTGAAGTCAAACTAAAAATATACCTCCTCGTATGCAGAAAAGTCATAAGGAAAGATAGTAAGATGGGGACATCGAGCCTTGGCATCCCTGACAAACATTCCTGCTTTAATTCCTGATAAGTAACGGCAACAATCACATTAGAGCATCATTTGCATACAGCGGTCTCAGATCTCAGTATTGCTTTTAGTTTGGTTCATATATAATATGTACTGTACTAATCAAACAAAACTCTTGCAAGTTGAGACTGAATATTATTTTAATTTATTTTTTGTTTGCTTCATCTTCCATATAATTGCACCTGTATACTTCAGTACAGATTACTTGATTCCATATCATTGATTTATATTCTGCTTCTTTTTTCAGGAGCAAAGTGTTCCCAAAAATAGCAAATCAGATATGCTATAAAACTACCAAGCACCATAACCAAAAAAAAGGTTAGCATATATATAATAAGTGTCAACTAACCATAACTCCTTGCAGGATAGTTAGCTGATGAAATTTCAGCTGTTCCTTTTGGATTATTGGAATGGCATACCGCCACTGGTTTATCAAGCAACTCAGGCGAATTTCGGATGACAACAGACACAAAGAAGCAATCCTGTACATTGCACCATAGTTTTGTCACAGTTAGTAAGAACAAGAAAAAGCATCGGTGCCATTAAGTGTGCACAAAATAAATGCCAAACTGGAAAGGTGAACCTCGTATAAAGGAAGAAAGAAGAAAGTGTCCTGAAGCTAGTCTATGAAACACAAGACTTGCCACATAAGAAGATTACCATGTCAACATGTATCACAATTCTTTTCAAGCTTTCCATGTTACTATTAAGATTGTTATTCTTGCTTCCAGTCCCAGAAATAAAATTGGAAAAACGCTTGCGATACCGGTTCCTCCATGTTCCAATGAAGTGAAGCCTAGAATACTACAATACAAAGCTTATCAGGATCCATAACAGACAATTTTTCACAAAAAGAATTAGATGTATTTAAAATCATACCTTGAAATAATTCTCTACAAAATCTGGATCAGTCAGAGTTGAGTGAGGACGGTCAGGACGCCCTGAACTTTGATTGGCAACATAGCTTGTGCTGCAGTCGTCTTCTGATTCTGACTTAACATCTTTGAGTTCATTATTTGTATTTATACGCTTCGACTCTTGGCTCTTCTCTTGAGAAGAATTATCAGTAACAGAAAAGGTAGGTTTAGTGCTTTCCCCTTTACATTCGTCAGGCAGAAATGCTTCAGTTTCAATTAATGTCCCCTGGTAATTTGATCTTGGGACACCCTTTTCAGAAAAGAAGGCAGACAGTTTCAGCTGCTTAGAACTTTCTGTTGAGGCATGCTCAATAAGCTGGTATGGAACCCCTTCAGGTGAAAGCAGGTATTAGTACCAAATATACAAGTATACGACAATTTTGTTCCATTCAATGGACAAGGGTCCAGCAAGTTATTTTGGAAAGCCCAAAAACTCCTAAATCTTGTGAAATTCTTTTTTTCCATACACTTAAACAGATATAATTTCACTTTAAAAGAAGCTTTGTAAATGTTGAAGATAAACTACAGTCAGCGGGATAACATTTAAATTGCATTGACCCTATTTAATACCAATAATGTACATAAACAACATAAACATATTTTTTAAATCATTCTTCAGTTAGCAATAGACAAACTTACAGCTCAGAAGGGTATTAGCTGCAATAGAATCCACGATCCAGTCAGGTTTAACAACAGGAAGTCCTTGACTGAATGCCCTGGATTCAAACAAAAGCATAACAGCAGTAATGCACAATAACAGCACAAAATGATCCATTGGAAAAAAGAAAAAAAAAATTAAGTGTATGGGTGATTATGTCAAACTAAGTTCAGCATATATTGGACCTCCCACAGTTGATAAGAGCATATGTGATTTTTATTGCTTCTAGGATATACAATACTCTGTGGTGCAGTTGATATTTCTTCATAAAGACAACAGTTACATGTTAAGAAACTGAGAAGGAGAAGAGAAAAATGAACAGAACTCTACCTTAGGTTCTTTCTCTTACTATCAGGAAGATTACTACAGATGATGTGGCTTACAGTATGCCTTGAAAAATAGTTGATAAACCTTCCCCCATGTTTCAGCATGTAGTTCTTCAGTTCCTGATAGTTAAAATATAAGCAATTTCTTACCCTCCAATTATACCATATATATCATTCAATCCAGAGCCATATGCTCTGGATTAATACAAGTCCATTTCCTTCCAGAGCACATATGTACCATTCAATTAACACTAGCTTCAGTTTGGCCTGGTAACCGATTCAACATGACGTTTTCATTATTAAATTGCCTAATGAAGGTTTAGATTAAGCTCAGGTACAAAATGTGAGAACAGGATCAGCATCTTACAGACAAACCAGGATACCAGCCGAAATTGCACGGTAGTAAGCATATAAAGTATAAACCTACAGTGAAAACAAATTCAAAAGAGATGGACAGAACTTACAGAAGAAAGTAAAAGCAAATATAAAAAGGGCAAAACCTGACTGGACGGTACAGTAAATCCATCAACAAAAATGGACACCCCTTTGAAAATGCCTCCACCGACTCCGCCATCAGTGATTCCGGGATTAGCTCCATACGAAGAACTGGAGGCGTCGGTTTCGAACTGATCCCTGAGCTTTCTGTTCTTCTCCGTCATATAGCTGCACAAAAACACAACAGCAAGAGAGAAAAAAAAAAAAAATCAAACGAAGCTAATGTAGACATTCCTTCGTTTTTTTAACTGAGTTGATCAAATTCACCTTCCAAAATCTGAGAAAGGGGATGATTTAAAGCCGGGAGGTTTAAGAGATTTTGAGGCGCCAGACTTCGATGAGGGTCGGCCCCTCTTCCGCGAGCTGCCCGATGAGTGGGACATGAGATTTTGTGATTTTTATGGTCGTGGAGCGGGGGAAGTAGGTTTTGAGACGAAGCGAGCGATCACCGCGCCGTTTCAAAGCCCGGACTTTGGAATGGGCGCGAGCGACTAGCAAGATTGCAGGACTGTAGGTAGGACCCTCGTCCGGTTTGCTATTTGTGATTGGGAGTCAAAACGGTTCGGTTTGTTCGGTTTAAATGGATTGATTTGATTGAACTTTTGCTATTTGTGATTGGGAGTCAAAATGTGATAAATTTTGAGAAAAGGTCTTGGTCCACTGACCTTTGTCCACAGAATGTCCACCACGTTATTCAGTTCAATTAACTTCCTTATCCAGTCCAATTAACTCCCGACGTTCTAACTGTCTAACTTCCGACCTTCTAACTGATTTCGTCTCCGCTATTTAAACTTGCCATCGCGCGTCCGTACCTTCCTTTTTTGAATTTCATTTCCCAATTTTCCATTTCCGATCAGATCTGTCGTTATTTTCTCTGCGATTTTATTCCTCTTTCATCTCGATATTCCATTTCCGATCAGATTCCAGCGTGATTTTCCTTCCTATTTCGTCTCGAGGGAAGATTCAAGCCTGATTTTCGTTGCTCTTTCGTCGCGAGGTCGTTTCCTTTCTCTTTCATCTCGAGGGAAATATCAAGAGTTCCTATTGCGTGGCGATTACCTATTTCGTCGCGAGTTCGTCGTAATTTCATCAAAATTGGAAATCGTGACGTCGTCGCCAGTTCGTAGTCATCATTTGATCGGTAAATGCTTTCATTCAAACGAAATCTTATTTTTTTGTATTTTTCTTCTCTGATTCAATTTTGCTTTGCAATGATGATTTTATTTTTTTGAGATTACTGACTCAATCTCGTTGTTTAAACATGATCGCGACGTAATCATCAGGAGTCGATCTCTATTGGATATAAGACGGCGAAATTGAAATCCAGTAAGTTTTTCTTTTGAATTTTGTAAGATGTCGGATATAAGTTACAGCATGTAGTTAGTAATGTTACAGTATTGGTGTCAGTCAAATGACATCTTTTTTGGATGTATGGAAATGATAATTTTTTTTTCTAAGATGTGTTATATAAGTTACAGCATGTAGTTAGTAATGTTACAGTATTGGTTTCAGTTAAATGACATGTTGTCTGGATGTATGGAAATGATATTTTATTTGTTATAATATGTGTTATATAAGTTAGATCATGTAGTTAGTAATTTTATAGGATTGACATAAGTCATATGACATTTTGTCTGGCTGGATGGAAATGATAATTTATTTTTTGTCAAATGTGTTATATAAGTTACAGCATGTAGTTAGTAATTTTACAGTATTGGCAGGATTGACACAAGTCAAATTACATCTTGTCTGGCTGGATGGAAATGATAATTTATTTTTTGTAAGATGTGTTATATAAGTTATAACATGTAGTTAGTAATGTTACAGTATTGGTTTCAGTCAAATGACATGTTTTCTGGATGTATGGAAATGATATTTTATTTGTTATAATATGTGTTATATAAGTTAGAGCATGTAGTTAGTAATTTTATAGGATTGACAGAAGTCAAATTACATCTTGTCTGGCTGGATGGAAAGGGTAATTTATTTTTTGTAAGATGTGTTATATAAGTTATAGCATGTAGTTAGTAATTTTATAGGATTGGCAGGATTGACACAAGTTAAATGACATCTTGTCTGGCTGGATGAAAATGATAATTTATTTTTTGTAAGATGTGTTACATAAGTTACATCATGTAGGTAGTAATTTTACAGGATTGGCTTGTTATAATATGTGTTATATAAGTTAGAGCATGTAGTTAGTAATTTTATAGGATTGAAAGAAGTCAAATTACATCTCGTCTGGCTGGATGGAAAGGGTAATTTATTTTTTGTAAGATGTGTTATATAAGTTATAGCATGTAGTTAGTAATTTTATAGGATTGGCAGGATTGACACAAGTTAAATGACATCTTGTCTGGCTGGATGGAAATGATAATTTATTTTTTGTAAGATGTGTTACATAAGTTACATCATGTAGGTAGTAATTTTACAGGATTGGTGCAAGTCAGATGTCATTTTCCTGCATGTTTTGGAAATATGTGGTATATAAGTTACATAATATACTTAGTATTTTTTTTTTTTGTAATATGTGGTATATAAGTTACTTCATGTACTGGGTAAATTTACAGGATTGTCACAAGTAAAATGACATTTTTCATGAATGTTTGGAAATGATAAACTCTTTTTTGTTAGATGTGTTACATAAGTTACAGCATGTAGTGAGTAATTTTACAAGATTGGTGCAAGTCAAATATATTTTGATGTACATAATGATATATTTTCTGTTTGTCTTACAATTTAATTCAATTTTTACAGTTTTGTTGCAATGGAATTTAATATGAATGAAGATGTGGCAATTTATAATTCTACAGTGAATAATGTTGCAGAAAGTAGGGGTTTAGTTATTGATTTGAATGTCGAACCCGATTTTATGGGAGATATAGGAATTGAAGAATCAGCAGAAGCAGAGATTGTGGCACTGGATTTGAATGCACCATTAGATGGATTTTTTGATTTAGTAGATAATGAATCAGGTGCATCTGATGTATCTGATAATTGCATAGTTGCTGCTCCTAGACTTGGTGACGATTTTTTTTCTGTTGAAGAAGCACACAACTTCTTTAAACTGTACGGTTTCCAAACTGGTTTTGGTGTGTGCAAGAAAACAAGTTATAAAAATGGTGATGCCGTGGTGGGCTGTAGATTTCAGTGTGTTAAATTCAGAAGAAAGCAAGAAAAGGTTAAAGATGGTGAACGTTTTCCAGAGAGGCGGAGACCTTCTGGAAATTCAGATTGCAAGGTTTTTATGACAGTGAAATATTCTGAACTCACTGGATCATGGCGAGTGATTAGCTTGCACTTGGAGCATAGCCATGAACTCACTCCAGGTTCTTCTTTTTTAATACCAGCCTATCGGTACATTCCAAAGAGGTTCAAAGATATGTTGGAATTCAATACAGATCAAGGGTTGCCTACAGCTGATAACATTGATTTAGTTTTAAAAATGGCTGGTGGTTATTATAAGGGTACATTTACACGGAAAGATGCTCGAAACCATATCGACAAGTACAAGAGAGGAAAATTGAGGGCTCTTGGTGGTGATGATGCCAAGCTTCTAGCTGATTATTTCGAGAGGAAGCAACTGTGTGATTTAAACTTCTGGTATACGTATAAGCACACGAATGATGCACATTTGTGGAATATCTTCTGGGCAGATGGTCGTGGGCGTGCAGCGTACAAGTATTACCATGATGTTGTTGTTATGGATGCGACATACCTTACGAATAGGTAATTTTTTCTTTATCAGATTTGGACATTTTCTTTTATTTACATATTTCATTAAGTTACAGCATGTAGTTAGTAATTTTATAGGATTGACTCAAGTCAAATGACATCTTGTTTGCATGGATGGAAATGGTAATTTTACAGGATTGGCGCAAGTCAAATGTCATTTTCCTGCATGTTTTGGAAATGATAATTTATTTTTTGTAATATGTGGTATACAAGTTACATCATGTACTGAGTAATTTTATAGGATTGGGACAAGTAAAATGACATTTTTCATGAATGTTTGGAAATGATAAACTGGACAAATGTCTGTGGATTTGTAGAGGGTTGAGTAGTTATTTTGCAGGATATATTGTTCTGTGTTATAGTGTATTTTGTAGAATGTATTATATATTTTGCAGGATATATTGTTCTCTGTTATAGGATTTATATAATATTTTGCAGGATGTATTAGATATTTTGCAGGATGTATGTGATATATTTGTTTGTTTATGTCAGGTATGACATGGCACTTGTTTTGTTTGTCGGTGTAAACCATCACTGGCAGACAACCATTTTTGCTTGTGCTCTGCTTGGAAGAGAAACTGAGGAAGACTACATATGGTGCATGGAGAAGTTTGTTGCTTGCATGAATGGTGTCAAGCCGGGTGGTATCTTGACAGATCAGTGCCCGAGTATTGAGAAAGGTATTAGGTATGTGTTGGGTAGTGATACTGTACATAGGTATTGTGCTTGGCACATTCTTCATAAATTACCAGAGAAGTTTGGTGGTCAGGAAGATAAAACCGCTTTAACTTATTTGGTGAAGGCAACTGTCTATGAATCGAGAACTGAATCACAGTTTGAACAAAGTTGGCAGACCTTGATGGTTGAGATTGGATATGAAGATGCTCCATGGTTTAAGAGCATTTTCAGGCAGAGGCGTAAATGGGTGCCGGTTTATCTGAACGACAGATTTTGGGCTGGGATGAATACAACTCAAAGGGTTGAAAGTATGAATTCTTTTTTCGACAACTATCTCAGATCGAAATCAACCCTTGCTGAGTTTGTAGTGAACTTTGAATCTGGACTGAGTAGAATTTGGCAAAGGGAGCACTATTTGGACCATAAGGACAAGAGCACAACACCAGTTCTGATTTCTGATTTGGAGCTGGAGAAACAGTTTTGTCGTGTATACACCAATGAAATTTTTTATAAGTTTCAAGATGAAATCAGAAATTCTTTGAATCTGACCTGTGTGTTTAGGTTCCATCTAGATGACAACACGAAGGTTTACGAGGTCCAAGATATAGGTGGGAATATTTTTGATGTTCAGTACAAGGCTGATTTGAAAGAAGTTTTTTGTATTTGTAAAAAGTTTGAGGCATTTGGGATTTTGTGTTCTCACTCAATAATGGTTTTCAAACATGAGAAGCAACTGTGTGTGAATAATAAATACATACTTGACCGATGGAGGAAGGACCGGTTGCGTTTCGATTTAATCCCTGCTTGTTGTCCTGATGGTAGCAGTGTTGAAGTCAATAGGTAATGTATTTTATTTCTAATGGATGTAGTTATTAATTTTGCAGTATTGGCCTTTATGTTTTTTATCTTTGTATGTGAAATTTTTTTTTGATATATTTTTTTTGTAGGAGGTATGATCTGACAAGGAAGATGAATCCTATAATTGAAGATTTCCTTAACTTTGGTTGTGTTAGTGATGAGAAGGAAAATGAAGTTCTTAATGGCTTAGAAGATCTTCTAAATAGACTAAAAGGTTATTAATTGCAAAACATTTTTTTTTTTTTTTTTGTATTTTTTTTTGGGAATATGTTACTTAGTGAAATTTTCATTTGTTTCAGGAGATGTCGTTTCTGGATCTGTAGTTGAAGATGTTTTAGATGGTACAAATACAAATGAAAATGGTGGATCTGGAGGAAGGGCTTCTAGAGGTAGGGGAAGTGGTGCATTGAGAGGACAAGTGCGTGATGGTTCTACAATCCCTAGAAAACGAGGCAGAGGTAGTGGGAAAGGTATTTCAATATAACATTTTAATTTATTGAATTTTTTTTTTAAAGGATTGTCATTTAAAATTTACAGGTTTCATAGCATTATAATTACCAGGTCAGACATTGATTGGCCAAATAAAATTTTCAAAGTATTTTCTTGCAACTTTTGCATTGTATGTAGGTGAAATATATAGTATTGAGAGAGTTTCATATTATTTAACAGGCCATGAAGAAACAGTTCAAACAGATTGTGATGTAAATTTGATTTTAAGTGTAACAGCTAGAGTAATAGGTTATTATGTATTTATTTTATGGTTTGTATTGAAATTTTTACTTTTTATAAACATCTAATTTACAGGATTGAAATATTTGCATTTGTTTAACATGCCAACCATTGTCTGGTGGAAGAAATGGTGATGTAGATCAGTCTTCAAATGCAACAGCTAGAGTGATAGGTAATAGTTATGTATTTTAAAGTTTGTATTGAAATTTTTACTGTTTTTGAAGAAGTAATTTACAGGATTGAAATATTTGCGTCTGCTTTGCAGGTCAACCATTGACTGGTCAAATAAATTCTGATGTAAATCTCACTGCAAATGGGACAAATTTAGTAGAAGGTAATATTTTAATCATATTGTATGCTTGTTGTTTTTGTTTCACATTATTAAATGTAAGTCTTGATAGTATTTGATGATGTAATTTACAGGAATCATAAATCTTTATTTAATGAAATTTGAACCATTATAATAATATTTTTTTCTTAAACAACAGAGGCAATGACTGTTCAAAGAAATGATGATGTAAATATGTCTTCAATTAGCACAAATAGAGGAGGTAATACTTTATTCCTTTTTTTTTAATCTTTGTGACAAAGTATTTATTGTTTAATTGTGCTGTATTTGTTGGAGTAGTTTACATGATTGTAAACCATTTGGCATAATTTGCTTGTTATATTAGGTTATCCAGATCCTCGAGTTTGGGTTGGGCTTATTGGATATCTTGAATCTATTGCCAAATGTAATAGGCAGTCAATGTCTAGTTCCTTTGTCAGAGGTAATATGGAATTAATCACCTTGTATTTGTTTAATTTATTACATTTATTTTACTTTTTTAGTATTTTTTTGTAGATAACTTACTATAATTGTTAATGATATTGATAGCATTTTAATTGTAGGTGAGGAAGTCCCAATGCAATCGTCATCAAGTGATCATCAAGAATTGAATATCACGACCAATGAAGTGTTAAATTCTGCACCATCAATCAATATCTTGCCTCCACAGAAATCAAAAAGAAAGGGACGACCACCGAAACATTCTTATAAGCACCCAATGGATGTTAATGTGAAGAATAATCGCACACAATAGATTTTGAATTATTTTTTGTCAATATATAGTGTAAAAACAGTTTACTTTTTAATTGTTTGGTTGTTTGTAAATATTTTGTTATTTTTTAATTTTAGTTATTGAGATTTTAATTGTTTGATGGAAATTATTTGAAATGAGAATATAAGTACTTTGGATTTATTTTTTAATATCTTTTATTTATTGTTTTATATGATATATTATACATACAATTATTATTTGTTTATTATTTGATTAGTTGAATATATAATTTTAGAATTTTTTTTTACATTGCAAACTAGTAATCGTTATTTTTTTGGATATTTGAAATTAATTTATGTTTTTGAATGTTGAAAGCAAATCAATTCCTATTAACATTAAAATTTAATTAATAATAATTGTTAAAATATAAATCAATTTATATTTTATTTTTAAATTCAAATTAAGTCATATAATAAGTTTTTTTAATTATTAAGAAGTTTATAATTTATACATTATTAAAGTATAAATTTACATGTTCATCCCCAATTTTGATAGTATTGAAGTGTAAATTTACAGTTTCGTCCCCCAATTTAAATGCATTTATGTACAGTTGTGAAAAGTTGTGTTTGAAATGGAGAAGATATTACATTTTTGTGGGTCCCAAAGTACAAAATTGAAATCTAACCGTTCTAAGACTATACTTTGCGCCACTTCATTCCCACCCTTTCATATTTTATGATTATATGTTATGATTATATAACTCGAGACGTCATTTCAAATTCATATGACTTGACTCCGATAACACTCCGGTCCGATCGATTCACTTTATCAATTACACTCAACCTCACTCTCTCACTACTTCTCTTTACCGACTAGTCCCATCAGTCTTTCTATCTTCTCTCTCTCTATCGCGGCGATAGAATCTAGGTTTTCAAAACCGTGGCATTTTCTTCTCTGTTTCTCGACGCAATCGCTTTTTTCGGCGATCGACTAGTATCAAGGACATTGTTTGACTGTTTTTCGTCGATCGACTAATCTCTAGGGCATTGTTTGATCTGGCAACGGTTTCATCGCTTAATCGGTGGATTAACTGAGTGTGATTTCGAATTCTTTTGAATAAAAATGAAGAAAAATAGTCAAGGTTACTCTTATTATCCTTATTTTCAACACATTTTTGTTATTTTGAACAATTTCTTACTGAAATGTTTCGATTTTGTGATTTTGCAGTTTAGATTTGCTATTTTGTTCTTTTTATTTGTCATATTTACGGTATATACTGGTATGTTACCAATTTGTCACTCAAAAATCAGAGTTTGTGATTTCTAAGTTATTTTATAGTTTTGATTTGTTATTTATACAGATTTGATAAAGTAATTTGTTCAAATGATTGTTGTTGTTGTTCAAACACTGATTTTATAGTTTTAATTTGTCAGATTTACTGAATCCACTATTTTTTTGTAATTGTTAATTTAACAGTATGTATATACTGGTATGTTACCAATTTGTCACTCAAAAATCAGTGTTTCTGATTTGTAAGTTATTTTATAGTTTTGATTTGTTATTTATACAGATTTGATAAAGTAATTTGTTCAAATGAGTGTTGTTGTTGTTTACAAGTTTCGATTTGATTTTTATAGTTTTAATTTGTCAGATTTACTGAATCCACTATTTTTTTGTAATTGTTAATTTAACAGTATGTATTTTAATGTTCACCAGATTTGCATAAATTGTATTAAAATTCATACATTTGTTTTTTTAACACTAATTTTTTGTTTCTCAGGTGATTTGAAGAAAAATGAGAAAGGGAATGATAAAACTGAAAAAAATGCTAGTCAAGATGTCAAAGTTGTAGAAGGTTATTATTATTCATTTTTTTTTGAAGTTTTATAATAAATTTTTTACTATACTCAGTTAGATATTTTACAGTATTGTATGAAATTACTTTTCAGAAGAAGTTCAAAGGAGGAGGAAAGGAAAGGGTAAGGTTCAAGAGGGTGATGGTGATTCTAAGAAAGAAAAAGGAAAGGGTAAATTTTTTTGTTTCTGAAATGATAATTTATATTTTATAAGATGTGTTATATTAGTTATAGCATGTAGTTAGTAATTTTATAGGATTGATAAAGGTCAAATGACATATTGTCTGGCTGGATGGAAATGATAATTTAGTTTTTGTAATATGTGGTATATAAGTTACAGCATGTAGTTAGTCATTTTATAGGATTAACTCAAGTCAAATGACATCTTGTCTGCATGGATGGAAATGATAATTTATTTTTTGTAAGATGTGTTATATAAGTTACAGCATGTAGTTAGTAATTTTACAGGATTGGCGCAAATCAAATGTCATTTCCGTGCATGTTTTGGAAATGATAATTTTTTTTTTGTAATATGTGGTATACAAGTTACATCATGTACTGAATAATTTTACAGGATTGGCACAAGTAAAATGAAATTTTTCATTAATGTTTGGAAATGATAAACTCTTTTTTGTTAGATGTCTTATATAAGTTACAGCATGTAGTGAGTAAGTTTAGAAGATTGGTGCAAGTCAAATATATATATATTTTTTATTTGGATGCCATGTACATTATTGTAGTATATATGTTTTTGATGTACAGTATTTGTCATACATTTGACAGCATTGAATTGAATTTACTTTTTGTAATATGTGGTATATAAGTTACAGCATGTAGTTAGTAATTTTATAGGATTGACTCAAGTCAATTGACATATTGTCTGCATGGATGGAAATGATAATTTATTTTTTTGTAAGATGTGTTATATAAGTTACAGCATGTAGTTAGTACTTTTACAGGATTGGCGCAAGTCAAATGTCATTTTCCTGCATGTTTTGGAAATGATAATTTATTTTTTGTAATATGTGGTATACAAGTTACATCATGTACTAAGTAATTTTACAGGATGGCAGAAGTAAAATGACATTTTTCATTAATGTTTGGAAATGATAAACTCTTTTTTGTTAGATGTGTTATATAAGTTACAGCATGTAGTGAGTAATTTTAGAAGATTGGTGCAAGTCAAATATATATATATTTTTTATTTGGATGCCATGTACATTATTGTAGTATATATGTTTTTGATGTACAGTATTTGTCATACATTTGACAGCATTGAATTAGGAATTTCACATGATTTGCGCAAGTCAAATGACAGTTTTCCTATATGTTTGGAAATTACAATTACAGTTTTATAAGTTTTGGTATATAAGTTATATCTTTGACTTATGAATTTTAAAACAATTGGTTTTTTATATGTTAATTATTTGACACTTGTTTTAATAAATACATTAGTAATATCACAGTATACATGTTTGTGTCTCACAGTGTCAGTTTGATGGTTTTTTCATCTTTTAATAAATACATTAGTAATTTGAAAGTATACATGTTTATTAAGTTTGCATTATTCATCACTAATTTCACAGTATTAAATTTAATTGTTTCACAGTATTCAATTAAATTTTTTCATCTTATTTTGCAGGAACTGGAAAGAATATGAAAAAATATGACATGGTCACAAACAAATGTGTGGTTGACCGTGCTATGACTTTTATTCATGGCAGAATTTTTCATCTTCTGAACCGAGAACATATCAAGCTCTTATTCAAGACACCATTTATCCATTTTCTTGTTATGCCGAAGAAAATGCAAGTATCAAATTCTGTATTGCATTCAATTCTTGCTCGGTATGACAATGAGAATGGTTATTTTAATATTCTGGGTAAGAGGTTGCACTTTACATGTAAAAGTGTAGCTCATTTTTTGTGCCTTCCATCAGAAGGTGAGGTTGTTGACCTTAGTCAGGTTAGATTTTCAACATCACCTCTTCGTGCGAAATATTTTCATGACCATAATTCGCAACTAAAGAGGTCTGAACTTGAAGATGTTATTGAGGAACTCTTAAATAAAAAGTCCTCTGATGCACAAGATGCAAGAGATGTGGTTTCTTTATTGCTGTTGTATGTCTTTACAACAATTTTATTCCCTAACACTGCTGGTAGCGTCCCGTTACAATTTTTCAGGTGCGCAAAATCTCTTTGTAATTATTATATGGAATTTTCTTAATATAATATATAGTATTGACTAAAATAAGTTATGCACTTTGTGAATTAGGTACGTAGATCGTATTGAAAAATTGTGTGATTACAATTGGGCTTCAGCTGTTTTTAATTGGATGCAACCACACATTGCTAATTGTGCTCTATGGTGCAAAATGAAAGATGATAAAGATGTGGAGTATTCTGAGGAAGAAATAGCAAGCCAGTTGGAAAGTATAACAGGGGATGAGGAAGAGATAAAGGAAACTGGCTATATTCAAGGCTGTGCTTTGGCTCTCATTGTAAGTATTTTTTGAAATATTTGATCAATGATTTTACAGTATTCAGCGAGATTTTACATTGGCAACTTTTTTGCTGCATTAGTTACATTTATTGTTTTTTTGTTCTTACTATAATTTATGACAGTATGCATATACCTTCCTTATAGCTTTGAGTAATTATTTGTTTAATTTATTTACTTTTTGTTTTAGGTCTGGTTCTATGAACAGACTTCATTTGAAAGAATGAGAACTTGCACTGGACGGATTCCTCGTTACTTGGACTGGTATTTGGGGTTGTCTAGTAAGGTGAAGAGACCATATTTTGAGAGGCAGTTGTATTCTTTGGTTAAAGCAAATGTGTGTGAAAATGATATTGATTATAGCAAGTACGAGAAACCTTTGAGGGAGAAAGGTTTTATCGCTGCAAATTACTTGGAGTTTGTTGTTGATTCGAACAAGTTGCAGACTCTTTATAACACCTCAAAATTTGAGATGTTGGTTAAATACACTCCTATTTTGATGAAATTTGGTGTTGTACCATGCCCTTTCTTGAAAGAGAGAATCGGAGATGTAAGTGCGAAGGAAGTGTATGTGGGTTCTAGTTTTCCCGAACTTGACGAGATTGAACCTGATGTAATGCAGAAGATAATAGATGATAGTGATTTATTGGAGAGAGAGTACTATGCGAATAAGTTGATTGCAGAGAAAGCGGCTTCTGTAGAATCATGTAAGTTTCTTTGGATCCATGAAGTCTGTTAACTTTCATGGGTATTTTAGTATTTCACAGGATTGTTCAGTTATTTCACAAGGTTGATAGTACATGTATAATATAAGTCTGTTAACTTTGATGAATGGTATATTAGTTTTTTTTATATGATACATTAGTTTATTTTAACTCAGCACATCCAAATTTTACAGTTTTGACTGTCATAATTATATATGAATTATCTATATACATGAACTTCTTAATTATTTTGTAAGATCTATTAGTTAGTTCACAGGATTGATACTTAATTAATTTACTGTATTCAATTTGCTAATGTACAGTTTTCATAATGAATTTAAACTGATATTTAAAATGAATATTTATTATGCAGCTAAGAAGAGGATGTTGGCATTGACGTCTGGTTCATCACATAATGTTAAGTCAAGTTCAGAGAAGCGAACAAAGCGAAAATTCGATAAACAGGAACATAAAGATATAATCCCTTCTTTTAGCCTGAATATGGGACTTACACAGTCACAGAGCACTCAAGAGGAAGTGGATGGTTGTACATTAAGTGAGAGGGAAGATGAGGAGGAAGAAAGAGTTGTACAATCAGAGGAAGATAATGACGGTGGGAAAAAAAAGGAAGAAGGAAGAGGTGTTGTTGATAACCAATCTGAGAAGGTAGTTGAGGCACCAATGAAGTATGGGACTGTTAAAGATTCTGATAGTGATGATACTGTATCTGATGTGGAGAGGATGGCTACTATTGCAAGCGAAGTACCAGATAAAGTTGTTCAGTCAAAGAGAGAGAATTTAGTTGACAAGCAACCTCCGTATTCAATATACACAAGGAGAAGTAAAATTCTGCAGGTTTGCATTTTTTTTTACTATTAAGTTATAATTACAATATTTTTTTTGTTTTACAGTATTAACTTTGTCATTTTAAAGTATTTATTTATTTTTATTTATTTTTGCTGAAAAAACAGGAAAGAATGGAAGAGATGGATCGTTTTCAGAAGGAATTTGGCTCTCAATTTGATGACCAAGTTGGTTTTGGCTCTCAAATTGAACAGGACAATGCAACTGTCGAACAAACTGAAGTTGGAGCTGATATTCCTGGTGAAGGGGGAGATGAGGTCTGTATAATTGTTTTTCTACAGTATTAATATAGTATATTTTTGCTTTATTAATCCAGTTATTTTAGATTAACTTCTTTAGTATGCAGTATTCTTATGGTAATTTTACATTATTAAATTCAGAGAGGTATAAATCTATCTCAAATTAATGCGGGAGGGCCTCATCTGGATGATCTCATAGAAAGTTTGAATAAGAATCTTAATTCTCAAGAGCGGGATGCGGTAATTACATTTGCATTTGATTATTATAAAGCTCTTTTTGATGAAGCAATGTTGGAATATAACTTAGAGGTGTTGCAGAACAAGGAGAAAGAGGAGCTCAATAAGAATTTGGATGGATCATCAAGTACTGCAGAGGATGATGAGCAAAACGAAGCCTCGCCGAATGGTGGATCAGGAAGTACTGATGGGTTAGTAGAGAAAAATAAAGTACCGCTGAAGCGTAGAAGTCCAATTGCAGTAAGAAAGGTTGTAAGACGACGTAGAAAACCAGCTGTTAAGAAGGAGACTGATGACAAGAAGAAGTCTGTGCAAAACCCGGCAAATATTACAAAGAAAACTGAAGCCGAACTAAGGGCTGAGTATGTGGATGTTATCGTGGATTCTTCTTATGAGACAAAGTTGAATGCGGGTTTGACCTGGGTAGAGTGGGAAACTTTAATGCCTCAGATCATCGAAAATTACAGTCCTCCTAAACCTGTTATTTTTGATGCTGATGTTTCTGAATGGTCATTTAAAAATAGTTTGTTTTTCGATGATGGCGATCTTTTGATAGAGAAGCCTCGTGCTGTCAAACTTTATGGATATCTGCATCGCGAGAAGTTGTCCAAGGATGCAGCTTGTATAGTTGATGATTGGTGGATCCAGGTGAAGTTAAAAAAGAAGATAAATGACGAAGTGGTTTTCAAACACACTCGAGCTGACATATGGTGCAGTGTGGGAGCTTTGAAAGATTTAATGAATCCCAAGTCCCCAGTAAGCAGTGAGGTATGTTTTATAGTATTACATGATTAATTGTTAATTTTATAGTATTCATTATTTAGTTCACATGTTTCAAATTTAAGTTAACTACATACACCAGTTAGTTTATAGTATAAATGTAAATTACATGATAGATTAGTTAATTGTACATAATACATAAAGTTTGTTAGAGGCTTTATTTTGCATTTATTGTATGAATTAGTTAAATTGATAGTATACATCAGCTAATTTTACATGATATATAAGTTATTTTTGTTTATTTGACATATCATTGATTTTTTCAGTTTGTTGAGATGGTACTGAATTTGATTCAGTTTGAAACTCCAGTGAAGCATCCATGGTTTTTCATTTCGCCATATTTAACTGTAAGTTATTATGTAATGTTGTATATTATTTAATTGAATGTAATCTACATTAAAACTTAAGTAAATTTCAAATTGCTTTTTTTTTTTTTGTTTAATCCAGATTGGGATGCATCAGTACGATGAAAAGGAAGCGTGTCAGGCCCTTCCTCAGTTGTTTGGGCCACAATTTGACACTATTAAATGGCTGTTTATTCCCATATGTAAAGAAAACCATTGGATGCTTTTTGTGGTGGATGTTCCTTTGGTGAAGTTGCACTACTACTCGTCAGTTGGTGATGTTAATACATACTTTGAATACTTCTGGCACACTATAAAATGGCTGAAGGAATTTCTTTGCTGGAGGACTTGTGAGTTTTTATTTTTTTAAATAAGTACTTTGGAATGCATTAATTGTTTTATATTTTTGTAAGATGTAACTGTTAGTTTACAGTATTTATGCAATAGGTGATTAACAGTTGTTTCATATCAAATTTTATTTCAGCAAATCCACAATGGAAGGATGTTGCTATCAAAGAAGAAGATTGCCCTAAACAAATTTTAGGTTCAATGGATTGTGCTGTGTTTCTTCTCCGTTATTTGTACAACATCATAACAGAGACTCCTATGAACTTCAGCCAGGTAATTTATTATAATTTGTAATTTTATGATGTTATTCGTTTTGTTTTTATATTAAATTATGTCAGCTGGATAACAAGTTCAATTTATAACATGTTTTGTTTTTTTTTTTGTAGGATGATATTAGCAAGGAACGTATTGTTCTAGTTATGAGGCTACTGACTCATCCGAACAATACGAAACAAAGGGTGATGAAGTGAAAGTTTGTTAAACTGGTTGTATAGTTTTGAACAAATTGGATTATGTTGTTAGTTTTTGGTGAAAAAGTTGTTGTTTCTTGTGAATATGTGTTTGGTGATGAAGTGAAAAAGTTGTTGTTAGTTTTTGGTGAAAAAGTTGGTGGAATTTTTTTGTTGGATTATGTTGTTGGTTTATGTTTTGGTGAACAGTGTTTGTGAATGGTTTAGTGTTGTTTAAGAATTTGCTTATGATATATTTTTACTGATACTTTTTTTTAATATTGCTATGTTTTACGTGTGTTTTATTGGTTTCATATTCTAATTTTGAAGTATTGAAATTTGTAGTGACATTTTTATTCTTCTGTTTACGGCTTTTAATTTTGTATTATCGAAATTTACAGTGAACATATGTCTATTTAACTGTTTACATCTCTTAATTTTACAGTATTGATATTTACAGTTACATGTTTATTTTACTGTTTACAAGTTCCAATTTTGAAGTATTGAAATTTAGAGCGTACATTTGAGGTAAAAAATTATGAAATTTTTAAAAAAATTAAAAAATTATAATTTTGCAGGAAAAAATTATTTTTGAATATTTTTGAGGTTTATTTTGAAAAAAAATGTCAGTTATAGATGTTGTCCTAGTTTGGAATCTTCTAGAAGTTTGTGGAATGTTCTAGAAGTTTTTAGTAAAATTAGCATTAACTGCAAATAACTACCATTAACAGAAAATAACTACCATTAGTCGTTAGTAAGAAAGTACAAGAAAGTACAGTTAGTTGGCCAAGTGGTCCCACACGAAGTACAATTAGTTGGCCAAGTTACAAATCTTTAATCAAAGTTTCTGGATGGTTGAATATTTATATTAGGTTTTTTATAAGATTTTGTTTACAAGTTATAGCATTAAATTGTTAAATTTACAGGATTCGGGCAGGTCAAATGTCAGTTTTTCTGTGGACAAATGGTGGACAAATGTCTGTGGACAATTAGACGCTTCCATAAATTTTTATGTATGATTTAAATTTTGAGTCATCAAGAACTTCCTCTTAATCTGTAGTGTGCACGAATGTTGAAGTAACGCGCATGAATTATAAAATGAATCGGCAGTTTTAAAGAGACATCGGACTACTACTCCGGTCAAGCCAAAATAATTTTCGTAACTATTTTGAATTACAGAGAGCATACACAGCATGAAAGATGAAGCCATCAAAATTTTGATTTTAGCAGCCGTTTGCGTTAAAATTTGTGATAGAGCTTAATTTACTCGGACGGATGCAGATTTAGTTCAAAAGTGGCTAACAATTTGTTCGAAGCATTATGCGTTGTCAGACGTGTAGTGGGACTGTGGGAAGCATATCAGTGGGTAGGCTATCATGAGTCAGCTCAGATTTTGAGTAGATCCAGACCATCTGATCTATTTTAGCACGAATATTATAGTGTTCGGATACATTCTATTTCAGACTGAATACGGTTCGAATTTTGACAGTCTGGATCTAAAACTCAAAATTTGAGTTACTTCCAGAGGATCCGAGCTAAGAGGGAATTTTTTTTTTGAAAGCCCATAAATCCATACACTTTCGAACATATCACATAAAATCGCATGAGAAAAGTTACATCTTCTTCTCCTCCAACACATCTCTACCTTTAGTTTATTTCTCTCACTTCTTTTAGGTTTCTCTTTTTTTTTTTTTGATGGTTGACGGCAAAGCCGACAACAAATATATTGAATAAGAAAAATAATTACAAAGATTGTTTTTGTGGCGAAAAGTTATCCCACACTATTCACATCTAACGGAGTAACTTTATGTCATTCCTAATTCCTAACTCCTCTTTAATATCGCTAGCTATTGCATAACCACTTGTCTGTCTCTAGTGATGTGTCATTGATGAGATGATCCACCATTTTTTCTTTGTTAGAGAAGCATCTTCGATTCCTCTCTCTCCAAAGTGCCCATGCCCCTGACGCCCATATTACGTCCCACCTTCCTCTCTGCGTGCATGTCATTGGTACTCTTATTTTTATCCATAGTTCTAGGGTATTAGAGGCCCCCTGCTGGTTGTATATTCTGCTGTGCCTGCATGCCTACCCAGAATCTGGTTGCATACGTGCATCCCCGCATGATGTGGTTCCTTATCTCCCTCGTATCTTCTGAGCACAAATGGCAGCCCCTCTGTACCGTGCATCCCCTTGTTGTTAGAACCTGCTGTGTTAATATCTTGTTATCCAACATTAGCCATACAAAAATTCTCACTTTCATCGGTACCTTAATTTTCCACAGTCTCCTGTATATCAGTGAGATTATACCGGAGTTGTGCATCATATGGTATGCCGATGCACATGAGAAGGAACCTGATGTCGTCCATTTCCAGGTCTTAGCTTCTCCTGCTCCCCCTGCCATCTCAGTCGATACTGAAGAGAAGGGTATAATTGGGATTAGATTTTTGAGCATAAATGATCCTTCGGCGCTTCTCTGTCTTAGATGTGCAGGTGCTGTTATGCCATGCAGTGATCGCATTGTTTTGGCCCAAAGCCCCTGCTGTCCTCCTTCGAGTTGCCATATCCATTTTGCTAATAAGGCATCATTTTGACATGCCAGGTTAATTATGCCCAGTCCTCCATTTTCTTTTAGGGCACAGACCCTGTCCCAATTGACCAAGCAATTAATACCCTTGCAAATCTCCGTGCCCTTCCAGAGAAAGCTTCTTTTCATTCTGTCGATGTGCTTCATTACCCCCACCGGTATTTTAAAGGCCTGCATATAATGTAGCGGCATTGCTGACAGAATTGTCTTTACTAGAGTGATTCTACCTCCATAAGATATGAATTTTGAGGTCCATCCTTCAATTCTTTGCTGTACCACCTCCAACATTGGTTGAAAATCTACCTTTCTCGGTTTTTTAACTGTGAGCAGCAGACCTAAATACCTGATTGGTAAATTAACCCCTGTTGAGTCAATTATTGTTATGATGACATGTACGAGATTCTGTGGGATTGCAATGGGAACAAAATCTACCTTTCTAGATTTCTCTTCTTAAGAAGTTCTTCCTCTCTTTCTCGCCTCAATCTCAAGAGGAGAGGAGGGACCGGAGTCAAGAAGAGCCGATCAGAGCCGACAGTGCGATATCATCATAGCTCGAAGCGTTAAGTCTTTACGTTATTTCGATCAAAGCGCGGGTGAATAGATTCAAATGTCGGAGTGCAATGATAGTTGAGAGGGTGGATCCGGTCATAGTGAGCGATAGGAATTAAGATAATAGTGTAATTATGAGTATATATGAGTGAGATTAGAAAATTATAATTATTTAGAGTAGTTTGAAGGATTTTGTGAAAATAAAAAGATAAATTTATAATTAAAATTATTTGACTCGTTGTAAGTTTGTTTTTATATCAATGAAATTATTAGTTGGCACTAGAGAAATAGTTTTGTATAGCATATGTCCGATTCATTCATCTAACGTTGAGTATTTCAGCATTGAGTCGTTGATTATTCTAATTTTTCTATTGTTTATATCTTACGTGAGACTGTAAATGAGCTGAGTTTGAGCGAGTTACCTCCAACTCGTGCAGTCATGCTCAGCTCATTTAATAAATGAGCGAGTCAACTCGAGTTGGAATGTCAATAATGAGCTGTAAAGCCAACTCGAGTTGGTTCACAACTCGTTTGACCAATCAATTTTCTTAGTTATAGTTACATACTAGTAAGAGTTTATCTAAAGAAAAACAATTCAAATAATTTAGTAAGAGTTTGTCTAAACACAAATAATTCAAACATAATTAACAAGATAAATAACAAAATAAAAAATCCAAATAACATCTTGGGAGTTATTTAGAAGGGCATGCGATTTATTGTTATGAATTTTGTATAACTTGAGTTGTTAATGAGCAAGTTGGGTATGCTCAAATTCAACTTATTTATTAAACGAATCAGTTAAGTAAATGAGAGCTAGTTAAAGCGAACAGTTAACGAGCGAGTTATAAGCGACTTAAGAATTTGAGCAATTCTGCACTGCCCTAATCTTACGTGAATCACTTAACGTGATCAAGCGTGCAGCAGAATTTGTACATAATTATTTGAGTGATGTTAAGACTCGTGGAAGCCCATTGTCCTGAAAGGCTGAAACTGTCGTTGGAAATCCGTAGACGAATGAAAACAAAGAGAATTCAATAGTATAGGAAAACAACGAACGAAGTGGAATAGAAAGAATTAAATTTTAATTTTGTTATTGTTATTGGCCGGGATATTTGTAAAAATTCACAACCATCCTGGACTTATTTGACTTTTACCGAGAATGTCATTGAGTAGGAATTTTAATTTCTACAAAGAAACGATAAAAAGGAATATTCTGATGGCAGAAACGAGAAGGAACGATAATACGAATTAGCTGTCTATTTCGTCCAAGCACACGTCAATGTATTTTTTGCGCTAAGCAAAAAGATCTTTCACTCGCGACAACAAATTCAAAGATAGCGTGTACTCTATATGTTCATTAATGGAAATCGATTTTTTCTGTGATAATGAAAAGCCTACGGGCGTGAAATCTTACAAACAAAAAAAAGAAAAAGAAAAAGAAAAAAGAGATATGTTTATTAAGATGGTTTGGTAAATATTACTTTAAAATTTATTGAACTAATTTCAAATGACAAACTGAAATTGTTAAAATCGATTTACTTTACAAGTAATGCGTGTACATATAAAATTTTGAAAATTTTGAATTTATTAGCATGAAGTCGAGCAACAAAAAAAATTAACTTTTATAAGTTATTTTAATACAATTATTTTTCATTATTTTTAACCGTCTGACTTCATATTAAGAAATTTAAAATTTTTGTATGTACAGACATCACTCGTGAAGTAGATCAATTTCATCAATTTGAATTTAAAGTCAGTATCAAAGATTTTGAAATTATGCTCACCAAAATCTATTACTGAGCATAGCACGCACAGACTTTGCTCACAAATTCTCTATGAATTTCTATCATTTGCGCAGAATGTGTCCCCACTGCTTCATTCGCTCTAAATTTTACGAGGTGAGACAGTCTTAGAGCATCTTCATTCCATAAACTCATTAGAAATTAAAAACGGTAGGAAGAGAGAGAAAGGACAATTCTGACATTAATTTTTTTGTCGAGCATAATTTTAAAAATTGATTTCTTATTTTTTTTTCAAAATAATTTGTTCATATCTCTAAAATTGAATTAGAAATTATCATGATGCTCTTACCGCTTAATCTTCCTTTCCATTTGGTTTGCGCGATGCAAAATCTGTTTCTATTTCTCGCTATCGAGAGGACTCCAATGAAAGCTTGTTGTTTTCACTAAGGTTGTATTTTAAAGAGGGGAAGAACTCCTTCATTGAAGGGAAGGAAGGGGAAATCCACACAACCACGGTCTGTCCATGCTGTTTACATGCTTCAAAAGAAGGTAATCGGATAGGGAAAGGAAGGAACACAGGTATTGTAGCAAGGGGAACGCCAGGGAACACGCTATACAGAGTTCCAAAACTCCTTCATTTTTCGTTTCTATTTTTTTTATTAATTGGCACCGCTATTTTTCTACCCTCTAATTAACCGCTGTTTTTATGTTACAGAAACAATTTGGGACGACACCCATTCAACAATGTGAGTCTGCTGGGTCTCTAGTCCATTGGATCCGCTTTTAAGATTCGTGCATATCTATTTTAATATTCGTATCGATCTATTCCATACAGACTTCAAAACAAATTGGATGAACTCGGAACACATCGGACTCAAACTTTGAGTCCCATAGATGTCGGACTCAAACAATGAACCCCCGCTTCTCTCTCATTTGTCATCTCATGCCGTTACTTTCTCTGGTCGTTTCTATGTTATTTTACATTTTTGCATTGTTAGATGTTGTTGTTACATGTTGATGTTGTGTTATTCGGTGTTGATGTTATGAGTTTTAGATTGTTGAAGTTATTTGATGTTGATGATGTTATAGATGTGAAACGATGGATGATGGATATAATTTTATATAATGAAAATTATATTTGGTAGCCACTACCAAGATTTAAAAAAAAAAAGGTTTCACTATAGTGAGGGAAACCCGCGCGATGCTCCTTCCTTTTATCTTCTTTTCTCTTCCTCTCCGTACTAGGGTTGTGGAGCATAACCTAAAAGCAATAAATAAATTGATGTAAAATGTTGAACCCGAAATCGAATCCGCGGGCAAAGCTACGTAAATGACCACTTCACGAATAAAAAATTCGGAATGATATCGCTTAAAGAAAATGATCATTCTGTTAAATTTCTAACCTATAAACATTATATCCAAAGTATCAAATTTAACTTAAATCTTATCATTACCTACAAAACACTAAAGACTTACATTTGATATGTACTACGAACTTAATTCAAACTGAAATTACATTTGCTTGTTTTATTTGTTTAGAACGTAGTAGAAAATTAGTATTTGAAATTAAAATCAGAGTAGAAGTTAGAGAAAATAAGACCAATTATTGGTAGAGGTGCAAACGGATCGGAAAGTGGTAAAACTATATATATTTATTTTTATTTTTCGAAAAAAAATTAAATATCAAACTGATACAAATACAAATTATATATTAAATCTATAGATAAATTTATCTGTTTTTTATAATGATGAATAATATAAATTATTTCATAATACATATTAAACTATATAATATATCTACTATTCGATATAAATAATTAAAATTTAAAACTATACGTGCATCTGTATGTACGGGATATCGGATATCCGATCCGTTTGCACTCCAGCCAATTGGTCGACACGTGTTTCTTTTGGACGACATCAACATGTATGAAAGAGTTGTACGCCATTTTACTGTGTCCATTAGTTTTGAAAGCCCACCTTCTAACGGTAAATATCTAAATCGAAATTTTAGAGGGATTACATAAGAAAAAAAAATCGTATCTTTTAAAATAAAATAAAGTAAAAAAATATCTAAATGAAATCTCCAAGATAATATACCCAAAAAATATCTCCCCCTCACCGGATAAACCCTGCTCTCTCCCCCCCTTCTTTGGCGAATAAACCCACCGCACTCTCAAGTCTCAACGCAACTTTCGGAAGTCGTAGTGGCGGCGAACCCTCGGGCCTCACTATCACCAACGACGCGTGCTGAGGCGCCTCTATCCTTTTCAACTCTTCAAGGAGTACACTTAAACAATTCGCTACTTAACTAGGCGCACACTGCTTAGCATTCCTTCTCTCTCCATTGACAGAGACAGAGAGGGAGAATGTCGTGTCTCTTCACTTTTCCTTCTCTATGCCCCTGCACGATCTCGCCACGGCCTAAGCTGCTTAGGTCGCTCGTATTTGCTTCCATAGAGTCTCCTTCTACCTCAAAAGGTATCAACGATCGGAATGTCTGCATGGCACACTTGTGAATTTATTCTTTCAGGTGGTGTTTGGTTTTGGTTGAGGCCTAAAGTTTTGGAGGTCTAAGTTGGTAAGGTTATGTCATGGTATAGCTATTAAGAAATAGTATCGACTTAAGAAGAGAGAGAGAGATAGCTGACAGTGGGACCGTAGGGGACTAACTCTTAAGCCACCCGAGAGACGGTTTAATGTAGAGGCCCAATTTTACAGTAACGTCTAGTTAGGCCGGCATAATTAATCCGCATTTGGTGGAATAACTGAGGCCTAAACCCCTCATTCCATGGTTTAGGCCTCAACACAACACCACCTTACTGCTCCTCTGTCTCTATCATGGCATCGAGGAACATCATGCTTCCTACTTCTCTCTTGATTCTACCATGTAATAGAATCAGCTGTATATTTGGTCCTCGGCCAATCTCAAGTTCTTAAGTAAACCCATTTAAACCACATTGCCGACCAAAATAAAGGAAAATGAAATTGTGCATGACAAATGGATATGGCTCGGGAGGCAGTGAAACCAAGACTAATCAGAAATCTAAATCACCTGGCGTAAAGTTGTCATGTATTGTTTCAGTAAATGCAATTTTAATAATTTATCAGCAGCTGATAGACGATCTAGCACGAGAGCACCACGCAGAGGACCACGAAAAAGAGAAGGTCCTAAAAGGAGCATGGAGGATTCGGTTCAGCGCAAATTGGAGCAGTTTTATGAGGGGGTGAATGGGCCGCCGCTCCGTGTTCTCCCAATTGGAGGCCTCGGTGAGATCGGCATGAATTGTATGCTCGTTGGAAATTACGACCGGTATATCTTGATTGATGCGGGCGTTATGTTTCCTGAGTAAGCTGTCAAAATAAATAATATAGTAGCTATCTTGTGGTCATACACTTTTAGCGAGGTCTGATAATGTTATCTGTGTACTAATCATTGCTTTCAATTTCAACCCCTGTAATTTTACATTCATATAATTGTCAAAATATGCACCAGCTAATTGTTTCTTTATTGTTGGTGTCTCTGATAGTGTTGATGATTTTGGTGTTCAAAAGATTATCCCAGACACCACATTCATTAAAAGGTGGAGCCACAAAATTGAAGCAGTTATCATAACTCATGGTCATGAGGACCACATCGGCGCCTTGCCTTGGGTACAATGTTCTCTTGTTGTTATATTGAAAATACTTGTGCAAAATGGCAACTCTCTTTAACTCTTTCAGAAAATTGACTACTCTCTTTCTACATTTGTATGATACTACGCTGCTCAAAGCACCTTACTCTTCAAAGAATTCATTTTTCTTTTGTTGTCAACATGCAGGTTATTCCTGCATTGGATCCAAATACTCCAATATATGCTTCGTCATTCACAATGGAGGTATCTGTTAAATTGCATTCTGGGTCTCTTTTTCTTTAGGAGAAAATTTAGCTCTTTTTCAGTGTGAAGGATTACCATACTAACCAGTGTTAATATAATATTCAATCTGACTGGCATGTTACTGAGCCAGTATTCCAGTACTGTTCCAACAGTATTAGCTTGCTGTTATGAGCTTCAATGAGTCTTTGTTAAAAGTTTAAGCACATAAAAAGCGAAGAAAATTGTGAAAAAATGGGGTTTAAATTTGAGCTCTTCCTTGCTTTGAGTATTAGGTTTCTTTTATATAATTTATGACATAATTTATTTTCCTCTAACAGCTGATCAAGAAGCGCCTAAAGGAGTTTGGGATCAATGTTTATTCAAGGCTTAAGGTTTTCAACGTGAGAGAGAGATTCCTTGCTGGGCCTTTTGAGGTGGAACCCATTCGTGTGACCCACTCGATTCCAGATTGCTGTGGCCTTGTGCTTCGTTGTAGTGATGGAACCATCCTTCACACTGGTGATTGGAAGGTGAGTTGGTTCAATGCTCATTTTGTTGCGATGTGCGTGTGTTGTGGGGAGGGGAGCTAGTATGTTCTTAAGCTCAACAAGCCCCCGGTGAGCTTAATTCGAAAACCTATCGGATTGGCTTCAAACGACAAATTCAAACTGTTGAAACTGATCTACTTCACGAGTGATGCATTTACATGCAAAATTACAAATTTTCTAATTCATTTAGTACAAAATTGAGCGGTTAAAAATGATGAAATAACTTGTTATTCTTTTTTTTTACCACTTGACTTTATATAAGCAGCATCTTAATTGAGCTTTACATATTAACTTCAGGCCAAAAGACAATAAGTTGAATAAAATAACAAAACAATTTATCTATTTTAGTAAAAGCATCAGTACTGTACTCACCTGGTGGGTATTGGATCACTAGATAAACATATATATAATTTGTAGCAATGGATAGAGGAATTTGTATTTGAAGTAAGAAGGGGCAATACAAAAGTATGTAAACTGTAAAAACGAGTTAAAGTGGATATTTATACTAATTATGTAAATTTGAGCTTTTATTGCACCATCTCGTGATTCTTGTTCCTAAATACTGTCTGTCGATTACAGAAAGCCAAGACATTTTCTGTCTTTCCCATTACTTTTAATCTACATTTTAATTTTTGCTGAAATTGTCTGATTGGGGCCAACTCTAAAACTGTAGATTGATGAATCACCACTGGATGGCAATGTATTTGACCGTGAAACACTGGAACAGCTATCAAAAGAAGGGGTCACTCTTGTAAGTTTCCAATCTAGTTGTTACAGTATTCTGTAATTGATCTTGGAATTGAATCCTCTGAACTCTTTACAACTCACCCAGGATATTGTAAATCTTTTCCTGACTGTTTTTATTTGTACAAGTCACTAACAACAAACCTTTCTTTTACTTGTTTGTGATTATTTTAAGATGATGAGTGACTCAACAAATATACTATCTCCTGGACGCTCTGTCAGTGAAACTGTGGTAAGAGATGCGTTACACAGGCACATCTCTGCCGCAAAAGGAAGAGTGGTAGCTACGCAATTTGCTTCTAATCTACATAGAATTGGAAGCCTCAAAGCTGCTGCTGACCTCACGGGCCGGAAAATGGTTTGCTGCTCGAAGCACTCTAGTTTATTTTCATGTGTACCCTGCAAAATCACAAGTGGTGCCTTAATATAAATGTTATGCACCTTCCAGCTTTTTAGTCCACACATGTGCAAAACTTGACATTCATATCTAACATCGCTGTACATTAATGAAGAGGAGGTACTTAGTGAACCTTTTGAAGAAAAGGAGGACTGAAGTGCTAGAAGTAATAAGCTATATCGTTTCAAACAATTTACTATTCTTTTTGTAGGCACCTTCATGGTACTATGAATTTTTAATGATTGTATGGATTTATATAACAAAGTATTACAGTCCAGATACCTACAGTGCATAGAGTTAGTATTGGATGGTATCAATGAACAGTACCAGGCTAATGAGGTCTGGCTTTCCTATTTTCTTTTAATTAAAATTTGACCCAACAAGCCCAAATACAGGTGTTCGTTGGGATGTCTCTTAGAACATATCTAGATGCTGCTTTTAGAGATGGCAAGGCACCTATGGATCCATCAACGTTGGTATGTGGCATATAATAATTGGTAATATAATTAACAGTAGAATGTTCCAATGTAACTGACTGATTGAGTGAATAATTGATTAGGTCAAAATAGAAGAAATTGATGCCTATGCTCCAAAAGATTTGTTAATCGTCACCACAGGCTCGCAGGTAAGAGACTTGATAATTTATTTTAACCTTTCTGTATGTTGATCATTGGGAGTGCCAACTATTTGTGTACAAAACTTAAATATTGATCTGACCATAATTAATTTACTTTACTTTATTTTATTTTATTTTGATTATGCTATTAGGCAGAACCAAGAGCTGCTCTAAATCTTGCTTCATATGGAGGCGCCCATTCTCTCAGACTTACCAAGGAAGATGTGATCCTATATTCTGCTAAGGTATGATTTTTTAAATGAAGGTAAAATTCATCTGTATCCATACAGAAACCACAAAATTAATGCTTCTGCAAAACATAGTAAGGTGCGTATATCCCCGTATCAAATTAGGAGATAATTAAACTAGACCCTCTTTTCCAAAAATCTGAAATTTCCAAGCTAATTCTCTTTCAACTATCATTCAGTTGAGGGAAACTTGGGGTAGTAGGGGTATTTTGGGTATTTGTCAATGACTTGAAGAATTAAGTTGTGTGAATGATTCTTGCACCTTTGATAGGAGTATATTTGAAATTCTTATGTTTGTAAGGGTATGCAGGATTACAGATGATAGTTTGGAGTTTTGGAAAGTCAAAACATTGAAGTATCACTAGGATAATTGTGCTGTTTCCAGTTACCTTGACTCTATCTATGTCCAAATTTCTCAAGTAGGTTATCCCGGGGAACGAGACTAGGGTAATGAAGATGTTCAACCGCATATCAGAGCTGGGCCCCACAATTGTGATGGGAAAAGATACAGGTCTTCACACTTCTGGACATGCTTACCGTGACGAGCTAGTAAGTCGTAATTGATTGATGTTTCTTTGATTAGGTGGGAACAATAGGATTTGGCTTTTTACCCTTCAATAATACACTACTGAACTTGCATTTTTTTACATAGTATATAATTACTATGCCTGTAAAAACATTTCTAGTTTTCCACCAAGTTTCAATGTGGTACACTAAATGTTCCATCAGTTATTAATGTTTCTTGTTATTTCAAATTTTAGGAAGAAGTTTTGAGAATTGTTAAACCCCAACATTTCTTACCTGTTCATGGTGAGCTTGTATTCCTCAAGGAGCACGAGTTACTTGGACGCTCTACTGGTATTCGACATACTACTGTAAGTTGGCTCAATAACCAATTAATCTAATCTATCTATATATCTCTTTCTGTTGCTAACAGCACCCATGATTCCTTGTTATTCTTGTTAACAGTATTTGGTTTTCTGCAAATAACTGTTGAAACAAAGGCTGGCTAATGCAAAAGGCTATGAAATCGCCCTACCTTTATTGTCACACTTAACCAAATTACGTCAAAGTTCACATAAGCTAGAAACACCTTATCGAAATTTACATGAATTGATGTTAATTTAACTTGGACTTGAGAGGAAAAAAAAGTAATAAGAAAAACACATGGGCATTGTATAAAGTGGTGATTCGTGATAAGTGGAAGGTTTTTTTGATGTGTCACGTTATTTACATTAGATTATTGGGTCCTTTTAGCCAAAATGCTTTTCTTTATTTACATTAGATAATGACTTGGAAAATTGACTGAGTCTTGAGTTCACTCGGATGATTTAGGTCAAGATCCACGGCCAATGAGCCTAGTAAGTGGTGTTTTTCTCCTCTCTGGCTGTTTGGCAGAAAAAAACGCTATTGTGTTATGTTAGTGGCTCATTTGATTGTAATCTTTTGTCTTAACATCATATTTCAGTACATCATTTCTTTATTTTATTTTTTAAAGTACAAATAAGTTTTGGTCTTGAAAATATCTGAAATTCTGATCTGAGTTGGCCGATTCGAATCCCAGGGACATGTTAACAATTCTGATTTAGATTCTAATTTGCAGACCGTGGATCTGATGGAGAACGCTATGTCCCATGTAAAGATATGTCCCTTTTCACAAATTATATTTTGTTTGTTGCAGGTTATCAAAAATGGAGAAATGCTTGGTGTCTCGCACCTCAGAAATAGACGAGTCCTGTCAAGTGGTTTTGCTTCTCTTGGAACAGAGGATTTGCAGGTTAAGTGGTCTTTGCTTTCTTATTTTATTCTCTCATTTAGCTAAAATTACGGAAAAGACCTAAAGTTTCAAGCAATGACACTTTGTGCTAAGTAACTTAGGGGCACTGATATGTTGGTGTAGAATACCTGGGTTCAAAGTTCAAGAAGGCATCTGTTTAATTTAATCCTCTGTTATTCTTTAGTTCTTGTAATTTATTAACTTGCCTGACACCTGTTTGGCTGTATTATAGTTGATGTACAGTGATGGTAACAAGGCATTTGGCACAGCTTCTGACCTTTGTATTGATGAGAGACTGAGGGTTGCATCCGAAGGCATTATTGTCATTAGGTAAATTATGGTTCTTCTATTTCTAAAGATTTTCATTCTTGTACAACCTCTGTCAACTTCTGTTGGTTAGCAAGTTAAAAGTCTATTCAATCAAGCTTTATGACTTTCTATTCTGCAAATTATACAGAACTTCTACCATATTTCCTTGTTACACCCTGCATTATATAGTGTTATTTACATGCAACAGCCAACCAACTAAAGTAGGGTTTAGCCAATGCAAACATAGATAAATTGTCCTATTGACATAAACCCTTGACCAAATTTTCTTCATTAGTCGATGTAAACATGGGACTCAAGTGACTCATCATAAGGAACATAATGCAGTTAGGGTCAAAGTGTCAATACTTTAACATAAGGTACCTTTATAATTGCACTAATAATGGCTCAGCCGTATTTGCAAAATTGGTGAGATAAGGTCTCGTTTGCAAATGTTTGATGTATTTTGCAAAGTAGCAACTATTAGCTTTTTGAAAAGTTGAGATCAATTGTCCAGTGCTCAAATTATTGCATAATGACAGTCTTTGACTTGAACCCTTTTTCTTCAGCATGGAGATTTGTCGCCCAAAGAACATATCAGGCTCCACACATTCTCGTCTAAAAGGCAAATTCAAAATCGTGACCCGATGCCTATGGCTTGATGATGGGAATCTTATAGGTGCACTGTACAAAGCTGCCAAGGCTGCTCTGTCCAGCTGCCCCGTTAGATGCCCATTGGGGCACATGGAAATGATTGTTTCTCAAATGCTAAGGAAGGTGGTAAGAAAGTATAGTGGAAAGAGACCTGACATTATTGCTATTGCTACTGAGAACCCTGCTGCTGTTCTGGCACAAGAGGTTGGTGACAAGTTGTCAGGTGATTTTGATGAAGATGAGGACTGGGAGTCGGATGAAGGGCGTGTGGAGAGCTTTGACACAGCCTCTGCAGGTTTGGTCTTTGCCTAATGTTGTGTATGATATATTATTATATTCTCTGTTATTAAGTTTTCAAGAACTAGCTTTCTGATACTGTACTATCCAAGCATAGTAGTGAAACCAGGGAGCCCTTAACCTGGCAAGGGAGAAAAGGATACAAAATTTGAAAAAGGAACTGAAGGGATCAAAAGTTAATTTCTTACACTGTGATTGGGATTTAATATGGTTTAGGGACTTGAGATAACAATAACTTTTTGGTATGTCTGAGAGTAAAATTGCAGCTTTTTGTGCTACTTGTACTCATTTCATATTACTGTTTGAGAATCATTAATATATTTAATGTGTATTATTTCTTCCAGATTGTATCTGTTAAATTTTAAACTTTATATTCTTTGTAGACAAGCAAATAGAATCAAATGGCACAGCAACAAGTTCAGAGGATCAAATGCCTCCATCAGGCAAATTCTCAAAACTAAAAGATATCTGGAATTCCTTCAAAAAGCCATCTGTGGTCCAAGTTGAAACAGATGCCGTGAATCCACCTACTGAACAAATAGAGAATCAAGTGAAACTTGACAATAGCGCAAAACGCTCCAGTCCTCCAACTCAAACTGAAGATGATCAGTTGGAGGCTGTCAAAGGAGAAATCAGCACAGAAACTAAGGCTCCTGCTAAAACTACAAAAAGGAACCGGTGGAAGCCCGAGGAAATATCAAGATTGGTGAAATTACGGGGTGAATTAGATGAGAAATTTCAGACTGTGAAGGGGAGAATGGTTCTTTGGGAACAGATATCTTCTGATATGTTGAGCCATGGAATGGATCGTAGTGCGGCCCAGTGTAAATCCCTTTGGGCCTCATTGGTTCAGAAATATGAGGTATGTTACTTTCAAAATTTTTTGTGGAGTCTTAATTTAGTCCCATTGGCTACAGTTGATACTCTACTTTGCATGCAAGCTCAATTATTGTCACTCTAATCAATTGAGCAACTAACAGAAGAAGCAAGGAAAAAATAAAAAAGCAGTGTCATTGTGTAAATGTAATAGTGGGTTCTCATATGGAGAAGGACGTCTCTGTTTTAAACCATATGGTGCTGAAAGCATTGTATTGAACAATATTACCCATCAAATCTATTGTAATCAAATGATGTTTTATTTTCTTGTGTACGTTTTCAAATTAATTAGATCATATGGAATGGTGTAGTAAATTCACATGGGTTTACATGCTTGATATTCTGATCCAGGAAAGCAAAAAGGATGAGAAGAGTAGAAAGATTTGGCCGTACTACTCAGATGTGGATGAGATTCTCTCTTCTGATAAAAACACAATAGCCAAGTAAATGACTTACTGTTCAAAACAGTTAATTGGCGTAAAAATGCAATGACATTAAGCTGCGGTTCTCATATTGTCATGCCAGCAAGCTTTGCAGCCACCTTATGCTCGTTGGAAATATAAGCATTTGGTGTTCTAAGTTGGGCGGTAAGTGCCTAAGTCATTCATTTTTTGTACTTTTCAGTGATGATATATTTGGTGGAAAGTAAGATTCATTTTTTAGCTGCAACCAGATATGCTCAATGTTGGTTTAGCATATGGTGCACAATTCTGTGCTATTTAGCTTTAGATCATAGTAGTAGAAAGAGAGCGAAATTTGGTTCTAAAATTTTGGAAGGTTAAATTTTGACAATGAATGAAATCTTAAAATTTAGGAGCGGGCTCTAATTATGTTGTTTTTTCTTCTTTTTGGGGCAATCATGCACCTGATGAATGTAGCCTGGTCAATTTTTTTTTTTTTTTTGCTTTCCCCCTTTTGTATACTTTATTCTTCTTAACCCATGTGTCAACCGTTAGTTAGCTAGTTGCTGCATCATAAATTATGGAACTAGTTTGTTGCAGCACAGAGTCCACATTAAAATATTCTTTAAAATGTGTTACATTGATATAAACCTGTAAGGCTGTAAACTAGTCTAGATCGTTATCAAAATAATTTATAGAAATTGTACCATTTGGTATATCACTAAAATTAATGGATTTAATTCTAGTCACTCCCAAAACCCAATAACTCCCTATATAAAATTTGCACTCTCATAAGCAATAATTGTATGAATCCCCTTTCTAGTTCTCCCTATGTCCTTGCAACAACAATAGAGAAATGTTGTATTATGGTTTTCACTAATTATATAGTTATCTCTTTTTTAATCCTGCATTTGTTCATGCATCAACTTTCATAGGTATACTTGAAAGTTAAGATATTAAAATTTTGATGCGTAACTTGTTATGATTATCTCTTTTTTGGTCACCCAATGATCTCCGTGTCAATCTTCCTCTAATGAAGCAGTGGGGATCTCATATCCCCGCATCAACCTTTATCAATCGTTTCAATATTAACATTTATCTAACAAAAATAGTTACCCTCATATGAATGAATACTTCAGTACATAGATATAAATGCTTGAAAAATAAGATATTAATACTTGAAAAATAAAATATTAATACTTGATGTGTAATTTAACTTTGTACAATATATATACATATAAACATTTCAGTGCATATGTATAAATATTTGCAATACTTGATATTAATACTTTCAGACGTCATCTAGCGCCGTGTGTATCAAGTTTTGCGGTCCTCCAGATAGTTATGGTAATATTAATATTTTTAAAAATGTGTATGCCCCCCCACATATATTTATGGTTTGAGGACGTTTAGGAGATTTGGTTGGGGGAGATAATTATTTACGTAAAAATTATTCACCTCATAAGTATAAATACTTTTGTGCATAGATATAAATACTTTCGTGTATATGTATTAATACTTTAGAAAAAAAATTTAGCGCTGGTGTTTTTGCGATCCCCAGACAATTATAATAGTTATGGTGCGGTGACATTTGAGGGATTTGGTTGGGGGGCTAGATAGGATCTTATCCTACCCTATTCTTATCCGTTAAAATTATCGGACAACAAAATGGTAGTAGGTTAATGACGAATAATATCAATATAATAATTAATTTTATTATATTTACAAATAGAATATCAAAACTCATTTATTTCATACACATGCAATCACATTTATTAATAACAAAATAAAATAAAATACAAATGCAATCAATTCTAACTAAATGTTTCTTTTATAAAACAAGAGAATTTAAAAACACAAATATCTCTTCAGATTAATTCAATTATTTAACTAGATAACAAAATATACAAATAAAAGTAATATGTTTAGTATTTTTGTTATAATAAAAATATACACTAAAAAATATAAGTAAATCACTAATTATTGCTTAAACATTATTATATAAAATATCACACAAATAAATTTTATTATCACTAATTATTGCTCAAACATTATCACATAATTTTATTTTATATAATTATCCGAAAGAGTAATAAGTGTTGGGTTTTGGGGCTACCAATTACCGTTTAGGCTTAAGCTGCGGGAAGATCGTAAAACAAAAATTTTACTTCTAACTTAAGCCAAGGATTAAACGAGGTATGTCAAGAAACTTTCCAAGGCGGTTCACCTTCAATATTCGTTTGGCATCAAAACCCGATTTAATCCTTTTACATATCTATTCCTTAATTGATTTCTAAAACTTTAATCTACTTACAAATTAAATAGATTAATACAACATATTTATATCTTGTCTCCAAATTCTAATTGGAATGCAGCCGACCGAGAAGAACGAATCTGAGAAACGTCTCGCCTCGGAGATACCTCTATCGGTTATCCACCAGGACTAACTAGAAAACGGTTTATTTCTTTTGCCAGAAATACCGTAAATCGCAGAATTCTGCAAGAACACTATTCACCAAGAAAAGATGAAATAGTATTAGTCACGATCCGCTAGATGTTAATGATTATCACAAGCATGTGAGTCATATGCACCGCGTGCTTTGCAAGAACACTATTCACTGATCCCGTGATCTCTAAACAACAACCGAGAGAGACAAAGATTAACGAATCGATATGACATGATACGAATAACACAAAAATTAGTAAACTTCTCTCTACCCCCACCCACTTATTTATAGGCATATGGGGCCGACTTTAAAATGACCAAAATGCCCTTGTGGTTCGGCCTATCTACAAGAATGCCACGGGTGTGGCGATTTTGGAGAGGAAGAAGCAAATTTTGATTTTTGCACTTTGGCCCAAAAATCAATCTAATTCATTTGGACTTTTCGGTTTGGGCTTTGATTATTAATTAAGGCTTTAATTGTTAATAGGCTTTAAACTCATAATTCAAATCCATAATTAATAATTAAAATCCAAATCAAATATATATAATTATCATGTACAATTATATTTCTCTCTGTTGTTGTTTCGGTAACTTTTATACAATGTACTGTGTACGCTTATAAATTAACCGTTGTTTCTGTTTGTCATCTTATATGACATTTATAATTTAATTATATCATGTATAATTAATTATAACCATCTTATTATTAATCACAATCAATTTATAATTAATCAACAAGATTCTCCAATTAGCTCATATATGATGTGACCCAATAGGATCTGTGTTATGTTGGTAAATAGAATTAAAATTGTTTTAACTACTATAATCATAGGAGGCATTTGACATATGCACTATGACCATCAAATTACACAGATGATGATGTACTGTACAATATCACGATCCAGTAAACTATTTTACTTGTGTTAATTCTTTGTCTCCTAGCTATCAGATCAGTTTCAAGGTAGGTGTGTGTCATCCTTACAAACTTAATCTTTTATTGATATTGAGCAAATTATCAAATATAATTACTCTTGTAATTATATCTCTAGCATATAATCTTACTCTACCAAGAGGCCCAGTGATATTATAACTCGTATAGAGATACGAGGGACAATAGTACTTTTGGTAGACCATCACTTCCTCAGCATAAGTTATGTATACCGAAGAGCTACCGTTATAACTGCTTTTTACAGACACTGTTAGGTAACAATCACACATACACATTTCTTAGTAGGAACGATGAATACCTCATACTGTAGAACTTAACACTGAAATGAAAATATTAATGACACGAACACAATTCCATTCAATGTTTCATTCGGGGTCTGTCAAATATCATGTTCCTAGAACACGTATCTATGTGATTAAAATGACATCTCTTGTCAGTGGTCTGTAAAACTTGACCATCTTTTAATCCACATACTAATCTTGTAGCGGTTAATTAGTGTTCCTGCTAATTACCTCGGTTAGAGACTTTTAAGAGTATATATTATATGTATTATGAAGTTTCATAATTTCAGTCATGAACTCGGAATGATTCATAAATGCAATAATACTCAAGGCAACAAAATGATATATAATTAAATATTCAATTCATGAACAAAACTTTATATGATAAATTATCGTATTATTGATTTCTAAATTATTACAAACTAACAACAAGTACAAAATAATCTTTATCCATATTTATACTCGTTTAACTAATGAAAAAATAATTTTTATATCGATACCTAAACTGATAAGCTAATGAAAAAAAGTCTTATCCGTATCCGCTTTAACAAAAACGATACGAATAGAATAAACAGTTAAAAAGGTATCGTTGACACCCCTAGCTGTGGAACGCTATCCTCTGCGGAGTTTTTCCGTGCAGAGCTTTTAATCTGATTCGTTCGTTTCGGATCGGACAGACTGGATTAAGGGTTCACCAAATTTTTAGTTTTTTTAAAATTCGAGTAAGATCTGATATGGTCCGTCCGATTCGAAACGAACGGACCAGATTAAAAGCTCCGCACGGAAAAACTCTGCAGAGGATACTTTCCCCTAGCTGTGCCCTTCGGCCCTTCCCCTCGAATCGGATTGACCCGATTCTGATCGGACGGTGGATCTGAAGTCTAAACTCAAAATTTTAGTTAGCTCAGAGGATCAGGACTCGACTACTGTCGCAAGTCGCATCCATCCATCTTCAAACAATCAAACCAAAGAGTTATAAGCGTCTCCAAAATCAAATCCCACATTCCATGGACAGATTCTCGCGCCACCTCCTCCGCCTAGTTATTAGCTGCCGGAAGCTCTCGGCTGAGGTCTCGCTGCCTCAGACTGAAGCTATTGTTGCCATGGCCACCTCTAGCGAGCCAGAGTTCGCTCTGCCCCAGCGGGCTCTCCTTGCTCGGAACCCTAGCAAAAAGATCCTGTGGAACGCAGAGACGGCTGCACGAGTGGGCGAGATCCTCGCTCAGCGCCTACTTGCGATTGGAGTTGATGTGGTTAGTGTCGATCACGGTGAAGAGCTCGCAAGGCCGCCTCACTGGAGGCGCTCTGTCTCGCCTTTCTTTGAGTCTGTTCAGCGCTCTGGGGTGCGAATTGAGGGTGCCGAGAAGCTACGATGGCCTTAATGCTGAGATTCTGGTAGGCTTTATTTGTGTTTAATTTTGACTTGCTTTAAAGCGAAAGATTGATAATTGGGTACGAAATTTTGAATAGTGTGGAATGTAGATGTCATTTAGTATGATTTTTTTTCTTCCGCACCAATTTTAAATTAGGTTACATGAAAGAGTATGATTTATTACCACAAAATGAATCAAGTTTGTATGACTTACCAGAAAAAAGGAAAAAGAAAAAAGACAATTGAGGGGAGATGGGTTCCAACAACCATCAAATTCAGATCTGATTATCTGGTTTAATTTGGATTAAAAAGGTTGATGGGAGCCGATCCATCAATCAGACATTTGATTTTAGAATTGACTGGATGCTAGGCCCACAAGAGCTGTTTTTAATCTGATGGAATGAAACCCCTTCTACGCCAAATGCTATTGACCAATTTGAAAGCTTGTAAATCTTAGTCTGTTTATTGTTGTTTGTAGTAAGGGCATGCTCCAATAAAGGATAAAGGGATTTTGAGAGGAGGTGAATGGAATAGAAATGTGGACAGATGTCTCATTTAAACTTTTCACCTGAGTTTAGATTTGAGAGGGTTAATGAAGATAAATGGAGGAAAATAAGGTGAATCATTCTAGTCATTATTTTTTTCTGAGTTTTATTCACCCAATTTGGGGTGTAATGTGGTGAAACCTGGTAACGTGATTTGTCTCCCCTTTCCTTTCCCTCTTTGAGTTCAGAGCACAGCCTAAGTGTCCGTCTCCTAACTATTTAAAGTTTGCTGTCAAACATAAATCTTACCTTCAGAACCAATTTGATATGCATCCATTGTTTAATCTCCATATTATTATCGATCAAAGAAATAAAAAATTACCCCAGGAACAAGCTAGCAGCTCAATGCCTATCGTGATTGTTCTGAACTCAAAGCTGATATATTTTTTCAGTCATTTTGGAGCCACGTGACGTGTTTAACCCCTTATTATTGTTTCATCTGTAACTGCAAGTAACTAGGACTTGGATTGGGGATAAGTATCGGAGGCCATGTAATAGAAGTTTGCCTTTTCTTACCTCAATATCTCTTGATACTATTCTCTGTTGAGATTTATCCAAGCAATTTAAGTGCAGAGGCAAGAGAGAATTGATAGTGAGGCAGGCAGTGTATGGAGAGAAGACATGAGCTCGTCCTTCTGACAAATTTCTTTTTATCATAAATGAAAAATAAGATTGGTTCATTGTGATAATCATATACCTGTTATGCTATTATAAAATGTATTCATATGACCTTCTTTGCTACATGATTTTGGAAATGAATAGATTTCTATGATGTAAGAACTATGGTTTGGTGGTGACAGTTGGAGGTCTATAAATATAAGAGAAATTTAGTTATATCCCCATCAAAACTTGTCTTTTTTTATATTTCCCCATCACAATTCAAAATTTAGTTATATCCCCATCAAAACTCTACTATTTTATTTATATCCCCATTTCATCATTTAACTATTTAAAATTTAAAATTAATATTATTAAAAAACTTGAAAAGACGATTTTGCCCCTAAATAATCAGGTGCTAGTCCCTTCCTTTTCTTTCTCTTCACACTAATTTCCTTCCTGCTAAACCTTTGTTTTTTTTTCTTTTTCCCGCGTTTGTTCCGACGCTCCCTCTCTCTCATTTTTTCTCTGCCTAATTCAATTAATCTGATCTACGGTATGAAACTTTTATCAGTTTTTTTTTATCAGTGATATCATTTTTTTGTCCTCTGACTGTACCAGTACCAGTATCAACTATATATTGACGATATTAGGTGTTGACTATTGACTATATATTAATGAGGTTATGATATATATGTAAAACCAGAAAATGTAATTGATTGCCTCGTGACAGAATTTATGCAAGGAAGAACGTTTTGAGACAAGAACAAGTGAATAAAAGAAACCTTTAGAAGAGAAGGATCTAAGATAAAGCGCCTGTTAACTGAAATCATTAATTTGAAGAGAAGACAAGACGCCGAAAATGCAAAAGCCAACATGCATAATTTATGTAAGAAGAAGAAAAGAAGAAGGCGAACAGAGAAGTAATTAAATAGTAAACAGTAAACAGGGGTAAAGTGGGGATTTTTGTGTTTTCAGGAAAATGCAGAAAACATGAGTCTTGTCAGAAAGGATTAGGTGTTGACTATTGACAATCTTTTTGTTTTACTTGAATTTTAATCTCTGTTAGTGAATATTGATCTCTGATTTGAAAGTATTTTGATTGGTCATTAGTGCATATTAATATCTGTTAATGATTTTAGAAGTTAAATAGGTTTAGTTTACATGTATGATTATGATTTCATGCTCAAATCAGTGATTGAGTGATATCATTTTTTTGTCCTCTGACTGTACCAGTACCCAGTATCAATAACCCTTCTTTGTCCTCTTACATAAAAATATTTTTTAACATCATGATTAAACTGGTTATCTCCACTATTAGTCAGGCTTCCAATGATTCTGCTCCTAATGTTTTGAAGGTATTTTGACATTTATATTTTTGTCTTCATCAATAATCAGTAATTCATGATTTCATGCTCATGGCCTGCACATAGGAAATTGAATAGAGTGGGTAGTTGTAGTTTTTTTTTCTTTTCAAGCTTTTTTCATTTTTTTTCTGCAATTACTATTCATGTAATGTCTTCACTGTGACGTTTTTTATTAAAACAATCAACAAGTATGAATGAAACGGGCAAGCAACTGAATTATCTTAAATGGTGGTTACTGAGAGTAGCTAGTGAAGAGTTTCAAGTCTACTGTGTCGTACCAGTAAATCTGCTTGGTCGTACCAGTTAATTTTGAATCATTGGTACATACTGGTAAATAGAGAGAGATCTGTCAGAGGCATGGAAGGAATGTTACCATATGATCCACTGTCTTTTCGATATTCAAATTGTAAATAGCGGACTCCAAAGAAAGAAGCACGATACTTGACGAAGGGCAGAGAGGCAGGAAAAAGAAACGGAAGGATCAATGTGAAGAGAAATGGAAAAGAAACGGAAGGGTAGAGAGGCAGGAAAAAAGAAAAGGAACGGTTAGCACCTGATTATTTAGGGGCAAAATCGTCTTTTCAAGCTTTTTAATAATATTAATTTTAAATTTTAAATAGTTAAATGATGAAATGGGGATATAAATAAAAAAGTAGAGTTTTGATGGGGATATAACTAAATTTCGAATTATGATGGGGAAATATCAAAAAAGACAAGTTTTGATGGGGATATAACTAAATTTCTCTAAATATAATTACTCACCGTCAGATCTGCTTTAGGATTCGTGTGTACGGATTTTAAAGCAGATGTGAAATTGCGGGCGCGAATCCTAAAGCACATCCGACAGTAAAGAAAACCTATCGAACATAAAAGTGGTCCAATGAGCGTCGGACGCCCCCTCTCCCTTAACAAAATATTAGGAAACTAAGGAAACCATTGCAAACGGAGATGAAACTTTAGCAACAATACGAAGAAAGAAACAGTTGTACAGTATTTATGAAGTAAGGAGATTGTTGCAGTCAGACAAGAAACAACTATAATAATTTATGACAAAAATAATTTATAAACATTTCACGTGCAAGTGGGAAAAAAATAAGATTCATAAAATGATTTTAATATATTCATTGTTCATTATTTTTTTTTATCATTTGAATTTATATTAAATTAATTGAAACATTTATGAATTTTACATATAAATGCATTATTCGTCAGTTTGAACAGTTAAAATTTTTTCAATTTGATATATTTTGGAATTAAGCTCATCAAGAAAATTGATGGGTTGAAAATATTATAATTCGATTATATTAAATAAAATTAACATTTTTGATTAAACACAGACTAATCATATCTATTTGGCACCTCTACCCGGACACATCCTACTACAATATCACAATTTTTTTTGATGTTTAAATAGCAAAAAGTTTGTTTTCAAATTGTGCGGCGCATTAAGACGCTTCATTTATTTCTCTTATCGCGACTTAAATGCTTTCAAATAAGTTGGCGGCACTCTTCCGTAAAGGTACAAAAACATTGTCCGGGTCACGTGCAAGTTATCTTCTTTTGACTGTGTTCAAATTTTCCGATTGCCATTCCAGACCGCAATGTTATTTTTATTTTTATTTTTTATTATTGTTGTTGTTGTTTTGTTGTGGAGCGAGACTATGTTACTACTACAGTGCATATTGTTTCGGGATACAGATTAATATTTTTATTTATAAAGTTTAAATAATTAATCTGAATTATTTACATATGAAAATATATTTGTACACGTGATTTTCAACCTATTGAAAAAAATATTATGAATTTTTTTTATCTACAAATACATTTTTCTATGGAGATTAAGTCAAGCAATTCAAATCTATTATTTTGACTTTGAAAATGAAGATATTGATCCATAGTATGGATCAATAAGCGCTATGCATTGTACTGTAGCCTCACTCATTTTTTATTACAAGGATGGTATGATAATTTAAAATTTTAAAAGTATTATTTAAATTAAAAAACATTTAGTATTATAGATATTTTTTTCTTTTTTTAAATAACACATTAAATATCAAGTTGATTTATATTTTTTTCTTAAATTATTTAAACTTTTAACGTAAGAACTTGTAATGATGATTGATGAATGACAAATTAAATTTAAAATTGAATTATATTTTATAAGTACTTTTAAATTAAAAATAAAATAGTGTCTATTTATTTTTATTTAAATAATATTTATCAAAATAATATGTAAATGTACCATAAAATATTTTTTCTTAAAATGATTTATGGTTTCTATTGCCAACTAAAATCGTCATATTCTAGTCAAGCAACTGCTCACAACTATTTAATTGAAAGAAAATGTATTCTGTTGGTGGTTGTTGCGTTCTTCTAACTCTTATCCAAAAAAATTATATCACGTGAGTTCTAGCTTAAATTTTGTGTTTAGATTCAGGTGCAGAGACAGGAATTCATGGAATGGGGATATATATATATTTAATAAAAATGACTAGTGAGAGAGATAATATAAAATAAGAAGGGTCACATGTGAATTTTTAATTTTTTTTATTAAAAGTCTTGAAATGTTAGAAATCTCTCAAATTATACACAAATCATTTTATTTTAAAAAATGAGGATCAATAGTATAAAATTTGACAAAAAATATAGGGATCAATTTCTTACACCTCTAGCATTTTACTATAAATTTATATAAAAGAAGTATATTTTTAGTACTAGTTTTTGAAAAAAAAAAAAAAATAGAGGTCAATTGTCTTTCATTTTTGTATAGTAGGTCCGTCCCTGTTTAGATCTGAATTGTCGATCGATTTTGGTACGGATAATCAAGGATGTATTTCTTCTTCAATCAGATTGATTTGGATTTTTATTTTTTTGGGTCCAGATATAAATTTTAAAATTTGAGTTGCTTCAGAGGAGTAGGAGTGGTAACGAGTTGGCTCATTACGAGTTGAGTCGTTATGAGGTGGCTCGTTCGAGTTACGAGCAAACAGACTTTAGGAGTCCAAATTGAAATTTTAGTTTGAAATCGTCACGAGTTGGACTGAGCTAACTTGCAATCTGACGAACTGGCTCGTTGGATTTGGTTATATCTTGTTTTAAAAAGAAAATAAATTCTATAAATTTTTTGAATTGAACTTAATCGAACTTGACTGAATTAGACAGTATAAAATACACACAAAATTCACAAATCAATGTGTAGCCGAGTTAACTCATAAGTAGATGTAAAGTGAGAGAGTATACGAAACAGTAATCCGGGTCCAATCGAACAGTATACATTGTACAATCGATCAGTTAGATGTTCGCGCTATACATTGTACCGTAGCCCCTCTCATTTTTTATTCTAAGAGCATCTACATCCCTGAAACTCTTTGAGTTTCTAATCTGATGTGGCAGTTTCTAAACTAGTTTCAGGGATGCAGATGGGTTTCTTATTTAGCAACTTTGCTCCAAAGTTTCTTAATAAGAAACCGTTTATAAACTTTGACGTGGCCAAATAATTCGCTCAAATTCTTTTCTCTTGTAATTTATTTGCTGATGTGGCAATTAAGAAACTCTAATTTTGAGTTTCAGGGATGTGAGGGTTTATAAACTTTCAGAGATAAAGTTTCTAAAAATTAGTTAACCGTTATTTAGAAACTCGAAGAGTTTCAGGGATGTAGATGCTCTAAGGTTGTATCTTGTTCCAACAAAAATGATATCAGTTTTGAACATGAACCGGGTCGTTAATGTTAGTATAGGAACATTCATTACACAAAAAAGATGGAAAACAACTGAACAAGTAGGGCTGTCAAGTTTTGTCCTGAGAAACTTTTTGGGGCTGTTCGGCTAGACAGGATTAAGTCTCCTTAAGGCTAAAGGAGTCTTCTTTAGTTTCCTTAGCTGCTTAATCATGCCGAACACCGGTTCCTTAGCACGGATTAAGCTTACCTCCTTTAGTCTCTTTTTGTCCGGATCTTAATCCGCTGCCCATTCCTTAAGGCACAATCCCCCCTCCTTTAGCTTCCTTAATCCATTGCCCCTTCCTTTAGCTTACCAAATACCGGTTCTTTAAACTTCCTTAGGACTTAATCCTAACTAGGATTAAGTGGTGGGTGTTGCCGAACAGCCTTTAAGTACATGTCTGGACAAAGTTTGTTGCCCGTTTCCTTTCACTTTTCTGTATATTATATAGGAAGACCAAGTTTGTTACTCTTTTAGACATTTAATTTCCTCCGTACACGTGTCCCCACGAGCGATCCATCATAGAGCAAGCGCCAATCCTAGATGGGTCCGGATCCCCTACAGTAACTCACTCTTTGGGTTTTCAATTAAGACCGTCCGATTCGAATCCGTCGTTAGAGATTGTTTCGCGATTCGAATTCATCTCTCGGATGTGTGTGCTCCACTTCGATAGATTATCAGAATTGGACAGTCCCCATTTAAAATCTAAAGATTGGGTTTACTTCAAAACTCAGCCAAGACCGTCTCGTTCCAAAATCCAAACCTTCCCCACCGGCCACCGAGTTGCCCAAAAAGATTTAAAAAAAAAAAAATCAAACCAATCAATTACTTTCCTCTCTTTCCTAATTTTTTTCATTTCTTGAGCGGTCCAATCGAACAATCCAACAGTGTGTGAAACAGTAATCCGTAATTCACCTATTAAATTAAACCCGCGCTTTTCAATTTTTGCAATCTTCAATCAGTTCGAATTCGATTTTGCAATCTTCAATCTCTCTCTTCATCCGTGGATCAAGAAATTTCTGAGGTTATATTCTTCTCTCCGTCCTTTCAATTCATCTATGTGCTTTATTTTCGGTATAATGTTTTTTTTTTCTTTCAGAAAATTCCTCACATAGTGAAATAAAATTTGCATTGGAAGCATATTTTATCTACCGGTTGTTTGATGAAATGCCTGAATGGGCTTTCTAATTAGGTAACGACAAGATTGCTTTGTAAAAGATGATCAACACCAAAGACCAATTTTTGAAGACAGTCTTCCAATACTGACATCAATATGTTTAGAAAAGCTGATTAATTCTGGTAATGGGCTAGTGGTACCGTACCGGGCTAGCGGGTACGAACTCCTTGATAGATACAAAACACCCCTTTTTTTTTCTTTTTTTTTACAATTTGAAGTTATGTAGGATATATGTTAATTAATTAGTTTGTCGCAATTCACAAGGCACATGCTGAAATACCTTCTAGTGTTATCTTTATTTTTCTTTTTCATAGAATACAACTCTTGTGAGGAAAACCTTACATTTTTCTTTTTGGTAACTAACATCAATATTTTGAGGCACTGTTGTTTAAGTTTGCTAAAACCAGGGTCCAGTCATGCACTTGACATTGTCATAGTGACTGTACTAAATTTAACATTTGCCAAATTTATAACAAACTCGGATTCAAACATCTATGTTTACCTAGGTTCATTTTTACACAACAACTTGAGGCTATAGGGAAATTGTCAACATAAACAAAATTCTCTTGCATCCCATTAATCTGATTGTTGTTTGAAAAGGCAAGGTTCAGCTGCTAATTTGACAAGATATATGCAAAACGGCATAACAAAATCGGAGTTTGTAACGTCTTGTTTCCTTATCAGAAAACACTAACATGGTGCTCTCGGTTTTTTTAATTTTTATACAGCCTAAACAGATGGGAGACGAGGCTTACACATATACAGTGGATGAAGCACTGCTCTCTCTAGGGTTTGGAAAATTTCAAACCCTTGTGCTTGCTTATGCCGGCATTAGCTGGTTGTCTGAGGCCATGGAAATTATGCTTCTATCGTTTGTAGGCCCATCTGTCAGAACAGAGTGGGGCATCTCTGATAAGCAAGAAAGCCTCATCTCTAGTGTCGTCTTCGCAGGAATGATGATCGGTGCTTTCACATGGGGATATGTTTCTGATAACTACGGTAGAAGGCAGGGCAGGCTTCCTTCCCCATTTGTTTCATACCTATTACACCTGGTACCACTTGTGTTAGATTTGGTATCAGTTCAGTCTTGTCACTATAATGCCCTCTTTTGGATTTATGATGGTTTAGCATTCTTGACAAAAAATCACAAAGAGGTTAAATTATGGCACCAATCTGGCTTGGTCTGTGATGGTACCTTCTAAAGCCAGGGGCCCTGGGCCAAAGGACTAATTTTGTATCTGTGTTGAAACAATACTATCTTTTTGGCATTGTCAAATGAAAATCAGGTACTGGAAAACCTTTGTTTAGTAATGAGTGAGGCTATGGTAATATGCATATTACGGATTGATCCATGCTATGGATTTATCTCTATTTTTAAAGTTTAAACACACGATCTGAACCGTTAAATATGATCTCCATATGAAAATTTACTTGGATACCGATTTTTAATTTTTGAGAATTATTTTACATTTTTTAGAAAGGTAAAAAATTACTTGATCTAAAAAATTCTGGACCATCCAAATACAGTGATTTTCTACCAATCTAAAAAAATAGTAAAAAGATTCTAAAAATTGTAAAATTTGATCTCCAAGTACATTTTCATATAGAAATCATGTTTAACGGTTCAGATCGGATGCTTGAACTTTGAAAATAGAGATTTGAATCTGTAGCACCAGTTGATCCATAATATGCATATTACCATAGCCTCACTCTTTAGTAATTATTATTTTATTTTTTCTACAGGATGGGCTTCCTTTTCACTGCATTAATTACAAGCTTGGCTGGCTTTGGAAGTGCCATTGCACCAAACTACATCTGCCTAGTAGCCCTCCGATTTATTGTTGGTGTCGGATTGGGCGGGGGACATGTGCTGGCCACTTGGTTCTTAGAGTTTGTTCCTTCTCCCAACCGGGGCACTTGGATGATTATTTTTACATTTTTTTGGACTGTGGGAACGATTCTTCAAGCAGCTGTTGCGTGGGTATGGTCCCTTTTTTCTGAATGCGATAGTGATGATTTATCTTTAATCTGGATTTAAAAAGCAAACGTTCAGATTTTACCAGTAAAAAAACACAAATCTAATAATGTTTCTTTTTGAAGAACTGCTGAAACTGTGATTAAAATTACCAAAATGCTATAGCTCAGGTGCAAGGTTTCAGACTAACACCTATATCATAATAAATAATAGGTGGTCATGCCGTTGTTTGGCTGGAGATGGTTAGTGGCCCTCTCCTCCTTACCTTCTTTCCTCCTGCTCCTCTTCTTTAACACCACTCCTGAATCGCCTCGGTACCTTTGCAAAGGAGACAAAACAGATGAGGCCATGCTTGTACTAACAAGAATAGCATTAATGAATGACTCTTCGCTCCCTCCTGGTGTTCTAGGTTCACATTCTCTCCAAGAAGATCATGCTTCCAGTTCAAATGTCAACCTGTCAGAGTCATCTCCTCTACTAGGAACAAAAACAAGAAACGGGCTTAAGGTGTTCCTTACTCTGCTATCGCCAAAGCTGGTTAGATCAACTCTGCTTCTCTGGTTGGTTTTCTTTGGTAATGCTTTTGGTTACTATGGGGTTGTTTTGCTGGCATCTGAGCTCAGTGGTAGGTCTAGCAAATGCAACTCCAATTTGACAAGACCAAGTCATTTAAAGGATGATGCTAGTCTTTACAGAGATGTATTTCTGACAAGTGTTGCTGGTAAGTAGTTTCAATTATTTCTACCGTGCTTTAGTAGTTTAACATATGGCTGGGTACCATGGTAACTCATGATCCTATACCACTATGATCCTTGACTGGAACAATACTACCAGAATCTATGCTGTAATAGATTCTTTCTTTTTTTATGAACAAATGGGATCACATTTATTCAATTAGAAACGCAACATGAAAGAAAAACTGGAGCCAGAACATGAGAAGTTCTGAAAATATATGCTAGAAGCAAAGAGATTTGGTGGAATGTACTACTATCAGAAAAGATTTATTATAAGTTGGAATTCCTGACTGGATAAAGACCCAGGGAAGGTATACATGGGGTGCTTTATTGATAAATATAGGGTTTTTTTTTCATGTTTAAACTTTTAATTTTATTTTTAGTTTGTATTCTTTTTTAATAAAACAGAGGTACCCGGGCTTTTATTGGCTGCTCTAGCTGTTGACAAAGTCGGGCGTAAAGCATCCATGTATGTCATGCTTTTCACTTGCTGTGCTTTTTTGGCACCACTAGTATGGCCTCAGAAGGAAGTCGTTACAACTGCTCTCCTTTTTGGTGCTCGTGCTTGTGTCACTGGAAGCTTCAATATTGTCTATATTTACACCCCGGAGGTTAGTGCTTTAATATTGTCATACTGGATCAAGTTTACTTGTCAAAATAGCGTGATAGAGCTTAAGTTTCTCTTTTGGCCAAGACATTGGTACTCTACAGTCAAAGGGTCCGTTATGTACTAAGTTTAAATAAGAACTTTACCTGCATGATACTGGAACTTATGTATCATTGTTTTGTGATTTCTGTAATGCTGAACCCAGCGGGGTTTACCAAGAAATTAAATGGTGTGTTGCTGGCAACTGGGAACTGCTATTTATTTACTATGTGCCTATTTTATCATATTTACCATGTAGCGGTCCATTACGGCCATAGAAATCCAAACTTCTTTTAAGGTAGAATAAGAGAGAGACAGTGAACATCACTCTATCTATTTTTTATTTTTTATTTTTGTCTAGGTATATCCTACCTCAGTACGTTCTACTGGCCTAGGTGTGGCAAGTGCAATGGGTAGAATAGGTGGGATGTTGTGCCCCATAGTAGCTGTCAGCCTTGTTGAAAACTGTCAGCAAACAGAAGCCATTCTTCTGTTCGATCTGGTTATCTTTGTTGCTGGGGTGGCTACCACTCTCTTCTCACTGGAGACCAAGGGTCGAGATTTGATTGCATAAAGACTGAATTAGGATTGGCGCATTATACCTTCTTTTCATTAAGAATGGTATATGTGTTTAGATGCACAAGTTTTGGCCGTGCATCGGTAATCTGTATTGATTTTTATTCAAAAGCTATTGTGTAGGAAGTTCTTCTGAAGCCAAGCGTAAGCTCACTTTGTAAATATATATGCATAATCAAGCAATTTTTTGCTTGAGAGTAAGAGTAGTGCTCATGTATATATATATTTTTTTTTTCAAAATATTTGGAAGATAAAAGTTAATCAGTGTAGCACAGTGTATTCGAGCTAAACCAAACATTGATTATAAAGTTCTGAAATTGTTTTGTGCTTCTAAAATTTCTAATGATGCCGTGCTCGGCATGTTTCCGTAGTCTATTGTAAATTGTTCAGATCAGTTTAATGTAACCTACGAATCAGATTAACAACCTGTACAAAATCCGTCGAACCCATCTATTTTCCATCTGTTTCGTAATCATCTATTGTCTCTGTAGTACTTGAAGTTCCAAAACTTAATGTCCCCCACAAAATATCGAATCCGTATCCTCTCAAGTATTGCAGAGGATCACCCTCACTTTACGGTTTGAGATTAAATCTCAACCGGTTTGGAATTCGGGTCACCATGTATTTTTGGGCTTTGAGATTTGTGTCAAGTTAAAAAGAACAGTCCAGATATAGTAATTGTAAAAGATTCCCTTATCAGGTATTGGAGAGGAGGTGAATTCAAAAATATTAAGCCAGCTATGACCCGCTTTATGGGCCTAATTTTACGACAGTGCATCAGACGACTTTTCTAAGACACAGGTTAAACGAGCTCATCCGTGAACTCTGCCCATGGGCCTTTCATGAGCCTTTAAATGAGCCCATACGGGGACTCTGCCTATGGGCCTTACGTGAGCCTTTAAATGAGCCCATACGGGGACTCAGCCTATGGGCCTTGTATGAACATTAGATAACTACCTCTAGGCACAGACCTCGGCCAAGCGTGCTTGGGTGCTTTTATTTTTCTTTCCGCAAACCTGACGATTTAAGCTAAGCGTGCTTGGGTGCTTGAGAAACCGCGAAAAAAAAATGGTAAAATTTATCGTCTTCAGTTCTAGGGTTTAAGCTAAGCGGAAACTGACCTTCTCTGGAATTTTTTTTTTGTTGTTCAGTTGTTCTTCTCTTACTTCAAAGAGCTGGTGGGGAAGGAGGTGACAGTGGAGTTGAAGAACGATCTGGCGATTAGAGGCACGCTACTCTCTGTCGATCAGTATCTCAATATTAAGCTAGAAAATACTCGGGTTGTGGATCAGGAGAAGTTTCCTCACATGGTAATTTATCAATTTTTTTCTCCAGTTTGGTTTTAGGGTTTTGGATGTGTACTCATCATGACCTTGTTTTATTTGTTTTTGTTTCTTGATTGGTGGATGATCGGAAGTTATCAATTTTTATGGTTTTATTGTTATGGCTGGAATTCGGATTCTACTCATAACCTCGATTAAACCTCTAATTTATCTTCTTTTCTTCCCATAATGAGATTAGTTCACGCACAATTATGATAATGAGAAGTCAGGTGAAGTTAGTGACCGATTGTGTATTTTAACTACATGATAGATGTGCATTACAAAATGTTGCGCCCTCCCAAAATAAATTAAATAATTTAACTACATGATAGATGCTGGTTTTACCATCTTTTGAAATTACTTAAATCTCACTAGAAATCAAATGGATTTGAAAATGCAGTCGTCTTTGACCAAACATGGTACAAATGTGGAAAGTTCAGCTATATTGTTACTTTCTAAAATCATTAGATTCTTCTTGGGTCCTGTTAAATGTGAATTTGGCTTTCCTGTGGTGTTTAAGTGCAACTCTTAGTTAAAAATGGAATGTGATGGCTTTTAAGTCCCCACAAAAAATGCCCTATAATACATGTAGTATTTTGAGTTTTGGACCAAACTGGCTTTAACAATCTGTGCAGTTCGGTGTAGGCATTGCTTGTAATAAGCTGGTGGAGTAACTATCTAGGGTTACCAGAGTATGGTACAGGGGTCCGTATTCTGTATTGCTACAGTCATTCTGCAATAGGGAACAGCAATATTTTGGAACGGAAAAATTAAGTGATCTGAACTTCATCTAGTGATATTCTTTTATGTAACCTTAGTCCTGATGTTTTAACAATTTCTTTGACCATCCAGTCCTATATCCTATTTTTTTTTTCACATATCTCAGAAATAACAATTAAATGACTCCTCAACAAAAACACTACTTTGATTTCCACTAAATGCAGTTTATGGTATCAAAATATCATAAAGTAAATAGTAATTATTTTATTATGATTTTTCCCCCCTAAAAGTAGTATATCTTTCCAACCCACTCACTCTGAATCACTGGCCCCATTGTTCCTAGTTTCATGAATGGATGGCATTCCTGATTCCTATTCCCGTTCAATGTAATTATAACATTCTCATTCTCTGGCAACCTTGTAAATCCTTGATTCTCATTTCCTGTCTGGTCCCTCAACTTTGGAACTTAATACTTTTGGTCCCAAATGTTGTGACTTGTGATTTTGTACCTACCGCATTCGTCTCTCAAGTCAAGTTGATGAAAAAGAAGAAGAATCGAACAAAATAACAATTCATTGAAAAGACCTAGAAAGGGGTATACTGAAACTAATTTGAATCAATTCTCGATACAATTTTAGGACTAATATGGTAGTAATTGCAACTCTTAGGATCTCAAGTGAGAACTTAAACGAGTGATGCATATAATCTTCATAAGTTTTGTCAATTTACAAGTATTTTTATGTAACATACTAATTGAACCTTAAATGACGCACCTCCTGTACAAAAGGAAAAGAATTATCTTATTAATATCATTGCTGTACTATCATGGACTAACCTTGTATGATACTTTTTTTTATCCAGTTATCAGTGCGAAACTGCTTCATAAGGGGATCTGTGGTGCGGTATGTGTTGCTGCCACCTGATGGGGTTGACATCGACATCCTTCATGATGCCACGCGTAGGGAAGCTCGTGGCAATTAGTTTACTGCTGTTATAATTAATTTTTGTTGTCTGACGAGGATGTCATGTGAATTTGAGTTCTTGATGATGTACCAGTGGCAAGTACTAGTTGAAGATTCTTAAGCATGTCTAAATTTGTTAACATTCTGATTCAGGCATGTGCTGACATATTTCTCTGGGCGTGATGTGGTTTTGTTCCAGGGGCTCTCTTTTAGTATTTGTATTAGTGGTTGCTGTGTATTAGTAGTTTCTATGCATTGCAACAGCTTATTACCTAGCTGGTCAGGTTACCTTCGAGTTTGTGGCTGGTTTCCGACTGAACCAATGGGTTAATGGTTAAGGTACAAATGAAAAAGCCGATGCAAGTTGCATCGAAAAACATTGGGTGTTAATCAATGTTTGTAAATACTATTTGCAAAAAATGAAGCCATTGCCTCACTCTACTGGTCTTAGGTCACTAGAATAATGTGACATACATATTTTTTTGGGGGAAAATATTAAATGACGTACTTGATATGTATGGTTATATTATCCTTTGGTGGTTTCAGATAACCATTCTTTTTGCTAGGATCAAATAAAATAATCATTCCACTGGTATTAAACGGCTATATTTGACAAATTTGTACGGGACGGGTTGTTAATTTGTTATGAAACAGACCCAGTGGGTTGGGTCCGGATCCCCTAAAGTAACTCAATTTTTGGGTTTTGGATCGAGACTGTCCGATTTGAATTTGTTGTTCGAGATTGCTTTGTGATTCGAATTCATCTCTTGGGATGTGTGCGCTCCACTTTAGATAGATTATCATAGATTCGAATTGGACGGTTCTGATTTAAAACCCAAAGATTGGGTTACTTCACTGGATCCAAACTCCAGCGGGTTTGAGGTTGATCCTGCAATTGTTGGTAGATGGTAGTCTATCAGCTTTTCGAACAAAAAATAATCCGATTCGAAACTGAAACCGAATCCAAACCCTAACCAACTGAGGCAACAAAAAATGTGCATCTTTTCCAATCCCACCTCACAAGTGAGAATTTATATTACGTGAGGTAACAGAAATTTTGAGTTCATGTTCGGATAATTTGATTTGTTTTGACATGAATATTAAAGAGACTTGTATTTCATCTTGAGCCGGATTGGTTCGGATTGTGATTGGACGGTCTCAGAAACAATTTAAATGAATAAGTGTCAAGTTATTTCATATTATAAGTAGGACTAATAGTTTAAAAAATTATAAAAATTTACAAAAATAAAGTTTTTTAAATTTATAGAGGTTGTTGCGGACCCACTATATACAAGGAATGTTATCAATTTCACATTTTCTTATACATCATCATCATAATTGAAAACCTAGATATGCAACGATTTAGTTTTGTTATGGAGTGGTGAGTAGGACGGTACAAAATCGCTTAAATTCGTAATTCGTTTATAACTCGCTTGCTAACTGCTTACTTTAACTTGCTCATTTACAACTCAAGTCAGTTTCAACTCAAGTTAACTGACTCGTTTAATAAATGAGTTGAGTTTGAGCATACTCCAACTCACTCATTAACAACTTGAGTTACATAAAATTCATCATAATAAATCCGATATCATTCTAAATAACTCCTAAGTTGTTATTTGGATTGTATGTTTTGTTAATTGTATTGTTAATTATATTTGAATTATTTGTGTTTAGATAAACTTTTACTAAGCCATTTTGAATTGTTGGTATTTAGATAAACTCTTACTAGTATATAACTATAACTAAAAAAATTAACTGGTCAAACGAGTTGTGAACCAACTCAAGTTGGCAATGAGCTGAACTTGAATTGGTTTTACAGTTCATTATTGTCATCTAATTTACCGCTCTAGTGGTGAGCAATCTCCGCTGCATATCTAACCCGTTCTTGCTTCTTTTTCTCTTTCTCAGAGCAGCAATATCATAGCTCGTTTCACTTGCACATAGTTCTGCCACTGAACGATCCTAATTTAATTAAACTCAAATATTTTGTTAACTAATAGCTAGGAAGCGGAGTTCGTTGTGTGTATTTAATTGGATGACTAGACAAATCTTCGGTGGAATAGTTGTCTCAGATTCGACTATTGTTTAAAAAGTATCTTGTTTTTTTGACATTTGTGATATTACTTTTTTATTTGTGATGAAGGCGACTGTCATGTGAGAATACCAACTCCCAGAGATTTCGCACACATGAGAATATGAGATGAGCTGGACGAATACAATGAGATTAGCTGTCTTGCCTCTTATTTCACAGTGACACAAATTTATAGGCACGTTGCACTTGTGTAGCCTAGATGTCACATACCAAATTTGGCATTTCTAAGCTCAAGTGCTATAGCAAATCCGGAATGATACATTGATATTAGCAAGTATGCAGACAAATAATGAGCAATCAATTAAAAAAAATCAAATAAAGTGTCTTCTCCAAATTAAAAGTCAAAGAAAATGATGATACTATATATATGCTAACATGATTAAAATCGAACGCCTTTACCCAATGTAACCAAGAATATCAAGAGGAATGAACTTCTCAAGGATCTATTGACATATATTAGCTTTTCTTGCATCCGGATTTTTTTTCTTTCAAAATTGTTAATTTTTAGAATTAATTAAACAAGCATTGTTAATTGAGGAGGGTTTAAATGCTTTTTTTTGTCTCCATTATACTTCAATTTTTAAAACTACAATAATTTTAAATTTAAAACTTAAATGTGAAAAAACACCCATCATATATGATATATATTGTTTTCTCTATGCATACGTAAAAATTTATGATATTTCGATTTTGTTTTAGTTAGTATCAAGCATTTGCAACAATACATCAATGTGGATAAATTCTGGATGTTAATTTTTAACTTATTAATTTACATAAAACTATAATAAAAGAAGTGATAATTTGTTATGTGCATGTAGAAAAAATAATATAGATCACATATAATAATTTTATATAGGTGTTGATCCACTTTTTTTTTTTTTTTAAATATTATGATGTATAAATTTTAGAATTTTTGTTATTAGAAAATAAAAAAGTGGAGACAGTTGGAAACAAAAAAAAGGAGACATTTGAACTATCTTGTTAACGGTACTAAAAGATAAAATATAGAATTTTTTTTTAAAAAAAAGGTAGAAGCTGAAAAAAAAAGATGAATGAGAAATGGAAGACTCAAGGGACTATATATCTTTTATTATTTTACCAAGAGTAAGGCTTGGATGCTATGGATGCTATAAGGTCATCTGAGCTACAGTCTCAAAAACATATTGTATAAATTTCAAATTTTGATTTAAGTAGCTCAATAAATTGGTTATATAATAAACTTGTAAAATACTAATTTTTACTATCTTTTATGATTTATGAAATATGATAAAAAATGATATAAAATATTGCGGCCATTTTTATTAATATCCCTGAAAAAAAAGAAAATTTTAAAAATAACCCTGTTCCTCATTTTTTTTTAAATATGCCCTGACCGCCTGGACCAGGGGCGGCCCAAAACACCAAGTGAGGCGCCCCAGGGCCCGGCGGCCCATACCCCAAGTGAGGCGCCACCCCCTGGGGCGCCCCATTAGTAATTTGGTTTTTTTTTTTTTTTTTTGAGAAATCTTAGTATTTTGATTTGAATAATTTTGTTGAAAAAAGTGTTGGGTTTATGTATATGTGTATGTCAAAAAATAAAATATTATGTATATGTGTATGTGTATGCCAAAAAATATAATATTTGATATATTTACGAAGTGATGTCGTAAATTTTTATAACTTTAATTTTTATTTTTATTTCTTTGGTGAACTATATGTATAATATACACACATACACATACACACATGCACATACACATACACATACACATATACACATACATATATACACATACACATACAAAAAAACTCACACATACACATACAAATACACATACACATACACATACACATACACATACACATACATATACATATACATACACACATACACATACACATACACATACACATACACATACACATACACATACACATACACATATACCAAATAAATCAATTCGCATAAGCAAAATAGCAAGTTTATCTGCCACCACGTCTGAATAAACCTAACAAACGACTAGTTCTTCTGGTACCAGTGGCAGGTGCGGCATTACTTGTAGAGGCTTGGCTACTAGATGATTGGCTTACAGGAGGAGGGGGTTGTGTTCTACCGGTTGCTTCAGCGACAACTCTGGCATTTTCTCTTTCGTTGTGTTCGTTTATTGCATCTAAATGTAACAATGCAATTCAGTTAGTAATATAATTAAAGCATAAATAAATTTTGTACAATTCTACGTACCTGCCCTGCGCCTGTCGGAAACAGAACGGCGAGCCCGATTTCCCGACGGTCGCCTACCACCCATCTCGTCCATGGTCATTACAATACGCTTGTGTCTCCTCCTTCCCTTTCTTATCCATCCTTCTGAAGGTAATATTCTATCTCCGACATATGTAGGCCACTCATGCTGATCAGGATAAGAATGGAAAGATCCACCCCAAGTGGAAGCAAGGTAATCGGTACGGTACATGTCAGCAACATAGTGATCCTCACAGTAGTTCCTCACTCGGCATACCGCCATCACGTGACTGCAGGGTATGTGACTTAGCTGGGGTCCTTGGCATGTACAGGTTACCGCCCTGGCATCTCCGAATTTAACCACGTACTTGCAAGCCCTCTTGACAAACGCCATAGTGCCGTCTGGTTTACGGGTGGTAGGAACGTACTCATTTGGATTTTGCACTTCGAATTCTGTTCCATCGTTACCCATCGGGATCACGGTCATGGTTGCACCTTTGTCTCTGTGTCGTCTTAGTTTCTCCTCCACCCTTGTTGAAAATGACTGGTTCATCCTTATTAATTCTGCGGCCTTAGCACGCCGTTCCTGAAACCAGGCATTTAACTTGTAGAATGTGTCCTCTACAACTGCAGCCACAGGCAACATCCGGCTCTGCTTGAATACTGCATTCAGCGACTCGGATCCGTTGGTGGTCATAATTCCCCAACGCCAACCTCCATCCCGGGATTGATATATTTTCTCGTATGCTGGATCTTCGTTGACATCTCGGGGATTATTTTTCCCCACCTTCATTAAGTAGAGATTTGCCTTTGGCATGTACTACATAGAAAATAAGGAAATAGAATAATGTAAGTAAACAATTGTAGTAAAAAAAAATTGTTTTCTTAAAGTACAATAATATATGTAAACAATTGAAATGCATGTACCCTTGCAAAACTGCTAGTCATCTCTACCACCCTTCTCGGCTTTTTCTTTCTGCAATTCCATCTAAATGTATCAGTAACCCACGTGTCGCCTCCGATTGCCTTGGAAAGGTTCTCCGCAACGTGTTGCATACACAACCTGTGCACACACTGGCCAGTACGTGTTGACCAACCGTAATCTTCACGATCAAAAACATATTTTATTCCTTTGTGCTGGTCTGATAACACGAGGACCAAAGAAACTAATGTCTGCCTCTTCGAAAGCTGTGGTGTCGTTGAATGTGGCAACCGGATGCTTATTCCCCCGACCTCTAATCGGGAATTTTTCTGCCCTGGACAACCCTGCTACATTTGCATCACCATCTGATAAGTCATCATCTTCCCAAACCCCTTGGTATTCATCCCCCGTTTCCATTTCTCTTTCTGGTACGGCATCAATAGCATCAACATCAACATCAACATCATTTCGATTAACGGGTACCGGTCCTGACTCTGGCATAGTTGGAAATCTAGGGATTATGGGTGTCTGTCTGGGTGGTAGTGGTAACTCTTCAGTATTTTCTGGGGAGTTGTGGTACCCCTGGTTGTCATTAACGGGGCTGTGATACTCCTGGTGGTACCCCTGGTTGTCATAAGGGGATTGCTGGTGGTACTCCTGGTGGTCATAAGGGGAGTGCTGATGGTACCCCTGGTTGTCATAACCTGAAGGTCCAGCCCAGTAATGTACAGTACGCTGATGGTACCCCTGGTTGTCATAACCTGGTGGTCATAAGGGGAGTGCTGATGGTACCCCTGGTTGCTACAGTAATTGTACAGTACGCTGCAGTAAATACCAACAATAATGTACAGTACGATACAGTACAGGTCAACAGTAAATGTACAGTACGCTACAGTAAATGTCAACAGTAATGTACAGTACGCTACAGTAAGTGCAACAGTAAATTTGGAACAGTAATTACTAATTATTATAATTATAATTACTAATTATTATAATTATAATTACTAATTATTATAATTAAAAAAACATACCTATTTTCCCCAGTTATCGCCTCCAGAGAAGGTCTGAGATCGGGAAGTGACAGAGGCAGAAAATGCGTTTAAATCACAGGACTAGTGGGGCGCCCCAGGGGGTGGCGCCTCACTTAAGGTATGGGCCGCCGGGCCCTGGGGCGCCTCACTAGCTGTTTTGGGCCGCCCCAGGCCCAGGCGGTCAGGGCATGTATGAAAAAAAATTAGAGAGAGGGGCATTTTTAAAATTTTCTATTTTTTTAAGAATATTAATAAAAATGGCCGAAAATATTGACATTTTTTTATTTTTAAATCATTTTTTATTATCTTTTATAAATTAAAATAGTAAAAATCAATGGTTTAAATAGCGTTTATCGCGAAATAGCGTACGGGTTAAAAAAATCGCGCTATGCTCAAATAGCGGCGCTATAGCGCGGAATAGCGCGCTATAGCGGCGCTATTTGGGCATAGCGCCATAGCTTTTTTGGTCGGAAAACGCTATAGCGCGCTATTTAAAACACTGGTAAAAATTGATATTCTAGAATTTTATTATATAACTAATTTACTAGTAAAAAAAAAAACTAATTCACTGAGTTATTTAAATTAAAATTTAAAATTTATTGATAATTTTTTAAGACTGTAGTAGCACCTCCCAACCTTACTCTTTTACCAAACTCTCCGAAAGCCATAAATATTTAAATGGATCCGAAAAATGAAATGAAAGTGAGAGTTTCCTAGCGTTATGACGCAATGAAGGGCCACTAAATCTGTACTCAGTCTCAGGACAAGCCGACAAGGCATCTATTGTAATTTTCTGTTGAAAGTTGAAACGTACATGGCTACGTGTCATTGTCTAAACTCATCGTCCTATTAAAAAATCGAATAATTAATTGAACCGTTGCTTTTAACTTTTAACTGATACGGGGTGAGATTTGATCCAAAAATTCAATGGGAATTATATTCTACCTACTGTCACCGTTCCATCAAAGGAGCAGGTATGTATAGTGAGCACTTTTCTCTGCACATTTCCTTTTCGTACTGTGTAATTGCCCTCGCCATTAATAAGTACGGAAATAGAAAGAAACAAAAAGAGTATTTGATTTTTAATAAAATTAGAAAGATCTGGTTCAATGAGTACGATTAAAATATATAAATCGGGTTTAATGACACTAGTGTTGGCAACAACCCAGCTCGGTCCGAGCTAGATCAAGCTCATAACTCGTTTGTTTTAACAACGAGCGAGCCAACATTCGGATACGAGCTGAAAAAGTGGCTCGTGGTTCGCTTGTTTTGGCAACGAGCGAACCGAGTTAGCTTGTGAAACTCGTGGGTCAAAAGTCTAAATGTATTATAAAGTCAACTACTATAAATTAAGTTTGTAACTAAATTCATACAACTAAAATACTAAATCTTCAAATTCATGCAAACATAATTCACAAAATAAATTTATACATACTAAATTCACACAAATTCTTACTTGAACCGAGCTGGCTAAGCCCCAGCTTAAACTTATTAATTCTGAGTCAAGTTAGTAATAAGTTGGCTCGTTAATAACTCAATCCACTAATGAACGAGTTATTAGCGAGCGAGTCAGATGCGAGTCACGATCGATCACGAGCTACAAGCTTTTTTGCCAACCTACGTGGCACAGCTCATAAGAAGTATATGGAACAAAAATTAATTATGTTATAATATTTAGATGCGAACATCACATTCATGACTAGAATCAGCGGTCTAATACTCCAAATCCAAGATATTAAGTGAGATCGTAGCCGTTACTTTTATTTTTGAATTGTCAAAGATTCTAAGTGCTCAGCAGATATTTATTACATCGATGCCGACACTAAACTAATCTCTCCAATTACAAAACAGGCTAATAATTTGTACCGTAGGAACACAACTATATAATATAAGCCGATTTTTTTTTATTAATAGAAAATAAATAAATAAATAAATATCGAAATAAGAATAGGTTTTTATGAAATTTCAACTAATGAGCTGTAAACCATATTATGTTGAGTACAAAACTAACTATAAATTTTATATGAATTCATATCCAGTATCAACTTGAATCTTTACACACAAAAAAAAAAAAAAAAAAAAAAACTTGAGCAAGCTCATGTTTTTAACATTTTTTACATTTATAAAATTAAAAAAAATTATGGATACTTATAACTTCTAATATTTACAAAGGTGGATTTTTTTAATTTAGAAATTATAAAATCAAATCTTTCAAAAAGGAATTGATTATTTTTCTTCGAGAGCACTAGTTACAGGTTTGCAGCCACTAATGCTGTTTTTCATACCTTAAATTCTATTTTGATCACATATTTTTTCAAAACTAATCCGGACAATATATTTGTTCCAAAACTAATTCTAATTATTTTCCTAAAAACTGTTGGAATATGGGTACTGTTTTATCCTTGGAATTCGTATCCTCGGCATTAACTCAAAAGGGAATATTTTGAGTTAATCAATCTCAATTGTCCGATATGTTTTAAGATTTGTATAGACTAGATCTACACTAATTTTGAAAGACTTCTATTTTATAAGTAGAAGCCAGATTGACTCTGTTTAAAATCAGACAGTTGAGATTGATTAATTCAAAATATTCTCTTTTGAGTTAATGGAGAGGATATGCATTCATTTCCTTGTTGGTGCGATTTCTTCTGTTTTTTGAAAAATAACAATCAATTCCCTTTCTGAAGATTTAATTTTTAATTTCTAAATCTAGAAAGAAGGATAGGTGCGCAGATGCCACTCTGAGTGAAGCACCACAAAGACTGCCACAGGGGATCCGAATCATAGGAGCACCGTCGTCAAAATTGAATTCGTATCCTCTGAGATATCTCAAACTTTGCGTGACTTTGTGGAAAATCCAAATCGTTTAAATAAGTTATGCACGAATCTCAAAGCACAAATAATAAGGACCCCTACATCACCCCCGAATAGGCACCGGACACGTCGGTCGCGCAAAAGTTAAGATATCTCAGAGGATACGCACTCGTCAAAATTGGGTATCGTGGACTGGACCTGAATCAGGGAATCGTATCCTCTGTGGAGCCAATCGCTGCGCCAATCAATAGTTTGAATTGAACTATTCTTACCTATAACCTATTCCCATTTATTTATTTTTTATTTTTTATTTAATTCAATTCATGAAAACTTCATATAATTTGCCTTTCGAGTTTCGTCATCATCTCTTTCATATTCCCATATAACCGCTGTCAAATGAACTGGTCATAACTCCTAGCAGCTCCTTCCCAAACCAAACCAAACCACACCGAGTTAATGCCAAAGCTAGAGAGAGAAACAAACTAACAAACTAAACGGAGGAGGAGATCCCTAAATCTTGCTGTATAGAGACCTCAATTCTTTGCATTTTTGTAGATTTTTTTGGCCAAACCTTGCATTCCATTCCCCTCTGTTGTTCGAATCAAAATTCGGCCAAAAGAAGACAATAGAGAATCGCGGCTTCCCCTTTTCTCTAGCAGGTGGTGCCAAACACATGATTTGGTATGTTTTGTCTTCTATTCGATTATGATTGTTTTATTTTTTCTTGCCCTTTGATCAAATATCGAAACAAAGCAAGCGTAAAATTTGTTTGATGGATCGATTCCTTCTCCTTGCGTTGCCAAATTACTAAATTCTTGCCTTTTGGTATCATGGAGTATACTGAATTCTTTCCCTTTATTGAAATGTATGTATTTAGAGAACTTAATAGTTCCCCCTTTTCAATCATTCATTTGCATTTATACTGCAGATTCATATTATGGCACTGAAAACCCGATTAGAATTTTATGCTACAGGAGAAATTGAGTTTCAAATTGGGGTTCTTGCGTGATTTTTAAGTGAGAGGAAGGAAACGGGGAGTGATCGACCCCCTTCCCCCTCAAAAAAAAAAAAAAAAAAAAGCAAAGAGAGAAAAGATTAGAAAATAAAGGAAAAATGGGGGTTGTGTCAAGAAAAGTGGTGCCGGTTTGTGGTAAGCTATGCTTCTTCTGTCCCGCTCTCCGTTCTCGATCAAGACAACCTGTCAAACGGTACAAAAAGATTCTTGCCAATATATTCCCTCGATCTCAGGTTTTATTCCTATCTTTTAGTTATTAAAATTTAACTGTTCTATTTATACTATAATTCTGTATGCACTCATTGGTCCATTCATATTTTATGAGCACACACTCTCATTTTTTATTTCTAATTTACTGCAAAACCCCTACTGCACAAATGATACGAGAAAAAATAACTGTACAGAAAGATGTGGAGAACATCCCATGTTTTATTGAGGGATAATTGTATGTGCTCAAATTTGTGAAAAACTGATGTAAAAACCCAAGATATCAAACTTGCCTCTGCAAACTAACTACTGTGTCAAAACTCAAAACTCTATTAGACTGTGGTTTTACCTTTTCTCACCTCATTTTATTCCTGATATGGAAGGTAGATATCAAATTTCTGAAATTCGAAGAGAAGACTAAATAGTGAATCTTTTATCTAACTGAATTCTATCCTAAACTGTGCACGCGGCTAAGCTCATGATATCAGGCCGCTTATGTGAACTTCATACTGGGGTTTAGACCCTATTGAATTGAGGCCATTCTGTCTCTTTTTTTTTCACTAATTCTCCTGTTTTACTAAATGGAGGGTTATGCATCAGATTTCTTGATTTTGAAGAGCAAATCAAGATTATCTTTTTCTCTAAGCATTATGTTTCCTTTATGTTTGTAATATGTAGGATGCAGAGCCAAACGACAGGATGATTGGGAAGCTGTGTGATTATACTTCAAAGAACCCAACAAGAATACCCGATGTATGCATTATGTTTTCTTTTCTTTTCATCAGAAATTTTTTGGCTATTTGCAAATGACGTGCAATGCATAATTATGCTGGCAAAATCCTAGCATTTTTGTAGTAACTAATGCTCAGTTTCCTTGAGAGGTGCTTGTGATTTTTAACCCAACCATTAGTGGAAAGTGATGCCCCCGGTTTATTCCATTGCAAGTTCCTCATTTTACCACTAATTTTTCCAAGCTTATTTACTCCCCTAAGCAGAACAACAACAACAATAACAACAACCAAGCCTTTAGTCCCAAACAAGTTGGGGTAGGAGTCCCCTGAGCAGAAATTGAACTATTCAAGGAAAATAAAATGTATGTTTAGTTTCAAGTTAAGATGAACTTGTTGTGTACTTTGAATTGGGTGAGTAGCTATGGAGAAACTTATTGGTAATCTCTGTTTAAATTATTCTGGGTTTTAGTGTTTCAATGTTATTTGCATATAACCCAAAAATTGTTGACAAGTAGAGGCATGTTGGTTGTTATTTGTATTATTGTTTAATTGAAGCGTGTGATCATCTTGGTTCAATATAATGACAAATTAATTGCTTGCTTATCAGATCACAAATTACCTAGAGCAGAAATGCTTTAAAGAGTTGCGGAATGAGCACTTCTATCTTGCCAGAGTTGTACCGCGTATCTATGGGAAGTTACTTTCTTCATGCAAGGCACAAATGTAAGTTATACAATAAACCATCATTAACTCTAATTGACTTTTTTTTTGTGCAAGTACTGTTTTTATGTACCATGTAAAATGTTGAAATGTTTGTGTACCCCAAAAAACAGCAGAAATATCACATTATCCTACAAAGGACAATGCATCTCTAATATAATTTTGTCCTTATTAGAATAGCTCCTTACCATTACATAGTGGTAGCGTTGCTCAAATTCAGTTTTACTATTAGGAAATTATGGAGGAGACTAGATGTAATTTGAACTGTGCTTAAAGTGGAATGTGGGATGTATTTCAGTTAGTGGGACTACAATGCTTTGCAGGGGTATACATAAATGCTTTCTTGGAGGGATTTTATTGTTTTCAGATTGTTTAAATTCTTTGTTTGGGCATGTTAGTACAGGCCTTTACTAGCTCCAAGCTCTCTGACAGTAGTAAGAACTCTCCTTGATCAAGGCCAAGATGAGATGCGTATACTTGGCTGCCTCCTACTTGTTGATTTTCTTACCAACCAGGTATAGCTGTCATTCAACTATTTGGCAAATCTTAATTGGAGCTTTTGCAAACTTCACCAAATGTTTCAGGGGTTAGATGCTGAGAAGTTTTAGTGTCATTACTTATCTTATACCAGCAAAGCAACAACAAAAATCTAAAAAATGAATAAATACCAGAAAATTGAGAAAAATATCTTGCAGAAAAATTACCTTTTGTTTCCTTATTCATTAAGGAGTCCCTAATCTTAAAGAAATTCAGAGTAAGCCCCTGTTGTTAGTTGTTCTCTAACACTATTTTTGTTGCAGACACAATAAGAAGTTTTTATCTGATAAAATAACAAAATGGCTTCAGTTAAATTAGAATATCTATTCGGTGTGGTGTAACATGCAGAAAACTTTACAAGGATATCGTTTACAACTTATAACCCTTGTTATCTTCTCAATGCATACATCATAAAGTGAAAGGGGCTAAGACTAGTGTGGCTGCTTTTTATTTCGAACAGAATAGCAACGTTTTGTAGATAATAAAATGAGAGGGACTTTTTGGAGTATATCTTAAAACCGTGAGAACATTGCAACCTGCTATTATGAAAGTCTTACTGATTTACTATTATTCTAGGTTGGTGGTGCTTACATGTTTAATGTAGAAGGCTTGATCTCAAAGCTTTGTGAGCTAGGCCAAGATTTTAGGGATGATAAGAAGGGTCTGCAATTGCAATCTGCGGCATTGCAAGCTATTGCTTCAATGGTATTGTAGAATAAATTTAATTTGGAGCTTGCTTTGTTGTTTTAAGCTACATGTCTATCTCAAATTTGCCTTGTGTTATCCAGGTGCAATTCATGGGCGATTATTCTCATGTGTCAATGGATTTTGAAAAGGTATGTTTCATTTCTTTTCAGATGTATTAGAGAAGTTTCCTTGTTGTTTAGTGACTGTAGCCAATGGGCCTTTGTCCATTGAATAGTTACTTGCCTTTCACCACAGTTAAGTATATTTTATTTTTGGAGGACGAGATCACAAGAGTGTTTGTGCTAAATACTTTTTGAAAGTGAGCTCAGTCCAATATTTGTCAAATTTCTAATTTAAGTCTGAGGTTTGTTGGAACTATTTTGTAATCACTATTGCCTGTCATAATACTTATATCAATTATCAATTTGATACCTAACTATTAGAACTGTGAAAACAAAGTATAGAAGATTTGCTTGGAATTTCTGGAGGGACTAAGTGCAACTGCTTTGACATTTAGGGGAATTTATGTGGTCCATCCATTACCAGCTTTTGAACTAGCGCCTGGTCATATACTGCATGTATACCTATTTCGTTTTTAATTTGGACTTTCCATGTTTTGTGGTAGATTGTGTCAGTTACCATGGAGAACTATAAAGTGGTTGAGAGTCCCTCTAAAGCTGGATCCACACCGACTCAGAATCAATCAGGAAATAAAGAAATAGTTTCTATATTGTGAGGCCTCTCATGCTGTTTTATTTTCTTTTATATTTTTTTAAAAAGTACAGTCAATGATGGTTATAATTCCTCATCAGCCATCACTGCTAATACTAACAAAGTATTAGGAACACTAAGAGTTAAGCTAAGCATCATAGTGAAAAATAAATTCATGAAAAATAATAGTTATAATGAGAACAATGAATAATGTATGTGTAACCAACATCAAAATTTAGCTAAGGGTTTTGAATGATTGTGTTTCTTTTCAGGGATGGTTCACACAACAACCCTGAATACTGGTCTAGGTTTTGTTTGCAGAATATGGCAAAATTAGCCAAGGATGCAACTACAGTACGGCTTGTACTTGAGCCCCTCTTTAGATATTTTGATAGCTCGGATTGTTGGACTACTGAAAGCGGTATCGCAACTTCAGTCTTGTCAGAGATGCAGCTTTCTATGGATAGTTCAGGTGCTGTTTCTTGCAAATTCGTCACATAATCCTAAAACAGTTCTAGTGTATGTCAAGGTTTACTGGACACCTGTATAATATTGTTAAACTGGAAAGAAGTCTGACCACTGCCTAGAAAATGAATACCAAAACCATGGCAACAAGAAAAAATTAGGCACCTAAAATGAGAGGATATTTTGTGATGTTTGGCTGGAAGTGAGTATAAGCTATGTTAAGCCTTGCATCCTGCCTAAAAGTATTTTGGTCAAGACACTGAAACCAAGAAAACTGGAGAAGAAAGAAAATAGATCTAGCTGCTGTCTTCTGCTTTTTTATTAGTTTCATAATACTGAATGGTTTTTAGGAGGAAAGGTTTAAAACTAACTGCACATATGCATTAAATTTCCCATAAAGTAGGTGCCTTTGTACAAAATATATGAAGTCAGAGGGTTTTTGCTACACTCCCTTGATATGAGAAGGGTTTTCTCTGCAAATGGCTCATTTTGATACTTCTTCAGAGGGTCATCCTTTGACTGTTATTTTACAAATTTTCAGGGCAAAGTAGCCATTTACTACTATCCATTACAGTCAAGCACCTAGACCACAAGAATGTGGTAAAGCGGCCACTTTTGCAGTTAAACATACTGAAGGCGGCAAGTCAGCTTGCACAGCAAGTGAAATTCCAGGCCTCGGTGCATATAGTTACTGCAATTAGTGACCTGGTGAGGCACATGCGCAAGTGCATGCAATTTGCAATAGAGACATCAGAAGATGATGACAGCAGTTCAAACTCAGCTCTTCATTCAGCCTTGGAGGCATGCCTTCTGCGATTGACTGAGAAGGTTATGCAATGTTTTATATTTTTTCTATATTTTATTTCTGATGGGAAGTGATAATTAATTAGTCATAGCAAAGAGTATTGTGTGTCAATGATTCTCATACATCGAGTTCTTTGCAGTATTCAAGTATTGTCCCATGTTACTGACTTGGGAGAAATAGTTCATGGTTGTATTTCTAAAATAATTATCTTATGATGGAAAGGTAGGTGATGTGGGGCCTATTCTTGATATTCTAGCTGTTGTGCTTGAAAGTATATCTTCTACTGCAACTATAGCCAGAGCAACTATTTCGTCAGTTTACCGTACTGCAAGGATAGCAGCTTCTGTTCCTAATTTGTCTTATGATAAGAAGGTAATTTCCTCTTTTCACATGGCATTATAAAGTTGTAAATCAAACCATAAAAAACAATTATAATAAAATAATTATCTTTTTGAGAGGAATAGCACACTTAATGTTAAAAGGCTGCATGACGTATCAATTTCCACCTCTGATCATATGCATTCTGATATTTTTAAACAACATAAATGCCTGAAATCATATTATATGGTATCAGGCTAGGAAATAAATAAAAAAATAAAAGTGACCTTGTCAATATTCGATACTTGTTAACAGTACACAATATTATAATTCTGGATGAAAACTGCTGTATATACTTTCAGGTATTTCCAGAATCTCTGTTTCAGCAGCTACTCATGGCAATGACGCATCCTGATCATGAAACTAGAGTCGGCTCGCACCGTCTTCTCTCGGCAACTCTTTTTCCTTTACTCAAATGCCCCTGGTCGGTTTTTGACCTCCCAGTTCCTTTGTCTGTTTATGACGCAAAGGGAACTCTTCTAGTTGCGCTTTCAGCGTTCTCTTCCTCATGGGTTGTAAGGGAAAAAAGCATGGAGAGTTGTTCAGCTTCACAGGGAAGATCGGAAATGGATGAGGTGTTGAATGAAGATTGTGAGAAAATCAGTATTGCAAGAACTGAAAGTCATGTATGTCTGAAATATCGACCTTTAATAAAAACACGGGTTATTGGGAGCATTTGAAAATGTTCCTAAACGTACTATGGTCCCTAAATTGGTTCGAGAGATGCAATAGTTTCTAAATTAACTAGTCATAACAAACAGAATAATGAAGTGTTTAAATCTTCTTTTGGATTTAATAAACAAATCCAAATTGTCATTGTGGGTCGTTGGAATGATAAAGATGCAAAAATTGCAAGCTTTGTTTGGTACATCAAAAATTAGGACTACACTTATTTCTCTCAAATTATTTAGGTACCTGCTACGGCATTGCATATGTAATTACATAACCTCTTAGAGTCTCTTTTTTTCCAGTAAGTGCCCTTGTTTCAGGTTTACCAGTCTGATAAACTTACTTGAACTGAGGGCATTTCTGTGAAGAGACTAATCTCCCGGGGTAGATATCCAGTCTGATTCTTTGTTTCTTGATAGATATAGCAAAGGTTGCTGGGTGTGTAGGCAAGCAGTTCTGTCCATAGTAACTGATTCTTTTTATTACTTACCATTTCTCTAATTTATCTATCCAATTAGGAAACAAAGTCAATGCATTTAAGTAGCCAGCAAGTGGGCGTTCTGCTTTCATCAATTTGGAATCAAGCAATCTCAGAAGAAAACAAGCCGGCAAATTATGAGGCGATGGCGCACACTTTTGACCTTGCCTTACGGGTTTTAAAGACTGAAGTAATTTCTTTATATAACAAACATGGAATAATTCTTTTTTTGCCAACAAATTTCAAATTATTAACTGTAACATGTAAAAAATTGAATATCATTCCAGAAAATAAATGAGGGGGGCAGTTTCAGCATCTTTTAAATAAATGGGGTCAAGGAGGGGCGCACACGCAGTATAAAGTATAACTTCCTATGTTATGCAGAGTTAAAAAAGTATATTATATATTCTGTGGAAACATGTATGCTCTTCCATTTTGCAAAAGCATGTTTGAAACTGCCAACATTTATGACTGTACAGCATTGTAATGTACAATTTAGTTCCATGTAAAGAAATAGGTTTAAAACTAGCTGAGGTAAACAGATAAGTTTTTAGCATTAGAAGCCAAGGTATGTAACACTAGTTATCAATTTCACATTTTAGCCAGATCTTTCTTGTTACATCTGCAGTGTTATGTGTTCTCATTTTTTGTGGAAATACTTTAAACACCCGTTATATTTTGTATCAGGATTCCAGCAACAAGGCACTTGTTTGTTGTTTCCAGCTGGCATTCTCTCTGAGGAGCATCTCAGTTAGCCCTGATAGTAAGTTCATAAAAAAACTACATCTTAAACTTTCATTGAAATAATAAAGAAGAACATTGAAGTTTGAGCTTGCGGTGTCTTAATTTCTCTGTTAATTTTTAAAATGGATTCCTAGCTATCAGTGTCAACTATTTTGTCACGAAATTCTAAAATTTGCCTCATTCATTGAATTCTGAAATTTGGGGCATAAGTTAACCCAATGCCTTTGCTTTAAACTCAAAAATGGTTATGTCGTTTATATGCACAAGAAGACTTGCTGTTAAAATAACCTGTGTCACATGAGGAAAATGCTAGTCGCCTAGCAAATAAAAGTACACTTTATCAGGCTATGTCAGTTTCTTAACAAACAAATAATACTTTAGCTCGAAAACACAAAGATGCAGAAGACATCAGGCAAGAAGAAATAATATAGATGCCTCTCAAGAATTTAGTTATATTTTTAATACCTTTGTACTATTCTCTTATCATTTCTCATATAATGGAATCATTTTTGCTTTTTTTTCCTCTTACCTCTCCATGGTAAATGAAGTTTCGTTGCAGGCATCCCGAAAGAGGTCCCTCTACACAATGGCTACAGCTATGCTTTTGCTTTCAGCCAAAGCTAATGACCTGCCCCAGATAGTTGTGCTTGTCAGAGAATCTACTTCAGACCAATTGGTCAGTGATGTCACCTAACAATTGCTAGATATCATTTACATTTGATTTTCATTTGAATCTCTTCAGTTTCAAAACAAGGTCTGGTAGGTTCATGGCCGGATTCTGCATTGTCTAGGGACCAGATTGCAAAAAAAAAAATTGTTACTTCAGGGGCCAAATGTGTTAATTAATAATATACACTTAATTATTCTGTGTTAATTTATATGACTCCAATTGTAAGATGCTTAATTAATAATTTATTAATTTTATGTACATTTAGAACCAAATGTGTTAATTAGTAATTCACATTTAATTGTTCTGTATTAGATCACATAACTCCAGTTGTAAAATGCTCGACTGACATGCCTTTATTTCTTCTTTATTGTTAAATGCTAATGAATAAATAATGCTTATTTTGTGGCAGGTTGATTTGCATTTATCAATTACTGATGATGGCAGTCTGGAACTTGCTTTTTTATCATCTTCCAAAAATGCTGTAATTTACGGCTCTGAAGAAGATGAGGCGGCTGCATCAGACTTCCTTTCGAAATTACACAAGGATGATAAGCAACTCAGAGATGCCGTCATTTCACAATTGGTAGAGAGGTTTGAAGATTTACCTGAGGTAATATGTTTCACACAAAAAAAGCTTAAGTAGTTAAGCTTAACTTATAATTTAGTTGCATGTGGTTATTAATAAATATGTCATGAAGTCTCTTAACTTATAATTAGTTGCATGTTGACTTTCGGCAGGATTTATTAAAAGAACAGCTATTTCAAGAATTCTCACCAGAGGAATCTTATCTTATGAGGGCCCCCCTTTTCATGGAGACAGCAGGACACCCTTGCTCACCCTACTCACTGAATGGAAACCGTCTTTCTGAAGAGGTTATCATTCTCTTTTGAATTGCAAACATCTCACATTCACTCAACAACCCCCTCTTTTCTCACTCTTTAATTGAGAGAGTTTATTCGGGTAGGGAGGGCCTTAGAATTATCTCTTGCTTTCCAGGGGTACATATGATATATACTAGTGTTTCGCATGTTATACAAGACAACTGGAAGTTTTCAGATACATGTAAATCTTTAGACTCTGTCTGACCTTTTGTGACTTTATTTTCAAATGCAGGATTTGGTTCCTTCTCTTGTAGGAGATGAGGACACTTTATTTGAAGAAAGCATTTCTCAATCTGATACTAGAATATCCGAGTCGATCCATTCAAATGATGTTCTGAGTGTCAGCAAGTTGTTAGAATCTGTACGTTGCCACCCCTTCAGAGTAGATAAATAATGATGACATTTTTTTGTGTGTCTACATTTTTTACTATTACTGATACAAAACTTGCCAGGTCATGGAAACAGCACAAGAAGTGATAAATGCACCACTACTGATGAACCCGCTATCATTTGACCAAATGAAAGACCAGTGTGAAGCACTTATGTTAGAGAAACAACAGAAAATGGCAGCTCTGTTGAGCTTCAAGCTTGACCAAGACCCTTTGATAGAAGACAAGCACATGAATGGAGATCCTCTTAATGAGGCATGTTACAGCTTTTGTTTTCATTCTCTAACATTTAACTTCTCCGCGATTAGATGTTCATACAAACATAATGTATGGCCAAATGTATGGCCAAATGTTGGGTATCGGTAGTTTAGACTTTTTATTGCAAATAAGGGGAATTTGGGATTTTAGGCGTTTTTCATCAAGGAAAGAAAAGAGATTTAACCAAAGGTCTGAAACTGGTTTTGCTGGGTCTTGGTTCACTGACATGAATTTGATTACCCCTTTTGACCCATGAATTTGAACCTAGTCCAATCCAACCTCAGTAATCTGACGAGCTTGGTTACAAAATTAGTTAGTATTGTAAAAAAAAATTCAATCTCAGTTCTTTTCTCTTTTTTTTTTCTGTTGTTTACTGTGTCTAACAGGTTTCTTGTAATACTGACTCTGATTCCAAGGAAAAGTTGGCAGAGAAAGGTTACAATTTGCGTTGTGATTCTTCAAGTGGATCTGAAAATTCTTTCAGGCTTCCTCCCTCAAGCCCGTATGACAAGTTCTTGAAAGCTGCTGGGTGGTAAATAAAATGATTGATAGAATAACATCCAATAATTTTTATTCCATCGAGTTTTTGCTAAATAAAAATTGATTTCCATGATGTATATTTTGCAATATTTGGGCGGTTTCCTCTTGTTTCTGTTCTTTTACATGTACAGATAGAGTAGATGTGGTGTACTGCATTCGACATTGTTCAATTCTTTGTATAACAAATAAAGATATTCTGGTAAAGCTTTCTTTGAACATATCGAACCTATCGGACCTTAGAAAAGATGCAACAAATGCTCAAGTTCAAAAGAACGAGCCAAGTTTACATTTTAGCTGAGGCCTAAGTGTGCTTGCCAACTTTGTGGTGTGAAAATTAGTTTGGTCTTTATGCTGCAAAGTTGTACGAAAATCATGCCTATCCACTGTACAGCCCATCAAAAAGGTCCCAAAAGTCCATACAAACATCTATTCCAAGAAAATAAAAAAATGAACCCGCATCCAAAAGACAAAGAACAACTAAAAAAATGCATAATAAATTCACAATTATCATCATTTCTCTGTGAGCATTTTATTTTTGAAATTATGAGTTGGAAATCGAGCCATCTAATACACTTTCAAATCTTTATCTATATAACAGAGAATTTTCTCATCTTATGGATTTTGTTTTCATGATCTCTCACATAAAAGCCACGTGGCTTTGTTACTAGACCAAAAACTTATTTTTTTATTTCTCTGTGAGCTTATGACGCCCTTTGCTAAATTGCACAATACTTGCCAGATAAAGTTAGATAAATGGTGTTAATTAAAAGCATTCTCTCCGATGAAGATTCTTTTTAAGTACTTAGATAAAAAGTTTGTCTAACAGCGAAGGACCAAAAGTCCAAAAGTGTTTAAAAGATAATGTAACAAAAGCTATGGTTGCAGATTGCAACCAAAGAATGTTCCTCGGAACACAAGGGATGCTTTGACGTATAACAGAACAACATAAAACCAAATATCAGGGGAAATCAATCGACGAGAGAGAGAAATATATACTGAGGCCCAATTACAGCCCATAATTTCGGGCAATAAATGAATGATTATTGGTAGAGGAACAGTGACACGCACGTGAGTAGGTAGAAGGTGGTTGTCAGTTTTCCGAAATTTGTGCGCATGAATCCCTAGGGATTGATTAACGGCTAGATGGGCCCATGTCACATGCTTCCCATTCATAGCAGAGGAGACCATATCAATTATCAACCACAAACGCCATGTGGCTCTCTCTCTCTGCACGTTGCACTATGCAATTATGCATAGACTGATAGATTTCAACAAATCACAATTTCACATTTGGTTGCTGTTGCTGGTGCTATAATTTGTCATTTTCCAATTCCACTATGCCATCATAACACACATTGCTGAATTTTAATTAAATTAAAATCTTATTATTTACTTTAGATGGTAAAATATTTATGAATTTTAATATAAGGAGAAAGTATTTACCAAGTGTTCTAAGTTGTCTCTTAATAGAGATGCGCTTGTATTACTCATCATTTTTTGCTAAAGAATAAAAATAAAGAGTGGAATTAAGGTGTTCTTAAGCTCACCAAGTAAAAACTCCAAGTATTATTCTAATAAATGAATGTTAAAATTTACAGAAGCCCATATTTTAAAAGAAATGTGTTCAAACAGAATTATGTTTCATATCCATAATATTTTAGTTGATATTATACCGAATTTCACTAAGATTGTGCTTCAGAACCGATGCCCGTAGAGGAAGGGGCAGGGACAGAGAGGAAGAGAAACGAGGGTTCTTCTCCTCTGAACAGTAATTTCTACACTCCGAATTGGAGGTGACAGATTTCGTCGTCAAAAATCAACACCAAGTCTCTCTCTTCTCCCTTCGAACAGTAACTTCTTCCCTCCGCTCCCTCTCCGTTGCAGGTGAACAACGTGAACAGCCCGACAATCAACGAATTTCTCCTTCCTTTCCTTTAATAATAAAAGGGTTCTCACTCCCTCAGGAGCACAACCCAAGTTACCAATTTCTATGTAAAAAGAAATAGGCTGGACCTTTCGAAATTGTTCAAGTTGTACGACATAACACACATTGCTGCTGCATGATTCCATGTTTATGATTTTATATAAAAGGAGAGATTTTTGTTTCTTGAACAAACTCTTAAGTTGACCAATTAAGTTTGTGGTAATAGTTCCGTATCTTCTTCTTGTTCTTCTTTTTTGAAAGGGTAGATACTCTGCATTTGTCTTTTTAACTTTAGAAATTAGAGATATAACAAAAAAAAATTACGAAAATAATCCATTTTTTTTAAAATATTCAAGGAAACGACTAAAATAGTCATATTTCTGATGAGCTTCAAACGAGAAAGTACAAACTTTCTTTTAAAAAAAACACGTGATATAATTTCTTAAAAAATGATTGAAGTTTTGCCCCATATACATAAAAGGTCATTAATCTAATTTGTCTTAATCTGTCGCGATTAAATCACTTTGTTATGTTTTTATTCTACAAATTTAATATAATGTCGGCATGGACGCTTTCTAATATGATGTGAAAGGTGACATCAAAATTCCTTGCTGTTTATATGTAAAGAAGACCAACTGACTCTATTGATGCAAATAAAAAATTGAGGGGGGTCTCAAGATACAAAAATTAATTAAACTAAATTAATTCTATGATAGATCACCCAAAATAATTAACATATATTTTTATTTGTCCTGTTCAATTTTGAAGTATTCTGTCTTGTTCATTGAACACTGAACACTGATATTAATAACAAAAATTGTCCTTGTATCCATTTTAAATTTTCATAACACAAAAAAATTGTAAAAACGTGCCATACAAATTGTTTTACAAAAAATGCTTTGTGATTTTTTCAAATTTTCTTAACATATCACAAATAAATCCAAATAATTTTCAACAAAATTTTAGGTTTTCCCTTTCACATGGAAAGGTTATGTAATATTAGTTCACAAACTGATGATTTGAAAAATTGGTTTATGTAGTTTCAATTTAATTTTTTTTTTAAAACATTTGATTGAACCTAAACTTAATTGATGGATGGAAAAAATATTTATAAGATGCATGTCGTAACCTACCGATAAATAAATAAATAAATAAATAAGCATGTATCATGTTTGTATTTAAAATTATTTTGTATGCTAGTGTGAAAGCATCCATTGGTGTTGCAGGGTTGTGGGTCCCAATTTTAATTAATTTGAGATTTTTTTTTATGGAATTAATTTGAGAATTCAAGCTGGCATGCCAACTCAGATTGCGTTGAGTCAGGTTGTGAAAACTGAAAAGGCCTTTTAAGTTTTTTCCCCCCATTTTTTTTGAATTTTTTTAGAAACCATAAATAAAAAATAGATTTTACAATTTCCCCCTCTCCATTTTTTAATTTTTTTTAATTTTCTTGATTGATTTGTTTTTTTTTTACAAAAGTCATAAGAACCGAGGTGTTATTTCGGTCATTTTCTTTTTTTGGACCGAATTGCCATTTCGGCCCCATCCATTTTCCCAAATTTTGAGAAAAAAATACGTTGAAAAATTATGAAAATACCCCGGACCGAATTGCCATTTTAGTTCCAAAAAAAAAAAAAAAATTCGGGACCAAAATGGCATTTCAGTTCTTATGGTTTTTGTAAGAAAAAAAGTAATCATGTTGGTTTCGTAAAAAAAAATAATAATAATTATGGTTTATAAAAAAAATTCCATTTTTTTGCTGTAAGAGAAGACTCATGTTTTATGGTTTTATAATTAAATGCTCTTCAGGTAATTTATCTTTTAATTATTCCTCATATAATTTTCCACGAAACTTTGTATTGTCTATTTCATAACAATATAATTATTAATAACTCCCATTCATTTTGACAAAGTTAAATTATATTGTGTAGCTGTCAATTGCCGTCTAAATTCCCCAGCAAATTATCTGAATTTTCTCAAGTGCATACTTTGTTATTATAACTTTAAACTTAGCTATTGCATAATTAAAAAATTATTTGAATTAGTCTAAAATAGACAATTGAATATTGCATAATGTATATTTAAAAAGTTGCATGATTCATAAGTCAATGAGTACTTGTCTATTCATTTAAAAAAAAATTGCCAAAACATTCCAAAGATATTTAAAGGGTGATAATTTAGGGGTAACTAATGATATTTTTTTATATTATATAGAAACAAATTTCTATAATTTATAATATCGAAGATATTTTTCAAATCTAAAAGAAGATTTCTTTCTCATTTATTTGTTGTGTGAAATATTGTATTTTTAATTTATTGCTATTCTACTTGAATACCCTATGCACTTATACATAATTTAAAAATGGAAAATTGACATACTTGCCATTGTTTTGATTTTTTTTTTCATGGCGTTATTGAATCAAACCATCCTGTTATTTTGTGTTTCAGATCGGTTTAAACCTATCATAAATTAGATTGTCTTGAATCAAGTAAGACAAAATAAAAATGAAAAATGTTGTCCTAAAATATGTGGTATTCGTTATACGTAATTAAAGGGCTGTAATTTCAAGTATATCCTTCATAAACTTTAAATTATATTATTATTTTCAAAATAGTAATATCATATTTATCCTTTTAATATTTAACTAGTATCGTGCCCATGCGTTGCAACGGAGACATATTATAAGAAAAAAAAATTATAAAAAAATAAATCAATGAAAATAATAATTATCCAAAAATTAAGAGACATGTTAATAGAGAATTTATATAATTCTATATTTTTAATTAACTCTAATCGTGATCTCTGATAATTATTTGATGATGTGATGATTCTTTATTTTTAAGTACCAATGATATCAAATAATAACTCAATTCAAATCTAATTAAAAATCGTACAACAATTCAATATCGACATATAATATGATATAAAAAAACATAAATAAAAAGTGTTATCGTGTGTATATATAGAATATATATACACACACCACACACACACACATTATAAGGGAAATATATACGCACACATTCCAATTTATATTCTTCTTTTTCTTTGTTTTCAATTTAGAATATATATACACATACACATTGATATATTATATATTGAAAATATATTCTAAATTGTCCACAACAATATGTATAGAAACAAAGAAAGAGAAATAAAAAAATAAAAAAAATGATTTCCATTGTGATCCATATAGAAACGAAGAAGAAGTAAGGAAACAAAGAAATAAAAAAATGGAAGGTGAAGTCTGCTCAATTGAAGAGGAGAAATATGGAAACAAATAAATAAGGAAATGGAGAAATATATCGCAAAATTTCAAAGTTTGTTCAACTTTAATTGTAACATATTGTGTGGCAACACATGTGGTGAGTATGTTTTTAACTAAATTTAGACTTATATACATAAAACATATGCATTTAATCAAAAGAAGACAAATTACATAATTGGAGAGCTGAGATTAAATCTGAAGTTTCATCTTTCAATCGTAGCCGTTGGCGAATCGGACACCTAACGTGCTTAATAATGGAATGGAGATACCCATTTTAGTATTTTTATTATTATAACTTTACATTTATAAGTTTCTCATTTTGCTCTCTATTAAAAGTTAAGATGCACTGCCAAATGAGAGGTTAAATTTTAGGGAGAACCTAGCTATCCCCCCGTAACAATCCCCCATTTATCCCCCAGTCATTAATTACCTGGATAACTACTAACTACCTAGGGGGACCACTTACTATTTGTGGACCATCTAATATTTGAAAGATTTTAAAACTGGCACGCGCAAGTATTCATGTATAATGTATCAAGTATTTAAAAAAAAAACTAGACACGTTTTTAGAGGTGGTTTTTTTTTTCCCGTTCAATCTAATCAATATTTCTGACAATCGGTGAGGAATTTTGTAAATCTAAAACCACGAATGTTTTCTACATAATTTTATCTTTCAAATGAGATCCATGATGACATACTTTCGAGTTGTTCGTTGCACAAGTATTCATCATCATCGAGAAAATATTCATCTCGTCGTGCAAATGCAAATATAAAAACTGGACACATCACTCATCCATCTTTTACACGTTTTTAGAGGTGAGTTTTTTTTCTTCGTTTAATCTAATCAATATTTCTGACGATCGGTGAGAAATTTTACAAATCTAAAACCACGAATGTTTTCTACATAATCTTATCTTTCAAATGAGATTCATAATGACATACTTTCGAGTTGTCCGTTGCACAAGTATTCATCCCTTATCGAGAAAGTATTCATCCTCGTCGTGCAAGTGCAAATATAAAAACTGGACACATCACTCATCCATATTTTACACATTTTTAGAGGTGAAATTTTTTTGTCCGTTCAATCTAACCAATATTTCTGACGATCTGTGAGGAATTTTGCAAATCTAAAATCACAAGCGTTTTCTACACAATTTTATCTTTCAAATGAGATCTATGATGACATACTTTCGAGTTGTCTGTGGCACAAATATTCATCACTCATCAAGAAAGTTTTCATTCTCATCATGCAAGTGTAAATATAAAAGCTGGACACATTACTCATCCATTTTTTACACGTTTTTAGAGGTGAGTTTTTTTTTCTCCGTTCAATCTAACCAATATTTCTGACGATTTGTGAGAAATTTTGAAAATCTAAAACCATGAACGTCTTCTACACAATTTTATCTTTCCAATGAGATGATGACATACTTTTGAGTTGTTCGTTGCAAAAGTATTCATATCTCGTCACTCAAGTATTCATACCTCATCGAGAAAGTATTCATCCCCGTCTTGCAAGTGTAAATAGTTCATGTATTACGAGTATTACAAGCATATGTGCATACCTTGCTTAATTTTACAAGAGCAGCCAAATAGTATTCAGGGCCGGCCCTGGTGCTGGGCAGCCAGGGCGACCGCCCCGGGCCCCAACCCAAAAGAAACAAAAATATTTTGCATATATTAAAAAAAAAATTAATCTGTATATATTAAAAATAAATAAAATATTAAGGCCCAAACTTTGAATATTCAAAGGGTTCAAATTTTTCTATAAATAGGTATGATCTATTGACATATCAATAAAAAATTGTGTATATCAGTATTGTAAATAACGGTATGCGCTTGTCGAATGAACGGGATACTGTCAAGCAATTAATCGGTATGCGGCCGATTAATCAGAATTATGTGTATATATTCATAATTTATTAAAAAAATAATTTATTTAACTCATCAAACTCATCAAATAAACTTAATTTAACTTAGTTCTATTATTATAACATGAAACTACGCTTAACAATACACACGCACTTTACATGTGTAAGTAACACATTTATTTAATTAAAAAATAAATTCGAGAATTAAGCATTTTCAAACACTAACAATATATTATTTGAAAGACATGAAACATTCCAACATAAAATCACTAAAGTTTGTTTGTAATAACAACTTAATTTAATATATGAACATGATGTACTAATTGAAAAAATTACATCAGTAAGTAAGAAAAATATATGGTATATATATAATAGAGGAATTAATAAATTAATTCAAAATAAGTAAGAAGAAAAAACATATATAAAAAAATGAATGTATAGCCAAGCACAAATAAAATTGCAATGCATGTTTATGAAACTTATTATCACACAGTTACAGAAAAAAAACAATGTAAAAATAAATAATCACTGGAATAAACGAAAATAAATGGGAATAAACGGAAAAAAACGGACGATCAAACGAGAATAAACGAAATAATTGGGAATAATCAAGAATAATCGGCCAATTAATCGGAAAAATTCACTAATGGACCTCCGATAAGTGTATTCATAACTGTTTGACATCCATTAACAATTAAATAGGAATATAATAGGCCGTTAAATCCGTTTTTTACAACACGGGTATATATAAAGGGTCCAAAAATTTCTTCCGCCCCGGGCCCCAAAATCTTCAGGACCGGTCCTGATAGTATTGAACATTGCTTTATTGCTTTCTAGTTCAATTTTATTTTTTGAAAATGAAAAATAGTTGTCATATGTTTCACTGTCGAAACAAAAATAATATATCAAATTTTACATATTATGTAATTGAAATGTTACAAACAAAAACAATATTTAAAAGAAACAAAACATACTTCATTGAAGTATTCATACATATACATTGAAGTATTCACACATAAGATATCAAGTATTCATACATATACGTTGAAATATTCAAACCTAAGATATCAAGTATTCATTCATATACGTTGAAGTATTCATACCTAAGACATCAAGTATTCACTCATACACATCTATTTTTTCAAAATTTGTCTTTTTGTCATTTCTTAGTACTTAGTACGCATTGATCTAATTCACCATTAATGAATATATTTTTTTTTCAAATAACTCGCTACTGCATGAGCAAGAGGAATATAGACACGAAAGGTGAATACTCCATGCATCAAGTGTTTGTATCTAATAAATTATATTAATTTTTTTTTATATGGCACTGGATGATGTTTGATAGTATTAATTTCAAGTATTGCAAGTATTCATACATCGTCAAACAAATGTAAACAGTTCATGCATCAAGTGTTTGTATTTAACAAATTATATTAAATTTTTTAATAGAAAAATAAAGCTAGCTAGAACAGAAATACAATTTAAATTCTCATGCAAAATTTCAGATATTGAGAGAGATCCACTCACCAAGTTAAATGCATCAGCACCTCTGATTTCTTTCAATTCTCCAATTGATTAAGCTCCAAGTTAAATGCATCAGCACTTCTTCTATATTTGTGTTTATAATAAAAGAAAACAATGGATAAAAGAGAAAACCACGAGTTTTTACTGTACATGTACATTCAAAATCATACATCCTTAATTCATGGCAAGTAATAAGTTATCTGGCGGTGACCAATTTTCTTCGATAATTCTTCTTCTTCTAGTACTTAAAAATAAATTGTATAATTTAAAAACAAAGAAACCTTATGCATATGAGTGCTTGCTATTTGAATAAAGAAGCACTAATGGGACTTTATGAATTTGCATAATATTTTACTGACATATATGATACACCTCAACACTTGCGGTAAACCACCATATACGAAACCGAGGAGCACCATCATCATTACTTTTCGCATCATGTGAATTGAAAACATGTCGCGAAAGGAAGGCAGTGACAAGAGTGTCGAACTCGGATAGCATCCATTTTTTGTCCACCTCAGCATTCTCTTCCAACATACACGGTTTCCTTTGAAAACCTCACCACTGAATGTATCTACCTGAGTTTTAGAAAATAATTGTGAATTGTATTGTCAATCTGTACATATTTCTATGAAAAGAGGAATTGTTGAGACAAAATACGGACCACTGCATACTTGATAACTCGTTGAGGCATTTTAACAAACACTTGGTATACGTGAAGCAATTGAAGCAAAAATGATAAAATCCAAATAAATCAACGTAAATCAATAGATCTACTGGATAAAAGGGAATGAACATAAGAATGTCACGGAGTACCTGGAGATGTCTAGATCTGGATCAAAATCGTCAAGATCTTCATCTGTGATGGAGGCAAATTTGGAGCAGGGCTTAGCGTGGTTGGGGATGGAGACCGTCGACGGAGGCACTGGGCAGAGACATCCTGGCAATCCGGAGTCTGAGGCGGCAGAGATAGCAACGGAGTTGACTGCGCTTTTTCTCGAAAACAACAACCAATTAGTGAAAGGGGAGGAGGTTCAGCGGAGAGAGTCTGAGCGCAGAAACGACGGAGCCGTATCGCGTCGCCGTCCAGAGAAAGACCGAGCAGAGATGAGGCGATCTGGCCGGAAGAGAAGAAAACGAGAGGGAGGAGGTTTGGAGGAAAAGAAAGAGGGAGGCGGGGGATCGGGAAAGTGAGACCGACAACGACAGTTTAAGTCGTTAATGATTTTAGTTGAACTGGTTAGATTGATCGGGGGATAGATAGGGGATTGTTGGACGGGGGATATTATAATTACCCTAAATTTTATTTGAAACCCATTTTAATTTTTGCAGAGCTATAAGGACATACACAGCTAGCTTTAATTTGAAACTACTATTATATTATCCTTCTTTTACCGATTTATCCTTTTTTTTTTTTTTTACAAATCACAATAGTGACCGCCAGGTGAATCAGCTCCCCAGAAAAAAAAAATAATAATAACAAAGGGCATCTAAATGTTAATAACACAGCCACAAGAATATTAAAACCAAATGAAAATAAGCTAGTAATTTAGTGGCAAAGGATGGTGCTACGGCTACCTCAAATAATAATGTGAAACCTAAATATGTTTGTTCGGATTGAATTATTCCATGTCACCTCATAATGACAAAATAGAATAGAGAGGGGCTTTCACTTGAAAATTGAAATCAATCAAAGGGATTACCTTACTTTTTGTTATTTTCTGTGGAAGGAACCACACGTTAAAATCTAGCCAGCGCTTTCATATTCCTTCTTTATTGGAAAGACTAAAGAGGGTTTATAATTAAAGTATTGGTTCTGATTTAGATAAAGCTCTATATATCCACATGTTATTATACAACTACCAGCATGAGCATATATATAGCTGATGTGGCCACTTTACCTTATTCAAATTATTTTTCTCTCAACCAATTCTAGTAACTTTGACCTTTAGAAATGAAAATCAGCTGTGTTGTTTTCAAAAAAAAAAAAAAACAATAATGAATATTTTGAGTGAAGCTATTTATGGTGCTACACATAGTGCATATTAGTCTGTATTTTAGATAATATATTTATTTATAAAATTTAAACAGTCAATAAAGAATATTATATTAAAACAGTCAATAAAATTTAAACAGTCAATAAAATTTGAAACGGAGATACTATATTTTGGAGTTTAGCTCACCAAACATCTTGGTCAGCTTAAGAACACCCTAGTTTTACTCGATTCAAAGTACATAACAATACCATAACCTTACTTGAATACTTTTAAGAAATAATTCATAATAAATATTTTGCATGAAGATTTTCCGCAATTTTTTGAAAGAATACTTAATAAAAAAAACATGGTCATGAAAATCCAAGAGAGCTTGTCGCAATTTTTGGGGGCAGGATTGCTGAAACAATTAGCCAAGACTGGTGAACCACATAATAAAAGGGTGCCACGTGTCACTCGTGAATGAGACGGCGAGTGGGAGAGTATCCTATGCGGAATATTCTCTGCGGAGTTTTTAATCTGATTCATTCGTTTTGATTGGACGGACCAAATCAGAGGAGCCTAAATTTTAAGATTTGATCTGATCCGTCTGATCAAAATGAACGGACTAGATTAAAAGTTCCGCACACCTCCGCAGATGATAGCGTTCCGATGGCGACTGGCGGACTGGGTCATCTAAATCTTGTAACTTGGAAAGTGTAGTTTGTGCTTTTGGCATCTTTGCTGTTTTTGTACCTTTTTTTTAGCTAGGATTTTATGTGGTCGTTTATTTAGAATCTTCTTTGTCCAACCAGACTACCATATGTTAAGTCTATTTGATTTCATTGCGTTGTGTGAAGCTAGTGTTGAAGGACTAACCAACAAAACATTAATTTTTTTTAAAACTTTTTTTCTTTTCTATATCAGTAAGAGCTGGCCAACAAAAAAACCTAATTTCAGGGTGCTTCTCATGTGTCGGCTTCTTCTTATTTCTAGTTGTGAATGACTAAACAGTGATTTGGCGGAAACCCCTGCAACATATTTAGTCTATTTATTTTTGTTGCATAAAGTTAGTGTTGATTTTTTTTTTTGTTCATCTTTTTTGTTTCATATTTTATAGCATATAGTTTCTATAATTTTTGTTATTAATTTATCAATAAGCGTATCAACAGTTGTATATTTAATTAAAAAACACATTTTTTGCCTCAATCCAATTATCAACCTATGCATAGTACAATTTATTTGGTATGATATATTGATGGACGAAAATTATTTTATTTGTTATTTATAAATTATATTAATTTAAAGAATTAACCGTCGATAGCTACTTGGTCGCTATTTTCGTAATTCTGGATATGATATGTAAAGAAAATTATTTTCATTAATTTTAAAACTATAACATCTTCACTAATTAGAACACTGAATTTCGTATTAATAATTATTAAAAGACGTACAACTCAATGTATCCTATATACAAATACTTCGTATCTAAAAAGAAAATAATATGTAATAAGATTCTTCTTATTACTATACACGAAAGCTAAAATTATTACGTATTATTATAAAAAAAAAAGGATAGTAATTTAATTAACCAAAATAATCTAACTTAAAGCTGCATAAAAAATTCTTCATTCATGAAAAATCTTAATTAAGTTTGATATACAATATTAAAGATTGATACTGTTACTCATCAACCTCATTTGGTATTTGATTGATAGGCTGATTAGGCTCTAGAAGTGCTATTGCAAGGATGGCACCAATTACTACACATAGAAGAGTTATAGAAGAACTGACCTCTCTGTCTAAGCACACACCATCCAAGTGCCAACCTGCTGGCCTGGGTAAGCTTATCCTTCCATGTCATCTTCCAACTGTGACTGGTTGCGCTTTTGTGGTGTATATTTTTTTTTTTTGACACTGTTTGTGGTGTATATTTATTTCATTATTTTGGTTAACGACTTGGTGATGGTATACAATTTTGTCTTCTTTTTCTTCTTAGTTTGTCCTTATGACAAGTTCCTTTGATATTTCCAGTGTTTTAAAATGCGATTTTGTTCATGCATGCGGAAGGTCACTGCATACTTCACATGCAGCATGCGGCCGCATATGCGGAATTACATATGCGGTTTTACTATGCTTTGTTAAAGAAATATAGATAAAATAAAACTAATTTATATCTAAAGACTTGTTTAATAAAGTGGTTTGTCCTCTTTACCATATTATAAAGGTTATAGATTCTAATTTCTTTCACTGCAAAATAATTTTTAGGTTTTTTTTAAGTCCGCATGAATCATATATGTGCCCGTATATTCAAAACTGCATAAATTCGACTGTATGAGATTCTGTATGCAGAAGATCACTGTATAAGCATATGTGGTCCATGCGGCCACATTTTAAAACACTAGTTATTTCTATATAAGTATGTTGCCGTATATGTTATGAATTTATGGAAGTTTACCCGATCATTCGGAAAACTTTTTTTATTCTATAATTTTTTTAATGCACTCCTCAACTACATATCACATGTTTCCTCCCTTAATTAATCTACGGGTCTTTTTCTTCTCTCCTTTCTATACAATATTAAACTATTTCATCTCTTTCATTCTAAATTCTTTAATGAAAATATCTCTCTTACCTTTCTCCTCTCTTTGTTCGGCAGCTTCATACAATGACTATTTCAATCAATCTATTCTATTCTCTCTTGGACAATTTTTTTTTCATTTGTCTAATCTCTTTTCATTGATTCTGTCGATTCTCTCATCGTAAATTTCTCTCCGATAACTCTCTTGAATGATCTCTCTCTACTCATTGGTTTGTAATTTCTTTAACTTGTACCTCATCGAACTTAATATTTTTTTTGGCATGATGAATAGTGCGTATTAAGGTTCTAAATAGTGATTATTACGTCATCGCGAAAAAACTAAAAAAACTATCGTGAATAGCGTAACTACAACGAAAGCTATCATACATGGCATTTTTTGTTTAATTTTTTTTTATATTTCTACTAATTATCAACATTATCTAAAGTCTCATAAAGCAATAAATAACACAAAATTCATTAAGGAATTAGAATATTCATACTGAAACAGTACAAAGTCCAAATTACTATTCGAAGTATTTAATATCATAAACTATCTATATTTTTCCATTCAAAATAACCTAAATATCATGACAAAAACTATATATCTTTTTTCTATTAAAAAACAACATTATGACATAAATTATCTATTTTTACTATTTAAAAACAAAAGCATTTGGATCTTGAAAAGTACTAATCCTTGAAATAAATTTTCAATTTGTGCCTTTAAATAAAAACCTATGTAGCATAGTGTGTAGCACAAATAGAGGAGCACTATTACCGCTGTAGCAGTCGTAGCTGAAATAACACACTTTTATTCTATAACTTAGCGTTTAAGGTCCGAAAATGCTATAATGCCCAGGGGCAGAACCAGGGTTAGTTCATTTGATAAGTTTGGGAGATGCCACGTGATTTGGCTCCATACAATTGACTTATTTAAAACTTATGATTTTATGGGGGGGGGTGCCTGGCCCCCACTTGCACCCCTAGTTCCGCCCTAATAGCGCCGCTATAGCACGCTTTTAGAACACTGGTGAGTATTGATTCATTTCTAAAATTATAAATGTTTACAATTATTAGTGTTATTTGATGCAAAAATAAAGATAGACTTTCAAGTTATGTGAGTAAAAAAATTGCTTTTACATATATTCATAGCATTTTACTTGAAACTATATAACAAAATTAATCAATTGACCCCATTTTTTTTTATTAAATCCTCCCTGATTTGATGTTATTTGAAATTATCAAAGTAAGGTTCAATTAAAACAATAATTAATGCCCATCAAATGTAGTTAAATGTTTCAAGTTTTATATTAAAAGTTAAAATACGAAAGTAAATAAACTATGTTTAATAATTCCATTTGTTATTAAATAATTATATCATTCTCCTCACTCATGTCTTCACTTTCTCCCCCCACTACCCATATCAAAGATTAACTTCCTTAACTGTCAATGATCCCACTAATAACTGTCTTAACTAACTTTTGAATTAAATTATATTGTCCCCGCTAATATACCATATCTCTCTTTCCTAATTCAAATTTCAAAAGTCATTTTCTCCCCACAATTTCCTTTTCCGAATTTGAGGCGATTTTTCTGGTGACATATCTCTCTTTCCTTTTAGAAATAAATGTTTATCTGTTTATTGATGTTCAAGAAAATATTTATCATTATGTCTGACAAGTATATATCATTATTTCTGACACGATGATATATTGATTTGATTAAACATTACTTGTTGGCAAGTTCAAGAATAAAGTGTTTATTTTTATATTGGCAAGTATTTATCCCTGTACTATAAAATATTCATCTAATATATTTAAGTCATATATCTTTTACTAAAGTTTGCAATAAAAAATATTTAAAAATAAATGTTTATCTATTTATTAATATTTAATAAAGTATTTATCATTGTTTCTGACAAGTATTTATCATTATGTCTGAGAAGTACTATTATTATTTCTGACATGATGATACATTAATTTAATTAAACATTATTTGTTGACAAGTTCAAGAATAAAATATTCATTTTTGTATTGGCAAATATTTATTCATGTACTATAAAATATTCATCTAATCTATTTAAGTCATATATGTTTTACTGAAAGTTGCAATTAAAATATTTATAAATAAATGTTTATCTCTTTATTGATATTCAAGAAAGTATTTATCATTGTTTCTGACAAGTATTTATCATTTTGTCTAACAAGTATTTATTATTTGTTCATGATATGATGATACATTGATTTAATTAAACATGACTTGTTGTCAAGTTCAATAAAACAATATTTGTTTTTGTCTCCTCATGTATTTATCCATGAACCATAAAATATTTATCCTTTTTTACCAGAAAGTATTTATTTAGTGGTCCCCTGTAGTGCGAGACGATACAGAGAAAAAAAAGAAATTTTGCACGGGGATAACTGATGGATTTTTTTCTGCTTACATAAATAGAGTTCACTGCATAGGGATTAATACTTATACGTTCATATAAATACTTTGATGCTTCATGTTAAATAATCGTCTTTTAGTAATATTTTAGTCGTCCTCCAAGGTAGTTATAGAAGTTAATACGGGAATAAATGTGAAAATTAGAGTGCGAAAATTGTTATCAGGATCCTTTGTTATCAGCATTTTAAAATGTTATTCATAAATTTTATAAAAGTGAAGACAGTAACAAATACAAACAGAGACACTTTAATCCTTACCGTTTATAGATGGTAGACAATTCACCTATTCAAAGGGTCCTATTTACTTGTCTTTTGATTCTGAGGTCAGGTCGCTAATTAAGTATTGGGGAGAGATGGTTTTGGCCTGACCAAGTACAAAAAGGTACTTTGGTGAAGTTATTATATTTTAAAACTTAATGGGGTCTGATAGCGATCTTTGGTAAATTAAATCGAAGGTACACTTAGGGGTGCAAACGGGTCGGATATTACCCGTCTGAATTCGGATCCGTATCCGAATTTTTGCGGATTCGGATATTCGGATACGGATAGTTGCGGATTCGGATTCGGATACGGATACGGATTTTTTTTATGCGGATTCGGATACGGATACGGGTTGAGTTTCGGAATCGGATACGGATACGGATAATTATCCGGATCCGGATATTTTAATTTTTCGGATATCCGGATAGGAATATGCTAGCATGATATGCATAGCATAGAACCCTTCCATGCAACAGCTTGGATTTTGAGTTTTCAAAATCCCAATGGTCAATCCGAACCGTTCATCTTGTTCTCCATATCAATATGTGTTTGAAGACCAAATTTTACATATTTTGGAATTTTTTTACTATTTCTTTAGATTTATTGAAAATCGCTGTTTTCAGCAAATCTGGACCATAAAAAAACAGCAATTTTCAATAAATCTAAAGAAATAGTAAAAAAATTCCAAAAAATGTAAAATTTGGTCTCCAAACACATATTAATATGGAGAACAAGATGAACGGTTCGGATCGACCATTAGGATTTTGAAAACTCAAAATCCGAGCTGTTGCATGGAGGAGTTCTATCGACCATTAAGGTACACTGCATTATAGTTGCATCACGGATCATATGTATGGTTCTCTTTCAGAGATTCACTTTATAAATAAGTCCCCATGAAACTTTTTGGGACCTCAAATTGTATATTTAGCTATGGCAAAATAAATTTTTAGTTATAGAAACGGAAGTATAAAATTGAGTTTAATTAGAAGGGCACAAATTTATCAAAAAAATTTTAAAAAAAAAATTAAGATTGTTATGCATTCTCTACCCCTTAAATAGAGTGTATTTAATAAAAATAAATAAATAAACTGTATTCAACTCATGATATCTGAATGTGAATTGGTCATCATAGAATAATGTAAATATTTAACAATTTTAGTTGTGTAAGCTTTTAACATGCCACCAAACAATATTTGATTTAATTCGGATTTTCACACATGACCTATTGAAAAATAGAAAACACATTGGCAATTTTGAGTTAGATGTCAATATATAATTATATGTCATTTCTAAAAAGGTCTCCTCCTTAAATTCAAAGAATAATATATACAATATTAAGTAAATAAACATGTCTAATGTGCATTTATCATTTAAACTATCAAGTCTATAATGTAAGTCTTTCTTCATGGTTGAATTTAATTAATGTCACATAGATGATTTTTTTTATTCTTTAAGAAAAAATACAAACAGAGAATCTATTCCACTTTGTTTATGAAATATTTTTATTTATGAAGGATTTCCAGATTACATAACCTGGCAGGTTCTCATATATTATAAATGACAACTGTATAATTAAAGATAAATTAATACTTTTTCAGGGGTTTACCTTTCTCTAAATCTAATGATTTATTTAATGAAAATTTGAAACTTATATCTATTGTTTATATTTCAAAATGATCGGCAAACCACAAATTAATACTTATATGATATAAATTAAGACAAAGTCCATTCCTTTACGCCAAAGAAATGTCATCACAATTCCAAGTATAATGCATATTTAAAAACTAAAAATAACATTTTAAATTGATCATACATATATCATGTTATATTTTTATTTCCTTGTCTAATTGACTTATAATGGTACAAATGGTACAAGTAACGCATTAATTTCGACAACAACAATAAGAGGTTCAAATTGACAAATAATTTACAGATTGATAGAAGCTAATTGTTGACATTTAAAAGCATCTCTGATATAAAAATCTTGGTGCATTTATTCTAAAAGTAATCCAAACTATAAAAATCTTGGCTATTGATTATACCTTGTACGTATTGTTGACCGATGCACAAATAACAACTACACAAACCAATGAAGATACTTAAAGATATTTACATGCTAATTATTGTAGATACTTAAAAGATATTTACATGGTAATTATTATGAAAGCAAACGGGAACAAAATTTTCAAATGCACAATCGAATCGATCGAGACGCACATCGAAAAAAAATCAACATAGTTATCTCTGTATTTAATGACAGTGTTAATTATCATGACATTTCAAAAATTGACTAGTAAGTGGTCATATAAAGACTCCATTATATTTTAACGACTGCATTTATATCTATTGTCCCTCCTAGGTCATTTTAAATAGCACTTTGAACTTTTGAAAAATTTGATATACTATGTATAAAGACTTGACATGTTACTTATAAAAACTTTATATGCTAATTTTAAAGTCTTATTGCTATTCATAAAAGTTTAAAATCAATATATATATATTTTTAATATTTTACACCATCTAGTCCTGCTCTTGATACGGAGTATTTGTGAAAGATTCCAATTTAGCTAGTTCTATTTTTGATATTTTATACTAGCTAGTTCTATTTTTCGTTTTAATATTTTACATTAGCTAGTCATACTTTTGATACATAATATTTATAGAATAATCCAATTCAAATTAAAACCCAACTAGCATCAGTTGTCCATTCTTCATAAAAAGTTAATATATCCAATATTTATAAAGAGTTATTATGTTAGATATAAATACTTGATATGTTATGTATAAAAACTTGCACACATAGCTATAAAAAATTATACACGCCAATTAGAGCCAGTTATAAATACACTAGCGGCCTTTTTTTTTGAAATCATGGGTTGGAGGTCAAGCCACCCAACACACTTTCAAACTCCTATGTATATTATAGAAGATTTGACCTCCCACATGGGCGCCATGTGCTTTTGCCACTAGACCGCACTAGTGGCCTTTTAAAAAATAATTGTGGTGAAAAGTCACTAATTAGATATTTGGCCGGAGATTGAATCTGAGGGTCAACTTACATACATCATTACAATCAAATACTAAATGGAGCACCTAGCTACCCCCGTAACCTTCTCTCATTTCTCCCCCAGTCATTAACTACTTGAGTAACTACTAACTACTTGGGGGGATCACTTGTTATTCGGGGACCATTTAATATTTGAAATATTTTACAACTAGCGCTCGCAAATATTCATATATAATCACTCACTCATCTTTTACACGTTTTTAGAGGTGTTTTTTTTTTCTCCGTTAAATCTAGTCAATATTTATGATGATCTGTGAGGAATTTTGCAAATCTAAAATCACGAACGTCTTCTACACAATTTTCTCTTTCAAATGAGATCAATGATGACATACTTACAAGTTATACGTTGCACAAGTATTCATATCTCGTCATGGAAATATTCATACCTCATCGAGCAAGTATTCATACATCATCGTGTAAGTGTAAATAATTCATGTATCGAGAGTATTACAAGCATATGTGCATACCTCGATTAATTTAACAAGAGTAGCCGAATAGTATTGAACATTGCTTTATTGTATTCTAGTTTAATTTTATTTTTTGAAAATAAAAAATTGTTGCCACATGTTTTACTATCGAAACAAAAATAATATATTAAATTTTACATATCATGTAATTGAATTGTTAGAAAAAAAATATTAAAAAAAAACAAAACATACTTCATTGAAGTATTCATACATATACGTTGAAGTATTCATACATATACGTTGAAGTATTCATATCTAAGATATCAAGTATTCATTTATACACGTTGAAGTATTTATGTCTAAAGACATCAAGTATTCTCGTACACGTCTATTTGTTTCAAAATTTGTTTTTTTATGTCATTTCTTAGTACTTAGTACGCATTGGTCTAATTCAACATTAATGAAGTTTTGTTCTTTGCAAATAACTCGCTACTGCATGAGGAAAAGAAACATATGCACGAAAGGGATTAGTTGCATCCATAGAGACAAAATTAGTTGAACTCGATTCATTTAGCACTCATTTTGAAACAGTCGACAGTGATGGATCTGACCCGGCGGAGGAGTGCTTGATTGGGATGGAGTATATTAGGTATTCATTCATACATGTTGAATATTTATACTCGGCGGATGTGTGCTTGATTGGGATTGAGTGACGAATGATCTCCGGCAGAATGTCTGTTGGAGCGGGAGCAACAGGTAGAGATGGAAAAGTAGAGACGGAGGTGGAAGAGGGAGGGAGCTTATTGTATTTACCATTTCGAGGTGAAAAATGATGAGAGGTAGGCGAGAGAGGGAACTTATCAATGGAAAAAGGAGACAGAGGTAGGAGAGGGAAGGAGAGAGAGAAAATAAATAAAGGGAGACAAAATATGACAATTAATTTGTAGGGACCACCAGATAATTAGAATTGATAATTATAGCTAGAAAAGAAAGTAAATTAGTTTGAGGAATAAATAGAAAAAAAGTTAGATGAAAAAAGATATAATTACCAATACTAAACAAACACTTTCCAGTAATTTAGTATCTAATATGTTTAACCTACAAAATACAATGAAAAAAAGTTGTATTTGTTTCGGAAGTTTCACGTAAATAAAGGAACTTTCCTAATATAAAATAACATAAATGAACTATGACATATTTAGGTATATATGGAGTTATGGGTCTGAGCTGTACGGCGCACTGTGAGAATTTCGGTCAGTAGATGTTTATAGAAGCTTTTTATGAATCTCGAAAAATAGCACTAATCTCAAAACAAAATCAATCGTCCAATTTGCGCTCCACTTGAATGGCTATTGATCGACATACATCATGATGTCGTCCATCACCATAACCATCATCATCATCATCATCACACAAGCCAAATTCATACCTCCTCCTCCTCCTCTCATATAAATATACCTCTCCGTCGCCAGCTCATTTCCAAGTCACTTCCGCTAGGCCCTAGAGAAAAGAGAGAGAGAGAGAGAGAGAGAGAGAAACAGAGGAGAAACAAGAAGCCTTGTGAGAAAGCAGGAAGAGATATGGGCCAAATGGCGGAGTCACCACTATCCCCTCCGACAACTCCCCAAAGACCCGAAATTTGGGAAAATCTCGACGATTACGAGTCAGATGACGAAGAAACAGAATCGGGATCAGAATCAGAATCATGTGCATCTCTATCTCTCCCGACGAAACCTGGCTCCAGTCCGGTCTGGCTGCGCAAGCCAAGCGCGGTCATGCTAGAGGGATACGTGGACGGCTCAGATTCGTCCGACGGGACATCTGACGGCAGTGTAGCACGCACCAAGAGCCTGACGGACGACGATCTGGAGGAGCTCAAGGGGTGCTTGGATCTTGGATTTGGTTTTAGCTATGAGGAGATTCCAGAGCTTTGCAATACTCTTCCAGCGCTTGAGCTGTGCTATTCTATGAGCCAGAGATTCTTAGACGAGAAGAGATTGGATGGAGAGAGTGACTCTGTTGCCAGTGCGTGCTCTTCTCCTTCCCCTTCGCCTGTTGCCAATTGGAGGATTTCTAAGCCTGGTAAGATCTGATAATGGATTTTCTTGAAATATCAAATGTTGTCCAATTAGAATGAGTTCCTCAATGGATTTATTTAATTAACTGAATTTGCTTTGAGAAGAGTTCATCGTGTTAATTGATTATTTTACAAATAAACCCTTTTACTCCCGATATCAATTACATTAGTATGAATAAGAAAGAACTGTATCTTCTACTCCAAGTACTCTTTTTTTTTTTTGTATTCCATGTTAGCTAGAGAATCACGAATCATAACTAAACGACATTTATGTATGTATATAATAGGCGATGATCCAGAAGAGGTAAAAGCAAGACTCAAATATTGGGCTCAAGCTGTTGCATGCACTGTCAAACTCTGCAACTGATATCCAGCTGGCAAATGAGTTCCAGGAAAGTGAAGACCTATAATCTGAGTCCCACATATTCAAAGGAATTGGGAAGCTGTGGTGTCTTTTTGGCCAGACACTTCTGGACACGGTTTGTGTCCATACCGTGGTCGATCATACCACTTGAGTGAATATCGAGGGTATCATTGGACGTACAATTGTCTAAAGGATCTTTTTAATCATAGTTATGCACAACTTAGAAACATTGTGGAGAAACATTGTGGAGAAGACATTTGGAATTTTGAAAATCGGATTTAATATTTGTCAATGGATACGTAGGTATAAATTTAAGATACAACCCAGAGTTATAGTTGGCTGCTGCATTCTACACAATTTCATTAATCGTCAAAATATGATTCGAGATGTTTCAGACGAATCGTGGTGGATGAACAACAAATGAGCACTTACGTTTCTGCTGGTAATACTGGAATTGAAGGACATATTTGACACTTTTATTGTACTTTAATTATTTGTTATTGAGGTATTGTGTTGTTGTAGCTTATTAATTATTTCAAATTTATTGAAACTATTTTTATTCTAATGGTTAGATTTTGTTTTCAAACATTACTACAAATTAAATGATGATTGAAATATTTTCTTTAATTGTATTATTTTTAATTGGCTAGTTACTAGTTAAATTTTTTTTATATTTTTTTCATTTACAATTATATGATAAAAAGATGCTTTAGATATTTTTAATTACTCTTGAATAAATTTATTATTTGTAATTGTTCTTGACGTTGAGATATTATATTAGCTAAAAAGATAATTTAAATATTTTTAATAAACAATAGTTAAAGATTAGAATTACTTAAAAAAAAGGAAAACATATAAATTATTATTTTATTCATTATCTCCAAATTATATTTTAAAGAGTGCATCTAAATATTTTTTTTCACTATTTTGAATAGCTTTGAATTAGTACTATTATTTTACAAAATTAGTGTTATTTTTATTTATTATTCTCAGTAACTATTATAGCTATTTTAGAGTGCATTCAAACGTAACCAACAGAAGATAAAATATCATGGAAAGCAAGAGTTAGGCTAATATGACATTGGTGTTATTTCAAACTAAATAACACCATATCGTAAACCGTTAGATCTGCTTTAATGTTCGTACAATCTGCTTTTACTGTTCAAGCACTTTATTTTGTATGAATATTAAAGCAGATCTAACGGTTTACGATGTGGTATTATTTAGTTTGAAATAACACCAATGTCATATTAACCTAACTCCATAATTGAGGAGAGAGAAAAATATATATTGAGGCCCAATTACAGCCCATAATTTCCGGTAATAAATTGATGTTTATTTTATTTTATTTTTTTTGAAAGAGATAAATTGATGTTTATTGGTAGAGGAACAGTGACACGCACGTGAGTAGATAGACGGTGGTTGTCAGTTTTACGAAATTTGTGCGCATGAATCCTTAGGGATTGATTAACGGCTAGTTGGGCCCATGTCACATGCTTCCCATTCATAGCAGACTATATCAACCACAAACGCCACGTGGCTCTCTCTGCCAATTGCACTATTTATAGACTTCAAGAAATTAGAATTACAAATTACAAATCAAACATGCAGAGAAGAGCAAAAAAGTTTCTAAAAAATGACAAAGTGGATCAGTACCGATTGATCACCACTAAAATTCAAAATTCATTGAGACGGTTGCCCCCGTTACATATTGGGTTGGGTCCGCCCTTGACCGAATCCCACTAAGTTCCCAATTTCTATGTGAAAAAAATAGACTGGACCTTTCTAAATTGTTCTTTTGTTCAAGTTGTACAACATAACACATATTGCTGCATGATTCCATGTTTATGATTTTATATAAAAGGAGATATTATTTTTCAATAAATTTTCAAAATTGATATAATAATCACTATGATAATTATGAAATGACTAAAATTATATTTAGGATTTTATGTCTATGGATATCTATATCCGTAAAATTTTGTTTCTTGAACAAACTCTTAAATTGACCAATTAAGTTTGTGGTAATAATTCCGGATCTTCTTCTTGTTCTTCTTTTCTGCAAGGATAGATACTCTGCATCTGTCTTTTTAACTTTAGAGATATAACAAAAAAAAAAAAACGAAATAATTCCAATTTTTTTAAATATTCAGGGAAACGACTAAAATAATCATATTTCTGATGAGCTACAAACGAGAAGGTATAATTCTTAATATGCCACGATTAAATCACTTTGTTATGTTTTTTTTGTTTTTGTTTAAAAATCCGTAGGCAATTTTATGAAATCAAAAGAGTTACAAATTAGCAGTTGTATAAGATTAGACCACGAGTGTCTGAGAAAGCATACAACTATAAATAAACTAAAAATGCACAAAAAGTATGTGCATTCTATTGAAACTTTGTTATGTTTTTATTCTCCAAATTAAATATAATGTTGGTGTGGACGCTTAATTTCTATAATATGGTGAGGAGACGACTTTTGTACTAATATGAACACCACCTGTTTTTGTTATATTTGATGTGAAAGGTGACATCAAAATTCCTTGCTTTTTATATTTAAAGAAGATCAACTGACTCTATTGATTCAAATAAAAAATTGAGGGAGAAAAAGATACAATTAGGGCGTGTTCGGCAGACGGACGAGAATAAGAATAGAAATAGGAATGAGATTGCAAAATTTTTGAACTAAATTTTACTGTTCATGTGGGGGAAAAAAAAAATTCAGTCGGAGTGAATTTTTTTTTTCCCACGTGAACGGTAAAATCCGAACACGTCCTTATAGTGGTACTAATTTAATTAGGGTAAATTAATTCTATGACAGATCACCCAAAATAATTAACATATATTTTTATTTGTCCTATTCAATTTTGAAGTATTCTGTCTTGGTTATTGAACACTGATATTAATAACAAAAAATTGTCGGTGTATCCATTTTAAAATTTTCATAACACAAAAAATTGTAAAAATGTGCCAAACAAATTGTTTCTCACATACTATTTATAAAAATGCTTTGTGAATTTTTTTTAATTTTCTTAACATATCACAAATAAAACCAAATAATTTTGAACAAAATTTTAGGTTTTCCCTTTCACATGGAAAGGTTATGTAATATTAGTTCACAAACTGATAATTTGAAAAATTGGTTTATGTAGTTTCAATTTAATTTTTTTTTTTTAAAAACATTTGATTGAACCTAAACTTAATTGATGGATGGAAAAAATATTTATAAGATGCATGTCGTAACCTACCGATAAATAAATAAATAAACATGTATCATGTTTGTATTTAAAATTATTTTGTATGCTAGTGTGAAAGCATCCATTGGTGTTGCGGGGTTGTGGGTCCCAATTTTAATTAATTTGAGATTTTTTTTTTATGGAATTAATTTGAGAATTCAAGCTGGCATGCCAACTCAGATTGCGTTGAGTCAGCTTGTGAAAAGGCCTTTTTAGTTTTTTTTCCCCATTTTTTTGCTGTAAGAGAAGACCCAGGTTTTATGGTTTTATAATTAAATGCTCTTCAGGTAATTTATCTTTTAAATATGCTCTTCAGGAAACTTTGTATTGTCTATTTCATAACAATATAATTATTAATAACTCTCATTTATTTTGACAAGGTAAGTTTAATTATATTGTGTAGCTGTCAATAGCTGTCTAAATTCCCGACCAAATTATCTGAATTTTCTCAAATACATACTTTGTTATTACTATTGTAACCGTGCGTAACATATTACAAGATAAAAAAATTATCACACAAATGACATATTTTCATAAGAAATAAACCAATGAAAATAATTATTTTTCATCAATAATATGTAGACCAACATATTTCTGTAATTGATCATGTAATTTGATCTACATTATGTCATTATGTAATTTGAAACCTTTTGCACCCTTTTATGAGGGAAAATTATTTCATTGATAATTATTATTTCTTATCCACTAATGGAAAGAAATCGGGATCAAAAGAAGACAGACTAAATAAATTTGTGACACGTACGTGTGATGAGCACATAAGTAAATAAATTTAGACTTCTACGCGTAAATAAACAAAAAAAAATTCATAGAATCAATAGAAGACAGACTATTTGATTGGAGGGCTGATATTCAATCCGAAATTTTATCTTTTAATCACAACCATTGACGGATAAGGACATCTACGTTATTAATATAAGAATGAAGATAACTTTAAACTTAGCTATTGCATAATTAACTAATACTTGTTGTTTTTGTACATTTGTACGTGTTGTTTGAATTATTCTATAATAGACAATTGAATATTGCATAATATATATTTAAAAAGTTGCATGATTCATAAGTCAATGAGTACTTGTCTATTAATTTAAAAAAAATTGCCAAAACATTCCAAAAATATTTAAAGGGCGATGATTTAGGTATAACTAATAATATTTCTTTATATTATATAGAAACAAATTTCTATAATTTATAATATCGAAGATATCTTTCAAATCTAAAAGAAGATTTCTTTCTCATTTATTTGTTGTGTGAAATATTGTATTTTTAATTTATTGTTATTTTACTTGAATACCCTATGCACTTATACATAATTTAAAAATGGAAAATTGACATACTTGCCATTGTTTTGATTTTTTTTTTCATGGCGTTATTGAATCAAACCATCCTGTTATTTTGTGTTTCAGATCGGTTTAAACCTATCATAAATTAGAGGATCCTCATAACAATCCCTGCAGTCTCAATCCCGCAAAAAATCCCATACAAATTGCCAAAAAAGTCATGGGGAGATCGCTCAATCATTAATACTCCGCAGAAACTGTTAGTATTTAATTTGAAGTTTTAAATTTGTAAAGTATTAATCTCTATGCAATGATCTCTATTTATGATTGAATAAATCAATCCATCAATTGTTCCCGCACAAAATTTTTTTTTTTTTTTGGATTGTCCCCGTACTACTGGGGACCATTAAATAAACAATCCCCTCATAAATACTTATCAGTTATCCTCGCACAAATTTTTTTTTTTTTTTGGATTGTCCCCGCACAACTAGGGACCATTAAATAAACAATCTCCTCATCCAATGATAAATACTTCTCAGAAATAATGATAAATAATTTATGCTACATGGATAAATATTTTATGTTACATGGATAAATACTTTATGTTACATAAATAAATACTTCACAGACATAGCTGCAACTTTTAGTAAAACATCAATGATAAATACTTCTCAAACATAATGATAAATATTTTATGCTGCATGGATGAATACTTTATGTTACATGGATAAATACTTCTCAGACATAACTGCAACTTTTAGTAAAACATCAATGATAAATATTTTATGTTACATGGATAAGTACTTTATGTTACATGGATAAATACTTCTCAGACATAATTGCAACTTTTAGTAAAACATCAATAATAAATACTTCTCAGACATAATGATAAATATTTTATGTTACATGGATAAATACTTCACAAACATAACTGCAACTTTTAATAAAACATCAATGGTAAATACTTCTCAAGCATAATGATAAATAATTTATGTTATATGGATAAGTACTTTATGTTATATGGATAAGTACTTTATGTTACATGTATAAATACTTTATTTTACATGGATAAATATTTTATGTTAGTGGGAATTGTTATTAAATGAAGTATAATTAATGCAGTGATTGTTATTAGAGGAAAGCATAATTAATGCAGGGATTATTATTAAATAACAGTCTAATTTAATACGGGGATAAATGAAAATTATTAGCGGAATAAATGGGGGGAGGGTAAAGACTGTTAATGAAGTTAATATTGAGGTGAGAGAGTGCGGAGAAAAAAAGAAGGACATGGATGAGAAGATTAGTATAATTATTCTAAATTAGATTGTCTTTAATCAAGTAAGACAAAAAAGAAAAAGAAAAATGTTGTCCTAAAATATGTGGTATTCGTTATACGTAATTAAAGGGCTGTAATTTCAAGTATATCCTTCATAAACTTTAAATTATATTCTTCTTTTCAAAATAGTAATATCATATTTATCCTTTTAATATTTAACTAGTATAGTGTCCGTGCATTGCAACGGTGACATATTATAAGAAAAAAAAATATTTATATAAAAAATATATCAATGAAAATAATAATTATCCAAAAATTAAGAGACATGTTAATAGAGAATTTATATAATTCTGTATTTTTAATTAACTCTAATCGGGATCTCTGATAATTATTTGATGATGTGATGATTCTTTATTTTAAAGTACCAATGATATCAAATAATAGCACAATTCAAATCTAATCAAAAATCGTACAACAATTCAATATCTACATATAATATGATATAAAAAAACATAAATAAAAAATGTTATCATGTGTATATATAGAATATATATACACACACATACATTATAAGAGAAATATATACGTATACGTTCCAATTTATATTCTTCTTTGTTTCTAATTTATATTCTTTTTTTTCTTTGTTTTCAATTTAGAATATATATACACATACACATTGATATATTCTGTATTGGAAATATATTCTAAATTGCCCATAACAATATGTATAGAAACAAAGAAAGATAAATAAGGAAATAAAAAAAATGATTTCCATTGTAATCCATATAGAAATGAAGAAGAAGTAAGGAAACAAAGAAATAAGAAAATGAAAGATGGAGTCTGCTTAATTGAAAATGAAAAATATGAAAACAAAGAAATAAGAAAATGGAGAAATATATCACTAAATTTCAGAGTTTGTTTAATTTTAATTGTAACGTATGGTGTGGCAGCACGTGGTGAGTATGTTTTTAACTAAATTTAGACTTCTATACATAAAACATATGCATTTAATCAGAAGAAGACAAATTACGTAATTAGAGAGCTCAAATTAAATCTGAAGTTTCATCTTTCAATCAGAGCCGTTGGCGGATCGGACACCCAACGTGCTTAATAATGAAATGGAGATAACTCTCGCATCTACACAACGTGCTTATCCTTCTTTTACCGATTTTTTTTTTTTTTTTTTTTTTTTTTTATTACAAATCACAATAGTGACCGCCAGATGAATCAGCTCCCCAGAAAAAAAAATAAAATAATAAGAAAGAGCATCTAAATGTTAATAATACAGCCACAAGAATATTAAAACCAAATGAAAATAAGCTAGTAATTTAGTGGCAAAGGATGGTGCTACGGCTACCTCAAATAATAATGTGAAACCTAAATATGTTTCTTCGGATTGAATTATTCCATGTCACCTCATATGACAAAATAGAATAGAGAGGGGCTTTCACTTGAAAATTGAAATAATCAATGGGATTACCTTACTTTTTGCCATTTTCTGTGGAAGGAACCACATGTTAAAATCCAGCCAGCGCTTTCGTATTCCTTTTTTATTGGAAAGACTAAAGAGGGTTTATAAAGTATTGGTTCTGATTTAGATAAAGCTCTATATATCCACATGTTATTATACAACTACCAGCATGAGCATATATATATAGCTGATGTGGCCACTTTACCTTATTCTAATTATTTTCTCTCAACCAATTCTAGTAACTTTGACCTGTAGAAATGAAAATCAGTTCTGTCGTTTTCTTTAATAGGCTCCATTGATCTGCTTTGCCATACAAAAGATAAAACAATAATCAATATTTTGAGTGAGCTATGTACTATGCATAGTGCATATTAATTAGTTTGTATTTTTGATAATATATTTATTTATAAAATTCAAACAGTCAATCTGAGCCGTTCAACATGATAATCATATCAAAATTTATATGTTTTATTTACTTTTACTATTTTTAAAATAGATAAAAATTTACTTTATCTAAAAAAAATCATTCAAAGTAGTAATTTTCTAACTGTCTAGAAAAATAATAAAAGAAAATTATATTAAACATAATATTTAGTCTGCAAATATTTTTTTTACATGATGATCACGTTGAAAACAAAAATTGTGATTCAAAGTACAAACCGCTATGTGTTATGCATAATACTATAACTTTACTTGAATATTTTTAAGAAATAATTCATAATAAATATTTTGCATGAAGATTTTCTGCTTTTAAAAAAAAAATACTTAGGTCGTGCTCCAGATGGGATAGAAATCTCTTCATTAAAGGAAAAAAACGGTAACGAAGGGAAGATGAGAAGATAGCGGGCTGCCCACATCGCGTCCCCGCTCCAGAGGAAGGTAATTGGAGAAGGAAGGAGAGGAACGCGCTATTATAGCAAGAATAAGCCACTGTTCAAAGCTTCAAAATTCATAATTTCCAAATTAGATGTAGAATTTACTGCAGCGAGAAAAATAACGCTAGAGCTCTTCCTTCCCATTCATCTGAGCGCTGCGTTTGTGGAGCTCAGCCTTAATAAAAACAACAAGGTCATGAAGATCCGAGAGAGCTTGTCGCAATTTTTGGAGGCAAGATTGCTGAACCAATTAGCCAAGACGGGTGAACCACATAATAAAAAGGGTGCCACGTGTCACTCGTGAATGAGACGGTGAGAAACGCAGATGGCAACTGGGTCATCTAAATCTTGTAACTTAGAAAGTGTAGTTTGTGCTTTTATCTTTGCTGTTTTTCTACCTTTTATAAAGTTCTTCCAGCTAGGATTTTATGCGGCCGCTTATTTAGTATCTTATTTGTCCAACTAGACTTGCACATGTTAAGTACTTGAGTCCATCTGATTGATACTTTGATAGGCTCTAGAAGTGCTATTGCAAGGATGGCACCAATTACTACACATAATAGTTATAGAAGAACAGAGCTCTCTGTCTATGCACACACCATCGAGTGCGTATCCTCTGATATATCTCAACTTTTGCGTGACCGACGTGTCCGGTGCCTATTCGGGGGTGATGTAGGGGTCCTTATTATTTGTGTTCTGAGATTCGTGCAGAACGTATTTAAACGATTGAGATTTTCCACAAAGTCACGCAAAGTTTGAGATATCTCAGAGGATACGAATTCCACACGATCCAAGTGCCAATCTGCTGGCCTGGGTAAGCTTATCCTTCCATGTCATCTTCCAACTGTGACTGGTAGCGCTTTTGTGGTGTATAGTTATTTCATTGTTTTGGTTAACGACTTGGTGATGGTATACAATTTTGTCTTCTTTTTCTTCTAAGTTTATCCTTATATTTTTTGTTTTCTTGGTTAATTGAATCCTGTTGGGAGAAAATCAGGCTCTTTATCTATTTTACAATTTAGGAGCAGGTAAACCACAATCTCACTGCAAATGGGGTAAATATTTTAACAGAACAGTTTTGGCTTCATACAGTGCACGGACTTCATAATTAAAACAACGTTACATATAGTTTGTGCATTGCTTGATGTAAAACCTGCTCTGTTAAAACCTTCACCCCTGCAAATGTAATTAATTATCTATATGACACGATCATTCGGAAATTTTTTTTTATTCTATAATTATTTTAATGCAATCCTCAACTGCATATCACATGTTTTCTTCCTTAATTAATGGACGGATATTTTTCTTCCCTCCTTTCTATACAATATTAAACTATTTCATCCCTTTCATTCTAAATTATTTAATGAAAATATCTCTCTTACCTTTCTCCTCTCTTTTTTCAGCAGCTCCATATGATGACATTTTCAGTCAATCTATTCTATTATCTCTCGGACAAATTTTTTTTTTTCATTTGTTTAATTTATTTTCATTGATTCTGTCGATTCTCTCCACAACCACAAAGTAAGCTTTAACCACTAAGCTACAAGTAGATATGTGATATTTTATAAATAGGACTATGTTATAAAAAATGTTCTAAAAAAGATAAAAATTCAATTAATTTTTAATATATATATATAATTAAAATTTTAAAATCATAGAGTAGCTTAGCACTCGTACGGGTGAATGTACATCCGCCCCTGATGATAAATTGTGCGTATCGATTCATTTCTAAAATTACAAATGTTTACAATTATTAGTGTTATTTGATGCAAAAGTAAATGTAGACTTTCAAATTATGTGAATAAAAAAAATTAACTTTACAAATATTCATAACATTTTACTTGAAACTATATAACAAAATCAATGAAAAAAAAATCAATTGACCCATTTCTCCTTATTAAATCCTCCCGGATTTGATATTGTTTTAAATTACCAAACTAAGGTTTAATTAAAACAACAATTAATGCCCTTCAAATGTAGTCAAATGTCACAAGTTTTATATTGAAAATTAAAATACGAAAATAAATAAACTACGTTTAAAAATTCTATTTGTTATTAGCATTTTAAAATGTTATTCATAAATTTTATAAAAGTGAAGACATTAACAAATAAAAAAAAAAGACTTTAATCCTTACGGTTTATATATGGTAGACGATTCACCTATTCAAAAGAATTTTTTTTATAAACCATAATTTAAAAAAATTATGAAACCAACATGATTTTGTTTTTTTTTTACAAAAACCACAAGAACTGAAATGTCATTTCGGTTCGAATATTTTTTTGGGGGATTGAACTGGCAATTCAGTCCGAGGTATTTTCGCAAATTTTACAACATCATTTTTTTTAAATCTGTGAAAATAGCTCAGACCGAAATGACAATTCGGTCTCAAAAAAAAAAAGAATACTTCGGACCAAAATGGTATCTCGTTTCTTATGATTTTTGTAAAAACCAATACAATCAAGTTAGTTTGGTAAAATCTATTTATTTCCATGCGCTGGGTGTGAGGTATTTTCATGGGCTCTCAATAAAATATAGTATTCGTTCTATTTAGCGGGTCATGGGTCATGTAAAAGTATTTCCAAGGACGGATAAGAAGCATTTCCGATGACTGGCATCAGGGATTTCCATGCGCTACTTTAAATATGTCAGCAAATCCGATTTTATTTCCAAGAGCCCTTCCTCCTCTTGAAAATAATGTATGCTGCCCATGGAAAAAATGGAAATTCTAGTAGTGTAATCTCTTTCACTGCAAAATAATTTTTAGGTTTTTTCAAATCTGCATGAACCGTATATCCAAAACCGCATGAACTTGACTGCATGAGATTCTGTATGCAGAAGATCACTGCATAAGCATATGTGATCCATGCGGCCGCATTTTAAAACACTAGTTATTTCTATATAAGTATGTTGTCGTATATGTTATAAATTTATGGAAGTTTACCTGATCATTCGGAAAACTTTTTTTATTCTATAATTTTTTTAATGCGCTCCTCAACTACATATCACATGTTTCCTCCCTTAATTAATCTACGGGTCTTTTTCTTCTCTCCTTTCTATACAATATTAAACTATTTCATCTCTTTCATTCTAAATTCTTTAATGAAAATATCTCTCTTACCTTTCTCCTCTCTTTTTTCAGCGACTTCATACGATGACATTTTCAATCAATCTATCCCATTCTCTCTCGGACAATCTTTTTTCATTTGTTTAATCTCTTTTCATTAATTTTGTCGATTCTCTAACCAAAGATTTCTCGCCAATAACTCTCGTGAATGATCTCTCTCTACTCATTGGTTCTTGATTTCTTTAACTTGGACCTCATCTAACTTAATTTTTTTTTTCATGATAAATAGTGCGTATCAAGGTTCTAAATAGTTATTATTGCAACATTGCGGAAAATCTAAAAAAAAAACTATCGCGAATAGCATAGCTACAACGAAAGCTATCTTACATAGCATTTTTTTATTTAATTCCTTTTTTTATACTAATTATCAACATTATCTAAAGTCTCATAAAATAATAAGTAACACAAAATTAATTAAGAAATTAGAATATTCATATTAAGCCAGTATAAAGTCCAAATTGCTATTCGAAGTTATCTAATATCATAAACTATCTTTTTTTTTTCCATTCAAAATAACCTAAGCATCATGGCAAAAACTATATATCATTTTCTATTAAAAAAAACTATGACATAAATTATCTATTTTTTTCTATTTAAAACAAGAGCAATCTGGATCTTTAAAAATATTGGTCTTTGAAATAAATTTTCAGTTTGTGTCTTTAAATAAAAACCTATGTAGCTATAGTGGTCGTAGCTAAAATAACACACTTTTATTCTATAGCTTAGCGTTTAAGATCCGACAATGCTACAGCGCGTTATTTAGAACACTAGTGCGTATCGATTCATTTCTAAAATTATAAATGTTTACAACTATTGTTATTTGATGCAAGAATAAAAGTAGACTTTCAAATCATGTGAGTAAAAAAAATTACTTTTACAAATATTCATAGAAAATTACTTGAATCTATATATATAACAAAATCAACAAAAAAAAGTTAATCTATTGACCCTATTTTTTCTTATTAAATCCTCCCTGATTTGATGTCGTTTTAAATTATCAAACTAAGGTTCAATTAAAACAATAATTAATGCCCTTCAAATGTAGTCAAATGTCACAAGTTTTATATTAAAAGTTAAAATACGAAAGTAAATAACTATGTTTAATAATTTCATTTGTTATTGAATAATTATATCATTTCCTTCACTTCTGTCTCCGCTTTCTCCCCCACACTCCTCATATCAAAGATTAACTTCTTTAACTGCCAATGATTCCACTAATAACTGTCTTAAATAACTTTTGAATTAAATTATACTGTTCCCGCTAATATACCGTATCTCTCTTTCCTGATTCAAATTTCAAAAGTCATTTTCTCCCTGCAATTTCTTTTTTTTAATCTAAGGCGATTTTTCTCACGACGTATCTCTCTTTCCTATTAGAAATAAATATTTATATGTTTATTGATGTTCAAAAAAATATTTATCATTATGTCTGACAATTATATATCATTATGTATGACAAGTATTTATCATTATTTTTGACACAATGATGCATTGATTTTATTAAACATTACTTGTTGACAAGTTTAAGAATAAAATATTCATTTTTGTATTGGCAAGTATTTATCTCTGTACCATAAAATATTCATCCAATTTATTTAAGTCATATATGTTTTACTGAAAGTGCAATTAAAATATTTAGAAATAAATGTTTATTTGTTTATTGATGTTCAAGAAAGTATTTATCATTGTTTCTGAAAAATATTTATCATTATTTCTGACATGATAATAAATTGATTCGATTAAACATTACTTGTTGATAAGTTCAAGAATAAAGTATTCATTTTTGTATCAACAAGTATTATTCATGTACCATAAAATATCCATTTAATCTATTTAAGTCATTGATGTTTTACTGAAATTTGCAATTAAAATATTTAGAAATAAATGTTTATCTGTTTATTGATGTTCAAAAAAGTATTTATCATTATGTCTAACAAATATTTATCATTTTTTCTGACATGATAACATTGATTTGATTAAACATGACTTGTTGGCAAGTTCAATAATACAATATTCAGTTTTGTCTCCTCATGGATTTATTCAAGTACCATAAAACATTTATCCTTTTTTTACCAGAAAATATTTATTTAGTGGTTCCCCATAGTGCGGGAACGATACAGAGAAAAAAGAAAATTTTGTACGGGGATAACTGATGAACTTTTTTCTGCTTACATAAATAGAGTTCATTGCATAGGGATTAATACTTATACCTTCCAGATAAATTCTTTGGAGCTTCATGTTAAATAATCGTCTTTTAGTAATAATTTAGTCGTCCTCCAAGGTAGTTATAGAAGTTAATACGGGAATAAATGTGAAAATTAGAGTGCGAAAATTGTTATCAGGATCCTTTGTTATCAGCATTTTAAAATGTTATTCATAAATTTTATAAAAGTGAAGACAGTAACAAATACAAACAGAGACACTTTAATCCTTACCGTTTATAGATGGTAGACAATTCACCTATTCAAAGGGTCCTATTTACTTGTCTTTTGATTTTGAGGTCAGGTCACTAATTAAGTATTGGGGAGAGATGGTTTTGGCCTGACCAAGTACAAAAAGGTACTTTGGTGAAGTTATTATATTTTAAAACTTAATGGGGGTCTGATAGCGATCTTTGGTAAATTAAGTCGAAGGGATCTGTACCAGTACCAGTACCAGTCTACCTAGATGAAAATAAATGGGCAAGGTACACTGCATTATAGTTGCATCACGGATCATATATATGGTTCTCTTTCAGAGATTCACTTTATAAATAAAGTCCCCATGAAATCTTTTGGGACCTCAAATTGTATATTTAGCTATGGCAAAATAAATTTTTAGTTATAGAAACGGAAGTATAAAATTGAGTTTAATTAGAAGAGCTGAAAAATATAGTATAATACAATTTCTCCCCTTAATATATTTTAAAATTATAAAATTTAAGAGGAATTCATTAAGATCGTGAATTTGCGGATACTATTTTACTAAATATCAACATGTCTTGATGGATAAAATCGATTCCTAAAAATAAAATAGATGATTCTTCAGATCTGTTGATTCTTCTGAATATCATTTTGACTCATGACTCGAGTTAAATAATTTTGAGAAAGTTCAAAGGGAAAGATATTTTATTCATTATTTGAATTTATTTTGTTTCATCTTATTTGATTCCTCCGTTATAAATTCTGCAATAAGATTAGGGTGGCTATAAAGTGGTTCTTAAGCGTATTCGACTAGTTGAATACGAAGTCTTCTGGGATATCTTGTGGGGTATATAGAATAGAAGTCATCTTATTTGATTCCTCCGTTATGAAAGATATTTTATTCATTACTTGAATTTATCTTGTTTCATCTTATTTGATTCCTCCATTATGAAAGATGTTTTATTCAAACTTAAAATCCATGATATATCCATAAGATTCCTATTTTTAAGCAAAGTCCCGAGCAAGAGGGCTTAGCTTATCGTGATTTCTTTTTTATCACAAATTTTCATTTTATTGGGCAGTTTAGTAATTTTTTCTCCACAAAGATCTGCCCCTCTTAGCTATTATAGAATATCTACTCGTCTATATAAAATCGAAATACTTATATTAACATTCGCTATCTTGAACCTCTCCAATTATGCTTTTTTGAAAATCATAAATAAACAATTTTCTTAGGTGGAATAAATACTTATTTATTATTTTTTCTTTGAAATTGGGTCAAAAACGTATCAAGGATATTTAGGATGGAAAAGATTTTACAGTAATTATAAGATTCCTAATATCTATGACAACCAACACACAAATTTATCAATTTAAAAAAAAAAAAAAAATTAAGATTGTAATGCATTTTCTACCCCTTAAATTATAGGGTGTATTTAATAAAAATAAATAAATAAACTGTATTCAACTGATGATATCTGAATGCCAATTGGCCACCATAGAATAATGTAAATATTTTAACATGCCACCAAACAATATTTGATTTAATTCGGATTTCAAACATGACCTATTGAAAAATAGAAAACACATTGGCAATTTTAAGTTAGATGTCAATATATATCAAATCTAAAAAAGGTCTCCTCCTTAAATTCAAAGAACAATATATACAATAGTAAGTAAATAAACATGTCTAATGTGCATTTATCATTTAAACTATCAAGTCTATCATGTAAGTCTTTCTTCATGGTTGAATTTAAATAATGTCACATAGATGAATTTAAAAAATACAAACAGAGAATCTATTCCACTTTGTTTATGAAATCTTTTTATTTATGAAGGATTTCCAGATTACATAACCTGGCAGGTTCTCATATATTATAAATGACAACTGTATAATTAAAGATAAATTAATACTTTTTCAGGGGTTTACCTTTCTCTAAATCTAATGATTTATTTAATGAAAATTTGAAAATTATATCTATTGTTTATATTTCAAAATGATCGGCAAACCACAGATTAATATTTATATGATATAATTCAAGACAAAGCCCATTCCTTTACGCCAAAGAAATGTCATCACAATTCTAAGTATAATGCATATTTAAAAACTAAAAATAACATTTTAATTGATCATACATATAGCATGTTATATTTTTTTTAATTTCCTTGTCTAATTGACTTAATTATAATAGAGTACAAATTGTACAAGTAACGCATTAATTTCAACAACAAAAATAAGAGGTTCAGACTGACAAATGATTTGCAGATTGATATCAGAAGCTAATTGTTGACATTTAGAAGCATCTCTGATATAAAAATCTTGGTGCATTTATTCTAAAAAGACATCCAAACTTTAATTATGTACAATTCATTTGAAGTGTATGGCTAATTATTATACCTTATACAGGTATTGTAGATTGATGCACAACCAACAACAACACAAAACCAATGAAGATATTTAAAAGATATTTACATGGTAATTATTATGAAAGCAAACGGGATCAAGATTTTCAAAATGCACAGTCGAATCGATTGAGACACACATCGAAAAAAAATCAACATAGTTATCTCTGTATTCAATGACAGTGTTAATTATCATGACATTTCAAAAATTGAATGTGGCCATTATGCTCCAACGAGTTAATTTTAAAATGTCTGCTCGACAAGTAATTTAATGCATCTAATGAATTTAATTTAAAGTAAAATTAAAATATCTTATAAGTAGAGTAAAGTTAAATCACTAAAATATCTCCCAATCTGTTCTAAAACCCACTTTCTTTTTTTGTCTCTTCTTAAAAAAATAATAATAATTTCTCCCTCTCATCACTTATCATTTTTTTTCCTCTGTTCAATCTCATCTAAATTTTCAACAATAATCTTGCGAATATAAAACTCTGAACATCTTATACTTGATTTTCTTTTTCAAATGAGATCCATATTCAAATACTTTTGGTTATATTCGCTTTCTAGTTTTTCTTTTTTCTTGATATGCTATGTACGAAAACTTGATGCTAGGTATAAATGTTTCATATGCTATGTATAAATACTAGATCTGTTATGTATAAAGATTGCACTTCGAACTTTTGAAAAATTTGATATGTTATATATGAAGACTTGACATGTTACCTGTAAAAACTTTAAATGCTATTAATAAAAGTAAAATCAATTTTTTTATAATATCTTACACTATCCAGTCCTACTCTTGATATAGATTATTTATGAAAGATTATAATTCAAATTTGCACTAGCTAGTTCTATTTTTCGTTTTAATAATTTACATTAGCTAGTCATACTTTTGATACATAATATTTATAGAATAATCCAATTCAAATTAAAACCCAACTAGCATCAGTTGTCCGGTCTTCATAAAAAGTTAATATATCCAATGTTTATAAAGAGTTGTTATGTTAGATATAAATATTTGATATGTTATGTATAGAGACTTGTACGCATAGGTATAAAATTTGCACACGCCAATTAGAGCCAGCTGTAAATGCACTAGCAGTCTTTTAAAAAATAATCCCGGTCAAAATCACTCACTAATTGGAGATTTGGCTGGAGATTGAATCTGAGGGTCACCATCATGTTCCTCAAATATATGAGAACAGTTAGATATTTCATTTAAAATTACTTCATCAACTTATATACATCATTACAATCAAATACTAAATACTTTCCAGTAATTTAGTATCTAATATGTTTAACTTACAAAATACAATGAAAAAAGTTTAGAAGTTTCGGAAGTTTCACGTTCCTACTATAAAATAGCACAATATGATATGACATATTTAGGTATATAATATGGACAAATATGAAAACTTCCAACAAATACTGGGTCCGAGCTGTACGGCGCACTCTCAGAATTTCGGTGAGTAGATGTTTATAGAAGCTTTCTAATTTTCAGCTGTGTAGCTATGCATGGCTTTCAAAAAAAAAAAAAAAAAAAAATAGAAGCTTTCTAATTTTCTATGAATTTCGAAAAATAGCACTAATCTCAAAATAAAATTAATCGTCCAATTTGTGATCCACTGGAATGGCTACTGATCGACATACATCATGATGCCGTCCATCACCATCATCATCAACATCACATAGGCCAAATTCATACCTCCTCTCATATAAATATACCTCCCCGTCGCCAGCTCATTTCCAAGTCACTTCCGCTAGGCCCTAGAGAAAAGAGAGAGAGAGAGAGAAACAGAGAGGAGAAACAAGGAGCCTTGTGAGAAAGCAGGAAGAGATATGGGCCATATGGCGGAGTCACCACTATCCCCTCCGACAACTCCCCAGAGACCCGAAATTTGGGAAAATCTCGACGATTACGAATCAGATGACGATGAAACAGAGTCGGGATCCGATTCGGAATCAGAATCAGAATCATGTGCATCTCTATCTCTCCCGACGAAACCTGGCTCCAGTCCGGTCTGGCTGCGCAAGCCGAGCGCGGTCATGCTAGAGGGATACGTGGACGGCTCAGATTTGTCCGACGGGAGATCTGACGGCAGTGTAGCGCGCACCAAGAGCCTGACGGACGACGATCTGGAGGAGCTGAAGGGGTGCCTGGATCTTGGATTTGGTTTTAGCTATGAGGAGATTCCAGAGCTTTGCAATACTCTTCCAGCGCTTGAGCTGTGCTATTCTATGAGCCAGAGATTCTTAGACGAGAAGAGATTGGATGGAGAGAGTGACTCTGTTGCCAGTGCGTGCTCTTCTCCTTCCCCTTCGCCTGTTGCCAATTGGAGAATTTCTAAGCCTGGTAAGATTTGATAATGGATTTTCTTAAAGTATCAAATGTTGTCAATTGGGATGAGTTCCTCAATGGATTTATTTAATTAATTGAATTTGCTTTGAGAAGAGGTGATGGTGTTAATACTTCAGAAGGATAAAATTGATCCTTCGATTTAAAATTTGAAATCACGAATCGTAACTAAAGGGCATTTATGTATGTATTTAATATATAGGTGATGATCCAGAGGAGGTAAAAGCAAGACTCAAATATTGGGCTCAAGCTGTTGCATGCACTGTCAGACTTTGCAACTGATGTCCTGGTAAATGAGTTCCAGGAAATTGAAGACCTATAATCTGAGTCCCTGATATTCAAAGGAATTGGGAAGCAGTGGTTGGTGTCTCTTTGGCTTGTCAGACACTTCTGGACACGGTTTGTATGAAGTGTATGATTAATTGAGGAGTGTTTTTCAAGGGATGACAAGTCATTAACGTGAGATATTCTATAATGGTTTCAACTTTCAGCAATTTTGTTTTATGAAGATCATATGAAATGTTCTTGTATATATTATATTCTTGGTTGTATGTTATTGTTAGCTTTCTGCTAATATTTGAGTCAAGGACTCGTTGTTAAATGAAATATATGTTTCTCATGGTGCAAATTGCAAAGCAATGTGCTGTCTTTCTTTTGTATTGGTGTTATTTGTACAGAACCAATTTGCTGTCTTATCGTGTCCGTAAGAGAAAACAGTATAATATTTTGAATCTGGTACCGGTTATTATTATGTATGTTATAAATACTGTACCAATTATTCTCAATTATATTTTCTCTCCCTCTCCGCTGTGTCTCAGATTTTCTTAATCTGTGTAATATTTATGTCACTTACAAACAGTTGTAAATCCTCAATATATACTTTTACTCGGAGACCCTTGATGTTTATAAATTGTGAATATATCTTCAGACTGGGTGACTATAATTTTTAAAATTGTATATACTTCGTTGTAAATTTTGGATTATACTAGAATTATTTTTAAAATGCTCGTCTCATGTTTAAGGTCAACATGAATTTAATATTAAATATATTTTGCTGCTATGTTTGATAATCTATTTTGGTTGTTCAACATGGAACAGAAAAACGTAGATATGTAAATAATGTGGCCCGGTCCACATTGATTTGATAATATCCAAGAAATAAAACATGTATAAATTAACCACTATTCTAAATTCCAATAAAAAAAAGGTGGTTATTGGAACATTTTTATTTGAACTTTGAACACATGTTTGGTGTTACCCTTTGAAAACGTGTTCGCTGAAGAAAATTTAAGATGTCTATATAGCATTTGAACGTTGAATATTTATTCAATATAATTTCCAAATAAAAAGTTTGATTATATGTCTGGCTTTGACGGTGAAAATAATTTTAATTTTCACCGTATGATAATAAGTGATTGCACATAGTGAAATGATCACCTAAAATGTTGCACAATTTTTTTCTTTAGCATAATAAAACACACATTTTTAATTTTACTAACTATAAACCATGTAGTTCCAAAATGGTTCAAATTATTCCTAAAATAAAATTAATCGATTTTAATAGTTGGCTACGTTCTTCTTTATTCAATTTTCGAGTTTCAGTTTTCTAAAATGTATTTTTAACTTTTAAGCTGCAAAAATAACAATCATTAATATAATTAAAGGAAATACCGAATTTTGTTTCTGATTCTGAACTTGTTGTTAGGTAGAAAACAATGAGAACTAGTTTGAGCGTATAATGGCTTTGCCAGCTGTACATATTGCTCAGCCGAATCCATGAAAGTTGAATTTTGCTTTCATATTTCTGAAATTAACAAATTTAAACCTTTAATGTAAGAGAAGTTGCTTTCAGAGAATAATTTTTTTTGCCCATTTGCTATTACCAGTTGTTTTCTATTATGCTGGTGTGCCTTTCTGAATTGGTTTGTAGGCAGGATTAGGTGCTTTAGTATTTTTCAAAGATGCTTCCTTGGTGGAGATATATACTTGTTGCAATATTAATCATGAGAAATTTGCTGTTACATACCAATTCGGTAGCAACCAAAGTTGGTATATTTGAGTTTGTTTTCAAGCTTTTCTACTTTTGTACCTTTTTACCCTTTTTCACTTCCTTTATTCTCTCTGTCATTTTCTCCTTTATTTTGATCATTTGATATTTTGAGTCCAAACTTTCGAGAAATAATAGCTATCAAGTTAACAGTATAGGCTGAAATTTTGGTACTGGAACTGAACTGAAATTGTTACTGAAGTATTTGCTATAAATTCTTGGCTCTGATTTATAGTAAAGTTTGCAGTAGCAAAAATTCCAATCAGATTCCAAAATTTTTAAACTGTGATTGTAACCAATTTTCTAAGAGTTCACTTTAATTTAATAGAAAAATATGAAACAGGTGCTACAAAGTTGGTACTGCTTTATTTCAAAAAGAAAAATTCAATAGAAAATAATTATTACAAGAAAAAATAACTAAATTTTTTCTCAGATAAGCTGATAATTTTTATATGATTTATTTGAGGTATTTGTACACCGTCATCATATGAAGTTCTTGTACTTTTCTGCACTTCTGCTGATATGCTGATAATTTTTTTACTGTTATCTATTTTTTTTTATCTTAATAAACCATCCATGAACAACTCGAAACCCACAAAAAAAGTCGTAGATTTTGTGATCTTATAGAGCAATACAACTATACAAGATATGTTTAGGTGACTGCCTCCTAACATTACTGGCAAAAATGGAAAAAGAAACAAATAATATGTACTCTAGTACCCACAACCTCCTTGCCTGTAATTTGTACTGTGTCTTGCTAATTATAGTAATGCATAGATAACAAATTGTATACATACACTTTATTAGGTACAAATGCATAGATAATTACATTTGTGAATATATATTTATTTTGGAGAACAAATGAAAAGACCAGAGTTTCAAGAGGAAGCAATGTTATATTGTTGAATATACTGGTAAACAATCATCTTCTTCATGTAACATCTGCCAAATCATTGAATGTTGATTAGGCCTCCAAAAGCTTCTGGATATCTTTCTGCAATATTTTGATGATCCAGAGTTAAAATCAGATGATTATTTTGTAGCTACATTTCAATTTTTTTAATATATTCATGTAAAACTTCGTAATTAGACAGAAAAAGTCATATGCAAAACTAACAATAACTATGTTTAGAAAGCCCAATATTTGTGATTGTTGTGTAATAATGAGCATAATGCTAGTTCAAAAGTATAGGTAGCAATACCTCAATCTTCAAGGGCGAAGTGGTTGGTGCGTATCGCTCCAAAACAGTACCGTCTTTTGCCACAAGAAACTTAGTGAAGTTCCATTTGATACCATCTCCAAAAATGCCACCTTTCTTAGCTTTAAGGAACTGGTACAAGGGTGATGCATTCTTCCCATTCACATCAACCTATTATATATAGCAAAAATGAAAAAATAACACTATGGTTAAACAAAGATATTAGATATATCATGTTTTCTATTTTTCTTTTTTAGTTCTTTTGGCAATATTTTTTAAGACCTGCTTTTTCACCAAAAAAACTGAAATTAAGAAATTAACAACATAATAAGGGGGTAATTAAAAATTTGAAAGTCAGAAACTGTCAGTTCTTGTATGACTAAACCAAATAATATCACTGTCTTATTTTATTCCTTTTCTTCCAGTAAAAATCCCACAAAATAATTAATTTGTCAAACTTGAAAAAAAATTATCCCATTATCAAAATTAACTGTTTTAATTGGTATATCTCCACTTTTAGTTTACCTTATCAAAAATTGGAAACTCAGCCTTGAACCTGGTACATGCAACCTCCTTGATTTCTTCATTGCTTCCTGGTTCCTGACCCCCAAACTGGTTGCATGGAAATGCCAATATCTCAAAACCTAAGAAGCATAATAACCAAATATGAAAATCAAATAAATATAGGGGTAGTTATAACTTATAAGAGTACTGTTACCATACTGTACCGGGTCTTTCTTTTTATATTGTGCCTCAGTAGAAATTGAACCCACAATACTAATTGTACCGTACCAGACTATTCTTTCAGGCTTAATTACTGTAGATTTGCACATTACTTGGTAGCAGAAGGATACAATTACTAGATGTTTAGACCGGTACACAACCAGTAAAGTTTCATTGATGGGTAAAGGTAATTCATAGGAGAACAACCGACCTTTGTCTTTGTACTTCTCATACAACACGCTCAATTCCTTGTAGTTAGAATTTGTCAATCCACTGCACATTCCCAAAGTAAAATTGTAAATCAATATATATATGGTCCTTCAGAAATAAAAATTGGATTCTCATTTGAATGAAAAGGATGAAACAAGATGTAATATTACTTAGCTTTTAGAACATAAATTATAGCGCACAGGGTGGATCTAGGATTTTCATCGGGGGGCAAAAAAAAATATCGAATCGGGTTTAAATAACTAATCGAATTTAAACCCATTAACTAATTGGGTACTCGATAAAAAAACAATGCTTTGACTTATATTTTGCAATGCTCGGACTTGTAATTTCTGATGCTTTAACTTATAATTCTAATACCAATCATAATTCAAAAAATATATTTTGATTTTAACACTAAATTTAACCTGAATTATAAATCAAATATCCAAGAGATGGGCAAAAAAATTTCCAAGAAAGGGCAAAGTCGATCAGTACTAATAGATCACCACTAAAACTCAAAATTCAGGGGAGGCGGCTGCTCCCCCTGTTACATACTGGGTCCGCCCTTGATGGTGCAAGGTGAAATTAACTCACAGCCGAGACTAATAACGGTGTTAAAATTTATTACCATTGAGAAGCAACATTGACTATTAGGAGAACCTTGCCACTGTAAGAACTCAAGTCCACATCATTTCCACTGATATCCTGCATAATAAAAGAGATGTAAGCTTAATTTGTTCATTTTTTTAATCCTATTTTGATAAAATTTTCTGATTGATTTAGAAATTTTCTGATTTAATCATTTTTACAAGTAAGAACAACTAGCAGTGATTATTTTGAACGTTCAACAATTTGTATTACGATCAGGTTTCTAGTTTTCTTGGGAGATATGGAATATGCTATGCATAGCATAGAGCCCCTCCATGCAACGCCTTGGATTTCGACTTTTCAAAATCCTAACAGTCGATCCGAACCGTTCATCTTGTTCTCCATATTAATATGTATTTGGGGATCAAATTTTACATTTTTTGAAAATTTTTTACTATTTTTTTAGATTTATTGAAAATTGCTGTTTTCAGCAAATCTGGACCATAAAAAAACAGCGATTTTCAATAAATCTAAAGAAATAGTAAAAAAATTCCAAAAAATGTAAAATTTGGTCTCCAAATACATATTAATATGGAGAACAAGATGAATGGTTCGGATCGACCGTTAGGATTTTGAAAAGTCAAAATCTAATGCGTTGCATGGAGGGGCTCTATGCTATGGATAGCATGCTAGCATATTCCTATATATATATATATATAGGACTTGGCTACGGTGCTATGGGTAGCTAAGAGGCCTCCCGTGCTACGGCTCAATATTCGACTTTTCAAAATTCTAACGGTCGATCCGAACCGTTCATCTTGTTCTCAATATTAATATGTGCTTGGAGACCAAATTTTACATTTTTTGGAAATTTTTACTATTTGTTTAGATTTATTGAATATCGCTGTTTTTTATGGTCCAGATTTGTCTGAAAAACAGCGATTTTCAATAAATCTAAAAAAATAGTAAAAAATTTCCAAAAAATGTAAACTTTGGTCTCCAAATACATATTAATATGGAGAACAAGATGAACGGTTCGGATCGACTGTTAGAATTTTGAAAAGTCGAATATTGAGCCGTAGCACGGGAGGCCTCTTAGCTACCCATAGCATATTAGCCAAATCCTATATATATATATATATATCAAAGGGAAGATACATTTTAACTCTTTGCTTATCGAATTAAGATGACAGCACAATAAAAACAGAAAAAAATAATGCTACTCAGAATATTTTTGTTAACAGCTATATATGCTGATAGCTTCTGAGTTCTGAGGTTAAGCATGCGTACATAATTAAGAAACTTATTAGCTTAAGATAAGGAACAAAAGAGCATGCTCAACAAATGAGATCCCCCTTCTGCTAAAGCCCCTCAGGTACCGCACGAAGGTCTTTGAAATTCGTGCCAGATTAAAATAAATGATCCAGATCTCATTCTACCTGAATGGATTTGAATTCTTCACTAAAATGTAAGAGGACTAGAAGAAAGAGAAAGAAAGTTTTACCTTAACTTTGATGTCATAGATGGAGTTAGGCATCGCTTCAGCCATTTCCCTCTCTCTCAAATAAAATTTCAGAGATGATCAGTTTTAGTGCCCAATGCTGTTATTTGATTTGAATACGGAACAGCGCTAGTTGTAGTTTTCAAGCAATAGTACTATTCATCAAGTTGACTATGGAATGACGATATCATACTTGTAAATTATATGTGTATATAGAGGGCTGATAACTATCGCAAGGAAAATATCCCTCGCAATTGTAAATTCTAAATATGCAGAATTTCTTTTACGTGCTAGATCAAATGAAAACAGAATACATAAATTGTTCAAGAAAAAATGGAATAAAATATATTTTTTAAACTGTTCTAATTTAGTTATTTTATTGATATCATAATTAATATTCATTCAACAAATTAATCATGGGCGGAGCCAAATTTTTGAACTATGAGAGTCAAACGTGAATAGGGATCAATCATATAAAATATTTGTACTACGAATGAGGATCAATTTTACAGTATCCATAATATTTTAATCTAAACTATATTGAATGTCGTGTGTAATTATAAAAATTTTAAAAATAAATGGGGTCAATTGACTCCATTACTTAACTGTGTCTCCGCCTCTGGTATAACTAACACGAATATTTTTTGTTGACATGGATAACTTTTTTTTATTATTGTGGCAATTGATTATTTGATATTAACAGTAAAATTATTCATTAGATTTTGGATGGAGTGCATATTGAAGTGATGCGAATATCGTTGATTTAAGAAAGATATATTAAAGTTTAATGACCAAATATCTATAAAGAGCAATGCAATTTATATCCTCCAAGAGGTTTAAAAGATCATTCCAAATTAAATTATAGTTATGTTACATATTGTATCCATTAAATTTACTCTTTTTTCATAATCTTTTCTTAAAAAAGAATTTAGTCTTAGCTAATTGTTTTTCCGTTTTCTTTATTCTTGATTTTTTTTAATCTTTTGTTGTTTTGGTGCGTCAATGTTTTTAAAAAATGCTTCAGCTAATTTACACAATCAATATCAATATTTAGTATAATCTCTTAAATATATTTTCCTATTTTGTAAGAATTTGAGAATGTCATCAACTCCCACAAATATATTACAATAATTAATTAATTATAATTTTATTCTTAAATAACAGCTGGAAGTTAACATTAAAATATCATAAAAATACATTTTAAAATATGGACCCTGATAACAATCCCCGCAGGTCTATCCCCGCAAAAAAACCCGCACAAACTGCCAAAAATATCATGGGGGGACCGCCCAGTCATTAATGCTCCGCAGAAACTGTTAGTATTTAACTTGAAGCATCAAAGTATTTATCTTGAATTCGCAAAGTATTAATCCTTATGCAATGATCTCTATTTAGGAAAGAATAAATCAACCCATGAGTTGTCCCCGCACAAAATTTCCTTTTTTTTTGAATCGTCCCTGCACAACTGGGGACCATTAAATAAGCAATCCCCTCATAAATACTTGTCATTTATCCCCGCACAAATTTTCCTTTTTTTTCTGGATTGTCCTCGCAAAATTGGGGACCATTAAATAAACAATCCCCTCACCCAATGATAAATACTTCTCAGACATAAGGATAAATACTTTATGATACATTGATAAATACTATATGTTACATGGATAAATACTTATCAGACATAATTGCAACTTTTAGTACAATATCAATGATAAATACTTCTCAGACATAAGGATAAATACTTTATGATATATGGATAAATACTATATGTTACATGGATAAATACTTCTCAGACATAATTGCAACTTACAGTAAAACATCTGTGACAATGATAAATACTTTCCATATATAATCGTAAATACTTGTCAGAACAACGATAAATACTTTCTTGAACTTTGTTCTTGAACTTGTCAATAAGTAATGTTTAATCAAATCAAAGTATTATCATGTCAGGGACAATGATAAATACTTCTCAGACATAAGGATAAATACTTGTCAGAACAATGATAAATACTTTCTTGAACATCAATAAACAGATTAATATTTATTAGCGGGAATTGTTATTAAATGATAGTATAATTAATGTGTGGATTGTTATTAGAGGACAGTATAATTAATGTGGGGATTGTTAATTAATGCGGGGATTGTTATTAAAGGGCAGTAATTAATGCGGGGATAAATGGAAATTCTTAGAGGAATTAGTGCGGGGATAAAAGGCAATTAAGGGAGTTAATTTGGAGAGAGAGAGTGCGGGGTTAAATGGGGGGACAGGGTTGAGGGGATTGTTATAATTATTCTTAAAATATAATATAACCGAAACAATTGCCAACAAAGAAAAAAATAATAATGCATGGAAAACAGTTGTCAAAATGTGTCATCTACTTTGGTGGTGGAAAGGATTTCCTTCTACATATCCTTCTGTTCAAGGTGTGAACGCTGCAATTAATTTTATGTCGGTTCCAACAACCTTACCTGTCACCTATTAAAACACGCCAGTAGTACTGGAATTTTATTTTTCAAACATTCTAGATTTTAATAGAAATCCCAAACTTCCTTTCTTATTGCGCGCACACCATAATGGGGTGTTCAATCAGTCGGTTCGGTTGAAAGTTGAAACCGAAGAAAAATAATCAAATCAAATATTTTTTTGGTTTTTAGAAACAGAACTGAACCGAACCAAACCAATTAAATCTATCAATCGATTAAGAATCAAACAGAATAAACCAAACTAAATTTCGGTTCGTTCAGTTGAACCGAAATAAGGCATTAGAAGAAAAAAAAAAAAACTAAATCTTGAAAATTTTCAAAAAAATCAAGTGTAAAATATCTAGATCCACTGTAACTCTCTACTTAGTTTTCCTCATCTCTCCTTTAATCAATCAGACCTTGAAAATCCGTCAAATTCAGAAAAAAAAAAAAAAAAGTGAGGAAAAGGAGAATCAGCGGTCAAGACACAAAATTACACCAGAATTCAATCAAAATAAAGAAAGATAGGACAAGAATTGAAGAGAGGAGATATATTAAGAATGGAAGCAGTTAGTCGATCGATTAAAAAAGAAAAAGTCATAGGGAGGAGAGAGTGAGTGGTGATTTTTTTTTTTTTCTAAAAAAAAGTGGGGAGCGCAGTTGGTTAGGTTCGGTTAAAAATCAAATAAACCGAACTATTTGAACACCCAGGTTCGGTAAAAAATCAAATAAACCGAACTATTTGAACACCCCTGGCAAGCCCAGTTCGCGATCAATATGTCACAGTAACTGAGTGAGCCGAGATTAAGACTAAGAGGTCGAGCTAGAATCTTAATTTACAATCATGAGTTAGTATTGAGCAGGATCAAACTGGCTCGTTTAGCTCGCCAGACTTTATTTGAACTATTGTCATACAAATTAAAGAAAATAAATAATAAAACAAAAAAAAAACATGAATATTCATTCAATTAATAGAATGAAACAAGTCCATATAACGAGGAAATAAATCTTTTGTGATTCTTCATGAGTTACATAACTCTGCTATTTCAAATCTAATCATTTACTTTAAGAAATGTACAAATCTCAAAATCGGTAATTTTTGTACACGGATCTCGAAATAAATGAAGAGATGGATTTGAAATAGCAGGGTCCTGTGATTCCACAACAGATTTATTTCCATATAACAAAGCATCAAATATAGCAATTAGTGAAATAACAAAAATGCATGAATATTGAATAAAAAATGTAAATCGTAAACTCTAACCTTTCATCCAACAGATAAGATGAAATTGTAAAATATATCTAATCAGGGGCGGAGGCAGAAATTTAGTGAATGGGGGTTAAGAAAAAAAATTTCAATAAGAATAGTGAGTTAGATAAATGATAGAAGAGAGAGAAAGAGAGATAATATAAAATAATAAGTGTCACATGTGAAGTTTTGACTTTTTTGATTAAAAACTTTCTAAAATGCTAGAAATTTCTCAAATTATACAAAAATCATTTAAAAAAAATGAGGATCAATAATATAAAATTTTACAAAAAAATATGGGAATCAATTTCCTTGTACATGTAACATTTTACTATAAATTATAGAACAAAAGTTTATTTTATTATCAGTTTGAAAAAAAAAAAAAGGAAACTCAATTGACCCTCATTCTAGACTCATATCTTTATCATTGTATCTAACGAGCGATCTAGCTCACGAACAAGGTAGATCCAACTCAAAATCATTTAATACGGACCGAGTCAGAACAAATCGTTAGTGATCGAGTCACAAGTTGATTCCAAATTTCCAATCGATCCCGAGCTACAAATTTTTTTGGCAGCCCTTTACGTGATCAATTTTTACATCTTGTTTCTTTATTATAATTTAATTTTTAATAGTTCATTAGTATCTTATATTATTATATTATATGAACTAACTTTAAATTTGAAAAATCAATTGTATGTAATTAGTCACGTATGTACATTAGGTTATTTAAGAAAATTAATCACGTAATTAACGTGACACAGCATATTAGTTATGCATATGTTTTTTTTTTCTCTCTCTCTCTAAATGGAGGAGGTCATTAAAAAAGATGGAGTTGAATTATATTTTTTTGAGATAATGTCATGAATAAAGAAAAGATTCATAATGAATTAATTAATATTGTAACTGCTCGTTAAAACTCAAAATGATGACAACTTGCTACCTTATCTTAAAAAAAATTCAAAATGAAATACACATGAATATTGTTGATTAATTCCTTACGTAAACTAATGATTGGATATCTTTCTTTAACTTTTTGTTATTATTATTTTTTTCTTTACAAGCTACAAGACTGCAAGTCAACTACTATACTAGCAATACTTAGGGTTGAGTAAATTGTTCATGAGCCGCTCATAACTCGCTCATTAAATGCTCACTTAAACTCGCTCATTTATCAACTCTCTTAAACACGCTCATTTAATAAATGAGCGAGCATGAGCGTGCCCCAACTCGCTCATTTAGGATTTGTCACATCTAATCCCTGCCACATTCAATCCTAAATAAATTTCTGTCACACCAGCCTTGCCTCATTAAATCCTGTATAATATTCATAATTTTATCATACATTCAAATTTCTCCCACATCTCTTGGACGACACATTAAAACTTTTTCTAAAATAAGAAAGGGCACTAGGTAGAAATCAAGGTCTTCTTAAATTCGAACCTGATAGTACTATACCTGATGTGAGTATCACTGTTGAAGTATTGATGATACTGTTGATTTTTATAATATTATTATATTTTTGTTAGATTTTTATTCTATTTTATTTAAATGAATTATGATAATTTATTAAATTTTAGTACTTATAACTCGCTCATTTACTAAATAAGCGAGCATGAGCATACCTTAACTCGCTCATTAATCACTCCCGGCAATACTAGAAAAAGAAAACCGAATTATTAAAAACTAAAGTTATGCCTCAGGTGAAGTCTCAAACTATGAATTGATTTCCTATATGGCGATTCATGTAGCAGGTCACATATGATCGAAATAAATCTGCTGCGATTTAAAAGAATCGCAGAATCCTGTTAATCAAAATCAAAATATTCATCGGTTTTGTGATTTGTACATAAAAACTAATTGTTTTTTTTTTATATTCATGCATTCTAAAAAATTAACGGTTTAATTTGAAATAACAGGTCTTTGCGATTTTTTGGAATGGCAGCAGATTTTATTTCCCATAACTGATTAAGTTGTTCAATCCGCATCACCATAAAACCTCTCCTCTCCCCAATCCCCATGCAAAAATGAATTCAGATCCAAATCCAATGCAATACCTGACCGAATAAAATGAGATAAATTGTCGGTTTTAATATAGCACAATCTTAAACGGAGCTTGAATTCTAATTGTCCGGTTGAGAGTTCATTGTAGCTATCAGGTGCAGTAACTGAGGAATACTGTACCAAACTCAAATCATAATAACATTTAATGATTTAGTAGATTAATGCGGTGAAGTGTCACGATAGCTAGCTCTTAGAGAAATAAATTATGCAGTGATAAAGTATTTAAGCTTTTCAAGTACATGTAGACTTTAGATAATCTTTTAAATTAGTGGATTCAGACTGTTCTTTGAAATTTGACACGAATCTCAAAGCCTAATAATACTGTTCTCTGTGCTAGCTCGAATCACAAAGCAGCTGAGATTTAATCTCAAACCGTAATACAATGTGGATTTTGCGGACAATATCTAATAATAATCAAAGAATATTATTGTTGATGCGATTTTGATAGCTTAACAACTTAAGTACTTATTCTTAATACAATTCGGTTGCAAGCGATACAATTTTATTGGAGTGAGTCTATGGTACTATGCATATCACGGGTTGTTACTGTGCTACGGCTCTATATTCGAGTTTTCAAATCCTAACGGTCGATCCGAACCGTTCATCTTGTTCTCCATATTAATATGTATTTGGAGACCAAATTTTATATTTTTTGAAAAAATTTTACTATTTTTTTAGATATTTAGAAAATCACTTGATCTGAAAATTCTGGACCATCCAAAAACAGTGATTTTCAATAAATCTAAAAAAATAGTAAAACAATTTCAAAAAATGTAAAATTTGGTCTCCAAACACATATTAATATGAAGAACAAGATGAACGGTTCGGATTGACCGTTAGGATTTGAAAACTCGAATATAGAGCCGTAGCACGGTAACAAATCGTAATATGCATAGTATCATAGACTCACTCATTTTATTGTGGAGTTTGGTTAGTATAACATTAGTGTCATTTCAATCTATATAACACTAACACTAAAACCTATTAAATCGACTTCAAACGGTGAATCCAAACCGTTCAAACCGATTTACTTCATTAGTTGTGCGTTTACATGCAAAATTTATAACTTTTCGAATTTATTTAGTATTAAGTCGAGTGGTCAAATATGTGAGTTTTTAAATTAATTTTAATACATTAATTTTTCAATATTTTTGCCGCTTGATTTGATACTAAAATAATTAGAAAATATAAAAAAATTTGTATGTAAACGCATCACTCATAATGTAAATCAGTTTGAACGGTTTGGAAAAAAAAAAAAATCTCGGACCGCCAGGAAATTTGGCGGTTCGGAATAAAAATTTCGGACCCCCAAAAATATTGGCGGTTTGGGCATTTTTAAAAATTTTCCACCAACCTGGTTATTTTTAATAATTTGTTTTTATTTTGGGGTATTTTTAAAAAAATCGGTAGCTAGGTCCTTATTTTTGGAGTTGATATTTATTTTAAATAAAAAGCGGATAAAGTTTAATTAATTACCAGATGACTAATTAACATGCGAAATCCCAATTCTGCTTGTTAATTCACATTTTACATTCCCCTAAATGATTTAATTTTGTGTTCATTTAAATATTGGCCTGTGAGCTATTTAATTAAACAAACGCATATATACTTAAAAAGGCTGGAAAGTATGCTCAATCATGAGAGAAAATAATTAATAACTAATCCGATCGAGACATATATATTATGATTCATTAATTCAGACAAGGTATCATCAATAATAATATACCCAAACAATGCAGCCTAGCTAGTAACCAGGCCATAAATGACACTTGACATAGGAAATAAAAGGCAAATACCAAACTTTAAAAAAATATATATGTATGTATGAAAAACCAGCATTATATTCTAACGGTTACACGTAATAACATGAAAACAGTTTAGCATAGAAGAGAAAGTCTACACTTTCGTTGGATACGCATAGACATGCATCGACCTCAAACACAGCATTTTTATTCTTAGTATCGGCCGAATAAGTCTTTAGTAGCAAGTAACCCCTCGCCATTCGAAATTAAAGCACCGGTGCCTCCAACGACAGACAGTTCTCTCACCGGCAGCGCGATTTCATTCCTCCCCATTATTGCAATCGTGCTGCCGTTGTACTCCCCACTCGTCAACACGAGTTCATATAATTAAGTGTAGAAACCTTGGGCCCTACCTAACAAGGTAGAGTTTGAGTCAGGTCCTTCGGTTAACGGGTTATCTAGCTATCACAATTATGTCGCCCAAGTTGTGTGGCCCGACCGGTAAAGGGATGGGGCCCTTGACGACTTCTACCGCAGACGGGTTTGAGTCGGTGATTGTTTTCTGCTGGTAGAAGTGGAAGTGCACCGGCATTTTAGCGGAGGTTATAGAGAGGGTTAGAGAGAGGAAGAGGAGATCAGAAAGGAGGCGCTGGTAAGATGCCATGAAGAGGAAGTGAAATATAAAGGAAAACTTGCAATAGAGCTCTGAGATGAGGGAAGAGAGGAACTTGGATGTGTTTATATAGTGAGTTTAGGCATGTGTACAGTAAAAGGATGAATGTGAATAAAGATAATATATTAAGGTTCATGAATAAATGTTGTAATTGCTCAGAAGTCAGATAAAAATCAAAATGGAATACACATGATTAATTCCTTATGCAAATTAATGATTGGATATCTTTCTTTAACTTTTTGCTATTATTATTTTTTCCTTTGCAGGCTAGCTACAAGACTGCAAGTCAACTACTAATTACAATACTAGAAAAAGAAAACCGAATTATTAAAAACTGAAGTTATGCCTCAGGTGAAGTCTCAAGCTCTGACTTAATTTGCTAGGTCTAGATTCATGTAGCAGGCCATATTAAACTGGAATAATTCGGGTTCAGTTCAGCGAGATTAAAAGTTCGTGATTCAGAAATAATTTAGGTATAATTCAGGAATGATTCGGAATTATTCGGATCAGAGATTTCAGTCCTGCAAGAGATAAAAAAAAATGTTATGGGAAAAATTCATAAAATTCGGGAAAAATTTGTAAAATTCGTGAATTATTCGGATTTAATTCTGTCAAAGTTTGGTCAACCGATAATTCAGCTTTCAGTTCGACATCACCAAAAAAATGAATTATTCTAATTTAATTCGTGAATAATTCACAAATCTTGTGACTATGACTGGCAGGGTTTTCCATCCGGTACTGGACCAAAATCCGTCACATGTCTGATCTAAGTTGTTCGATCTACATCGAGATTTGTGTAAGCAAATTTTAGTCCACAGTAATCTCTTTAGCTCCGTAAATTTAAACTGTCTAGACGAATTGAACAGTTTTAGATAGGACATCGGATGAAATTTGATCTGTTGTCCATCGAAACCTCTCTTCTTCCCATACCAAACTGAATTCAGACCCAGTGCAATTATATAGAATGGGACAGTATCTGCGAGAATAAAAAGTGACTATTTACGAGGGTATACCGACATAAATGTGTTTTTTTACTGTTAGAGACAATAGTATTTGCGACGGTATACCGACAGTCACTAGTGGAAAAACTGGAATCATGATCGGCCTATCTGGATCAGCTATAAGAAACAACCGATACTAATACCTATCTGGATCGTTTTTATTAATAAAACCGATCCTAAAAACTAATAAGATCGGATTTTTTGGTCAACTAATTTATGAATTTTTAGTATCGATTCTTATTAAAAATCGATCTTGATAGTATCAGGATCGATTCTAATAAACAACCGATCCTAATTAGCATATATTAGGATCAGTTGTTTATAAAAAACCGATCCTAATACTATTAGGATCGGTTATTTGAAACAACCGATCCTAATACTTTTTTTTTTCAAAGTTGGTTCTGCAAAGCAAAAAAAAAGAAAAAAATAGTATTAGGATCGGTTCTTTATAAACAACCGATCCTAATAGTATCAGGATCGGTTTTTTTATAAACAACCGATCCTAATACTTTTTTTTTCAAAGTTTGAAAAAAAAAATAGTATCAGGATCGGTTTTTTATAAAAAACCGATCCTGATACTTTTTTTTCAAAGTTGGTTCTGCAAAAAAAAAAAAGTATCAGGATCGGTTTTTTATAAAAAAACGATCCTGATACTAATATATATATATATATATAGTTAGGCTGGGGTGCTATGGATAGCATAGTGGCCTCTATGCTACGGCTCAATATTCGAGTTTTCAAAATCCAAACGGTCGATCCGAACCGTTCATCTTATTCTCCATATTAATATCTACTTGGAGACCAAAATTTACATTTTGCTGAATTTTTTTTACTATTTATTAAGTATTTTACAAAATTGTTGATCCAACGGTGGCTGCACAAAACAGTAAAACCGTTGGATTAGCGATTTTCAAAGTGGCTTAATAAATAGTACAAAAATTCAGAAAATTATAAAATTTGGTCTCCAAGCAGATATTAATATGGAGAATAAGATGAACGGTTCGGATCGACCGTTTGGATTTTGATAACTCGAATATTGAGTCGTAGCATAGAGGTCACTATGCTATCCATAGCACCCCAGCCTAACTCATATAGAGTTAGGCTGGGGTGCTATGGATAGCATAGTGGCCTCTATGCTACGGCTCAATATTCGAGTTTTCAAAATCCAAACGGTCGATCCGAACCGTTCATCTTATTCTCCATATTAATATCTACTTGGAGACCAAATTTTACATTTTGCTGAATTTTTTTACTATTTATTAAGTATTTTACAAAATTGTTGATCCAACGGTGGCTGCACAAAACAGTAAAACCGTTGGATTAGCGATTTTCAAAGTGGCTTAATAAATAGTACAAAAATTCAGAAAATTATAAAATTTGGTCTCCAAGCAGATATTAATATGGAGAATAAGATGAACGGTTCGGATCGACCGTTTGGATTTTGATAACTCGAATATTGAGCCGTAGCATAGAGGTCACTATGCTATCCATAGCACCCCAGCCTAACTCATATTGAGTTAGGCTGGGGTGCTATGGATAGCATAGAGGTCACTATGCTATCCATAGCACCCCAGCCTAACTCATATTGAGTTAGGCTGGGGTGCTATGGATAGCATAGTGACCTCTATGCTACGGCTCAATATTCGAGTTATCAAAATCCAAACGGTCGATCCGAACCGTTCATCTTATTCTCCATATTAATATCTACTTGGAGACCAAATTTTACATTTTGCTGAATTTTTTTACTATTTATTAAGTATTTTACAAAATTGTTGATCCAACGGTGGCTGCACAAAACAGTAAAACCGTTGGATTAGCGATTTTCAAAGTGGCTTAATAAATAGTACAAAAATTCAGAAAATTATAAAATTTGGTCTCCAAGCAGATATTAATATGGAGAATAAGATGAACGGTTCGGATCGACCGTTTGGATTTTGATAACTCGAATATTGAGCCGTAGCATAGAGGTCACTATGCTATCCATAGCACCCCAGCCTAACTCTCTCTCTCTCTCTCTGTATATATATATATATATATATATATATATATATATATATATATATATATATTTTTTTTTTTTTTTTTTTTTTTTTTATTTTGCAGAACCAACTTTGAAAAAAAAAATAGTATTAGAATCAGTTGTTTCAAATAACCAATCCTAATACTATTTTTTTTTTTGCAGAACCAACTTTGTGTGGTGCGCTATATGTAGTCTAAAATGCTCTGTTCAGATTAAAAACAAATTGGCACAGTGACAGCTTCAAAATTGAGATGGCAAATTTCATTTTATAATTAAATTTAAGTTTAATTGATTTATGAATTGAAATTTCTACAAATTAGTTTTTTTTCAATATTTTAAAATATTTATGTTTGTAATTTTAATATTGAGAAGTATATGTAATTAGGCATTTGTGTTATATGTAATTAGTGTGGTGATTAATAGAATATATATATATATGGCTGTTGTATATGGCATATGGTTCAATTATAAATTTTTTTTGATGAAAATTAATGTAATTTATATTATTAAAATTTATGTGATAATATAATTAATTATTTTACATTGATATTTCATTTTGAAGTCATTTTGACTATTGAATTTTTTTATACAATCATGCATGATGCATCAATGACTTGTGCCATATAATAATATACATAGGACTTGAACCCTTGTTGTGTGGGGTTGTGAAGGAACGAATACAAACATCAGCATTTGGTCAATCGGAACCGTTAAAATGAAAGAATGTCATATTAATTTCACCATTATAAAATTTGATACAATTCGGGATTCGTTTACTAGTTCATCAAAGCAAAACAATATAGCAACATCGCACGACCGTAAATAGTTTACATTGGATCAAAACTTACAGTTGTCGGGCCTTCGGCACTTTTACGTTATTAATGTTCCATGTTATATCTTGATCATTTTAAAAATTATTACATGTCATTTAATTACAGACCCACCGTTGGATGATCATGCAGAAATGAACGGTCTGCATTCCATTTAACAATTTGATGCCATTAATAATAATAAAATTGTACAAAATTGATCATAGTAGAGTTGATTTGGCCATACAAACACAAATAAATAATTTTTATATTTTTCACATTTTTCTTAATATTTATCCTTGTACATGCATTACCAAACAGAAAAGAAAATAAATGGTAGCCGTTTGATGGTTGATAGACCATCAATATGAGTGGGGTTTACCTCAGTGATTTTTCTTATATATAGTATTAGGATCGGTTTTTTTATAAAAAACCGATCCTGATACTAATTTTTTTTTTTGGCAGAACCAACAAAACCGATCTTGATACTATTTTTTTTTTTTCAAAGTTGGTTCTGCCAAAAAAAAATTAGTATCAGGATCGGTTTTTATAAACAGCCGATTCTAATGATAACTCCCTATATAACATGCTTAGGGTTCTTCTTATTTTCATTTCGCGCCTCTCATTTTCAACTTAGCGTCTCTCTCTCTGTGTCTCCGTATCTCCCTCTCAAATCCTCAGTACTCTTTGTCTCTCTCTCTCTCTTTCTCTCCGTCTCTTCCTCTCAAAGCCGTGCCTCTCGCACCTCCGGCTCAATTGTGTCAGTTTTTAATTTTTTTTATTGTTTCAAAAATTAATTAATGGTGTTTCTATATTGTTTTACAGTCTTGAGGACATCTCGCTCAAGTTACTTAATCATCCGGCCGATCAACTATCATGGTATTAGTTTTATCTAATTTTCTCATTATTATACTTTTAAAACACATTTTTTTGTATTTTTTATTGGAAAATGTTTTTCCATCTAATTGTTACCTTTGTTTTTGTTTTTAGGGTCTTTTTTAATCTCAAGTGATGTGATTGCAAAAGAGGTAATTATTGATTTTTTTTATTGTTGTGCTTTACATTAATTGCATAAATGTGTATATTGCATAAATGTGTGTTAATTGAAGAAATAGCCCAATTAGTCACTTGTATGTTTGTTAATTATTATTTTTTATTTAAATTTCTTGTTATAATATGTAATGCTTCACAAAATGTTGGTTCTTGAAAAAAAAGAAAAAGAATTAGGATCGGTTGTTTCAAAGAACCGATCCTAATAGTACTATTAGGATCGGTTTTTTGAAACAACCGATCTTAATACTTTTTTTTTTCAAAGATGGTTCTGCAAAAAAAAAAAAAAAATAGTATCAGGATCGGTTGTTTATAAAAAACCGATCCTGATACTTTTGAAAAAAAATAGTATTATAATCGGTTGTTTCAAACAACCGATCCTGATAAAACAACCGATCCTGATAGTTTCTATTTGGATCGGTTAAATAACCAATCCAGATTATTGTAGTATCAGTATCGCCTTCATCAGGATCGGTTGTATTCCGATACTAATATGCGTATATAACCGATCATGATTCCATATTTTCCACTAGTGAGTATCCCTCGTGGATATTGTCCCATTCTTGTTATTATCATTAACTGATCGAATTGTCGGTTTAATATAGCACAAATTTAAAAACGGATAGGAACAAGAATTCTAATCGTCCGGTTAGGAGCTCGTTCTACCGCACTGAGGGATATAACATTTAAATGATTTAATTAATTAGTAGATCAATGTGCTGAGGTGTCAGGATAGCTTTCAGCAAAAATAAATTAATTATATTAGTGATAAAGTATTTAAGTACAATTAGACTTTGGAGATGAGTTCATAATTAATTTCTTTGAAAGAATCTTTCAAAAAAGAAAGACGAGAGATCGGTGAGTTTGCATGTTGCGCGTAACATCTAATAATAATTTTGGTGATAGTATTGTTCATGTGATTTTGGTAGCTTAACAAATTAAGTTCTAGTTCTAAATATAATTCAGTAGCAAGCACATAATTTTGAACTAAATGGATACATTTTATTTCCTTTAGACTACAAATAAATTCTAGATTGCGCAAATTTTAACAGAAATATATTCGTTAAATGATGGAGATGGAGAATTAAGTTTTACTATATCAATTGAAAACACCACTAAAAATGTTGTACGCTGGATTATAATATTGACATTTTGGAGATGTAATGGGCTTTGATGGCCCAAATACAGTAAGATCTAGAATTCAAGCCATTTCTACAATATAAGGCCCAATGAAATCCATATGTCCTAATAAAATGGAACATGGGCCAGGATATAATCTGGCAGGGTTTTAATTAAGCTCTTTAATCATTTTAATCACATACCATACATCTTTTTAGAGACCACATTACTTCAAAGAATATGACATATGGTTCATAACAGGTTAGAGATATTTTCAATTAATTTTTTCATGTATTTTCAAGTAGCCTAGCATTTTACTTTCATTAACCTCGAGTTTAATTACATTGGCTTCATTTGTATAGGCTACTACTATTTCTATACCCATTCTAGTAATGAATTCAAGAAACTAGACTGCAAAATTGAAGTTATAAGACTTGTAGTATTTCACATAGAAGTTTTGAACTACAAGAAATGGATGGAAATGTAAATATTTAAGATCACAACAGTTAACAGTATGCATTTCCTATAATTATTACGGTTGCTACTTATCATTATTCGAATTGGACTATTGCATCGGCCGATTTGGTTAATCTGAACCTACAGATTTTTCAACTAGGTATAAGGTATATATTTTTATCTTTTATCAGGAACAACTAATTCTTGTTTAATCTGATAGTTGAGAGAGGATAACAGAAAATAAATGTCATCACAATTTATAGCAAAGGATGAGAAACTCATGAACTGCCGTTTGTCATTTCTAGTATTGATCAGCAAATTCACAGCATCTTCACCAGTTGCTGTAAAAGTCTGAGATGCCATATATCTTCTATGGAATTTGTGAATGCAAACCATCCTTTTTCAAAGAAGTTGAATATAATATACATTCTAGGAAATAAAGTGGCTTTTTTTTTGGCAAATTTTGCATTCTATGCTTATTTTTTGAAAAATGAAAATATCACATAACCATTAGGTCTAACCTCAAGGATTATTTTGGACATTCTGGTATTTTCTGGCATAATATAAATGAGTATTTTGGGTCTTACATGATGTAAAATTGATCTTTTCAGTTTTTGGGGAAAGATGCATTCTACTGAAATTCTGTGAGTATACACAAATTCTGCCTTTTCTTTGTCCAGTGTAAAAACTGAAAACATCACTACTGCAACAAAATTCACTCTTCCTTCAATATTCCACAAACAAGCCCTTGTGCGCCGGCATTTGGTGGAACTAATGAGTTATTCAGGTTTCTAGATAATCATTTATGTTTTGCAAGTTACATGTTATTGTTATGAGTTTCTTGAAGGTAGATGTTGAATTGAATTCGGCAAATTGTAATATTTCTGATCATGTGTAATATATATAGAGTATAATTTCTACAGAGATCTGATCCCCAAGTGTACAGTATGGTGCAAGGAGTGATTCAGATTAAAAATAGGTTGCTTAGTTGAAGATATGCTGAATTAAAATAGGTCTACATATTGCGAAGTTTAAATTTTGTGCAATATATAATTGCTTGACAATCATGAATACATATGTTATTTGTTATAGAGAGAACCTTCAAAGTTCCATATTGCAGCCATATGTTATTTTTATGTATGTTTCGTTTTGACCGGAATTTGAGTAAGCTTAATTGCTCTATTAACTATTTCTACCTCTTACTTTTTGGAAAATAGAAGACAATGCAAAACAAATTCATTGTTATTATACATTCTGCGTGAATTTAGCTTAATCTTCAACGAAGATAGACAAAACTTTCTGTATAAATAAGTAAAACTGATTATTAAGAAAAAAAGGAGCAATGCACACAAATTTCAATATTGATAATAATAGTAGCATTCAAGAGATGCATCCACACATCTATTTGCATCTTCTACCTCATTACATAACCACACATTATTCATATTGAACATATATATTAATTACTCAATTAATCATGATCACTCCTGCAAATATTTGTAAATAACTGTTTAAACTTCTCAACACAGTCATCCTTGAGAGGGACCAAACAATTCACTCCTTTGTCAAATTTAATGGAAGGAAGAAGTAAGACGATATCCCTTTTCGGATCGGCCACAGGGCACGAATAAATAGGTCTTCCCCATGGGTACTCCACGTCATCAAAACCAAGTCTCCACCATGAAGAAATGAGCACGTCGCCATGAGGCACGCCTATGTTAGTCTCGCCCCAATCAACTACCGACCTAATATATGCATCTGTCATCTTCTCAGCCCCCTCATGAACCCGGTCCACGAGAAGTCCAAATGGAGCAGTCTCTAGCTCAACAAGTGATGCAGATGCATATGCAGTTAGAATGGCATTTCCGGCATATTCATTGGGCAGTGGTGGATTGAGCCGGCGGCGTATGTCCATGGCAAAAGCAACGGTATATATGTGATCTTTACCTTGTTCACACAATGCATCTGATGAAAGCACCTTATGTTTTTACAAAGATTTGTAGTTAATTAGTACATAATAACATTATGTTCGTAATAATGCACGAGCACGAGGGTCCAGAAGTAGACCTTATCTAATATATTATCTATTAGAGTGAGGCTTTGGTACTATCCATAGCGCACAGTGGTCCGTACTTTGTATCAATATTTTCATTTTCAAAGCCTAAATAGTCGATTTGAACTATTATATTCAACATGATCGATCTCCATATGAAAAATATACTTGCGGACTAAATTTTACATTATTTAGAGTGTTTTCTTTTTTTTTTACTATTTGTTAGATAGGTAGAATGTCACTACTTTTGAATTAATGGTCTACCATCTTTAGATTAAGTAACTTTTTTTCTATCTAAAAAATGATCTGTAAGTCCATTTTCACATGATGATCATGTTGAACAGTTCATATAGACTTTTTTTATTTTGTAAACGGAGATAATGTTTATATGTCAGAAAAATGTTGGATACCTTGCATCGCCAGAGATGTGCCGTGATAACATTGAAGCCGGTAGGGTTCTTCTTTTTGGTTTCTTTCTGGCATCTAGACTTCAGGTCTGATATCGTGTCCGGTGCAAGGTGGAAGAGGTGATAACGACGCAAGTCTGATGCCGGCATGTCAAAGAGGGAGGTGGAATCAGGAGGGAGAGGCATCAATTCGGCATGTTCAAAGGTGACTTGGGGTGGCAAACGGGCAGTAAGAAGGTGGCGGTCATTGCAAGGGAGAAATGCCAGGGGTCGATCAGCAGCCATTGCAGCGATGTTGCAGAGGAAAGTGCGAAAACTGAGGCCATCAAAGGTGACGTGGTTGTTGCAGATGCCTAAGGCGAATCCGCCACACTTGAACCATGTTACCTACATATATAGGTAATTAGTTGTTGAGGTGATGTATGGGACTGATTTATAGAGGAAATCAAATAATGACATATAATTATCTGGTTCAATAAAATTAAATCAGGAATGATTTATAGCCAGTAAAAGGGCAATACAGATTGATGAGGTAATAAGCTACATTTGATCAAATTATTTAGCATATAATAGTTGTCAAACACATTGAAAATATTTAGAATACAAAATAATATCGTCAGAAAAGAAAATTCATTTTTCAAGTAACACAAAAACATGTTACCTGAAATGTGGTTAGAGGGGAATCTCCAAGCTCTGCAACCTCGTTGCCATTCTTCTCAGCCACGAACTGTCGGAAAGCAGGATTCGGATACTCCAAATTCTTTAGTTCCTCCAATGTAAGCTCGCTCTCTGCCACACAGAATTTCACACCGGAGGCATTACAGTCAATCGCCAACCTGCAATCAGCCGGGTTCACACCCAACCTGCCGGCCTGGAAATCATATATACCGAGCACCGATTCAATAGCTGAGCTAAGTTTACTTGCAACTTCTTCACGGGATAACCCGGCTGTGGTCCGAAAGAACGTAACCGTTTCAACATCAAAGTTTAGCACTTTGTCTATGTTTGAGAGGAACATCCATCTCCTCTCCTTCTTTTCTTTTGGGGAAATTGTGGTCTTGTTAAGGGTGGTCACCTTAAGGTCTTGGAGGAGAGATGGCAGGGTTTGGTCTAGAGAACCCATTGTATTGTAATGTTTGCTTGGTTTCTGGTAGCAACTAGCAAGTCTTCATGGGCTTATATATAATGGAGTAGAACTAGGGTGTTCTTAAGTTCACCAAGTTTTTTGGTGAACTCAAGTCTAAAATCCGTCAAATCGGTTTCAAATGATGAATCCGAACCATTGAAACCTGCCTACCTTATGAGTAATGCGTATACATGTGAAAATTTTAAACATTCAACTTAATTTAGCATAAAATTAAGCGGTCAAAATTAGAATGTTAATAAATTAATTTTAATGCATTCATTTTTTTGAACGTTTTTTGACCACTTGACTCTATGCAAAAATTTAGACTCTATGCAAACGTTTTTTGACCACTTGACCACTTGACTCTATGCAAACGTTTTTTGAACGTTTTTTGTTAATAACTTACATGTACATGCATCGCTCGTAAAGTAGGTGGGTTTCAACGGTTCAGATTCTTCGTTTAAAGCCAATTAGATGGATTTTAGACTTGAGTTCACCAAGGGAATTGGTAAACTTAAGAACACCCTAGTTCTACTCTATATAATGTAAGGTTTTCAATTGGAGTAGGGTTAAAATGTCTTATTGTTTCCGTGTCTCAATCAATTAATCCGAACTGCTCAATAATTGTGTACCTATCTCAATTATTGTTTTTGAATGATCCGGAATTTTTTGAAAAACAATAATTTTGTACCTATCTAAAAAAATAGTAATTTTTTTCAAAAAAATATAAAATTTGGTCTCCAAGCACATTTTGATATGGAGATCGTGTTGGACGGTTCGGATCGACTGTTTTGATTTTAAAAATGAAAATAAGGATGTGAAACATGATTGGGGGACAAAAACAATGGGAAATTTTAACCCTACTATTTCAATTGTAAGATGAAATTTAATTAGATTTAGAACTTAGTGCTCTAGTAAGACCAGACCGGTAGTAGCTACATAATTAATGATACTAATTAATTAGCAGTAATTACAAAGTTCGACTCTTTGAGAGGCTCAGATAATATTATGCACACAAAAAAATGAGTGAGTCTATGGTACTATGCATATTACGATTTGTTACTGTGCTACGGCTCTATATTTGAGTTTTCAAATCCTAACGGTTGATCCGAACCGTTCATCTTGTTCTCCATATTAATATGTGTTTGGAGACCAAATTTTACATTTTTTGAAATTTTTTTACTATTTTTTTAGATTTATTGAAAATCACTGTTTTTGGATGGTCCAGAATTTTCAGATCAAGTGATTTTCTAAATATCTAAAAAAATAGTAAATTTTTTTCAAAAAATGTAAAATTTGGTCTCCAAACACATATTAATATGGAGAACAAGATGAACGGTTCGGATCGACCGTTAGGATTTGAAAACTCAAATATAGAGCCGTAGCACGGTAACAACCCGTGATATGCATAGTACCATAGACTCACTCCAAAAAAAATTGTAAAAGTTATTCAGTTTTATTTGTACAAATAGGGAAAGTTTGCAGAAACAGAGTAATAACTGCAATGAGGCAGTCAAGCAATGAAATGATGATAGCATCATATGTAATCCACAATAATAAAATGTTTCAATTTTTTGTTTGTTTAATTGATTGCTTTATTGCACCAATCAATTCCTAGTAATATTTAACAGATTATAACTATTATCTGAAACAAATTAAGTAATATATGCCTTTTGAAATCTGTTTATTGTTTCTCTTAGATCTTTATTTAGCAGGAAATAAAAAAAAAATTTGGGTATTTTGAAAAAACAAAAAAATAAGACACTAAAGAAAATGGACATGTACAGAAAAAATTTAAGTTGGCATTTATGTCGGAATTTCAGAGCAATAAATTCAGTTTAAGGACTAGTACATGTTACCTACATTCATGTGTTGAGATGTAAATAGCCTTGTGAGTTGTGAGGTTATATATTGAATGAAAGGTAACTAAAGTTTGTCAGTTCATGTGAAAAAAAGCTATGGCACTATGGCTGTTTTCTCAAGAATCACTCTAAAAAGATGGAGCCTAATAATGAAGAAGGAATGAAATGGATAAATTTTAAAATGTAAGTCAATATGTTTAATTTAGTTGGACTTAGGGTTCTAATTAAATAGCTAGCTATAGCTTTTTCGGATCTCAAAAGCTATAGCGCTATCAGTCGTTTTCGATAGTATAGCTGTTTTTCTAGCCTTTATGCAATGACGCGATAATCACGTTTTAGAATCTTGGTTGGACTACATCCAAAGTAATTATTTGAGTGCATTTGGATAGATAAAAAATAGCATCAAAATATGAGCAAAACTAGCGTGTGTTAGTGCTCACAAAGAGAGTTGGGCCGGTGGAGCTTTTCGTAACGTATCAATAAACTAGAGCCATGCTACAAGTTGTTTCAGACCCTAGATAAACACGAATACTTAAAAAAATATGTTGGATAGGCAAATTCACATCTTTTACAACCTACACAATCTTCCATTCTTGGTGCAGAGGCAATTTGTTTGACTTTACATCCATCCCAAGGTATCATTTCCAATACATCATAGAACAAGCTCGCACATATTGAGTGCATGGTATCATAAATTTTTACGAAATATGACATTGAATTTCTAAATTAAAATTTTGAAAATTAAAAATTTGCACGTGTTTAATGCGTATGATGATGAGAATGAGATACTTCAAGTTTTAAAATATTTTATAGACAACTATGTTTGTTTAGAAAAACATATAACGTCAAATTGAAATATATATTAAGCATAATTAGAAAATAGTTAACATGTAAGGCCTCAATCATTTCTAGAAACATATATATATATAGAGTACGGCTAACGCGCTTCCTCTAGCATATGGGCCGAAATGCTTCCGATGGAAAGTTGAAATTTCAAAATCCAAAAAGTCGATCTGAACCGTTCATCTTCTTCTCCATATTAATATCTGTTTGGAGACCAAATTTTACATTTTTCTGAAATTTTTTACTATTTATTAAGCCATTTTGAAAATCGCTGATCCAACGGTAGCTTCTGATTTTTACTGTTTGGTAAGCCACCGTTGGATCAGCAATTTTCAAAGTGGCTTAATAAATAGTAAAAAAATTCAGAAAAATGTAAAATTTGGTCTCCAAGCAGATATTAATATGGAGAAGAAGATGAACGGTTCAGATCGACTTTTTGAATTTTGAAATTTCAACTTTCCACCGGAAGCATTTCGGCCCATATGCTAGAGGAAGCGCGTTAGCCGTACTCTATATATATATATATATATATATATATATATATATATATATATATATTATGGCTAAATTGCTGTCGGCAGCATTTCGGCCAAGTGCTGCCGAGGCTATATTTTATTATGTGATGTTCAAACAACAAATCTAAACCATTAGATATTCAATCTAAATTAAAATCTACTTGTAGACCAAATTTTACATTTTTTGGAATTTTTTTACTATTTATTAAGCTGGTTTGAAAACTGTTGTTTTTAGTAAATTTCTGCAGCATTGAAAACAGCAGTTTTCAACCCAGCTTAATAAATAGTAAAAAAATTCCAAAAAATGTAAAATTTGGTCTCCAAGTAGATTTTAATATAGATTGAACATCTAATGATTTAGATTTGTTGTTTGAACATCACATAATACACTACTAGAATAATTTTTTATTGCATAACAACGAAAATGGCTTGTTGCATGACATTTGACATGCAACAAGCCCTGAAATGGCTTTTTGCATGACCTTCGACATACAAGTGCAACCATGCAAATACCCTCCATACAAATAGTCAGTATTTATAAGGACAGCTGTGCAATAAGTTTGTTACATGAGCCTTGGCATGCAATAACTAGCCATGCAAATACTTCGAGAGTTGACCCAGTTTGGAGTATTTGCAAGAGAAGAGAGTGTGGGTCCCATTATACTATTTGCAAGGTAAGCAGGCGTGGGTCCCACCATAGTATTTGCATGGCAAGGGAACGCGGGACCCACTAGACTATTTGCAAGGCTATTTAACGTGGGCCCCATATGTTTATTTGCATGGTAAAATAATTTTGTTATTACATGACCAACTATTTGCAAGAATATGATTTGCACTTTTTGCATGCACATAAATTATCAATATTTGCATGGAAAATCCGACGTCTAAAATTAACTACCTAGAGGCAAGAAAACATAATTCAATTTTACAATCCTCACTCTCTGTACCAATCTGGTACCAACCCAATACTATTTACCAATTCCCAAATTCTCATTTAACAAAATTTACATAAAACACGTAAAAGAGTACATAGAAAGCAACTAATAAACATTGACCAACATAATATAATCATCATACATTTTTCCAATATTATAAAAGCAATAAAACAACATTGCTAATAGAAGACTAACTTCTAAATACAACCAAAATATACCCCCTTTCAAGTATTAAAAAAAAATAAACTGACCCCCAATGACCACCTTTATAAGCTCGTGATAGATATGAAGCACAGACCTTTCAGAGTCCATTGACCATATTGCTGCCCAGAAAAAGATATAAATCACAAATCATACACTCAGTTTAACAAAATGTAAAATTTGATTCAGAGATCATGTTGAATGGTTCAGATCGATTGTAGCTGACATATAACCCGTAGTGTTATATATATACATCACCAAGTCAAAACTAGGAAAACCAATACCAAATGAGGGGGTTAAATTTATTTCAACAGAACAGAATCTAGAGAACTTTTTTGCTGCTAGATTGCAACTGATATTGTAGTTGTCTTGCAATATATCCTTCTAGCTTGGACCCACCTACTCCTTTCTGGAATAAAAGAGAAAAACTGCATTAACTGGGTATTTATTTAAGACAAATTGATCTCAGCTTATGTAACTGAGTCCAGCACAGCCATTTATAGAGAAGGAAAAAAAAAGCAGACAAATATTGAACTAAATTTTTAAACACACTTACTTTCAGATAACTACTCACAAGAATTACTACAATTTAATTCCACCACCATACCAAAAGGAGAACCAAATTTTTAGGCATTGGACTACAATATTGAACCAAACTTTAAAACACTTACTACTAACAGAATGACAGAGAGCTATGACAAACCTGAATTGACTGAGCAACTGTAGAAGAAATGATCTTCTCAACAACTGGTGCAGTAACTATTGAGCCTCCACCCTCTTGCCTTCCTTCGCTGCTGGGGCAGTAACTATTGAGCTTATTTGCTTTTGCAAGTCCTTTTGCACCATCATGAGCACAGAAAAAATTAAAGTTAATTTTAGTAAAGAAAACCAAGAGCAAAAATATCTCCAAGTGACCAGCTTTATATTAAAATTGTGGAACAATAAAACCTGAATCAATACTGTTTCACATTCTAGGTAACATTAAAACATGCAATTTTATAAAAAGGATGCATAAAAGTGTTTTGTCAGGTTCAATTAAGTACTTGACCAATTTTATAGAAAAGGATGGTAATATTAATCCCTACTGACTAATACACGAATAATTTGGTACTGTACCAGTGATGCAAAATGCAATTACTCCTAGCAGTGTCCATCCCTTGGTCTTCTGATCAGCAAAGAAATAGAACATGTAGCAAGGCAATATAGCATGAGTCAATATTATTCAAATTATCAAGACACTTTAAGTTAAACATATCATGTCTAATATAACTTAGAGTCAATATTATTCAAATTATCAAGTCATTTCCTATTTTCTAAAAAACAGTACATAAAGAAATTACCCAATGTCAAGGTAATTTGCCCATGAAAGCCAACTAAGACAAATTGAAATTTCAGATAGTATGAGCATGGGCGTATAAGTACATACCAGCCATTAGTTACGCTTGCTCTTTGGTTAATTTTGCAGCGAAACCCCTAAAACCTCCTTGATATGTATATATATGAAATGCTTGCGCTTTCTCTAAACTGAATCATAAACAATTCTGATATCACTGATTTATCTACATGGTATATGTGAAAACTTGTTTGAAAATATAAAGTATAAAACAAAATCGAATTGAATCAATATTGCTAAATCGAATTGGATGTTGCTAAGTCGAATCAGCATAAATATTACAATATTCTAACTTTAAAACAAAATATAATATGCCATTACACAACAGAGTCAAATTGATGGGTAGGTGTATTGTAAATGAGACATGGATTCCCCTTTGTAAACTCTCTGGGACTTGGGCATTTTCATTGCGTCAGTTATATCTCTGAACGAAAATACAGGGGTTTTTCCTCTCCCAAATTTCACTTCCCTCCCAAAGTTTCACTAATTATTCCGCTCCCGCTCTCCCTCTTCCTTACTAAACCTAGCCACCACCTTACCAATTCGATCAATCATTCAATCACACTTGGACTCTTCCCCTCTCTCAGACTTTCACGTGCGCGGACACCCAATGGCGATCTCCTCCTCTCCCTCGCACAGCCTCTCCTCCCGCGCGCCACCCAGACGGAATCAGGTAGTTGTTATTTGTTGATTTAGAGTACATTTTTGTCTTCTGTAGTGTACTTAGGGTTTCAATGTGGTTTTAATTCATGCTATTTGTTTGTTTTTTAAAAGTTGTCCGATTGCAAGCTATTTGAACAAATAATTGACTTCAAAGAACTGCTCCCGTCCGACTTCGATCAAGTAGTTGATTGAGTAACGGTATTGCAATTGATTGAGTCTGATAGTTGGGTCTGACTTCGATCAAATCATAAGTGTTGGGTCTGATAGTTGGACTTGTTTGTAAATTATAATAGGAGGAAATAATGGTGAGGTGTCGAAGCACGGAGAAGCAATTGATTGAGTACCGGTATTGCAAATATATCAGAACAATCCGAGAGAGAATTTCCTTGAATTTATAATTGAAAGTAAGGCTCCCAAGTGTTACTCTTTGCATCATTTAGCTTGCGAAGTAATTTTTAATATCATCATCTATGTTTGTTAATTTTAATGCAGTTCCTGAGAGTAACTGGAACAAATTACTAATTGATGGGTTGACAATTGGAAAAGGAGAAATCAAACCTGAAGATTTAAATAGAATCGAGAGTCTTAATCCGAACAGTTAAGATTTACTAATTCTAATTAACCTTCTTTTAGGTCTCATGATGAAATCTCTGCTAATTGATATGACCCATTAGCAAATTAATTGCCCACAAACTTAATCAATTAATCATTTAATTGCCCACAAGCCTTTTGTGTCACTTCTCTTTGTTTATTTCCTGTTTTGATTCCTCTTACAATTTGTACAAGATGAAGATGTGTGTGTATAGTTTGTGAGTATTAAGACCTTCATATTCCTCAATGAAAAAGTTTTTCTGTTTCAGAATTTATTTGAATGTTTTTAGTTGTTTTTCAATCAACTTTCTTGCTGAAAATTGGTGCTGATTTTTGCCTGTACCAGTACTGGTACGGTTCTGGTTTTCTGCTGCACACAAGATGCTTGAGGTATTGTCTAACTGAACTTAATCACTGGTACAAGGTTCCCAACATAGTGTTTAGATTAGGAGTTATAACATGTGGAAATTTTTAGTAAACATAAGTGCACAAGTTTGATTAATTTTAAGGTTGCTTTATGCCATTCAGCCCTTAATGAGCACTGATCTGCTCTTTTTGAGGTTGGTTGCTAATATTCACCTTCATTTTGGAGTTGTGCAGATGGATGGTATTCCATCCAAAGTAAGAACACTGAGAATGAATCTGACATTGGGGAAGCTATAACGCATATCAAGAAATAACCGTGCTGCCTCCACTTGCTATAAGGAACGCCTAAGGGCAAACTATTGCCAACAACACGTGCAGGTCGTGGTTCTGCAATAGACCCTCAGAGCCTCAGAACCAGTTCCAATTCCATAGATAAAATAGAATGATAGCAAAATTAGTGATGTACTTATATTAGTATTAATGATTGTAACACCATTATTTCATAGGTAAGGAAGAACCAAATCTGCTATTTCAAATCTGCTATAATTAGAAAATTTACTTTTAATTGCAAATTAAGGGAGGTGCTATTTTTTTCCTTTTTGCAAGGAAGAACCAAAATGAATCAAAATATGAAGAAATTAATGAATTAAATTTGTATATGGTTACTAACTTCAAACATTTGTATCTTAGTTATTACATATATGGAAAGAGGAGATGTAAATATCAAACATTAAACACTTGTTTTTTTTTATCAAAATTTATTCTCATTATGTATATGGGATCTTATCAGAACAGTAAATGAGAACTTTACACTTTGGTCCCTATATTATGTCTTTTTTATGTGGGATGAAATAGACAATGAGATTAGTGCAAGATTAGCGACAACTTTTTGAGATGTCTATCTTTTTTTTCCCATTTTTATGTTTTTAATTCGTAATTTTCAAGTAATTTTTCATGAATCAAATTATTGGAGGATATTTTTTAGCACAATTGTATAGTAGTTTTTTTGTTTTCGGTTGGTTTTCATATGAATTGGGACAATCAAATTATTTTGGAGCCTAGTTGCACATTTGAGATAAAAATAAGCAAATATTTGGTTTTTCAGATATTTGATTGCAGGCTCACATATGAAAAGATTATGTCATTGATATAAATTTGTATAATCATTTTCGTTTTCTGAAAAAAAAATCATTGAACTTCATGTTGTTGTGAATTTTAATTAAAAGCTTCATTGAAAATGAGATATCAAATAAACAAAAATGAATTTGTCTTCAATAAATAAACTATTGCATGACTAATCCCATGCAATTGTTTGGAACTTTCAGTCCATATTATTTGCATGGGAATGGTAGTGGACTATTTACATGGACCTTTAATAAAAATATAATATAAACATGGAGTTAAGTAGTTGCATGGCCATAAGGTTAAATAATTGCATGGACCTTTAATAAAATATAATATCTACTAAGTAGTTTAAGTAGTTGCATGAGAAGGGAGTTGAATTGTTGCATGAACCTTTAATTAAATATAATATCTACTAAGTTTTTAAGTAGTTGCATGGCCATGAAATTGAGTTGTTGCATGGATCTCGAATTAATTATAATATATGATCTTCAAAATTTATTTGCATGGTTGAACATCATACAGTTGCATGGTTGCATATCACATAGTTGCATGCGATACTTGTTACATGGAGATTTGCATGCAACAAGTTTAAAAAGTCAACAAACGCCATTTCTTTTGCATGGACTGTCTCTACCATGCAATAAACTGGTGCTGGGCATGCAAAAAACGATTATTCTAGTAGTGATAAAATATAGCCCCGGTAGCACTTCGTTGAAATGCTGCCGGCAACAATTTAGCCATACTCTCTCTCTCTCTCTCTCTATATATATATATATAGATGAGTTGGGCTACGGTGAGTTGCGAAGTAAAGCGACTATTTTACTTCACGCTCATATTTTTGCGATTTTAAAGTTCAAAATGTCGATCCGAACCGCTCAACATGATCTCCATATTGAAATGTGCTTGGAGACCAAATTTTATATTTTTTGAAATTTGTTTACTATTTATTAAGCCACTTTGAAAATCGTCGATCCAGCGGTCCAAATTTTTTTATTGTTTTTACTGTTCACCCGGATTTTCAGATTTTCAAAGTGTCTTAATAAATAGTAAAAAAATTCTAAAAAATGTAAAATTTAGTTTCCAAGTATATTTTAATATAGATTAAACATCTAACGGTTTGGATCGGCTATTTGAACTTTGAAAATGAAGATATTGCGTGAAGTAAAAACGTGTTTTACTTCACAACTCACCGTAGCCTTACTCTCTCTCTCTCTCTCTATATATATATATAGAGTTAGGCTGGGGTGCTATGGATAGCATAGTGGCCTCTATGCTACGGCTCAATATTCGAGTTTTCAAAATCCAAACGGTTGATCCGAACCGTTCATCTTATTCTCCATATTAATATCTGCTTGGAGACCAAATTTTACATTTTTCTAATTTTTTTTACTATTTATTAAGTATTTTACAAAATTGTTGATCCAACGGTGGCTGCACAAAACAGTAAAACCGTTGGATTAGCGATTTTCAAAGTGGCTTAATAAATAGTAAAAAAAATTCAGAAAATTATAAAATTTGGTCTCCAAGCAGATATTAATATGGAGAATAAGATGAACGGTTCGGATCGACCGTTTGGATTTTGAAAACTCGAATATTGAGCCGTAGCATAGAGGCCTCTATGCTATCCATAGCACCCTAGCCTAACTCTATATATATATATATAGAGAGAGAGATGGGCTATGGTGCATTGCAATGCATAGGTCATGGTGTGCATTGGACCATAAATCACCGATTCAAAGTCCAAATAACCGATCCAAACCGTTCATCTTGTTCTCCATATTAATATGTGCTTGGAGACCAAATTTTATATTTTTTGGAATTTTTTTACTATTTATTAAGCCACTTTGAAAATCGCTGATCCAACGGTGACTGTTTGGAACAGTAAAATCAGAAGCCACCGTTGGATCAGCGATTTTCAAAGTGGCTTAATAAATAGTAAAAAAATTCCAAAAAATATAAAATTTGGTCTCCAAGCACATATTAATATGGAGAACAAGATGAACGGTTTAGATCGGTCATTTGGACTTTGAATCGGTGATTTATGGTCCAATGCACACCATGGCCTATGCATTGCAATGCACCATAGCCCATCTCTCTATATATATATATATATATATATATATATATTCTGTAAAGTTAGATCGGTGATGTGCGCAGAGTCTAAACAATATATAAAATTGACAAGTCGTTGAACTGTCAAGGTACAGTTTCAATCAGATTTATTTCCAATACATATAAATAGTAATGTTCTTTATCAGCAAAATTATTCAGAGATATCAAATTTTAAATTAAATGGCTGCAATAGTTAGGTCACAACATTATAATGATGACAGCAAAAGTTCTGTACAACAGTATCCCATATTTAGAGGCATGGTAAACTGTTATACTTATACATGATAGTATCTGTAAGGGGAGCTAATTGCATGTTATGATTTGAATAGAATAAATACTAAACATGGTAGCTAATTGAATTAGCTGATTTGAATTATGCTTGCTTGAAATCATATTCAGTCCAAAATTCAGAAATATTTAACCTGGAAGAACAAAAGAATTTGGAATTAGCATATAACCAATTTTATCATTCAAAGGTGAAGGTCACATCCATTTCATTGAGCTTTTGCTGATAAATTGGGCCTATTGTCAGTACGGCCCAATAAACATATCACTTATTGGGCCTGCACTTAAGTGCCGAGGTAGATATGGTTTAAGATTGAGCCCATTCTTTCAAAATCAAAGTTACATGTTAAACGCCTGAATCTGGTAAAGATATTAACGTGCTTACAGCTTCATGCAACGCTTGAACTTTAGAATCAAAAACAGAATTGCATGCGATTCGTGCACTGCATGAAGTCAAAACTAATCTGTTAAAATCCTTAGCCCTGAATCTCGCTATGTACTACAAAGTGCCAAGTCATTTTCGAAATCTGTACTTTTCTATGTGCAATACGCCAATACGCGTTTATCATGATATGGACTTCCATCCTAAAATTAATTTTATATTATAATTTTTTTTTATTTTAATGATATTGACCGCTTAAATAAACATTGCGTGATCCAATGACAGACTTAATTATTCAAAGTTGTCAAACAAGCAACTTAGTCAATTAACCACATGTTCTCCTAATAAATTTTGGAAGATCAGAATCAGGTTTCTTACAAGGGTTAACAAGGTGGAAAATACCAAATCATTTGTCGGCAGAGTTGGTTAAAGCACCATTTGTTACAGAAAAACAGGCTAAATAGGAAATCCATGCCGAATTTTTTTTAAATACCATAATAAAAATAAAAAATAAATCAAAACACCTTCGTTTTGGGGGAATTCCACCTTTACTCGGGCCGCAGATTAGTGGCTCTGCGACCCCACTTTACATGTTACAACAATCCATAACAACCCCGCAGCCCGTTAAGTGGGGCTATAGATTGATTATGTGGCTTGAATAAAGGTGGAATTTCCTCAAAAACAGGAGTGTTTTTTTTTTGTATTATGGTATATAAAAAATATTTCGGAAATCCATGTTCACTGGTATGATTGTAAGGAAAAAGTTTGGTTTCCAGCTTTTTTTTGCTGTCCAACACTATCTGATCATGAGTGTTTCCGGTTGCTATGTAATTAAATGTAGCAGAAATACCAGAATACCACAATATATTATACAGAGAACAAATTCGCTTCAATTTGCTGCAATTAACGTTATCACAAAAATTATAAAATTAGCGAAAAGAACTAATTTATTCTTTAAATTCATAAAACAATTTCACGTATACCCTTCAAACAATTCAAAACTTTGAAATTTCGTATTTCTTCCTCTAAAATACATAATATTATATTGGGATCGACTAACAATCCCCCTACTTCAGTCCCCTATCTGTCCCCCGTACTAAAAGACCAAAAAAATAGTTAAAACGTGCTAACTACCACCAAAGAGCAAGATTAATGCTATTTTATTTCACTACTACAGAATAAGTGATTGTACACGGACATAAACAGGAGAGCTACACGGATTTCCTGCCGTGTGGACTGTGAGGATGTAGAAATCCTTGAATATTTACACACGGATATTTACCCGTGTGCGATTATCGAGAGCTACACGGATTATTACATAAACAACCGTGTACAAACGCTTGCCAGCGTCGCTCTCAAAATAACCGAGCTACACAGATTATTACATAAACAGCCATGTATGATTACTCTTTCTACACGGACATTTAGCTAAATGTCCGTGTACGATTACTCTTTTTACATGGATATTTAGCTAAATGTCCGTGTAGCTCTCTTATTTTTTTTTATGTTTAAATACCTTTCTACATGGACTTTAGTTAAATGTCCGTGTAGAATTGTTTTTTTTTCTAATTTTTTTTAATGTTTAAATACCTTTCTACACGGACTTTAGTTAAATGTCCGTGTAGAATTGTCCTTTTTTTCCCATTTTTTTTTTTGTGGCTAGCTTCCAATTTTGTTAGCCATTTAAAATTAGAATTCCAAAACAGAGGTCTTTTAAATTCATAATTCCAAAACTATACAACAGTATAAATAATTTATGTACACTAAAATATACAAAATTATACAAATCCATATTGAGCATTACAAAATTTAAATTGAAACCGTCTTGTCCACATACATCTGACATCGTCGATCTGCTCCTTGGTGTAACACTTTTGCTTTGGTCCATACTACAATTATAATTTGGTATTAGTTAGTAACAAGAAAAGGTAGAAGATTACAATTCATGCAACATATATATATACAAAGCCTTTTGTACATGCAATCTCATGTGATAAAACATAACATATACTCCTTAGGATCCAATACAATGTTTGTATAAAAGTTATATCCTTACCACTTAGTAACCACATGATCAAGCTTTGGCCCAAAATTCAGCAAGTTGGGCTCAAATTGCCAAAACTCTTGGTTATGATCTAGTTTGGACCGAAATTTCATACAAACTAAGGCGTATTAGATCCAACATACCAAAAAAGGACCTCCCATGTGATCCATGACATGATGCATCTTGGTTAAAGATCTCCAACATATTGCATCTCCAATAAGAATCCATTGATTAACATATATGTGCATACATAATAGGGAATAAAAATTCTCCTTTAAAATTTTCATCCAAAATTATAAGAAAATATTTTTATATAAAATTAATTGAATCTGTCTAGCTTTTATACGAACCATTGAAAATCAATTTTGTAAAAAAAAAAATTATTGCATCTTATATGAATTTACGATGGCTCTGATACCAAATGATAGTCTTAATAATTCATGACGTGTTTTGCAATTAAAAAAACACAAGCAATCCAGAATCCGTAAATTCAAAATAAAATAGCAAAGTAATTTAAATCTTACAGTTTTGAAGTGCAGACATCTTTAGGCGGAAGCGTTAGTACTGATCTTCAACGGTTTTCCTCAGATCTGATGATGGAGACCTTAGGCGTTTTCTTTACTTCTCACTTTCAAAAAATGGTCCACATTACACTAATTATTTACATTATCTTAACAAATCAAGCATGCATGCATTAATTAATAATTGACCTAAATAAGCAATAATAAGCTAGTAACAGAAAAGAGAATATATATATATATACATGACTAAGCTTAGCAAGATAGAGAGGAGAAATACAAATTAACTTCAAAGATCTCAGATCCTAGCTCCTTGTGCACAGAAATCAAAATGACACTGCTGGAAGGAGAGAGAGAGAGAGTATTAATTGATCAAAACGGCGCTGCTGGAAGGAGAAGGTCTCTTATATAACCAAAACCCTAAAATAACCTTTCTACACGGATTTTTAAGTAAAAAATCCGTGTAGCTCTCTCAAGGCTTTCTATACTGTTATTTAAACAAAAAACAGTGTACAATTTTCACCTTTCTACACGGCTCTTTATTAAACGTCCGTGTTGCTCTCTCAAGCTTTCTACACTGCTATTTAAACAAACATCCATGTACAATTCTTACCTTTCTACACGGTTCTTTAATAAATATCTGTGTAGCTCTCTCAAGGCTTTCTACACTGTTATTTAAATAATAATCCGTGTACAGTTCCTAATAAACGTCCGTGTAGCTCTCTCAAGGCTTTCTACACTGATTCTTTAATAAACATCCGTGTAGAGATCCCACAGATATTTCGGGCTTCCAAAAAATTACAATTTATCCACGGTTTTTAAGTAAAATTATCAAATCCGTGTACAATGTGCAGTGTACAATTACCATTTTTGTAGTAGTGTTTATAATCAAAACATATAGTATTCATACCTACGAATTTATAGTATTCATACTTATTATCAAAACCATTCGTCATATGTAAACACAAGCTGGAGGGGACCAGTAACGACCAGGGGGACCGCTGACGTCTTGTGACAGCCTGGATTAGGGACCGCAACCGTCTGAAAGCGACATTTGCCAAGATTGGGGACCACTACAGCGAATCTATATATTATTCATATCTAAATAAAGAAGTATTCATATCTAAACAAATGAAGTATTCATACTGACGATTATGAAGTATTAATACATGTTTGAAATAATTTATACAATTCAAAGTCAGATTCATTTCTCTCACCCCACCTCTTCCAAGAAGTATTCATACTGATGATTACGAAGTATTCATACATGTTCGAAATAATTTATACAATTCAAAATTCATTGTCAGATTCATCTCTCTCACTCCACCTCTTCCAAGAAGTATTCATATCTAACATGAAGTATGCATATCTAACAAATGAAGTATTCATATCTACTTGGTCAAATTTTGTTGTTACTGTGATGTATATGTTTTACCAATTTTTATGACATGAAGTATTCATATCTACTTGGTCAAATTTTAGTGTTACTGTGATGCATATATTTTACCAATAGTTAAGACATGAAGTATTTATATCTACTCATTTGTGTTATTATTTTTTTCATCCACACATCATCTGATTTATTGATATCTAAAACACTTAATATTCATACTTAAGCGTGAAAGTGTATATTGTTATGAAATAATATTTGACTTTAATTATTTTGATATTTATAGATAATAGTAACCATATTAACATTTGTATTTATACCTATGAATTTATGTACGAATATTAATGTTAAAAAAAAATTTAATAAACCTCAATCATCTCCAATATTTATCAACAAAAATTTGTACATGCATCAATTTTGTAAGTATTCAAGCGTTCATAGTATGAATGATTAATGAGCGAGCATGAGCGAGTTAGGGTATGCTCATGCTCGCTCATTAAGTAAATGAGCGAGTTGTTAATGAGCGAGTTTAAATGAGCGAGCTTTTAATGAGCGAGTTATGAGGCTCACGAGTTATGAATTATGACTCATAACAAAATTATATAGTGTGCCCACGCATAACAAAATTTGTTAAAAGACATCATAACAAAATCCAACAAATTGTCATAATTCATTTAAATGAGCGAGTTGTTATGACTATTACTTGTTTTGGGCTTTAGGCGGAGGTTTTGGTTCTGCCAATTTACAATAATAAATAAATATGAAACTATGAATATTAGTATGTTACACAATATTAAATGTTACATTGTGCTCACTATATTACACATGATTAAATATGAAACTATGCTCACTATCTATCAATCTTAATGAGGCAAGGTTGATGTTACACATAATTACATAGGATTAAATGTGGCAGGGATTAGATGTGGCAAATTCTTAATGAGCGAGTTATGAGCGAGTTAGGTCATGCTCATGCTCGCTCATTTAAGTAAATGAGCGAGTTTAGGCGAGCTTTTAATGAGCGAGTTATGAGCGATTTACTCACCCCTAGTTCATACACATATTCATAAATAAGAATATACATACATAAAATATAAAGTATTCATACCATCTAAATAATCTTGAAAGCACTCTACATTATTCAAATTAAGAACCAAAATCATGAAAGCACTATACATTATGAACCGGAACTCAAGCTCTCTTAACCTAAACAATAACTGGTACATTAATCAATACTAGCACAAAGATTCACATCTCTAAGAGTTTAAAACATAGGAATATACATCTCTAAAAGCTTAAAATATTTAGTATTCATATTTAAGCGTGAAGATGTGTATTGTTATAAAACAATATTCATTGCCACGTCACCTCGTCGTTGCCGTTGTTCCAGATCCGCTCATCTAAAACAATCTGAAAAATCCGTTCATCGTCCTCTTCCTTGCAATCGCCACTGCCACGTCACCTCGTCGCTCTCCTCCGCAAGGCAGCACTCCAATAGGGGGGTGGTGGTGGGGGTGACGGAGGCTGCTGAAGTGAGTCGCGATCTCGGTGGCCGGAGGCCGTCGAGGTTTTTTAATAGAAAGAGGATCATATCTCCTCCTTTATTAGAAGAGGAGTCATATTAGAAGAGAAGACAAGAAGACAAAAGAAAATATAAAAGAGACAAGAAAACGACAAAAGAAAAGGAGAGAAAGGAAAAAGTGGGGTTTGACAGTTAGCGGGGGACTATTAGGGGACTAAAATCTTTACTCTATTATATTTATCCTTGTAATTAAAAAAAAAAACACAAATTTACCTAATTTATATAATTTATAGTCATTTCTATCAAACTTATTTTAATTTTATAAAGTTCTCATTTTACCCTTCATAAAAATAAAAACACATGGACAGTGTAAGAATAGTGTTCAATCTTTTAATTGATTGTTTTCCAATGACAAATAATTTATTTCTCTACTTGTGACACACACATTGTTATTTGGACATACACTTTGGTGTGCATCACAAGTAAGAAAATTAACTATTTATACTCACAACTGGCTAATTTGAAAGATTGAGAATTTCTAATTGACATAGATATTTTTTTTATTCTTTAATAAAAAATAATGTGGTTATTTTATAAATCTAAAATGAGTTGTAATAGAAAAGTAATAAATATGATAAATTTGTAAGTTTTTGAAATTTAAAAAGGCAAATATGATTTTTATGAATTTTAGATGGCCAATACAGAATTTCAAACTTTTTGAAGGGTGTACATGAAATTTCCCCTAGTAGTAAATACTGCATTGCATTTAATTTTAATTTATATATATAATAATTAAAAAAAAACATAGATAAACCTAAATCTGTAAAAAAAATCTATCTTGATTCTTGCCTAACATTTGAGTGGGATAACTCATTACTTATTTACTTACAGACTTACAAAATCGTAGAATCCAATCATCTCACGGCGCGTGTGTATGGCGTGACCCTGAACCCTGTTCTTAGTTCCTACCCACTTCAAACTGTGAGGTTGAATCATGTCCGGTCGTTATAACTAGCACAGATCTTAAAGGACTCCGGATTGGCGATGATTCTTATCTGACGGTTTAGATTCAAAATAAATGATGAGGTATTGTAGAGGATCCGGATCGTCCCTACCAACCTAGGACTGTTGTGTCGTACTCGTGGCATACTGATGTTGATTCCGGAGGGTATTTTGGTAAAACAACAGAATTCCTTGCGATCCGCTCGCAGAAAAGACGCAGACAGCACGAGCTCGGATCAGTATCCTCCCAGGTACCTGACTCAACCCAATTGAAACGGACGGTTAAGATTTATCTCATCCGGTCGGGATTCGGGATAACAGAGGAGCAGGATTATTTGTGCTTTGAGATGCGTGCCAATCCATTTTATGACCGTCCGATTCAATTCTACTCAGTCAGGTAAATCTGAGGGGATACGAATTCCACGGGCTCAAGGACAAAGACTATGCATGAACTACGGAAAAGAAAAGAAAACTTCCATCTCCAAAAATGAAAAGTAATAAATTCAAACGGCTCAATCAATTTTCTTCTCTTGTTTGACTTTTTCTGGATATTCCCTTCGCATCTCTTTCTAGCCTCTTCTATTACTGATTTACTTCTCTCTTCTCGAGTTCTCTTTTCTTTTCTGACCACCGACATCGAGCCACTCGTCGGGTTGAACCAGTTTGAATTTTTCTCCCTTTTTTGTCTGATCGAGGTTAAGTTCTACTATAATCTCACTTCTTTATCGGTTTAATTTCGGTGATTTTCGTTATTAACCTTTTGTTCTTTCTGATTTTGAGCAGTAATTGCGATATTGAGCGGGTCGTTCTGTTATCAGCTCAGGTACTTTACATTATTTTAGTTTCAATGAACTATAGTTCTGTTTATAATGCATTTGTATATTGTACTTTGCTATAGTTATGTTTATTGATTCTGTGGTAACCACATTACTTCTTCCGCTTTTGTTTAATCTTTGTCTAATTGGTTGTTCAATTCAGAAATTAATCGATTGTGGGAAGTGCATTCTGACTGCTTTGATTAATTTGATTTTCAGGTCTCGTTGAAAAGACTTGTTTTGATTCTCCAAACCAGTAAAATTTATAAATTATAAATGTCTAAAGGGGAAATGGTGGAGTGTAGTGTGTGCAACTCAAAACTGGTCTCAAAGGCATACACTAGTCTTACTTCCAAACAGCGTGCCCTTAAAATTTTACTTGTAACTGGTGACTGTATTTTGGTCGGCCTCCAGGTTAGTTCTAAATTATGAAGCTAATTTCCTTTTTCTGATCTTGGATCCTAAAGATAGGGAAAATTAAAAAAGCAAATCACAACTTTATGAGCAAAAAGCAAATTACTGATCTACTAGAAATTTGGTACCTACTTGCACTGGCTGAAGTTCAGGCTTTACCAGTACCTCAATGGAAACTATTAATAGGAGCTTACTGGAAAAGGCTTCCAAATTTAAAACCCCAAAATGGTAACTTGCCATACTGATACTGTTTTTGTTGCAACCATATTATTAGTCGTCCAATGTTTGGTTTACCAGTTCTATCTGAAGTGAATTTGGTAAAAACAGAAATGGTGATGTTCCATCAATTAATTGACAAATTCAACCTCATTAAAGAGATTTATTATTTGACATGTAGATGTCTGACATATTTATTCTCTGTGCTTATTTTCAGCCTATTTTAGTATACATGTCGAAAGTTAATGGGAAATTCGATTTTAGTCCAGTTAGTGTGAATTTTTTGACAGAAATTACAAAAGTTCTTTTTGCAATCATCATGCTTCTATTCCAGGTATATAATAACATTTTTTTTCTAAATTTTTTCTAATTTGTTAAGTTTTGTACTAATTTTACCCCATTCTTACAAATTTTGATACCTTACGTAAAACATTTACTTGTTAAGAACTTAATTAGAAATTGTATAAAAAGGTACAGGCTGAGTTTTTGTCTTTGTTTGTATATTTATTTTTGCGTTGGGTATACTCCTTTCAGGCTAGAAACCAAAAGGCTGGAGAAAAACCTTTTATGACAACATCTACATTTATTCAGGTATGATTTTAGCTAACCCAGGAAAAGCATTTTTTGTTTTCTTTTTTCCCTCCTTTTTGTTTGTTTGCTGATGGTTCTTGAATTTTGCATTTATTTTAGGCAGCTAAGAATAATGTCCTCCTTGCTGTTCCAGCTCTCTTGTATGCTATCAACAACTACTTGAAATTTATAATGCAGGTAGCAACTACAATATCAATAAAAAAAAAGTATAGTATCACTCAACCAAAAAAATTAACTGCTTAAACTTTTGTTTTGTAATTTGTTATTTTTATCTAATTTATGGTTTTATATGCAGTTATATTTTAATCCTGCCACAGTGAAGATGCTCAGTAACGTCAAGGTATATCTATAAGTAGGGACCAATTTTGCAAAATGTAGCCAAAATTTCCCCATGTTTGCAAATAACTCACAGAAGTTGTTATATTTCCACTCGAACTAAATTTTGATTACATGAAATTTTGTACTGATGGACATGTTAGTCTGTTGAGTGTTGGCAATTGTACTATACTAATGAGCAATATTTGTTTTCCTAACATGAGATCAAAGTTAAATCAAGCCAAACATTTTTACTGTTCAATTTGAAGTTTGCAGGATCAGCTGTGAAGCATAAGTTTGAGTAAAAGTTATCACATCGGGATAGTTTAGTCTACAAATGCTTGACTTAACATTGATTTCAATTGGTATGAGTCGTGAATTGACATGTGCCGGATGCATGTTATTGGAGTCCTTTTAATGTTATGAAAGATAATTGTAATATTTGACCTTATTTTTCTCTAAATTGTGTAGGTATTTGTAATTGCGATCCTTCTTAAGATTATCATGAAGCGACGCTTCTCTGTAATTCAGGCGAGTCTTACAATTTTCCATCTTTTGGACATTAGAGTTGGCATTCAAAAAGGATGGAGGGTCATGCCTATCCATGCAAAAGCTGAAAATATCACATATGTGCCTGCAAAATAGAAATTCTTTAGGCCCTTTATAAAAGCATGGATCTCTTTAAGATTGATTACAACTTCATGCATATTAGGAAGTTAAAGTAATATCAACATGGGCTAAATTATTGGGTCCAGTAATGTGATGAATATCCAGGAAATGTTTTCTTTATCAGGGTACATGTGATATTTTTAGGTTTTGCAGGGTGCATATGAATAAAAAAGATCAATTAGTATATGTTTTTAATTGTATTTTATCTTCGGGCAGTGGGAGGCGCTTACATTATTGCTAATAGGAATTACAGTAAACCAATTGAAGTCAATTCCTGAAGGTTCAACTGCTTTGGGTCTACCTGTTGCAACTGGAGCCTACCTTTATACTCTTATATTTGTAAGTACTAAATATGATAGCAATCATAAATGATTGGGTTCTGTATGCTGACTTGTAAGCTTACTAAATGATGTACCTTTGAATGATAAGCTAATAAGATTGATGTGCTAACAAATCATATTCAGTGAGATTCTTGCACATTTTACAATAATTCTGCGTTGTTACACCATTTCTCTATTTTCAATTAGCACCAAATCTCATTTTGGCTAATGGAAAATAGCACTCAATTATTAAATCAAGGTGTATTAGAAAAAAAGAATGATTAAATTTCCCCCATATCTTTGTTAAGTGAACAAAATCTTTTCAGACATAGCCCGTAAGTATTTAAAAGTCAAACATCTAAACCCTGTTGACTTTCTTCTGTTCACTACTTGAATAGGAACTGATTACAAAGATAACTAATCTCAGTAAGAGGTAGAATTGTCAATTTTTAGCAAAACATATCCTGTCATTATTTTAGTCTAACAGGTGTACATGTCATATCTGAAAATGTCTTTACACGTGTTAGCTGCAAATATGAGATATCAGATACCATGTTTAAATAAACTGTTGGGTTATTTGCAAAAACCATTAGTTGTGATGGAAAATAGAAGCAGAAGAAATCAGACTCAACCAAAAAATACTGAGGGGAAGAAAATAACAATAGAAATTCAACAGATCAAAAGTATATGCAGCCCACATTCTATCCAGAGTAAATAGTATAGCATATTCTATTTTTAATTAGATTTAAAAATTTCCAGGTAACGGTCCCTGCACTTGCCTCAGTATTTAATGAATACGCACTGAAAAGCCAATTTGAAACTAGCATATATCTTCAGGTAACTATTTCTATTATTCTGTACTGGGCAACTTGAAATTAGTCATACTTTCATCTTAATTTTTTTTTTTAAATTGCAGAATTTGTTTTTGTATGGCTATGGTGCTATCTTCAATTTCCTTGCAATATCTGGAACTGCTATGGTCAAAGGTAATAACTGAGCACTATATGGGATTCTATGACTTGCAAGTTTTAAATCATATTCCTAAACAATTCATAGAGGTAATATACATTAGGAATTTCCTAACATATTTGAATACCCTTTCAGGTCCAGAAAGTTTTGACATTTTTAAAGGTCACTCTAAAGCAACAATGTTTCTCGTGTGCAACAATGCAGCACAAGGGATTCTTTCTTCTTTTTTCTTCAAATATGCTGGTATCATATTTGGCCTCTACATAACTTTTCTTTCTTTTAAAAAAGATGATAGAATTTCATACATCCTCTACAAAACCAATTAAACAGTACATGAAAAAGAGAAAGAATCTGACAAGAGCAAGATAAGAGGGACAAAAGTGATCTATTATCTGTATTATTTTGTATTAATACTTGACAAGAGTGAGAAAATATTTGCATTATGGTATTTCTATTTTTGTTATTCTTTTTCACCATAAACAACTGGTGCAGATACAATCCTGAAGAAATATTCATCTACACTTGCCACGATATTTACTGGCATAGCATCAGCTGCATTATTTGGCCACGCTCTCACAATTAATTTTGTTTTGGGGATAAGCATAGTTTTTATTTCCATGCATCAGGTACTATTTCTCATTCTAATCCGTATTTTGCATATTGTCAATAAATTGCATACGTATATGGACGTTTTCATTGATCTGGGTAACTTTTTATTTCCCTTGGTTTATTTTTAGTACTTTTCTGGTCAAGTGAAGGAAGAGAAGTCACATAGTAAAACTGAAATGACGGAATATCAAGATCTCAGGTTCAATTCTGTGTTTTATTTCAAGTCAAATGTTTATACTTCTTCAGTCCACATACTCTTTACTTTCAGATATTTACATCAAATTGATGTGACAAAGTTGTATTTCTGAAATTAATGTTGGATAACTTCATTGCACAGAACAAAGGAAGCATCAGTGGTTAATGCTACCTCCAGTGCAATGGATGAGGTAAGGTTTTTTCTTTCTTTCTTTTTCATATGTTAGAATACATACTGTACCGAAATTTCTCCCTTTCAGTTAGATTTTATTGTTCTGCCTACCCCTTGTATTTTTTTTCAGGTCTCCCGTCGGGCTGGACATGAGCATGAAGAAAAACAGCCATTACTCCCTGTCTAATTTTGTGCACAGTTAAGTTTCTTCTCCCTATCATTATTATTGACTAATATGAACACAGATGAAGAGCATGCATCTCTGTGTAAACAAGCCTGAAAGATAATGAAGCCTTGTAATTTGTGTATCTGCCTTTAAGTTTTCATATCAATTAAATGATGTTTCTTTGTTGCAGAGTTAGATCATTTGAACATCTGATTGTACATGACACGGTGCAAGGATAAGTCAGGTAGGAAACACTTGAAAGGGTGATTGAAGAAGAAAAAGTTAGATGCTGACATATGTTGGTCGGTTCTTTTATATGTGCAAAGTGTCATTTATGTTATGTTGGGGCAAGCAATGATATGCTTGCTAAAGGTATTTTAGTTTAGATGTATTCTTGATCGATCGGTTATTAAAGATAGATTGATAGAATTTTTCTTAGAATATATCTTAAGAGGTGTAAATGTTTCCAAAATCTTCTATGTAGGAAAAGATATGGCTTTTCCAGAAGAGAAACTTATTTAATTTGTTCTTAAATTTACTGTCCAGCATTTCAGCTAAGCTAGTTCAATTTTTCAATTTTCCTTGGATACAACATGCCACTTTAGTTTTGTTTTTTTCGCATATGGTATTCTAGACGTAATCACGACGCAGTATCTTTTCTACGTTTTAATAATACTAAAGAAAAGCCTCCCGTCCTTCGAATACATATTAAAATACACTGTGTGTTCATTTTCAATATGAATGTTACAAATTATATCATTTTCGAATACCTTATTAATTATTTAAAAAATAATAATTAATTTAAGAGAGCCAAGTGCAAAATGTAAACGGACGTTATGTAAATTTGCTTTACTTAAATGAACTTATGACCAGTATCAGATCAATATTCAATCCGTTTTCACCCAACATCTACAGTAAAAGCGCTGTAGAGTTACCAGAGTCCGGATTCCCTAAAGTAACCCAGTCTTTGGGTTTTGGATCGAGACCGTTCAATTCGAATCCGTCAATCGAGATTGCTTCGGAATTCAACTTCATGTCTCGGGATATGTGCACTCCGCTTCAGATAAATCATCTCGAATTCTAATCGGACGGCCCCGATTTAAAACTCAAAGATTGAGTTACTTCACTGGATCTGAATTCGAGTTACCATGGGTTGAAAACGAAGCGGATAGTGATAAAAAATCTTAGCCGTATTCGCTTTTATTTTTTGAATATTATTTGACTACGAATATGAATGTAAAACTTGTTTAAATTATATAAAATTATTGATTTTTTTTATAAATTTCTTTTAAAAAAATATCAAAGTCTATAAAATTTATCTAATTATAATGATGATAACATATTTTTTTTTCATAGTATATATTAAATTAAAAGGTGTATATCTACTAAGATACTGAAAATAAAAAATAAAAATCATATCCATATTTGTATCCGTATTCGCACAGATGTTCAGATATCGGATATTACCTGCTCTGTTTTCAACCCAACAGACAAAATTTAGACATGTCAATACTTATATAGATATTAGGGTATATTTGGTTACAACATTAGAATAGCAAAATTGGTGTTTATTTTATTAGAATAGCTTGTTCTAACTTTTGTTCTCCCAGCTTGTTCTAATAAGACAAATAAATTTGACTCTCTATTCTAGCTATTCTAACTTAACTAAACACCGAATATCTTGTTCTCAATTATAGCCTATTCTCGCTGCAACCAAACATACCCGAGTTTGGCTTCCCAATCACATGCCATCCGGTTCAAATTAGGTGCACAGTATGCATGACATACCACAGCTACGCGTGATCTAAATATATATCCGTGCATAATCTGTTAGAGAGATCCCAATATTAAAGAATTCATATCTACAACGAACACTAAAACGGTACTTGTAAACCAAAAAAAAATAGAGTTTGACCGTTATCTATTAAAATATAATCTCTACGATAGCTCTAGGTCTCTTACCCTCTTTCTGTTGTTCGTAGACTATCCGAATATAAATAAAGAGATTCAAGGTACCCACTTTAATTAAACAACAGAATCCGAACACATGATTCATTAACATTGAAAATGCCAGAAACATCTACAGAGATTGCATGAAGAAAATAAGCGCTGGTGGTATTGAGCATGATTTCTCACGAATGAAGAAACAATAATATGATCTCAGTAAACAAAGGAATTGTAGGTAAATTAACTCGGGAGACTTAGAGTTACAAACCTAGTGAGCCTATGGAACACCAGAAAATAAAACAAACTTCTCTTAAAATGGTCCTACTGTGATTGGAGAGGACCTCAGCTGCTGCTATCAGGAGCAGCTCCGGTACCTTCAGTTGCGGCATCTGGCACTGGTGGGGCTGGTTTTTGTACTAGAAGTGGAGACAAGGCCTTCACCACAATGGTCATGTTTGGTCTGAACTCTGCCTCGTATTGCACACATAAAGCGGCAACTGCTGCCAGCTGTAATAAAAACAAAGTTACAACTAGTTATTCCAAGAAATCAAAATTTGTGTATAGGTCTGAGAGAGAGAGGGAGAGACCTTTGCAACACCCTTCGGTGGATATTCTCCCTTCAATCTTGGGTCAACGCACTGTTTGACTTTGTCTTCGCTTAGTCTGGGAGTAGCCTAAACAAAAGCAACACAGTACAATCAAAATTTCTCAGTAACAATTCTAGTATTGCAAATATGTGCCGTGATAATTTTTGTTCATTTTAATTCCTTCTGAGAAAAGACAATGAAATAAAAATAAATAAAAAATAAAAAACTATAAAAATTATACCCAAGTAACAAGACTTTGCTGGCCTCTCGGCATGGTATGATCCACCGGCTTTCTTCCCGTCAGAAGTTCTAGAAGAACAACACCAAAGCTATACACGTCACTCTTTTGGGTCAGCTGACCTGTCATCGCATACCTATATCCAACCATTGCCTCCAGTTAGAGCAGTGTGCTTAGGGGTGCAGAAATTACCCGAACAAAGCAATCCAAAAAGCATGTTGTTTTGTTTACACTTTGGATCGGGGCTCATGTTTTCTTTTTCATTTTTTTTATTTCATCCTATCTATTCTCTGCAATTTTTCCATTGCCTGCTCTTTTTTTCTTTTTTTTTATTGTAGAACAAATTGTGAATTGAACTAAAAGTTTAGTAGCATAATGGGATCTCAACCAGTCTTACCACCCGACGCACGTTGATAGAGGCTACATTATGCTCATATGGGACTCTAACTGGAAATATTTATGAACAGGCACAAGTTCAAGTCTCAGACCTGAACTGTTATACACCAACCATAACTTAAAAAGGAGAAAGATAAATTTACTCTGGTGCATGGTAACCAAAGGTGCCAAGGACACGAGTTGAGTGAAGCCGTGCGGCCATATCAGGGGCCTGATTGGAAAGATTAAAATCAGCAATTTTTGCCTTGAAGTCCTCAAAAAGTAGGATATTGCTGGAACGGACATCACGATGGATGACAGCAGGCTGCACCTTCTCATGGAGGTATTCCATCCCCTTGGCCGCATCAACTGCTATTCTGACGCGCTGCATCCAGTCCAGTGCAGGGCCCGGTTGTGCACCTTGCACCCCTTTTCTCCCTGATTTATTATAGAATTACATGAATTTGCTTTGATGTAATTTCCATACTGTCTCACTGTATTACTAGGACAGGATTTTTTCTTTCCTTTCTCTTTATTTGTTTTTGTTCATCTTTTGATGTATGAGTGGGAGTATTTATACAGGTAAGTGAAAAAAATTGAGGATCAATTGTTTAGTAAAGGTGAAATAACTCCTGTCCTCCAGACTCATGCCTATATTTTGAGTCTTTGTTCATCAGGATTTCCAGTATCTGGTTGCATAATTGATGATGACAAGCCCTAGTCATGATTGAAGATTGATTGAGAAAAATTGTATTTAAATCTAGGATTCTGCAAAGACTGAGAATTAATTGAAGTAACCAGATTTTATGGGGGCTTATAAACACAGCTAATGCAGCCAAAATGAATTATACCATGCAAAACATCGTGAAGAGAGCCCATGGTTGCAAATTCATAGGCCAAAAGACGCAAGTCTCCTTCAACACAATAACCCAACATCTCCACAAAATTCTCATGCCTAAGCCTCGACACCACTGCCACCTGTCACGAGTAAAGATAACATCAAAATATGCTAGACGATATTTAATATATTTGTTGCATAATACGAATAAGAAACTAGGATGTGCACATTTCGATAAAGAATAGCATAAATACAAGTCCCAAAATGTCATAACTACAAAGTTTAACTATGGAATTCCAATACTACACAGCAAGCAATAACAATAATGTATTGCCAGTAAAAGCTTGCTGTACCAGTCAGGTACAAAGGAGTACTGTTTGTGTGATAACAGTATACAGCGATATGATAGTCAACAATGGTGCAATTTATATACTAGGTTAGATGGTATGCTATTCTTGTGCACTTTAGTAATGACAGATCCAGACAGACAGCACCACATTTCAGTAGAGAACCAGAATTTCTTTAATATATTATCAAAACTAAGTTGACCAAATGTTTTAGGAATAATTTCAAGCTCATGAAATTTAGGCATATTTATAAAGTTTCCTTGTGAATAGGAAACTCTGATAAACTAAATGTATGCAAGGATCTTTGAAAAAATTGCCAAATAAAATTCACAATCCAACCAAACAAAATTCAATTTTCGAACTTTTGGCTCAGGAAGTTTATGAGAAACAAATTTGAAGTCTCCTTCAGCAACTGGCATGTATCTACCTGATTTAGAAACTCTGAGTTGGGTTCAGGCTCGGCTGAAACATCGAGCTTTTTAACAGCTGCTTGCTTGCCATTATTTAAGACTGCGAGGTAAACCCTACCATAAGATCCTTCGCCAATTAATGCTTTGGACCCAAAATTATCCGTCTTTTCCTTTAGTTCCTCAAGGGATAAAGAGGGGACTTCAATCTGAGGAGGTTCATTTTGAGCCTCCAACTTAGCACCGCCTGAAAGCCGTGATGACCCCTTTTGCACTGTTTTGCACAGAGAAAGATTTAATAAGAAGTAGGGTAAAGAGTATTTCCTTGATTTCTATGGCAACACACAATTAAGAAAATAAGAAATAAGAAATAAGAGATTGAGGATTTTTCGGTGACTCCTTGAGATTCTTTCAATCATGTTACAACTTCATATTTATCTCCAGAAATGTCAAAATATCATGTGAACCTTGCAAACCATGAAAAGAAATACCATATCTTTCAAAAACAGGATATGTTACGCTCTATACAATCCTCCCCATTTACTTTAGAAAGATGCACCAACATTCCCTCCTTTCTCATGGTTTATCCCACAGAAGAGTGTGTGTGTGTGGTGGTGGTGGTGGTGCTTTTTTTTCTTTTCTTTTTTTTTTTTTTTTTTTGGGGGGGGGGGGGGGGGCGGGAATGCTGGTACTGGTTCTAACCATGAGCTAATTGAGGTTTTAGAAACAATCACAGCTTAATTGAGCAAAAAAGGAAAATACAACATAAATTTAGAACAATAAACCAAAAGAAACATACAATCTGTATTCTTGTTATTATTTTTGAAGTTCTGATGGTCGCGTTCATCATATGACTCGTCAACAGGAGAATGACAACAACACCACCAGCAACCCATTCTACCTTCTTCTACTTCCTAGTTTTCGCATGCACTTTTCAAAATAAATTATTAAGTAGATTAGCAATTGCATATGCAAAAAAAATTCTCACCTCCAAGTAAAAACACCCAGAGATTAAGTTCCAGATTTCTTGCTACTTCGCCGCTAAGGCAAAAATCCAAACAAATACCAATTTGCGTATCTTAGTTGCAAATCACTGGAATTATTAGAGTATAACCTCAAGCAACATAGAAAACCTGATAGTATCCAAGAAAAATTACAGAAAACAAGATCTGGTAACAGAAGCAAAAATAAAATTATTTCGAGCATCGGATGTCACAGTAAAAAAAACTAATCTTGTACGACTATAGAACACGAGAAATTTGGGGAAAAAACAAGGAAGCAGCACAAAGAGCAAGGTCGATAAAACAGCTCCATTCCATACCTGGAAAAATTAGTCTGGTATTAAGTACTGATTTAGCGATTTAGGTATTTCAAAGTAGCAGATGTGAGAGGAGAAAGAAAGGTCGATGGAAAGAGGCGGTGAAGGTGGCTTTTGCTTTCTGTTTCCTTGAGTATGATAATTTCTCTCTCGCACACTCCTTGAGTCTTTTCCTCTCTCACTTTCGGCTCTCCTCTCGTAAAGGTCCAGCTTCACTTCCTCTCCATTTTAACCAAACTGGAGATTTGTGTTGCTATGTTACTCCGTTCAACCCGATGGATAATCCGAATTAAAAAAATAAAACTGTGAACCACTTGTGCCCAAAAGTAGCTCAAATTTTGATTTTGTATCCACACTGTCCGATCTGCATTACATTTGATGGATTGGCCTGAATACTAATCGGACGGTCAGGTTCTAAATTCAAAATTGTGGTACTTTAGAGATCCGGACTTGATTCGGTATGGACCGTTTGATTTGAACCGGGGGAATTTCGAGCTGGTGGCAGTACGCCAGTACCTAAACAAAATGATTAGAGGCGAACCGAGCTGGTTTTGGACCCTATCCAGCTCTACAGTCTTCAAAACTATGGACAATTTTGCGAATCTACCTTCCAATCTTTCAAAATTAAATACGACTACTTATTTCATACAACTTCTTTATGTATTTCTCACCCACAAATTATATTGATGAGATACTTAATTATTCTGATTGGTTATTTATCAAATGTTTATATAATATTTTTAAATTTTATATGTACTATTGTAATTTTTAAAGCTGGTTGAATAGACAATCAAGCATTTAAAAAAATTAATAATATATTTTTTATTTCTATTTGATCAGTGGTCAAATGAGTATCAGACTATCAGGTAATCATGCGCAATCAAAGTTGATAAATTTTTATTCCCAACTATAATGAGAAAATATGTAAGCTCACTTTGATACTTTCACAATTTGATCTCGATTATCAGATTATCAAGAAAAAAATAGTTGTCAATATATTTGTTTATTTTTTTTAATGTCTAATATATTGACTAGTTCATGAAAATTGCATTGTATAATTCACAATTATTCTTACAATAAGTAGAAAAATTATATTTTACAAATTAAAACTAGCGTTTTAAAACTAAGACATCGTAATAAACAATATTAAAATTCACCCTTGTATTTATAATAATCTTTTTAGGCTATTATTTTCTAAAAGTACCATGTGTCATTAATATTTTGAAGTACCAATATCATTTTTTCACTTGGCTTTAGAATTCTTGTTTTAAAAAAATATATATATATTTCTCGAAATGGCGATTGAAAGTAAGAATATATATCGTTCAAGGGCGAATCCGCAAAATGGTCAAATTTCGACATGAGAGGTTTGGTTGTGTCGGCCCCATGCACGTGACATACAATGATTAAAATTAATCAGAAATTAAAGCTTCAAACAATTTATTCAGGCTCTGCGTAACAACTGGCCAATCAAGCCAAACAATAAAATAGATGCCATTATTATTAAAATCGGATCGGTTGAGGAGCCAAGAAAAATAAAAAAAATGGTCAAAATTATTAAATTAGTATATATTTAGATTGGTTGGCTTTCCTATTCAGAAAAAGCCCCACAGATTCATTAATTGTAATTAAATAAGGACAAATAATTCATTAATGAAGTTACTAAAAACAAGAAAATTTCCTGCCGCAAAATTTAATTTGTATGACCTGGTTTGTTCTGATCCCTATAGATTTTCATAATTATTTTTAGTTTGGTGCGTATAAATTAGGAATCCCTTAAAAAGTGTATCTCCATTTCTCCATTCTATTATTAAGCACGTTGGGTGTCCGATCCGCCAACGGCTACGATTGAAAGATGAAATTTCAGATTTAATCTCAACCCTCCAATTACATAATTGTCTTCTTTTGATTAAATACATCTGAATAATGTGTAGAAGTCTAAATTTAACTAAAAACATACTTGCCACACGTACCGTCACACGATGCATTATAATTAAAGTTAAATGAACTCTGAAATTTAGCGATATAATATGTTTCCTTATTTCCTTCATTCCTTATTTCCTTCATTCCTTATTTCTCCCTCTTCAATTTAGCAAGATAATTATGTTTCCTTATTTCTCTTCTATGTTTTCATAGCTATTGTCATGAGAAATTTGGAAATATTATTAAAAAAAAATCTATAGTGCTCTATACATATCATGATGAAAATCAATTGAAAACCTTAGAAGCACAAAACAATGCGACAGAAAGAAGAGAAAGAAAATAAAATTAGAAAGGTCACATCGAGTACAATATCTATACAGATCTAGGTATTGACCGATTTTCTTTTTCATTTTTAGCATTAAAAAAAATCTTACTTTCTTAGTACGGTTTAGATTTAATCTCAGATACAATGTTTTAGCCTGTTGACATCAATGCTTGAGGTGAAAATGCATTTCACTTCAAGTGAAAAGCTTTTCCGGTCAACGTTGTACTTCATTTGTAAAAAAAATATTGTTTATTTTTTTGACATTTATTTTTATTTTTATTTAAGCATAATATTTTTTTTTTGCAGACAATTTATGTTTTATTCCTTTGACATTGATGTTTATTTCTTTTATTTAACCATAATACTTTGTTTGCAGAAAAGATTTCTTTTTTTGACATCAATATTGTTGAATTCTACTCCAGTCATTCGTTCGAAACAATGTCCCAATCGAATGAACTTTCGCCCGACCCTAGATTAGCTTCTTCATTTTGAATTCTCTTTTACTTTTATTTTCTTATTTTCTTACGATTTTCAAAATCCTTGACTGTCCTTCTCTCTATAGTTCATCCGGAATCACTGACTGTCCTTCTCTGGACCCTCAATCAATTTATCTAGGGTCAATTTAGATAGCGTTAGTCCTGATTATGTTATAGAATGCATTCAATCTGGTACAAAACCCTTCTCATTTCTCAAAATTCTCCATTTCAAAGCTATATTTCGCATAATATTTTTATTTTATTTTTCTACACTTGTGTATTTGTTTTGTGCCAGGCAATGAGTTTGATCTCTCCGAGCTGTTCTTGATATCGTACCCATCAACGATTATTGGCAATCGATTTATCTGCTATTGATATCCTAGGTTAGCTTCTTATTTTTTTTTGTTTTTGGACCACATGCATTTCATGTGAGAAAAATTTATAATTTGGATTCGTCTCTTTTGAAGGACAAAGAAAAATTGTTATGTGCCAGTTGAAGGAAACTTCAAAAGAAAAAATTGTTATGTATCAGTTCAAAGAAAAGTCAATATGAATGTAATTAAATAATGTGTTTTACATTTGTATGTGAATATGCTGATCTATTATTCTTTTTTCTTTTTTTATTTATTGTTGTTTCTTTTAGTGTTATTTATTATTAATCTCTTCATTTTTTATTTGTGCTTTTTTATTTTTATTTATATTTTTTTTCTTAATTATGGATGAAATGTCAATAAAAAAAAGTTTTTTTTATATTTTATTTAATCTCATAATGTCTCCGTTGCAACGCACAGGCACGATACTAGTAATGTTAGTAAATAAAATGTGATTTTAGATTTTAGATTTTGATAATTAAAGAAAGAAGGATCCGAATAATATTTAGTAAAATCTTTTATGTTTAATGTTAGTAAATAAAATTATACAAGCAAAGAGTGTCAAAAATTAGCTAAGAACCATCACTAGGCTTCGGTAGGCTTCTCGGTCTGGTTTGAATTCAGTGTCTTCTCGGCAGTGATATGCGTACAGAGGAAACTATCACTAGACTTCTATCACTTCAATCAAGTAAGGAAGATCAAATTTGTGTCCACGGGATGCATATACCCTGTGTGTTTTTACTTTTGATTAGTTTTTCACAGACACTCGTTGTCTAATCTTATATAACAGCTATTTTATAACTTTTTCTATAAATATAATTGCCTACGGATTTTTAACCGAAAAAAATTAGCTAGAAACATGATGAATTAATTTTAATGAACATGTATAATATCTTAACTTGCTTGCTTGCTGTTTCTTACTTGCAAAAATAAAATCTAAATTAAGTAGAGAATAGAAAATAACTATATTGATATTTCTTACTTGCTCGCTTGCTTGAATGATATAATACCGGTACATTACAAATATTTAGATAACAATAAACCAAATTAGGTGGCCAGAAAGAATTATACAATAGATGTGCTAAAGTTGCTTCTAAAAAATAAGATAAAGACACATGTTTAGGTAGTAGCGATAGGTAAAGATATTGAAAATGCAGATATTAGTAGTGTTGATATGGCTTGATGCAGAGCACAACCAATAGAATTAGCATTTAACTTGCAGCGCACAAGCAAGTTGAGAATCAGATCTCTGGGTATGTTTGGTTGGATTGAGGTATGTTATTTTTGAGAACAAGCTATTCAGTGTTTGGTTGTATTAGAATAGTTTATCAAATTTGTTTGTCTTATTAGAACAAACTATTCTCACAAAAAGTTGAAACAAGCTATTTCTAATAAGACAAACATCGTGCCGCCCGGTGGCGGAGCCATAGTGCTGCAGGGGTAGGCAGCTGCCTATCCCTAGATTTTTTTTTTCTTTTGACTAGGTTATTCAATGGGTCTTGCCAACCCCTTGATTTGATTCTGTTTATCTCTGGATTCAGTTCGGAGTAGCGATTGTCAGTTCAAACTTCATAGATGGTTTATGAGTCATTTAATCTAATTAGGAAAGAAATGTATTTTTAAATCTTGGTTTAATTCGGAGTAGCGATTCTCCTCCGCTCAATTAATACTAAGGTTCTAAATAGCGTTTATCGCGTCATAGCGGGGAGCCTCCAAAAAAAGCTATAGCGAATAGCGACGCTATAGCGAAAGCTATGCCACATAGCGTTTTTTTATTTTTATAAAAATTATATTATATATTTATACTAAATATCAATATTATTTAGTCTCATAAAACAATAAATAATACCAAATTGATTAAAAATTATAATATTCATATTGAACCAATACAAAGTCCAAATTGCAACTCAAAATATCCATAGTAATACTAATATCATAAACTATCGATCTTTTTCTATTCAAAATATCTTCAACATCATAACATAATTTATCTTTTTTCTATTTAAATTTCAAAATAACCTAGAAATTGAAAAGAAAAAAAATCATATTTCTAGTAAAATAAACAGATCATCCTTGAAGAAATTCTTGTTAGTCCCTAAAATTTTCATAATTTAGCAATTATTTATTTGATTTATCATCAGTTAAAAAAAATCAAGAGCAAAATGAAAAAATTATTATAGCGGACCTGAATTTGATATAATGTAATATTCATCAAAATTAAACAATATCTTCATCATTTATTTATTTTAAAGCCCATATAAATTGAAAAAAAAAAAGCTCATGTAGCATAGCGCGCGCTATAGCGGACCGTTATTACCGTTATAGCGTCCGTAACTCAAATAGCGTTTGTTAATGCTATAACTTAGCGTTTAGAGTCCAAAAACGCTATAGCGCGCTATTTAGAACACTGATTAATACCAATTGTTTTAATAGTTTTGGTATCAATTAGTAATTTATTAAAAATTACAACCGATTCGATAGGCATAGATGTAATTTGGTAGGTGGGGGGAGGCGGGAAGAGAATTATGAAGGCAGTTTGAATCTAAACCCGTTCAAAAAAAAATACCCGAATCCGATTTCTGCCCACCTCTGATTCAAATTATGGCTACGCCACTGGTGCTGCCCTTGTGTGTGGTTTAGATATCATTTTGTCATGTGAGATATTCCTGCTAAGACAACTATTATGTAACTTAACTTTGTTTCTGCAATGAAATGAGACTTTGACTTTTTATTAAAAAAAAGAAAAAGGAAAAGAGAAACACCAATTTTACTATTCTTATTAAATTGTGAATGAATTGATCAAAATTATTAAATTAGTACATATTAGAATATTTGAATTTAGATTGGTCGGCTTTCATATTCAGATTTCAGAACAGCCCCCACAGAATTCATTAATCTCCATTAAATAAAGACAAAGTACAATTGAAGAGTGCAAGTTACCAAAAACAAGAAAGTTTCCAGCCGCAAAATTTGTATTTGCAATGACCGGGCTTGTTCTGTTTCGGATGCGTTGCTATATATTTTAATTTTATAATTATTTTTAGTTTGCCGAGTAAAAATTGAAGTAAGAAGGATGCCGAATAATATTTTATTTAGTAAAAAGATTTAACTTATTTTTATGTATAATGTTAGTAGATAAAATTATAAAACATCATAGTTGTACTCAATAAGAGCGAACACCCTAGTTCTACTCAATAGTTTATAACAAAAGAGATTTGGCTAATTAGGCCTTTCGTTTAATCTCTCTTTTTTTTCTGAAGAAATTAGAAGTCCAACATTTATTTCTAAGATAAAAATTTGTGCATTGTCATCCAATTAATTTTGTAAGATAAAGATAAAAATCAAAACTTTCGTCTTTTGAATATTCATAAAAAAATATTTCTCTTCTAAATGTTAAATCTGTAACCTTTCACATAAAACACATTGTCTTTATCTACTAAATCAAAGACTAACAAAAAAATATGAGGAGGGTTCAAATGCCTCCATGTTTTTGTGCCTCCATCATGCCTCCTTCTTCCTCCGTCATTTTCAAAGTTCAAACAGTCGATCCGAACTGCTCAACCTAAACTCCATACTAAAATATGTTTGGAGACCAAATTTTATATTTTTAGAATTTTTTTTACTATTTTTTTAGATAGGTAGAAAAATACTGTTTTTAGATGGTTCAGATTTACTGATTTTGTACCTATCTAAAAAAATAGTAAAGAAATTCCTAAAAATATAAAATTTGGTCTCCAAACATATTTTAGTATGGAGGTTAGGTTGAGCGGTTCGGATCGACTGTTTGAACTTTGAAAATAATGGAAGGAGATGAGGCATGATGGAGGCACAAAAACAAGGAGGCATTTGAACCCTCCTAAAAAAATATATATATAAAAGTGCGAGCATTGTAACAATTTGTTCTGTCATCTCACAACAAATTACAGTATTTTTTTTACTTAACATCATAAGTAGCTATAAATATAAGATATAAATATTCCTAAATGAGTTATGTTTTAAATTGTCATAGAGATCATGACATCTCTTTTTAAGATTCTTGTTCTGAGATTTGAGAAAAAAAAACACGTTTGTTCATGTTTGATTCATATCTCTTCATTAGAATCAAATGTTTAAATAGCGTTTATTGCGTCATAGCAGAATGGCTAAAAAAATAGCGCTATGCCGAAATAGCACAGCTATAGTGTGAAATAGCACACTACAACGCCGATAGTGTCATAGCTTTTATGATTTGAAAACACTATAGCGGCGCTATACGCTGTAGCGCTATTTAGAACCTTGCTTAGAATTCATTTTTTTTTTCCTCTATCGTGTGGAGAAAATAGTCATGGTCCCATATTTGAATAGTCAAGATCAACCACTTGCAATCTTTGATAAATAAACGTGGCGATGACTTGGACAAAATTTATACATTTCTCTTTTATACTATGCTAGTTTGTATATTTCACAGGGACCTGCAAGTGAATTGAGTTCTGTAACTCAAAAAAAAAAAAAATGTAATGAGGAAGTCAATTGAGTCTATTTATTTTTAATATTCTATAATTTTACTGTATGTTTTAGAGGAAAAATATGAGTGAGTCTATGGTACTATGCATATTACGATTTGACACCGTGTTACGGTTTTATATTCGAGTTTTCAAATCCTAACGGTCGATCCGAACCGTTCATCTTGTTCTCCATATTAATATGTGTTTGGAAACCAAATTTTACATTTTGTGAAAATTTTTTACTATTTTTTTAGATTTATTGAAAATCACTGTTTTTGGATGGTCCAGAATTTTCAGATCAAGTGATTTTCTAAATATCTAAAAACATAGTAAAAAAATTTCAAAAAATGTAAAATTTTGTTTCCAAACACATATTAATATGGAGAACAAGATGAACGGTTCGGATCGACTGTTAAGATTTGAAAACTCGAATATAGAGCCGTAGCACGGTAACAATCCGTCATATGCATAGTACCATAGACTCACTCGAAAAATATTATAAATTGACTCTCATATATATATATATATATAGAGAGAGAGAGAGAGAGAGGTGGGCTACGGTGAGTTGCGAAGTAAAACGTGTTTCTACTTCACGCTGTATTTTTATTTTGAAAGTCCAAACGACTGATCCAAACCGTTAGATGTTTAATCCATATTGAAATGTGCTTGGAGATCAAATTTTACATTTTTTGGAATTTTTTTACTATTTATTAAGCATTTTTTAAAATTGCTGTTTTGCTGTGAACAGTAAAATTTTCTGGACCATCAGATCAGCGACTTTCAAAATTGCTTAATAAATAGTAAAAAATTCCAAAAAATGTAAAATTTGGTCTCCAAGCACATTTCAATATGGAGAACAAGATGAACGGTTCGGATCGACGTTTTGAACTTAAAAATCGCAAAATATGAGCGTGAAGTAAAATAGTCGCTTTACTTCGCAACTCACCGTAGCCCATCTCTCTCTCTCTCTCTCTCTATATATATATATATTTTTAAAATAACCTCTTGATCCTCATATTTATGCATCTCTTGACAATTGATCACGATTAATACATTTTCATTCGCAACTCACCGTAGCCCATCTCTCTCTCTCTCTCTCTATATATATATATATTTAAAATAACCTCTTGATCCTCATATTTATGCATCTCTTGACAATTGATCACGATTAATACATTTTCATTTGGTCCTTCGCAAGTCGATTACATCTCCTTTTGCTCCTCACTTAAATGCACTCATATGTGTTGAACTCGAGTTATGTCTCTCATATGCAATTCTTCCAATATTCAGGGTGTGCAATATTATTTTTTCTTTTTTTTAGTAAAGTTGGAGATCAAGTCATCCAACTATTTAATACTCTTATCTTATTATTAGAATAAATAATTTCTCCCATCTAGATTGTGATCTGATGACCTCTCACATAGAGACTGTTACACCAAAAGGTATAGTACAAAGTTTCAGTACAACAAGCTATACTTTTTAACCTTAAATATACTTTCGGTTCATACTGCAAGTACACAATCGTATCGTGTAGTATATCGTCGGGTATCAATCACAGGGACGGTTCAAGTCTAAACCGGACTATAATTAAATCAATTAAAGACTAGAAGTGAGAACATGTTGGTTTGGTTGTTTAAGTTTCCTAATCAGTTCAATGACAATGGTTAAATATGAGAAAGTAAATAAACTTGATTTAAATCAATAATATAAAGGAGTTTCCAGGGTTTCAGACTCATCTCAGTTCTGCCTCTCAGTCCCTGACTGTGTAGTTTCCCACACGGGTCGAGTCAGATTACACGGGCCGGATACTTTCGTACACGGTCCGTGTGGACTTCGAGTTAATGCAGCAGTTACTGTTTCTTTGTATTGTTCCTTTGTGTAGGGTTCTACTGACCATACCTAATGTTCCTAAATCTCAACTCTCGTATGTTGGTTCATAAAACTTGGTATGGAGTTGAAATATTTACCCTCGTCGGATTCTAGACCTCAACTTTCATATCGGCCCGAATTACCCAGTTGCTTGTTTGGTATTCTAAAGGTAACTTCTTATCTGTCGATAAGAGGAAATGTTAACATTTCGGCTACCATTTGGTTTCACCTTTCGGATCACTAAACCTACCTCGTGTACTTAGTTTTGGTTGAAAGATTATAATGGGTGAAATGCGCTTTAGATGTGATCATGCATCTAGTGACAAACCAATATAAATCCAACAATTTAATCACAAACTTGCAGCAGTACCACATTCTATAGATATTTAAATGAAATACGACCGATTCAATGATTTAAACACAGGTTTTGGTACAAAATACAGATCGAAAAATAGATAAGTTTGCAAGATATCAAATTCCCCCAAGCTGAAATCTTGCTTGTCCTCAAGTAAAAATCCCAACTTAGGTATCGGGCTGGTATTTGGATTACCTAAATGCAGATTAAGTTCTAAATGCGAACAATTTACGTGAACTTGCTATTGTTAAGAACCCAAGAATCATTTTGGTCAATAACTTGGATTTCCTTGACAACCTTTGATTCACCCCACAGATTGACTAATCAGACTTCCTATTTTAAGATGTTTTAATAGTTGTAAAGACTAGTTACTCGAGTGATCAATATTCCATTCTTTTATTGAAACTAAGCCCTCGTTTGTGGTGATTTTTCCCTTTTGGCCCCCCAAGCTTGGAACAAGCTTAGGTTAGAAAGTCGCGGACTTTGTATGTTGATGTATGCAAAAAAAAAAAATTCTTTTCTTTTCTAAGTTTGGGAGACGAGCTCAAAGGCGTCCAATAGGACTTATTGCCAGTACTCTTATTTTCTTCATCTTTTCATTCATGTTTTTTTTTGCATACATCATGAATACACACATCTACTGGTATTCATTCATACCAATGGATATCTCAATCTTGATAAAAAAAACAAGAATAAAGAACACCACTCCCACAAACCTCCCTCCCTTAATTTTATTGATAGAAAAAATCTGTTACAATTGTATATTTTTGCTCAATGCGCAGCCTTCTTAAATAAAGAGGTAAAGGCTGAATAAAGGAAAGAAATAAATCAGGATCTATCCTATCATTAGGAAGGAAATAGCCTGCTAAATCACACCAGGATCTATCCTATCATTACATATATCTTTCCTATTATTACATATATTTTTCCTAATATTTTTAGACAATCTAATAAGGCAACAAATAAACTAGCTGTGCGCCTCCAGCTTGTATCCTTAACTGGCTCGTGCCAATAAATCTTTCTTTATTTAAAATCTTGTTTTTCTATTTTAAAGGTATAGTTCAGTTTTCAAAATGGTTTTTTTTTTTCGATACGATTCAAGTTTTCATATTTTCAGGTTCTCAAAACATCCCATCCTAAGTAGTCTTTTGACCAACCATGGGGTTAGTTCTAAGTTTTCAAGGTCATCCTAATCATATCTAAGAATTTTCACAGGAATTCCCAATTCAAGCAACTCACGCAAACTGTTCACCTACAAATGCATGAAAAATTAAATATAACCTAAATAAGAAAAAGTAAACAAGTCCTAAATGCAAGAGTCTCCCCCAAGCTAAGTCTGAGCATTGTCCTCAATGCTTCAAGACTAAAGTAGTGAAAAATGTAAAACTCGGGGAAAAGAAAACAAACCTGATCAGTTCTAGGAAGGGGGTGGGCTGGGCCAGTACCCGTGCTCCTCATAGAAGCGCCAGTCGCGCATCTGGCCCTCAATTGTCGAGATCTGAGAGCCCTGAGATGTCAACTCCATCTTTATCTGGACAGATATTCAAATATCGGATATCCACATCTAAGTTTTCGAATATATATAAAATATTGTTCATATTGTTTTCACCCCTATGGCCCTATACCTCAGCCATGCTATTGGCTATTGCTATCTTTTCCAAGCATCATAATAGACTTTACAAAGGACAGAAATGCTTTTGCTTCTTTTCTACTTTACACTTATATTTTTGTCATGTGAACTCTGAAGTTTGTTCACTTAGTGTAACATTTTTATTTGATTCAGCAAAAAAACTCCTTGTGGGAAGTCATCCAATTTTATAGTATATCTGAATCTGATCCCATTATTTATTTCATGGAGATTCAGATCGGATCCGTATCCTCCCAGGTACCTGACTCAGCACACTTAAAAAGGACGGTCCAGATTTAATTTCACCTGGTTCTTGCTCGAAATAGCTGAGGGACAGTATTATGTGCTTTGAGATTCGTGTCAAGTTAAAAAGAACAATTTTGGACCATCCGATTTATTTGTACTCAGTCCAATAACCTAAGAGGATGTGAATTCATTCAGATCGCCGTTCTTTTATTTTTAGAAAGAAATAAATTTTAATGGATTAGATAAATTGACGAAAATATTTTATTGACATGGAAGGAACCGTTTTTTTTTTTCAAGAATTCATTAAGGAACCACATATTTGACACTGATCCTTAACATATCACTAGTATTATACCCGTGCATTGCAACGGGGATATATTATAAGAAACAAATATATCAATGAAAATAATAATTATTATCAAAAAATTAAGACACATGTTAATAGAAAATTTATATGATTTTGTATTTTTAATTAACTTTAATCGTGATCTCTAATAACAATTTGATGATGTGATGATTCTTTATTTTTAAGTACCAATAATATCAAATAATAGCTTGATTCGAATCTAATATCAAATATCATACAACAATTCAATATCGACATATAATATGATATAAAAAAAACATAAATAAAAAGTGTTATCATGTGTATGTATATGATTTATATATACACACACACGTATATTATAAGAGAAATATATACTTACACACACGTTCCAATTTTGTATTCTTCTTCTTTTTCTTTGTTTCTAATTTAGAATACACACACATTGATATATTATATATTGAAAATATATTTTAAATTGCCTACACCAATATGTATAGAAACAAAGAAAGAGAAATAAGGAAATAAAAACAAATTGATTTTCATTATGATCCGTATAGAAACGAAGAAGAAGTAAGGAAATAAATAAATAAGAAAATGGAAGGTGAAGTCTTCTCAATTAAAGAGGAGAAATATAAAAACAAAGAAATAAGGAAATGAATAAATATATCACTAAATTTTCAGAATTTGTTCAATTTTAATTGTAACATACCGTGTGACAGCACATGCGGTTTATATAAAAATTCCTTCTGTTGATCACATTTTTGTTGTAATTCTTTTCATGTCACTAAAAGATATTATATATTTCCACTCATGTAAAAAATAATTTTATTATTCTAAAAGTAAAAAAAAATCTGTTCAGACTTCAGACTCCGCTTGAGCCTGGAAGCCTTGAACGGTTGGGGTCCGGATCCCCTAAAGTAATCCAATTTATGAGTTTAGATCCAAACCGTTCGATTCGAATTCGGGCCAATCCGGCCCAAAATGGAGCGTACGGGTCACCTTTAATATGACAGTCTGATTCGAATCTGACGGTCCAGATCTAAACTTAAAAATTGGGTTACTTTGGGAGATCCGATCTCGAACGGTTGAACCCATCTTTTCTAGAACTCGAGCTCTAATAACGATTCCGGATCATCTGAAGTACCTCAAATTTTGTATTTATATCCATACTGTCCGATATGCTTTAATATTCGATTAAAGAAGATCGGACGGTGAAGTTCTAAAATCAAAATTTCAGTTAACTCAGGTGATATGATCCTCTTGTAACCCCCCATAACCCCTCATAAATTGCGAAGCTAATCAATCAATCAAATCAATCACCTTTCCAAGTATAAAGTATTAAGCCGCTCTTACTCTTTGTCTGGAGAACCTTCACCTTTCAATCGCGCACGCTAGTGGGTTAGTACTGTACACGAGGTTTGATTTGAATTCCCTTTTTTAGATTTATTTGAACTATTGCTATACTACAAATTCTGTATTTCTGATTTTGTCATTTGAATTTTACCGCTGTGTCCTTCTCTCACAAGCATTTTATCAAACACCTAGGCTGTGCTCCAATTAGAGGTACGCGGAGGGAGAGAGGAAGAAATACTGTTTGGAGGAGAGTCTCTCCTCTGCCCGGTGATTTCTCCTGCTCCAGAAGAGGTGAACGAGAGAGGGAGCGGAGGTAAAAGGTTACTGTTCGGAGGGAAGAGGGTTGTCGTGAAACATTGATTTTTGATAAATTGTGTCACCTCCGAATCGGGGTGTAAAAATCCTGTTCTGAGGTGAAGCTGCAGCGGAGGTGTTCCTTCCCTTCTCTTTAATGAGGGATTTAGTACCGTTGTCATGCTAAATTTTTTGGATTTAAAGTACTCATTTACAAATTACAATGGTTTTTTTTTTTTTTTGGCTTAGTTGGATATTTACTGGTAATGCAGAATAACTTAAACGATTATAACGGACATGAAGAATAATATACCATTCGAATCTGGTCAGATGGTTGAATCAAAGAGCTTCATTAAAGGATTTCGCGGTGCATGGTTCCGTGGTAAGGTGAGGTGAAAATTACTGATTTGCCTTAAATCCTAATTTTGGGATTTCTTCTGGTAAAAAAAAAAATATATTTGGGTTGTTTTTCTGTTCAATTATTTTCAAATTGGTCATTTTGTGTTGCACAATAACTCATTAAATTGCCAGATGAAGAATATTCGCACTAGAAGAGGCTCTCATGAATGTTTTTTGGAATACTGTGACTTCCCTGATGAGAGTAAGTCAACTTTGTTGATACCTTGATCATATCAGTTTATCACTATAGACCCTTAAGAATGCAAATAAAATAAAATAAAGGAAAGTTTACGAGAAAGTTTTGAAAAATAATGGAGGGGATGCTTCTAATATTTCTAACTCATTACTAAAGCTACTGGTCCATGATGCCTACAGTCATGGGTGGAACCAGAAAATTGAAATAGGGGTGCTGGATAAATAAGTGTTCTATGAGGGGGGCTAATAGTATAATCTTTTGTAAAAATTCAAAATTTTAGAAGGACAAAACTGAAATTTTTCAATTTATAGGAGGTGCTTAGCACTGCCTACAATCCACCTCATTCATCCCGTGTGTGTTTGTTCAATTATTAAAATAGCATGTATATGTCCAACATGAGTATTATATTCATATATACCCCTGATCCTCTAAGTCAAAGATTTGAGTCAACTGAGATATCTTATGCAGAGACAACATGGACAAATTTTTATGGGGTTTCCCCGAAGGATCCTGGTGAGTTGTCTGATCTGAAGCAGAGGAAGAGAGAGTTGATGTTTCGGCCCTCCTTCCCTCCCTTTCACAAAGAGAGTGAACCGCCACCTCTACATTTGCCAGGTGAGGTAAAAGTAGTTGTGAATGATACCTGGAGAATCGGTGATTTGGTTGATCTCTGGTACGATGAGTGCTTTTGGTCTGGAAAGATCATCAAGCTTGATGCTGTTGATTTGGTTGAGGTATACTATTCGTTCTTTATTTATTTTTTTCTAAATTGATTTCAGGCCATTATTGTGAATTTTCCTTAGATAATTACATTAACTAGTTCAAACCAAATGGTGTTAAAGTCCCAGTATCAATTCAACCTAATGAAGTGATTTATGCACTTGTATCAGGAGGAATGAAACAGATTGATGCACCTGACGGGTTTTTTTTTTGGGCATTGTTAGGTTGAATTGCCTGAGCCTCCAGTTGGGGAAGGTGGGGTCTACAAAGGGATTATTAAGGACCTCAGGCCTTCTCTCAATTGGTCACTAGAAAAGGGCTGGTCTGTGCCTCTCTCACAGGTCAGCATTTTTTCTCTTGCGCTTTTTTTCTTGTGTTGTTTCTTCACAGTAGTGTTCTGAAAATTGATACGATTGCCAATGGCCAAGTTTTTAATTTTTTGATAACTCATCTCCGTTTAGTTTATATGTTTTCCTTCTGTTCGGTTTGGCTTAGTTGTTTTGGTTTGGTTTGAGCTCTTCAAATTCTATATGAAGCTTAGCAAGAACTGAGAAGACATGCTAATGGCCGTTTTGCTGTAACAGGCAAATGGAGAATCTTGGTACACTGCTCGTTTGGTACGAAAACCTTTAACGAAATCCTTGAATAATGAATCAGGTATTTCTGAAAATAACATACTTAAAAATTATTGTATATGCTAGCTTACCCGTAGTTTTTATAAATTTTGTCAGAATTCAGAAATATGCATCCTTTATTTTGTCACGGCATCCAAACTTTCCTGTTATGGTTCACATAGATACATTGCTGGAATGAAGTAAAAAATAAATAGTAAAATAGTGAGCTAACCCAAATTTGAATGATGGCTTTGGTTAGTGAGAATAGTGAGCTAACCCAACTTTCTTTTGGGTTAGTAGAATAGCATGCTAACTCATAAAAGACAAACAAAGAATAGTCTCTTTTTGCCAACCCAAACACATCCAAACATAGAATAGTAGTTCGGAATAGTTGCTAACCCGGGTTAGCACTATTCATTGCCTCATCCAAACGTACCCTTAGTAAAAATGTGTAACGAAATGTGCAAAAGCAGACTACATAATGTCTTGGCACAATTTGTCGTGCCTTAGGAAAAGAAGTAACCATTTTAAACCTTTATTCACAGATCAAAGCACAGGTGCAGCAGACAAAGCATCGGATCGTTACTTGTGCCTTGAAAGCACAAAAGAAGCTCCTGCTACTTATAATACTTCACCCGGGAATACCAGGGCAGTTGATACCTCTTTTAGAAACCACAGTGATCAGGAAAGCAGGGATATAATTTCTTCAAGTGGGGACCAGAAATCAAGAGAGAGAAAATCGCTAGAGGAGCAACCTGACATGATAGGCGAGTCGATCATGGAACTGGAAGAGGTGGCGAATAAGATTAGGTGGCTCAAAGGTCTTCTCCAGTTTGGTTACAAATGGTCGAATGATATGATCCCTTCTTGGAAATTCATACCCGACTCCGAACCGGCTGTAAAACCAAAAACAAGTGTTTGATCTAGTGACAACTGATAAAGTACAACATCTTCTAGGATAAAGTTTCATTGGCAGCGGCAGCGGCAGCCATTGATTCGGTTGATTCTTTATTTGCATGTTTCCTTTGGTCAAAGCACCCTGTAGTAGCCGCACTTTTGGACGCCTATAACAGTCCGCCCGAAGCCCTGCCATAGATGGGACCCGTTGAGGACCTTGAATCGCTTGATTGAGCCATCGGCGTGCCTTTTTACCTTGAAGACCCGATTCATGTGTTCTTTTATTTTTTTTGAGAGAAAATTCATGTGTTCTTTTAGTATTGAGTCTTGAATACTTGTTTGTGGTTCTGCGCTTTAATCCTCTATGCAAGAGGTTGTGGGTTGGAACTTCGGATGAGTGTTCTTAATGGACACTATATGGATCTCAAAAGGAAGTATTGAGTTTTCTATGTATTGATTGTTTCTGCAGATTAATTGTTTGTGTTTTTTATCTAATACTTAATTAGTTATTTAAATCCGATTTGTTATTTTCTTCCTCTCCTCCTCTCTTATGACAATCTTAGATCCGCCTTTTCACATGGATCATCTAATTGCCAGTAACTAAAACTAGCCTTTGATTTAGTAATAAAGACAATGCTATATGTGTACGAAGTTGTAAGTTCGAAATCCAAATAGAAAGGATACTCGTTGATATTAAATAATTTGAACCAGCAACGCACCAACAATCATCTCACAAATAATGAGCAACAGCCAATTTGACTGTTTCATTATAAGAACATAATTAAGAGATTGAATATGTTTATTACATCCATAATTTAGTAATTTTTAAAATTACTAATATAATGTTTATTGTTTATATCATGTTATTTCAATTTGACTGATTTGCAAAGAAAAAATTGTGAATACAAATTACTATTATTTACTCTACATCTTGCAATTAATATTGTAATTGTTACATCAATATTTTTAATTTCTTTACAAGTGAGATCGAGATTATTTAATTATGCACTTTTCCCGTTGCTATGCACTATTGTTAATATCCATAATGAGAATCATAATGGTTCGAGGAAGGTGGTGGTCTTCAGAAGGGGAAAATAAAAGCTAAAGAAGATAATAAAAATAACTTGGTTAATATTTTTGCTTGCTTGAATATATTACATGGTTTTATAGCCGTTGATTTAGACCATTTTTTTTTTCAAACTCGTGCCGTAGATTTCAACCGTTTGTTGTGATAATAATATTTGTTGGTTAATAAAGAGGGAAAAAAATATTTTTAGTTGCAATATCAATTGAATATCTTTTTATATAAGAAAATTTATATGACAATCTCATTAATTTATTTAGAATCTTTGATCGCTAAAATATTTGATCTCTCATTAGTTGTCAATGCAGATAATTATAATCCGTCTCGTAATAGTTAATTTGATGAAAAGAACGTACCACACTAGGATAAAAATGATCACATCCCTCAAATTAAATTTTTATTATTAGATAGATATATACTAAAATAAATGTACCATAAAACTTGGAAATACTTTTAAAAGCAACCAACATAATATTGAAAGCTTTTTACGGCCCATAGCCCCATACCATATGATGCGGATATGATTGAAATTAATACAGAATTAAAACAAATATTTTCTCAATTTATGATAGGAAATTTTCAGTATGATGATACGTAACAGACAATATTTTATTTTTGCTTTCATGCAATAGTACGAACCAATTTAATTCTTCTTTCTTCTTCTCCTTCAAAGCTTTTATTCTCAAATAAGTTGAGGTATATTAGAAATAAAACTCAATCAGAATCAACAACACATGGACTTCCCAAGAGATCACCCATCCTATTACTACTCTTGCCCAATTTGTGAGAGTTTCATTTTTATAAAGAGACTGTTTTTTTTACCGCTGGCTCGCCAAGTCTATCACGAACTCTCTTCCTTTTTCTTGACTTGGAACAAGCTATATGAAAAGTACACAGACGGAGTTTACGAACCAATCTAATTCCATCACAAAAAATAATGAAGTGTACAGTATTATTACATTCCTTAACTAATGCTAGTTCAATACTATAGTCATACAGATGATAAACTACACCGTTTCCTCTCATAGAATAGAACCAATGTCACAAACAGGGCTATTCTAGCTGTCTTAAAAGTATAAAAAATATCCTCTATAACCTACCCTTATTTTTTTTAAGGGAATCCCAAACTACTACTCTTTTGGACTTTCCTAGAAAAGGCAAATAATAAGAAAATTCTTACCATTTTAATAAAAAGGGCAGGGAGGATAACATCCCCTTTTTTGCAAGGTTGTACAGGATACTTCTCATTTAACAAATTTGCTCTGGTCAAAATCGACTTCCTCACTATTTACCTCTCTCAGTTCAACCAACCAACCAACCAACCATGCAACAATCAAATATTTAGTAAATGGAATTTTCAATGATGAGCAGCTTCTCAGGATCAAAAGGCCCATTTTCAGTATTTACGATCCTACCCTTCCAGCTTAATCGCTCAGAGACCTCTTTTACTCGTGTAATAACATCTACATTGTCACGAATTATTAAGGCTCCTTCTGGTCGTAGTATCCGATCAATTTCTAGTAGTATATCTAATACATTGCACCTGCACATGCCAGTGAGGAAAATTATACAAAACTTGCCTTCTATGCCAAATTTCTTTAATTGTTATTGCACTAAAATATGCCTTGCAGGTACTGCAATCAAATTGAGTGTAGCAGCCAGATTTCCAAATAGAGTTTTTTCCCCCTCTTATTATTGCTTCGACAAAAAAATAAGGTATAAAAAACAAATAACAGGGTCAAATATTTCTATCATTTGAAGATAAGGATATACTGAAAACGAATTAAATATTAAATAAAAATAAAAATAAAATGAAGAACGCACTTACTTGTCCATGTACAAGCTGAAAACTCCGTAAGCATGTATGAAATCATATGTGCGTGGATATGTAGAGAATGCTTCGCACCTGGAAATTATTTATAAGAAAAGATAATAATAATTAATACATATATCAGCAAATTTAGTCTTCAAAAACTTTTATTTTTCTATATGAATATATTATCTGTATAAATGTAATACTGGTATGTTATAACAAAGGCTAAGTGAAGGTATAAAAGAAATAATATATACCAGTTCATGAAGGTTCCAATAAGCCCACGTTCATAGATAACACCCAAAGTGTTATTCACCCCTTCAGAAGGGACCACATTCATAACCCAAACAGGATACTTTGCCAAGGCAGTAGCAAAGCCCCCAAGACCCGCATTCATATCAAGAACATTCCTATACTGCCCTTCAGACATCCCTTTAATATAGTGTGAGACGTAATTCGAGACCCTTTTACCCCAAATTAAACCATCATTTTTGAACGTTTCAGATGTTATTCCCTTTATTGCGCCACTTTCTATCCTTGGTGGTATGGCGTTTAATCTCTTTGGCCACTTTTCAGTAGGACCACCAGCCACATCATCAATTTGGCGAGCTTTTGGGAGAGGAGTTATGCATAGCTCCATATTTTCATACCTGTTTGATAAAAAATTATTGAGAATTGGAAGTACAAACAAATGCAAAAAAGTACTGGTACATGACAATAGGTAGATGTAGATAATATATGTTATACATCCACCCAGTACAGTACCAAGTTGATTCAGTCCATGAAAATATAGCAAGTTTGATCCCCGACTAAACTTAACTTAAATAGCCAACATCAAAAAACTAAAACCAAGAGAATTAATATCGAATAAAATAACAACTATAAGCTAGTATCAGAAAGTTGATAGTGGCTGAACAGTACCATGCCTCACTACACTATTTTCGAAATTTCTTACTGGCACTAATGTTCACTGCCCCATATTAATTTTTGGAATTATGTCAATTAGCAAATGATTAGAAACTATACAAAAATGTTCATAGCCAATATGTTGCCTCCTTAATTAACAGTGAATATTTTGGATGCCGGGAAAAAGTTCTTTTTTTTTTTTGTAAAATTCTTAAATAAAATAGAAAACATAAGAAAACAAGAAAGTCACCAAGCATCATCAGGGTCAGAGTCGACACAAAAAGGATGTGATTTGACCATCTTAGCCTTCTTAACACAGTGGATGTGATTGGTTGGCTTTCTCCAAACAGCAATTGTGCCCTTCTCAGCAACCTTTTTCCAACAAAGCCGCCTTGCCAGATCTTCTATGGCCATCTGCTCCCCCTCCAGATCCTGTTTTGTGCGGCCCCACCCCTTGTACAGACTTCTCCAACTGATTGGTGGTCCAGACAGAACCCAGTAGCCACCTGGGCGGAGCACCCGATCGATTTCCAACAGGTAAAGGCCATCTGACAAGAGCAGAGAATAAAATTCATGCAAAAAAAAAGTACCTGAAATATTTGCTTCACTGTTTGATGATTTCAAGTTTTTCAGGTTATTTTAATGCATACTTTGCTCCTGTAACAGGTTTGATTGTGAAGGTATGGCTGCCCTACTACCTAAAACAGCTTCTGAAATCAAACCGTGATATATTACCATATTCCAAAGAGAACCTAACTTTCTTAATAAGAACAAATCATATGAGATGACAGTCAAAGTCTACAGCTCCCCTCCAGTGGCTTGCACTGGATTTCGAATTTGCATCTCCTACATGGGATGTGTGGCCTATCATTTTTTCAGTTTTTTATAAAATATGCCCAATATTTGTTGATATTTTTGTACGACCATAAGCATGTAATGTATTAAAAGCTGGCAGTTTTTACCAACCATTATTTAGTACCCCCAGTGGCTTGCATTGGGCGAACTTGCATCTCTTATCACTTTTCCAAACTTTGAAAAAGGAAAGCCCAATATTTCTTGATATTTTGTACCACTGTGAGCATGGAATGCATTAAAAGCTGACAGTTTTCACCTATTATTCTTTTCCTTACATAAATAAATAGTTCAGAAGAAACTACCCTAATCTACTATTGGTACCATTATCTCAGTAGCAATACCCTTCTTAAAGAAATAATAGAGAATCTTTTACCCTATCTTCCATGAATCCCTTTTTTTTTTATCAAGACCAAATTTAAACAAAATCAGTGTAAATTAAAACGTGTTGTGATCCCCAAGCTTCTAATATTGATAGTGAAGGGATTTGATTAAGTCAAAAGAAAAAAGAAAAATCTAGAGCAATTCACCCATTCATCACTTAATTAAACCTCGGATGTTAATTGCAAATGTAAAGAATGATTTGTTGTTTGAGTAAGGCTATGGTAATATGCATATTACGGATTGACCCATGCTATGGATCTAAATATTAATTTTAAAAGTTCAAATAGTCGATCCAAACAATTAAATATGATCTCCATATCAAAATTGTAATTGGATACCAAATTATACATTTTCTTTATTTATTTTTTACTATTTTTTAGATAGGTAGAATATCACTTGATCTAAAAATTCTGGACCATCCAAAAACAGTGATTTTCTACCAGTAAAATAAAAATAAAGATATGGATCCATAGCACGGGTCGATCCGTAATGTGCATATTACCATAGCCTCACTCTTGTTGTTTAACTTTATTCCACAATAATATTTTACCATGAGCAGTCCACGGGACAAGGCAGCGCGCACAGTGGATCATATCAAAAGACCTGGAAGGAAAAGGAAGCCTATGAATGCTCAACACTCCTAGCATGGCTGGGATGCCACGCTCCAACGCAAATTGAACTTGAGCCTCATGTATGTCCCTTGGGGCAATAGACATTGTCAGAATTTTTTGATCCAGTAGATGACCACCAAAGCTCGCTACCTGATAAAAAGGGCGATACCATGATTTTTTTATTCATAATAGTTATTAACTTTATGTGTAATTTTTGGATCTGTGCAGATTTTTGATCGTGTAAAGGTTTGTTAATTTATGCAAATTTATATTGTGCTTTGGACATGATGTTAGTTTCAGGGTGCTTTTGGGAATGTTCTTTATGTTGTTGTTCTTTTAGGTAGGTGCAAAGACCTCATTTCATTGTCAAATTAACCACTGAGCAAATGAGAAATTAAAAAAATATATATATATCAAAGTTATGTTGCTCTAAGCTTATGCAGTAGAAAAACATTGGGGGTCAGATGAACAATGGCTGATAGTTTTTCCAAACCCTCTAAAGAAGTTTTAAACATTGGTATGTAATTGGAACTGTTTTTATATCAGAAAAGTATGTATGACAGTTTTACCCATGGGTAGCTCATCTGTAAAAATAAATTTCTCAGATTTAAAATGTCTTTATCAAGTTCAATTTGCCACTTGAGGTTTGAACATTTGAATCTCTTATTCTAATAACATAAAAAGAAAAGTACTAGGATGGCAATTTTAATAGGAGAAAGAGCCTCACCCCACAGCCAATATCCAAAGCAGTTCTGATCTCACCATTTTTTAATGGTATGATCTTGGATATCTGATCAACATACCGCTTCACCCCATTGGCAAAGGAGGTCCCACCTCCTGGGAAAACCAACCAATCCCCTTCAATCCTGACCCAATTCTGGTTCTTCTTCGCCTCGCTCAGCCTCTTAGATGGTATATTCTTAAACCAAGCTCTATCCCGGCTCAGAGGCCAGCGTAATGGGGTCCGGTATCCAGGCGGCCGTGGGATGCGACATGTGTAATGGTCAGTGGGAGCTACAGGGCAATGGCGCTGACGATGCTCAAGGTCACGGGTCGGGTAGAGGCGTTCTCGGGTGGGGTCCTGGCAGGGGCAGTGATCTGTGAAATTGGAAGGGCAAAAAGGGAGAGGAGGAAGAGGAGGAGAGAGGGAGGAAGAGGGGAGGGGAATGGTATGACGAGGGAGGAAATGAAGAGGAGGTGAGGAAGGGAGAGTGGAGAGGTGGCAATGGGAAGGGGGAGGGATGAGAGAGAGGGAAATTGGAGAGGAGGTGTAGATGCCTAGGAGGTAAGAGATGAAGGAGAGGGAGAAGGTGGCAAGTAGAAGGGAGAGAGTGCGGATGTTTGGCTTCGGAAGGTGGCCGAGCAGAATTGACATTTTGATTTAGTTCGATCTCAGCTCAGTGAAATGTACTGGTAAAGAGAATAGAGATCCCTCCCCTCCATCAGAGCAGAGCAGCGGAGTGAGAGTGAGAGAATCAAAGAATGAAAGATGATGGGAACCTTTTCTCTTTTTCTTTTTTGCAAGCAGGAAGAACCCAAGGAAGAAATGTGGGATCTGGTCAAATTTTAGGCGCAAGTGCAATACGGCTACGAGGGTGAGACATGAGAGAGTTCGACAGTTTTTTGCCTTTTTGTTTACTGGGATCTTCCTGTGAGCTGTTACGCGAGCTACAGGCTCCTACAGCCTACCGAGCCACGCCCAAGCGGATTCTGTTACGCGAGTTAGTGGATCCGAACCGTTCTTTTAAGCCTGTCACAAATTTTCCGAATTTTTTATTAATAGAAATAAAATAAAATAAATATTTAAAAAGAACACTACTTTAAATTTTTTGCGAAAACTAGGTAGATCGGGTTTTGTAAACCCGTCCCGCCGGACGGGACTACACAACCCGTCCCGATTAATCATCATTAAGTCTTAACCAACATCTCGAAAAAAAAAAAAAAAAAAAAAAAAAAAAAAAAATCCTGGACGGGTTTAAGCGTCCCGTCCCGCTCCGTGAAAAAAAAAAAAAAAAAAAAAAACCTGGACGGGTCCTCTTATCCCGTCCCATCCGACATTCCTTTCCCGTAAAACTAAAACAGATGGAGGGGTTCCTTGTAATTTTGCTTTAAACTCTCTGACGAGCTTCCTTCTTACCAGTAACTTTCCTTTAAAACATCATGAAGGGATGCACCAATTATGTGATAAAATTTTATCCACTGTTGCATATATGCTAAGTTACTACCATTGATTGCCTTGCAGATTCCAACAGATATGCATCCATCCACAAAGAAATCTTCTCTGGAGACAGTTTTGACGGTATTCTCACATAAAGAGAGTATAATAAATTATATTATATTCATGTTGGACTTCTCTAAATATTAAAAAAAATATTTAGGTGTTACATGCAGGCGGCAAGTTTGGTGGGTCCAGCAGTGGATACAGTGTTTCTGGTGGTCTTCATGGTGTTGGCTTGTCTGTTGTGAATGCTTTGTCTGAGGTAATTTCATCTGTACTTCTGTAAGAAAAATTCAATTTTTTGTAGTACCTTTTTGAATTAGGAAGAAATTTGTTTTTCCATACTGGCATATCTTTGCCAGTTTTCTGTGTACCTTTTCCTTGCCACATTAAGTGATAACTAGTTAATTGATATTAGATTTTTCTTAAGAAAATAAGAAGGTTATCTGGAATATAATTTAGCTTTTGTTAATGGATACGGACATAATTTAGGGTCATGCCAAATATTGTAAGGAAAAATTAAGATCAAAGAGGCACCACTTGGGCACTAAAATATATGCCAATCTGACAGGAAAGCAATAAGCAAAGACATTGCTAGTGCAGCATTTATATTAGGCCGTTTTAAATCCACGAATTTTATTTAGTTGATTGTCATTTGATACAAGCAAGTTAGCTTATTGGTGTAAATAATCATTAATAGGCTCTATCTAAATACTGTTAGGCACTTGAGATAACTGTATGGCGAGATGGCACGGAGTTACTGGTAAGAAGGAAGTTCGTCAGAGAGTTTAAAGGAAAGTTACAACGAACCCCTCCATCTGTTTTAGTTTTATGTCGGATGGGACGGGTTAAGAAGACCTGTCCAGGTTTTTTTTTTTTTTTTTTTTTTTTTACGGAGCGGGACGGGACGCTTAAACCCGTCCACGATTTTTTTTTTTTTTTTTTTTTTTTTTTCCGAGATGTTGGTTAAGGCTTAATGATGATTAATCGGGACGGGTTGTGTAGTCCCGTCCGGCGGGACGGGTTTACAAAACCCGATCTACCTAGTTTTTGCAAAAATTTTAAAGTGGTGTTCTTTTTAAATATTTTTTTTATTTTATTTCTATTAATAAAAAATTCGGCACAAATTTTAAAGGACCCCTACAGTTTAAATAGCCATGAGATTGAGATTGAGATTGATTTGACATTTTGACTTGGAGTACCGCCTGATAACCTACTGTTGTACATTTATTTATTTATTTCAATTGAAATATAGTCGTTGATAATATTATGTAATTTCAATTAAGAGTAAAGCTTGGGTGCTATAGATAAGGTCATTCATCTCAAAAACTTATCGTATAAATTTTAGACATCAATTTAAGAAGTTCAATAAATTAGTTATATAATAAACTTGTAAAATACTAATTTTTACTATTTTTGAAATGCTTTTACTAGTTTTTATAATTTATGAAAGATGATAAAAAATAACCTAAAATATTAACAATTTTATTTTATTTTTAGGCTATTTTTATTCATTTTTCATAAATTATAAAAAAATAAAAAAATAGTATTTTACAAGTTTATTATATAACCAATTTATTGAGCTACTTAAATAGAAGTTTCAAATTTATATGATAGAATTTTGAGGCTATAGCACGGATAACCTTATGCTATTCATAACATCCAATCCTTACTCTTTCAATTAAATTAAAATACGTATTAGCAACTGTTTTGATTTTTTACTCTTTTTTTTTTTTTAAATCTACGCTTAGATACACACTCAAGTAATTTATTAATATAAAGAAAGAAGTGTGGAGTTCACTATTTCAGATAGCTTCTGGCAACTCCATGTGTGGTTATTTTGTATAGGAAGTCTGAGGAATTTTTTAATTGAAATTTGTGTAAATATAACTTACATTTTTACCAATATAATTAGCTTTGCCGCTTACACCGTGCGATGAGAAGAGACGAGAAGAAAATAAATGAGACCCCCAATAAAATTTCGCCTTCTCTACGTTCCAATTCGGAGGTGATAAAAAAATATTAATTTATACACATAAATGATAAATCATCTCCTCTTCCTTCCGCGTTCCTTTTAAAATGTTCGGTTCTGAAACAAATAATTTACCTCTATCAGAAGATTCAGAACCGATCACATATAATCCAATTCATTCTAGCGCCTTCAGCAAAAAAAAACTGTTTTGAGTCTAATAATAAAGGTACGCACTCTCATGTGAAAGATTGTGAAAAATTATAGGTACGAAACCCACAAAATTAAAAAGAAAAATCATCTATATTAATAGACATAAATTTGAAATTTATTAGTGGACTTAGACCCCCAACTCAACTCAAAAAATATACCACTTTAACAGTTAGCACTATTTCATAATTTACCAAACATCTCCTTTTCTCATAGCCTCACTCCTAAGATCTGTCCTTTATAGACCAATGCAAATATCAAATTGTCTATTTAGCAAGTGTGGTAAAGGAGAACAAATAAAATAAAGGTTCTATTCTCGCCAAACAAGAAAAAATCTAGTGAAATTGTGAAAATTAGAAAAATGAAATGAAATTTGAACTTTTACAGTTATACTCCTGCTTCGTACCCTTCAGTCCTTACAAGCCAATTCTCTATTATATGAAGATAGTAGAATAAAGAAATTGACCTTTTTCAATTATAACATTGACTCATTTACCAATACACTTCCACCATCAACCGAACATGATCGAAATGATCGAAATAATACCAAGTAGAAGCTAACCAAATTCTATTTTTTTTCACTATTCTTTCACTATTCCGCATGTTCCCAACGGGCCAAAGAAAAATGAAGAAGACGATGATAAAAACAGGAAGCGGAACACTGAGCAACTAAACAAATTGACAAGAACATGATTACAGAAGTACCCTGTAGTGGTCAAGCTAACTGAAAAGAACTAAACAAGCCAATCCGTAAATATCAAATCAAATGATTCCTCTTGTTTTTCGTTTGAATCATTGCTAATCTCATGCTTGATAGATTTAGAGATGTTAGAAAATACCAACAAAAAGATGATTTATTTAGATTAATGTTAAAAAATACTGACAAAAACAGGATTTATTTGGTAAAATCATCTTTCAAAGGAAAAAGATAACAAAGTTAATATAAAAATATAGCACTAGGATTTTCTTATATCATCAGACGCAGTTTGCAAGTACTTGACATAGCTACGAGTGAAAAGCATCCGCATGATTTTCTTTTCAGCTGCCTTTTCATTTATTGCCTGATTCAAAATCGAAATATCTAAGATCAGTATAGTAATGCGCAAACATAACAATTATGGTTTCTATTTTATTTTGTGGGGGTATCTCCAGCAGTGACTTTTGTGATGACATACAGAAATGATAAAAAAAAATAAAAAAAGTAAACCAGCATATAATTTTTGCCACATACTCTTGTATTAAAGGAAAATCGAAGAATCTTCATTTCCCTGCCCAAAATAGCCCTCACATCAAACCCTAGACGGTCGACCCAAATAATCTCAGCTTCCTGTATCATCAAACCAAAAAAATATAATCACAGATAACACTAAAATAAAACAGTGTGCACTTTAATCCAATATGTAAACTTAGTTTGTTTCAGGAAAAAAAAAATCATACTTCCACAACAAGACTTTTCTTCTTGCGGCAAAGAGCCCTTAAAGCAGTTAAATAATGTGTTCCGTGCTCATCAAGGTGTTTTATAATTTCTCGAGCAGAACAGGCAACAGCATCAGGTTCAACTTCGCAGAAAGGAACTCGATGATGTACTTCGGTCTGTGGTGTACTAACATCAAGCAACATTTAGTTAAAAGATATTCAACTTCATTATTGTACTAAAAAGATCTGTTAGATTGTTATACAAAAGTTCAATGTTTTTCTTTTTTGATGGATTTTGTTTATATTCTTTTATTACTAAAAGTGGTTTAGAGTGAGTGGGAGCTCATACGAGGTACCAGTTCGTCAGGCTCGGCAATTTGGCATGAAATAACATTTTGCTAGCTATTTTGACTACAGATATATGTGCTCAAAACTTTTGTAGTGTTTGTTACCCAACAGTAAATACCCATCATAAGAATGTTGATAAAGAGAATGCCAATTACTTTCAGGCCAAACATAATTAGAAGCTTACTTATACAGTTATACTCTTGAGGAAGAATGCTTAACCTACCTTTAAAATTCCTAAGAAAGGTCACCAAGGCTAGTTTTGTTTTGGTGTTATAAGTTTTGTTGCTATCAGGCAATAGTTCCAATTTTTAAAACTAATACCATGATAATTTTTTGGTACAAGGAAAAGAATAAAGCCCTGCCTGGTTTCCATAAACAGAAAAGAGCTCCATCGTGCCTATCTCCAGTCTGTACAGTAAGGAGGTTTTACTTCTTGGTTTCTCAGGGAGACTGTGACTGAGTGGTTCATCATCTAAATGTTTTTTCACGAGGAAATAAATCATTCATCACTGAGAATTTTGTTGTGAACAAAACTACGTTTACAATTAGACCCACTTCCTGTAACAGTCATATGGGCATACTTGCTCTTTAATTTATCACTAAGAAAAAATGTTAGCTAGTGCATAATGTCATTTCAGATTGGTTAGGTATCAGAAAAGTTTTACCAGTACATGCTAATAAGTAATAACCTGTCAATCTGTCCAAATTTCCTTCTGCAAATACTTAATTTAGCTTTAAATAAACCTGATTAGGGTCCATTTACAAAAGAAAATAAAAAAAGAAGATCATAGTAAGGGAAAAATTGCACGGCTACCAGTATATCAGACAGAACCCAGTACATGCTTATACCACCAAACCAAATTCTAGTATTTATTTACTCGAACTGGCAGACCAATAAAACCATGCAGTTTTAACTTTTAAGTAAATATATAATTGCACAAAAAGGAAAATGATGCTGGTCACCTGGTCACGAAGAATTAAATTAATGTGACATCAGCTCATCAGCATACCTCAATACCACAAATTGGTTCTCAAGTGTAAAAGTGGACAATTCTACATGTATCTGGATCTGTGAACAGTACAAGCCAATTGTAGTACGTGTGAAATTATTACAGCATGTGTCAACTAGTAGATTGGAAGACGAGAAATTATCTATATATTCACCATGTCTAGAGCTGTGCCTTCTCATATGGAGGTAAAATTTCTGGCATGTGGGAGGGAACGAGTGCTATTTCAGTATTGTAGAAAACATCCTCATGTGTAACAACAAAAATGATAGTTATGTTTCTCCAGTGTTTTTTGTCTCCTTTTCAGTTTGTTAAATTTTCTGACAGTAACTGATGCCTTGCTAATAGAGAGAAGAAGAAAAAGATTTAACAAGTGGAATAAGAGATAAGAACAGAAAAGAAAAACCTCCAAACAAGATAGTTTTTATTAAAATATCACACTCAAGAGGCTTTTTTCCTTGACTGATGCAGTGCTGATTAATAGAGTTCTTCATGCCCTCTTATTTGCCAGAACTATACCTCCATTATTAAAGCACTACTCTCAGTAAGGCTCTTATTTGCAGCCCTACTACTTTGCACGGGCCCTAATTATTTTACATATTCTGCTGAAAATTTATACTGTTCAGACACCCAGACACACTGATACAAATGCTCCTGGTCTACTGGGGGGGACTTATATTTCAACCAGTGTCGCCATGGCATGATGTGGTGCAATGAATGAATCACTCCGAGCCCAGGTGACAGTGTCATAAAATGGACCAAATATATATTATAGACGTTCTAAAAAAGAAAGGGTAGGAAAACTAAGACAAAAAACTGGAATTAGCACTGCTGAAGTCTAAGAAGCAAACTTGTTAAGAAAAAAGAGACTGTAAACAAACCAGTACCACTCCAGTCCGATTCATAGCCACCATCAGTACATTCCTTATCACGGTCAAGATCATAATCACTTGGATATAATAAGTTTCTCTGTATATATTCTTCTTCTTCGCAAGATTGAAGGCTGCCAACTATAGAAAGTGCATTTGACGGCCATGCCATCTCATTCCCAAATGTACTATTAACAGCCTCCAGATGCACAGAGAAGATAGAAGTTAATAAAACCATACAGCATTTAATTTTTTGGGAGTGTTTTGGCAGTAAGAAAGGATAACCTAAAAAGCACTCTATTTTGAGCCAATAGTACCTCTTTGGTCCATCATACTACCTTCTGCCAAACTGTTAGAATCTCTTTATATTTTCGAACACTCTTTCTAAACTAGTAGAAAGAGGTCACTTTAACTCCCTTAAATTTTTCATAGTTCTTTGATTTGAAGTAATTATGAGGTAGTAAATCTGTAAATACCTTTTTCAGACACCTGGCAAAATGCAAAGGATGTGTCTGTTGCAGTGTTTCTGGCATCCCACGCTCCATGAGGAAACCTGTTATTTCTTCTACCCTATGTAGATACTGTCAATTAAATTTTTTGAAACATAAAAAGAAAATTTCAGAAACACAACATAAGGTTTTTATTAGTTTAAGAGTTCATGACATTTGACTTAATTACTTCTGGCTGAAATCTATTGATGATGGGACAAACCTCATAATAGCACGCTTCTTCTATTTCATCATCTGAAATATCTAATTTGAGTTTGTCATGAATGTCATTGTCGTTTAGGCCACCTATCAGTCTACCTTTCTCATTGTAACATGGACTGTCCATCCCAATTAATACTCTCTGTAAGAATAAATAATAACCCAACCAATTGGGTTGAAATCACTATTTCTTGTCAAAGATTCAGTATTACTAAAAAAGACAGTGACAGAACCACTGATGAAATAAGCTCACCACATGGAAGTCTGTTATATGAACATCTTGCAATAAACCCTCTTCAGGTAGTTCAAATAAGATGTCTGAAAAAAAATCATAGGAGCTATTATAACCGACCAATAATTATACCAATTGATTATCAGATACCAATTTTCTCAATTTTTCTTTTCTGTAATCCATTTTATGTGTTGATGGCCAAAAGCAACAAGTATAATCACTATTGGATTGGTTAGGTCCGGTATCAATACCGGCACATTACCTAGTGGCATAGTAATCCTTAACACAACAAATGTATGGCTCACCTCCATGATCATCAACTCGGTACTCGAACTCTGACCACAAAGAGTGACCATGAGGTTCACAATGTAGCCATCCAGCAAGTTCAAGCACCGCCTTATGGTTAATCTACAAGTCGAATAAATAAATTATCAAGTCAACGCTTGTTATACCATGTAAACCTTAAAAAAAGATCAGAATTTGATTTTTTTTTCATCTACTATTTGATGAATCATGAAAAATAAATCATAAATTGAGGATTTTTAACGAATATGCTTCATTCTTGACATGTAATGCCTATAGAAAAAAGACAATATTTGATTTGAATCACTTGTACCCACTGTATAATAGTACCTCTACTATAGTCCTTGCAAGCTGTATATCAGAGAGAAACATATCTATCTTCCTTTTTGGTTCTTTATATTCTTCAAGAGGATGGTAGCCATGTTTTATGAAATGATTAGTTGACTCTGGCAAGGAATCAGAATAATCAGCCGCCACACGAGCTTTTGATAGGGAATAGTCATGCCTGGCTCTCAACCAAAGGGCCTGGTTTGACCCGAATGGGCTTTTGTATCTAGAACGGAATACAGAAAGAAATGAAATGTTAAAAACAAATGCAATTCAAAAAGGATGACCTGTGTAATGTAGATTCTCACCCTTGTTAATTTTTTTTCTCTTTTTTCTGTGCAACTTGAAATTTAGAGCATGTTAACCCAATTTTTTTGTTCATAATTTCATATGCCCCTGTTGAATACAAAAATTCAAGTGCAAACAACCACATAATTGTAGGTCACTATCTACTTGCTAATGTAAGTATGTACAGGTCTCCTTATCAAATACCATTGTTTGCTCCTTTTGTTTTGTTAATGCTGCACACTTAGGGTTTAACTGTTTTACAGTGTTGCCAGGTTCATTTCCATATGAGGGATTTTCAATTTTCTTTTAATGTGAATAGGTAATTGGACTAAACTGAACCAGAAGTAAACAACAACACACACATATTTGTTGCATTCAAAACCACTCTCACTTATCCAGATACATACCTGAAATTGTGAAATTCCAAGCCTTTTCTTCTGTCAAAAGGAGAACGGATCCAGTTCGCAAAAGCACCAGCTGACATTGAGTCCACACTATAAGCAACCTGTATATAAATTAATATTTTTAAAATTTAAGAAAATTTAAGGAATCTGGCATACAAGAACGGGGGCAGATGAAACTGAGAACGTAGTTTGAGGCAAAATTTTCGATAGTATCACCTTTTACTCAAAAAATAGAATATTAAACCCAGACGATAATTCGATAAAGAGAGAGATTTACAATAGAGGCTAGTATAACTACAAGCTAATTTAGGCTCCAGCTCGGACTCCAATTTTAAAATTAATCCTAAATAGATTCTCTATCTTTAGCTTCTCTCAGATCAATTTCACGAAAAAAAAAACTCCTCTCGCGTTATATTGCGCATCTCGATAGAGAAAGAGGGAGTTACCGATCAAAGAGGGATCAGCAAGAGCTCTTGTCTTCCCAGTCTTGTTTTCAGTTGCCTTGTTTTTATTCTCCTAAGGTTTTCGCACTGAGACTCTGAGAGAGAGAGGAGTCAGAGACTCAGAGAGAGCGAAAAGTAATTTGTCTTCTTCTGGTCATTTTTCGGCTGTAAGCATAATACCAAAACAGGAAAAAAAAAAAAAAAAAAAAAAGTGGAGGTAGGAACTGAAGAACGGGAATGTACATTTCTGTAACTGATACTCTGTGGCAATGTATTGCAGGTTATAATTAAGACGGGTTTATCAAATTAAGGCCCAACACAAATAGGCCTCATTAGAATTGTGGCTACGCAGATATGTCAGACAAAGCAATACAGAGGTCATATCATTTTGGAGCAATGGCACTTGATCAGAGTTGGTCTCCTAAAAGTATACCATGCTCCTGCTTGTCTGGTAAATGGGACCACCGATATGGCCTCTCCAATTCGGAGCCACAATATAAAACAAAGAAAACGTGATAGTTCTGTTAGCTGTGTTGTTGCAGCCAATGTAACAGAATATTTCTGTTTAGATTCGTATCCGGACTGATTCGATCTGAAGTTAAATACACGTACGGATCTCGTTAATATTCATACGGATTCTGATGGGACGGTCCGGATCTAAATAGAAATATCTCTCCTTCTTATTAAGGAGCTTAATGTCTAGATCCTGCAAGGCTCCTAATTTACTTTTTTTTTTTCGGAATGATGCTCAGCCGTTGAATTTTCAGATCGCACATAGATGAATTTTTCAAATTATGAGCTTCAACACTTAAGTATGCATTGGTCGCGCCGCATATGATCCCAGTACCGCGCCTCTAAACCACGCACGGCACCTGCGGACCGAGCCTGTGCACCGCGCACCCTTTTTCTTTTTCTGCTGAAGGCGGGATTCGAACCCAACTTGGTGCCAAAATTTTTACCACTATACTAGAGTTCACATGTGTTATCTTTTAGATAAATATAGTATTTAACTATTTTTCTCTACAAATTTGATTTAAATTATCTCTCATCCTTATTAAGAAGCTTAATGTTTTCTACTACATAATTTGCTTCCGTTGCTATGCACAGGCACGATTACTAGTATTCAGTTATATATATTAGGTGATATGAATTCCATCTTCATAGGCTAAGAAATCAAAATGCCATCATAAAAACAACATATATGCATGCTTAGCAATCGGAATATGGTTTCGAATTCTATCATTATAAACCAGTTCATACTTTAATGAACTTCTAAAGTTGCCAAGTTGCATGTGATTACCTATAATTTGGCCCCTTCGATTTTAAGCAGGGGGATGCAGAATTTCTATCGAGAGGCAGAAATCTAGTTTAAATAGTTTATTGGATTTAAATTCATTAGCTAATTGAATACTAAATTTATGAGAATTAGATGAATCAGTCCGAATTGGCCAAATTGGATCAGAAACTTGTATTTTTTTTTTTTTTTTTTTTGCCATAGGCTTGTTTCGTACTTCAAAAATTTATAAAAAATTATAATGTCAAACTCAATATACTGCCTGCATAATTTGTTTTTTTTTTTTTTAAGTTTAGGCTGTGTGACACCATTTTTGCATCAGTTAGTTTTAATTAGAGAAAATAAATTAGAGATACAACAGACTCTTTGCATGAGGCAAAAATGTGACAACACTGCATAGTGTAGCTAGCTAGGTAAATTAAAATGTATGCACTTGATTGAGTAGCAAGTAGGAGCGGATCCACGTTTGGGCTGTGAGAAAATAAATTAATTTGACATCGTTGTCACTCGTATTAATCCATTATTTCAATAATGTATTCAATGTGAGGTGAATGATGGTAGAACGGTTTCCTTCTGGTACGATTCATGGGCAAGTTCACCAATGGGAGGTGGGTGATGGTAGAAAAAAAAATCTGTCTTCCTTCAAAATTAGTTTGTATCTCTTTGGACTAAATTTTTGTTTGATGGTGTCAAGATCTGAAGATCTCCTAGACGATGATGTAAGCTCTGAAGAAAGAATTAGCTTTTATGGTGAAGGGGACAAATAAAAAGAATAAATCTAAACGTTGGGATCAAATAGAAGCATGGGTTAATAGTTTTATAGACGACTGTATATATATTAGTTAATTAATGGATATTGTGTTTAATTTTCTGTATGTACCATATGACATAATATATTTAATTAGTTACTTTATGAGTGACAACGATATTTTTTTTTTTATTTTAAAGACTTGATAGTACGTAGCTACCAAGTGTACATAAAATTAAATTTGATTACAATTCTTGAACCTATTACATCCACTCAGATTTAATAAAAAACTTGCAATATCCATTTTGAATTTGCCTGTGACCTCTGTTGTTGCCTCCGATACACAGTGCATTCCTCTCTAGCTTCAATATTGTATATCATGGGTCAAGATTTTATTCTGCAGCCAAAGAAATGCAAAAAACTTCACCTTTGGTGGAACATAGCTGCGCCACACATGCATCCTTGTATCTCCATTTAACTTTTCCAACTGTGACCATGATTTTGTATATTGATGAAGAGGAATATATAATTGCCATCCTTACTGCAACGCCAAATCAAGCAGTTTTTATGGTCATTAAAGTTCATTACCAGTTGAATATATGGAGATATCTTGCAAGAAATAATGGTAAATGATATTTGAATTCATGGGATTAATTATTGCCGTACTGCATTGTGTTATGAACTTTAATTTTTTATGCCATCAGGTATTTTTGATGAAATGGTTTATATGTGACTTTGGTCGTGACTAATGTCATGATTAATTATCTTATATTAAAAATGTGCAAAAATTGTTCCTGAAAATGATTCCTGTCAGCATTTAATTTGGAGATAAAAGTAGCGTGTGACAGAAACGGAAGTGGACTAGTATGCTGTCGGTTTAAGACATGTATGTAAGTTTTAAATCCCACCTGGGTTTGAGATTTACAGAGATCCATTGCACGAGATTTACAGGGATCCACCATTAAGACCTCACGCTTCTTTAGCTTTTGAAGTAGGGTTGACTCTTGACTATTGAGGATTAAATGGCGGCCGAAAAAAAAAAAAATTACGAGTGGGTCGACCGGTTTAGCCAATCTCCAGGCTCCAGCTAGGGGTGTAAACGGATCGGGTAATATTATCCGAATCCGTATCCAAAAATTAAATAGGTATAGTTTTACCACTATCCTATCCGTATCCGATATGTTTGCACCCCTACCTCCAGCGAACCCGTATCCTCTCAGGTATTGCACAATTATTGCAGAGGATCACTTACTTTACGGTTTGAGATTAAATCTCAACTGGCTTGGAATTCGGGTCACTGTAGGGGGCCCCATTTTTGGGCTTTGAGATTCGTGCCAAGCTAAAAATTACGGTTCAGATCTAGTAATTGTAAAAGATTCCCTTATCAGGTATTGGAGAGGATGTGAATTCACCTCCAGCACCAGCACTGTCTTGAGTCTCATCTCTTAATCTCTTATGAGACCGGCAAATAAAATATTTTTATGCGTCAGTTGGTAGGTAAAATTCTTCGGCTTTCCCACTGGCACTAAATATATGTGGATCACATGCGTCAGTGGGTGTTTTGCGTCAGTGGGTATTTATCTCAAATCATTATTTATTTATTTTTAAAAAAAATTAGATTTTTATTTTTGAATTACTAAATAAAAAGTCAGGCCCAAGAATCCTTGGAAATGATTTTTATGTTTGACAGGCTCGTTGGCCCCGTTCTCATGGAGCGGAGCGATTCCGGGTTTGACGTAATAGCCTGGTTTCCTTAAACTCAGGAATAAAATAACCCTGTGAACGGGCCCCACATCTCCTCCTTCCGTCCAACTGGATCCGTTTCGTTCCTCGGCCATTTCGAGGAAAAGAGAAACTCCGCCGGCTGCTCCGTCCGACTCCGACGATCTCCACCCCCTGAACGCACTCTCGGTCTCTCCATCTCTTTTTCTCCGACCAAACCGAAATTCTCCGTAAACCCTAACTCCTAACTTCCCCGAACCGAGTCTCTTACCCCGGCTATCTCTAGAAGCGGCGCCACCCCTCCTGGACAATTCAACGTTCGCCTCTAGAGGTAAATTTTCTGTTTATGGCATTCATGTTGAAATATGGAAATGCTTGTCACGCTCCTGCGTTCTGTTAATTGCTTGTAGTCCTAATTCTGCAATTTTCTTAAATTACTAATATTCAAACCTGTTTATTATTTGTGAGTGGAACGTGAACAGATGCTGGACAATCAGAGTTACATGGGTGATGGATATATCACCCAAAATTTTACTGCCTTTTTTTTTAACCCCTGTCGATGAAATCAATGTCTTATAGCCTTACCTCAAAATAAGCTTGAATGCTGCTCATTTATTTGCTGGACATTTAGCATTTGTTTGTAGAGTCAATGCTAAATTTGCAACTGAGGTACTAATTGTGTTAAAAAAGCTCGGGGGTTTGACTTTGTTGAATATATTTTTGACTGGTGCTATATAGAATTGAAGGATAGTATGTTCAAGCCTTGTAAATATCCGTACAAGGCAAAAATGGAAAATATTTTCTCATTTGGTGCTGGCAATAGTATCCTAGCTACCTAGCTATGCTCCTATATATTTTTTTTACTTTATTGCTACATGTGATTACGCATGCAATTACTAAGAATTAGTGGGAATATATAAAAGGCATTGTGATATTATGTGTGAAGGGAGGAAATATTCATCTTTATGTTTGATGACCATATGGAATCCTACCACGTGTAGCGAATCCAAAGCTTAAGAGCTATATTTATCAACTCCAACATTTTCTTTTTACACAATAAAGTAGCATGCTTCTTGCACTCTAGTGTACTCATGTTTCAATAATGCACAGTGAATGACATTTTTTGTAGAAGTAATTCCTTGTGGTTTAAGCCTCAAACAGCTGGGAGGTCATGCATAACCTTCACTATGATGATAACAGCAAAGAATTCCAATGGATTAAACCTAATTATAGGAAATTCATACTGAGTATGTCACCCAGTGGTACAATATAGTGTATAGGCAATCCCCGTGGAGGCTTCTCATGCATATGATTTTCCTGACCATAGGATGAACAAGCTGTACTGGCAGTGGCTTTAGGGTGAGGACATGTGTACACTTGACATAAGAGAAAATGCATTATTGATGCGATACAGCAGCCACTGCCCCCACCAACATTTTATTTTATTGGCGTCAGATGTTGTATTTACTGAAGGGATAACTAAAGGAATGCGTGGTATGTCATTAATTAAAAGATCTTCATTGCTTCTATATGTTTGTTAACTAACCTGTCATAACATAATGCTGATCTCTAAAAAAATTGCAAATTGCAAGGTATTGCAGTTATGAAGTTAATCATCTAAAAGGCTTCACAAATTGTTTATCATGATGTGTTGTAGAGGCTTAGAAGATGACAGTCACACTAATAACTGCATCTTTTGCTGGAGACACATTAACACATTGATTCTCCAGACACAGGAGGTGCGTAAAAATCGCCCCCCCCCCCCCACCCCCCCAACCCCCCCCCGCACAGCAAAGATGTATTTCATTTTTTAATATGCATTAAACAAAACTAATGACTGATGAAACATCAACAAAGTGATAAGGTTACATAATTAAAACCAAAATACCAATGCTTCTGCTATAAATTAAAGAAATACATAAAAAGTCACAACTTTCCTCTTTGGTTCTTTGCTATAATTAACTAGGAAGCAGCAATTTGTAGAGATCCACACTAGGTAATTTTGTTGGTGGTATAGTAGGCCGTTTGCTGTAATCATTAAGAAGTCGGTGGAGGCGTGAAAGCATAAGGTGGAGATATTTTGGGTGGCGACAATGGACTTGCATTAGAATTTACAGGTAAAGGAGAAGGTATTGGTAATAATGGTGCAGGTGGTGGTGGTTTAGACAAATATGGATATAAATTAGGAGGTGATGATTTGTATGTAGGTAACTTTTGGGGTGGGGGGTACTGGTAATTTATTAATGGCGGTACTAAATTCCCTGTTGGTGGTGGTGGAAACTTCTGGGGGTAATTTGGTACTTGTGGTATCAATACAGATGGAGGGGGTGGAGGATTATATGGGTAAGTTGGTACTTGTGGTGTTGGTAGTATAGCTGCAGGAGGTGGAGGATATTGGTTAATTGGTACTGGTGCTATAAATGGATGGGGTGGAAGGAGCGGAGGAGGTGGGGACATGTATTGGTTTGTTGGTGCTTGGGGTACTAATTTAGATGGAAAGGGTGGCGAGTTGTACTGGTAAGTTGGTACTTGTGGTACTGGTATGGATGGTGGGGCTGGGGAATTGTAGTGGTTACTTGGCAATGGTGGAACTGATAAGGATGGAGGAGGTGGAGCCCTGTAGTTGTAATTGGGCACTTTTGGTGCTGCTATCAATGGACTGGGTGGAAATACAAAGTTGTTAGGTGGGACCTGTGGTACCAGTACAGATGGAGGTGGTGGTGACTGTGAGTGGTATGGTGATACCTGTGGTACCAGTACAGATGGAGGCGGTGGTGACTGTGAGTGGTATGGTGGTGCCTGTGGGGTCGGGATGGTTTGAGGCGGTGGTGACTTGTTGTAGTGGTAAGTTGGCACTTGAGGTGCTGCTATAGGTGCAGGTGGTGGCGACGTGTAATGGTAAGTTGGCACATGGGGTGGTGGTATAGGTGCAGGTGGTGGCGACGTGTAGTGGTAAGTTGGCACATGAGGTGGTGGTATAAGTGCAGGCGGTGGTGACTTGTAGTGGTAAGTTGGTACTTGAGGTGGTGGTATAGGTGGAGGTGGTGGTGACTTGTACTGGTAAGTTGGCACGTGAGGTTGTGATATAGGTGAAGGCGGTGGTGATTTGTAGTGGTAAGTTGGCACTTGCGGTGCATGTACAATTGGAGGTGGTGGAGACCTGTAGATTGGAGGCGGTACTTCACCATGTGGAAGCTTGTTGCACTCATAGGGTACAGTTGGTGCAAAGGCTAGTAATTCAGCCTTGAACACCACTGCATCAGTTGTCACAGTATAAGAACTGAGCTCGGCCCATTTGGTAAGACCAGGTACTGGTACTGTGCAATCTGACCCACTTGGTGCGGCATGGAGTTCGACATTGCATATAGAGCCATATAGCCAATAGGGAAAGCCAGAAATTGTGACACTGTACTTGCCTTTGCTATTGGTTTGACCGTACTCAACTATCTCCTTATCATGTGCATTGCATGTGACTTTTACCATTGCATCTGTTCAAAAAATTGATGGAGAAATCAATGACTATGAGATATTATTGGGTTGAGAACATGGGTTTTATCGACATATCTTTTTGATGGGCATGGTTTTTTTATGTCATACTAGAGCGAAAATGGTTGACAATGCATTATGGTCAGAGATCAGGGTATAGCAATTGTGCTGCCATTATTTTTACATTCAAAAGTTTTTGAGAAAAAAAAAAAATTGTTATTAAAGACATGTAGGTCTTTTGCCCCCTACCAAAATAGTTTATTGCCGCTTTTTTTTTGCTCAACCTATTAATTTTATGAAGCCTTTGAAGGAAAAAGAAAAGAAAATGTTGAATAGAAAAAAAATTTTGAATGTAAAACATTAAGAAATGTTCATACTGAACATAGCTGGGTAACTTGAATTATACATGGGAGAAATCCGGACCTAAATCACCTAGAAACTTAAAACATATTGTATTGCCTTCTACATAGTTATTTGATTTGATCTTATCAAAGTAGTAATATGGAAGCGACAACTATATGGACAACTCTTTGAGGACCACAATTAAACTGATCTGACCGAGTTTTAAGCCTCAACAGGACCAACTCATGTACCTTTCAAGGCCTTCTTATCATGTGACATAGCAGGGTCCTGCTGGTTGTAGCAACTGTTGCAATACACCCTTCCCACAACCTTCACAACCGGCGGATAAGGATTCATCGGGGAAGGAAGCAGTTTTAAAGGTGGTGGTGGTGTGTTGATGTATGATGAGGGAGGTGGAGAGATGTCAGTATGGTGGTTCTCGGAAAATGCAACAGTTACATCATTAATTAAGGTAAGAATGACAAAGGCAACCGCAATGGCTTTTGCCGGCAAGGTTTGAGGATATTTCATGAGGGAGATGATGTAGTTGATTTGAGATGAGTTATGACTTTCAGTTGGTACTTGGTGTATATATACTATATAGGGTAGTGGGTTTAGGAGAGTGGTTGTCTTTTGGTAGTTTGGTCTTTGACTCAGTAATATTTTGTTGTATTTATAATTATTCTCCATATATGTCCAAGTTTGAATAAAAAAAAAAATGTTTGTGGGAGTTAAATAACTAGGTTTTGCATCGTAAGGAAAAAAGCAGAGCAGTTAATCCATGTCTAACTGAATGGAATATCACAATGAGAAAACTCATTGAGAAACGTTACCAAGTACCAACTCCATCTCAACTAAAATTGAAATGAACAGTGAAACCATCAAAGAGTCAGAAGAATGCAACAAAATAAATGTTGACTTTCAGAGAGAGGAGTGGGAGAAGTTAGATGTAGGTATAAGAACTCTTTTATTTTCAACCTATATGAACTTATAGGCTTCTTTAAGTATACTAAATACAACAAGAAGCAAGTGCAGTGGTTCAGTTTAATAGGTAGCTATTCACATGCCAAGTTACTGGCACAACAAAAAATTTACTAATTAAACCATGGTTCACTTTATCTTAGGGAATATGTTATGTACTGGCACCAATACATTTACCCGAAAAGACCACCACCTTTACTCATTAGTCATTTCTAATAAATGAAATGCCAGGCAATTTACCTACTTCGTGGAGAGAGAGAGAGAGTGGTTTCAGGACAGATAACCATCACTCTTCTTTTATTTATTTATTTATTTTAATATTTACCCAATATATTAGGGGTGCAAACGGATCCGATATTAACTGGATACGGATATGGATATCCGCTTTTTATAATAGTAAATAACATAATTTTTTTCATAATATATATTAAACTATATAGTATATATTTACTATTCGGATACGGAAAATTAAAATTTAAAACCATATCTGTATCTGTATCTGCACGGATATTTGGATATCGGATATCCGTATCAAATTTTTGGATTCGAATTCAGATACGGTCGGATAATATATGATCTGTTTGCACCCCTAGAATATATAGAGTTGCTCTTTCCTTGAAAGGTAGCTATTTTCTAACAAGTGCACCTGTTATGTATATATTCACGTGACAATATTAGTTTGAAAAAAAAAAAAAAATGTATGCACAACACTTAAATTACATTTGAAGGATAATTCTATCTTAATTCAATTTTATGTACACACATTGGCTTTTTTTTGTTTTGAGAAAAACAAGAATCTTGTCCTCGTTTGCTTTATTTTGAAAGGATTTTACAAAGATGCTGTTACATAAAAACCAGTAAAAACTAGGTATATTGAGGTGACAGATCACTTTGTTCCTACTGAAAGCGTTAAAATGTATACTTACTGGCTTAGTTGCATTTGTTTAGGTGTGTTTTGCATCATTTAGATAGGTGTTAAGCAATATAAAAAAATCGTTCAGCCATCTGTTATGCAATTTGAAAAGTGTAATTGTTTAGGAGTTATTGTGTCATTTCTTCTTTATACATAACTTATTTATCACCAATTATCAATAATTAGACAAGGCTTGGGGGAAACCAGTATTGTGTGGGCCTTGCTATTTTTTCTTATGCATGTGTACCATAGAACATAGAACTACAATTTGTATTAAGTCAAAAATTGTTAATTTGATACATTCATTGAGCAAGTCACATTAATAAGAATTGTAATGTGACCAGAATGCAGTGATGTTTAAGAAAGCGATATAATTCCGCCTCTGGTGGACCTAAGCGAATTCACATCCTCCCTGGTACTGTAATAGGGAATCTTTTACAATTAATGGATCTAGACCGTTCTTTTTAACTTGGCACGAATCTCAAAGCCCAGTAATACTGACCCCCCATGTTAGCCCGAATCCCAAAGCTGCTGGAAATTAATCTTAAAAAGGAAATCTTTTAGTAATGGAGAGGATACTTGTTCGGAGCTAAGCAGAAACAAAATAAAACCTCATCAGCCCAAATAAACCAAGATTGTGATGAGATTTATGTTTCTTGGGCTGATATTTCCACCAGCCCACGGAAAATACGGGCCTTGCAAATCTGGGCTGATTAATTTATTCACAGAGCTGCTGGTAGCTCCATGAGCCTACTAAATACCAAATTCAAACCAGTCAGGCAGGGAAAAGAATGGTGGGGATCACTTGAGTTGACACCCATATCTTTCCTGGTAATTTCAATGGTGCTGTCAATTAACCTTGTTAAATAGACTTTTCTTAATTATATAATGAGTTAGGCTGGGGTGCTATGGATAGCATAGTGGCCTCTATGCTACGGCTCAATATTCGAGTTTTCAAAATCCAAACGGTCGATCCGAACCGTTCATCTTATTCTCCATATTAATATCTGCTTGGAGACCAAATTTTATAATTTTCTGAATTTTTTTACTATTTATTAAGCCACTTTGAAAATCGCTAATCCAACGGTTTTACTGTTTTGTGCAGCCACCGTTGGATCAACAATTTTGTAAAATACTTAATAAATAGTAAAAAAATTCAGAAAAATGTAAAATTTGGTCTCCAAGCAGATATTAATATGGAGAATAAGATGAACGGTTCGGATCGACCGTTTGGATTTTAAAAACTCGAATATTGAACCGTAGCATAGAGGCCACTATGCTATCCATAGCACCCCAGCCTAACTCTTATATAATATATCCAATTTTACACCTGCTTAAGTGTCCTCCACCGAGGATTCAAATCTGTTCCTTTTCTTTCATCTGAATCGTTCAAAATTTATCACATGGCTTTAATTACTTTTTTTTTGTTTTTGTTTTTATATCAATCTAATCCATTGAAATGATTCAAATGTAATTGAAGCCGTGTAATGAATTTTGAACGATTCAGATAAAAGAAAAAGAGGATGCTCTTTTTCTTAAGAATATGATCAGATTTGGATCCCTCTACCGCCTATCATAATATACTGGTAAGAAAAAAGAAAAAAAATAAAGTTATGTCATTCTCAAGTTGTGTAGTTGACCCAGGAGAAAATTATCTATTTTTGCCTACCAGAAAGTTATACGACGAAATTTGTTGTGCCTTCGAATGGCTCCATTTTTTGTGCTTCCATCATGCCTCCATTTATTAAAGGGATAATTTCCAGTGTACCCATGGAAACTTTTAAAATAGCTAATATCCCCATCAAAACATTGAAATTTCTTATTTCCCCATTCTAATTTGAAACCCTTTCTTATTTCCCCATGTGTTGATTAAATTTGATAATTTAAGCTGAATTTATAATTTTATTTCATTTTAAAGATTAAATGTCTATTTTTCCCCTCTTCTCATTCTCCTTCTTCACCCCATCTTTTGTAGAACTTCTCTTAGTTAGAAATGGTGATTTGAAAGAGAAAAATAGAGAGAGCTTCAATGTTAGAGGCGGTCAGAAAATCATCAATATATACTTTGATTTTCTTCAAAAATAAATAATCAATACTTTAATGCTTATTTAAAAAAAAAATCAATACTTTGGCTCTTTTTCTTTTGCTGTTTTTCAAGTGCATAACTGTTCTCAATTTGGTCTTTCTTGGTACCATACTAAACGACTCATACATTGTGTACTTCATACCAATCAAAAGATATCTCTTCAAGCTTAGCTGGGTTCAGGTTAAAATTTAACCCAATTCAATAATTTCAAAATATGCCCATTGGAGATGGTGATGTCCCAATGACAAAGAAGATCTTTCAAATAACATGTACATAGAAGTCAAAGGCTGTGCAAAAGGCAAAACCATTTCCGATGGTGAGAACATAAGCAGTTTGTAGGTGGAGAAGGAGGTCTATATACATCCAATCATACTAGAAGCCCCAGTAGTAGCACATGCAAACGAGTGGTACGGCGAGTCATCCATTTTTCAATAACATTCAAAATCCTCTCTATTTTTCTCTTTCAATTCACCATTTGTAGCTAAGAGAAGCTCTATAAAAGATGGGATGAAGAAGGAGAAAGGAGAAGAGGGGGCAAAATAGGCATTTAAATTTTAAAATAAAATAAAATTATAAATTTAGCTTAAATTATCAACTTTAATCAACATATGGGGAAATAAGAAAGAATTTCAAGTTAGAATGGGGAAATAAGATATTTTCATGTTTTGATGGGGATATTGGCTATTTTGAAAGTTTTGATGGGTACACTAGAAATTTTCCCTTTTTTAAAACTTAAATAACTCAAAGTTTAAAACTTAAATGTCAAAATAAAATCGTTAGATGTAATCTATATTGTTTTCTCTCTGTGTCCATAAAAAATTATCACATTTTGATTTTGCTTTTATATGAATCAATAAGTTGAAAAATCAACGTCTAGAAATTATCCACATTTGTATACATTTTTACAAGCTCAAGATGACAATCAAAACAAAGTTGAAATGTCATAATTTTTTACATGTGCATAGATAAAATAATATAGTTCATATCCAACGGTTTTATTTTGAATTTTAAGATCTAAATTTTGAGTTATTAAAGTTTTAAAAAATAGAGACATGACGGAGGCACAAAAAATGGAGGCATTTGAACCCTCCTCTTATAAAAATGTTATATATAATCATTTTAGATTTTGCTGGTTTAAAGAAGGATATATGGAATAAAATTTTGAATCCAATTATTCTTGACATGAGCAACATTACTTTTTTTTTCAGATTAAAAAAAATAGACAATATATATGTCATGTTTTTGGTGAAACAAAATTAATATTCACCTTAACTATATATTTCAAATATAAATTTACCTAGTTCGGCATTCAAACAGCCCATTGATTTTGGGATGAATATTATGGACTATTTTTGAAAGATAGGATTCTGTTTTTATTGAATTTTAAATTTAAAAACACATTCAACAATAGGAGAGAACTCAAGCGGAAAAACACCTTAATTACCACTTTGATAAGAAATCGAAGTCGGTCTGATATCCGGTCAAAACCATTTCATTCACATCAAAATTCATGCGGGCAAATGTTAATATTTTATGCGGATCAATTGCACACAAATCTTAATACAGATCAAACGGTTTCGATTGAGCATCGGATCATCCACACTCAGTAATTTTAATTACCGAAAAATGGATATTTGAAAAGTTGATGTATATCGCTGATTAAGACAATACTCTCATGTAAGAAGTTGTAGGTTCGAAATCCGAAAAGAACAATTATTTATGAATATTAAATACCTCCAACATTTACTTAAAAAAAAAGGTCTGAGTTTTATAAACGGGAAGAAAATCATTAGAGTAATATTAATTCACTAATTATAGTATGTGACAATGATTGAAGAATGAAAACTACAAATTGAGAGAATGAGAGGGCATTAGACTAAATATTGATTTAACTTCTCTACGATTATGTGAAGCATAACTTACTGTGCTCTCTGTGTGTGTATTGTTATGTTTTTACAAATCAAAACGTCTAATACGCACGGTCCAAATTGCGTTCGAGAGAACATGCAATTGTTAATTAGCCTCGCATTACTTCACTCATTTCCATAGTTATTATTTTTTAATTATTTTTCTAAAAAGAACAGGTAAAACTAGCACAATATATAGCACATTATAAATAAATAAATAGGAAAACAACTATATATAGCGAGACTAATTTGTTAGTATTATTTACTATAAGAAAACGATAGCAACGTTAATAAAACCTGAAAAAAAAAATGTTCAAGTACTACATATTCAAAGGTTGAGCTAAATACTTAATTACATGTTTTTTCATATTAGAAAAAGTAATGAGAAGATCTAAATAAATATTGGTAATTTTTCTTAATATTGAAACATTCTAGTCAACAAATGGCAAAAATTAGAATGATTCGAGAGTATAAAAAGGGAAAATTATATAGTTTGCTAAACTAATTCAATAATAAATTTTAACAAAGTTTTAAAAATGTATGAAGCGCTTAAAAACCATTTAGAGATCTATAATAAAATTATGTTGGATGTTAAAAAAAAAACATCAAGAAGCTAGAAACGTATGTTGGATTATGTTTAAGATCAGACTCATTAAAAGATACAATTAGTGTTCAAATATCTAAATCAAGTTATATATGTTATTTTGCAATTGTAAAAATGTTAGGGGTGAAAACGGTATGAATAATATCTGATCCGTATTTGAAAAATTATATGTAGATATATAATATCTGAATACTTGTATAGATAAGGATACTAATATGATTTTACGTTTTAATTATCTATATTCGAATATTAGATATATATCATATATTTTAATATATATTATGAAAAAATTATATTATTCACTACTATAATTAGATAAATATTATAAATTTTAATAACTTTTAATGACTTTTTATATTATTTTAATAAATATCTGATTAGATATTTGTATTCAAAAATAAAATAAGATGAATATATCTGCTCCGTTGTCACCCCTAAAAAATGTACATGATCTTACAAAAATTACAGTAACCACCAACGGGAAAGGATTCACGTCGCCAATTGTATAACCTTTTGTGTTGTTATCATGAAAAACTAATTTTAATCTTCAACACGAAAGCTACAGAAGATGATACTACAACGGATCACATAGTCGACTGTGTTAACCAGACACGTTTTACATTGTGAATTTGTGATTGGTTTTCAGAGGTGGCGTGGGCCCCACTGGGGCGACTGCTATACGCGTGATGATGCGCTTTCCGAAAGAGTGCGTATCCTCTGAGATATCTCAACTTTTGCGTGACCGACGTGTCCGCTGCCTATTCGGGGGTGATGTAGGGGATCGGTATTATGTGTGCTTTGAGATTCGTGTAGAGAGTATTTAAACGGTTGCAATTTTTCATAAAGTCACGCAAAGTTTGAGATATCTCAGAGGATACGAATTCCTTTCGTTCTATTTTGTGTGCATTTTTTGTGACCTGTAAACGCTGCGTAAATGTAATGAGCGATTTTTGAAGGGTAATTATTTAACAGAGTACTTTTAGCTTCATGCAGCGCACTGACTAGAAAAGCAAAACAACACTTCATATGGTTCCTGTGCTGCATAAAGTAAAAAAATGCACTGTTAAAATTATTACCCTTTTTGTACCTGTTATTTCGATAAGTCCGATTGGTATCACGCTCATCCATAGTGACAAATGAATTATTCGGGTTCGGTTCGGCAAGGTTAAAAATTCAGAAAAAATTCACAAATTATTCGAATTTAATTCGGTCAACCGAATAATTCTGCGTTCGGTTCGGCATCACCCAAAGAACAAATTATCCGGGTATAATTTGGTAGGAAAAAATCAAAGAAATTATTCAGATTGAAATTAATGTGAAATGCTCAATTAAGAAGCATGAATGGCACTGAGAGGCGATTTACGCGTGTTCCCAGTGGTGACGGGAAAGAATTCGAATAAAATTAGTGGGAGAGATTACAAAGAGACGAGACGAGACGAGACGCAGTAATTATTACATTGAAGGCAAAGAAAGCTGAGCCCAAGAAATAAGAATAGAGAATCTTTAATAAAAGGGTTGGTTGGTTGAATTGAGTTGTGAACATTGAACTAAGACTAAAGAGCCCCCATTTTGTCCATACTTGAAGCAACATTTAGTTTAGTAGAAGAAAAGGCCGATCTCACGTGTGCCACCTCCTCCGTCAAACCTGCCACGAGGTCAAACTTGGGAATATAAATTTAGGATCCCAAACTTCATTGGATTTTAAAAAGAATAATGACATAAGTTTTAATATGGAACCAATTGCACTATTAGCAGGACCTCTTCACATAATTACCATTTATCAAACCGTATTTTTGCTAGCACGACCTTCTATTTATTGGAAATTAATACTTTGGAACCTTTTTTAAAAAGCAAGCAATAGGTTTATTTTGCCACTAGCCAATCAACATTTTAAGATGTTTAAATTAACTATTTAGATATAAAAATAAAGTTTAGACTATTTTTAAATTAGCAGAAATACAATTTTTTTTTACAACAACTTATTTAAAGATAAATTGCTATCAACAACTTATTTCCTTCATAAAAAATGTAACTTTTATGGTAAAGATATTGACAGCAATGTTTTGATTTAACTTCATGCAGTGTTTCAATAATAGAATCAAAATGATTAAAAAAAAAATGCAGAAAGCCAAACAATGTTGTCAATATCTTTATCCAATTTTTTTCTCCTCTTTAATAATAGAAATTAACAGAAATTAACGAAGAAAATCTAGTAAAGATATCTTAATGGCTAAACATTAATTGATGGTCTAGATCAGAGGCGGATCTAGTAGGAAGTTATGGGGGTCAATTGACCTCCATTTATTTAAAAAAAAAATTACAATTATACATAAACTTATGTATATTTTAGAGTAAAATACTACAGATCTATAAAATTGACTCTTATTCGAAGTACAATAATTTAATATGGTTGACTCCCATTCAAATTTGATCCTCATATCTTAAAAGTCTGCTCTGTCCCTGATCTAGACGGATCCATATCCTCTCAGGTACCTGACTCGAGAAAATTAAAATTGACAAGCCAGATTAATTCCAACCGGATCAAACTCAATCCAATTCCTGTGGAGACTGTGTGCATCCGTTTTGAGATTAGTGCCAGACTAAGAGAACCATCCGATTGTAATCGTACTCAGTCAGGTAACTTGAGGGGATGTGAATTCGATCTAGACATTACCTTTGCCATTACATCAAAAACTTATCCTCTTAACTGAGACAATTAATTATGATTATTTTAAAAAAAATACTGTTACTGTAGCTATACTCCACTGGGAAAATAAAAAAACAGTATCTATCAAATGGTACGTTAGGCTAGTGTTTATACGTAGAATTAGACTTTTTTTTTTATTTAGAAAATCATGTGTTTAAATTAGAACAAAAAAATACAAGAAGTAGATGTCTAGGACCAGGTTGAAAACCGGTCAACTGAAACCTAGCTACAGCAGACAATCCTAATACTAGTCTGGTTATCTATAAACCGACATCCAAACAATTAAAAATAAATGCATGCTCAATTGCTCATACAAAAAAACATTATTATAAATAATTTGGAGGGATTCCCTCCAATGTAGTGCCACTGTTTAAATAATAAAATAACACTAATTCAAATTGGGGAGACCGTACCTGGCATGGCATGATACTTTTTGTGCGTATAAGGTACTAATTAAATGTTGTCAGTATACATTTTTTTTTTCCCAACATTTCGAGGTAGGTAATGTTTTTTGTTTGGCTACGAATATGAATATGAATATGATAGGTGATATAATTAGAGTTCTGATGAAGAGCAACGGTGGTAAAATCTAAAATCATATCTGTAATTGAATTTCACGTGCATGATATCTTGAATAATTTGTTTGATAAGTACAGAGTATCTTATTAATTGAGTTAAGTATTGATTTTTACGGAGCCCGTGCAAAACCGTGCGATACAATCCTAAAAAGACTACAATATATATATGGAGAATAGATATTTTGATTTTACGTCTTTGACGGTCAAACGCCTGTCTTACTGATGCAGTTACCGAGATAAAAAATAAAAAAATAATGTAAAAAATGTAAAAAAAAAATGTATTAGTATGTTAACGTCTTCTCACTCTATCGAGTTTAGGGTTTTGTACTCACAGTCACAGTCACAGAGTGGGAGACATAATTTCTCGAGGAGGATCCTATGCTACTTTAATTTAATTAATCTCTCTTTGTTTCTACTCTCATTTTTATACATCTCCCAAACTAAATCACCACCAAATTATTAACATGCTTTCCTCCTGCTTTTTGCTTAATTTCTTTTCTTATTTTTTTTTATTTTTTTTATTCAGTAGTAAAAGAAATTACTTTTGCAATTATCAACTACTATATAATAAGAGAAATTATATAGAATAGAAAGACATCATACATCAATTTCATATTATGGGGGACTTATAATTAAATTACAAAGGTATAACGTTAATGATACAATACAGCACGTTACACAAAAAATAGGAATATTGTCATATAAGAAATCTACTTCATTTGTGAGGACATGACGATTAATTTTTAATGTATTAATTATTTATATTTCATAAATAACGATAATAACAACTCTACTAATAAAAATCACAAAAATCAAGTCTCAAATATCTAAATACATTTGTTTAATTAGAAATGGTTTCCAAACATATGCATTTACATATATGACTATATATCACAGATCTACCTATACTATTTTGCAGACGAACTTGTATATATACATAAGTTTAATTAAAAATGGTGGCCAAACATATGTAATCATATATCTATTCACATTATATTTACCATTATATAATATCCACAATCAAATTTTAAAATATATAAATTATGTACCATATTTTTAGAGTGAGGATATGGTACTTTGCAATGCGCAGCTCGTTCTGTGGATTAGATTGATATCTGTATTTCTAAAGTCCCGATAATCGATTTGAACCGCTCAACATTATTATCATATGAAAATATACATGGAGACCAAATTTTATAATTTTTTTGGAATTACAAGTGATTTTCTACCTATATATAAAAAAAAATAGTTAAAAAATATAAAATTTGTCACCATGTATATTTTCATATGATAATAATGTTGAGCGGTTCATATCGACTATTTGGAGTTTAAAAATGAATATATAAATGTAATGCACGGAACGATCTGCACATTGCAATTACAAGTTGACAAACCCATTGTTAAATAGGGAGTAACATGAGGCATCTTCTGTGGGAGACTGAAACAATTGTGCATATTTATTTATTTTATGGGTTCGAGAAAGGCTTGGGGAATGAAAATATGAAAATGAAATGCCCCTTAAGACCCGCAACGCAAGACTAGGGTTTAATATCTCCACTGCCTCTCTTCTCTTCTCTTCTCTTCTCTTCACCTTTAATTTTTTCCTCTACTTTTTCTACTCCTGCTGCTTATAATGTTCTTTTTTGTCTTTAAATCTTTCTTGATCATGTTGTTAAAAAAAAAATAAAGGATAGGGAAGCAATTCTGACATAAAGACTTGCATGTGCGCAAAAATTACTCTAATTACCAACCGACTATGATTTCAGTTCTTCTATGCCCCTTGCTTATGTTGTCAACTGTGCAACTTACTGTGGCTCTGAATGGTGTTCAGTGTCAGAATTTTTCATAGTAAAAAAATTGTTCAAAATAAATGGTATGACTGAGATACGTAGCAAGATTAAAACGGCACCATTTCAGTGGTAATCTAATTTGTAAGCGTAAATATGCAATTTCATAAAAAAAAATATTAATATCAGTATGATACACAATTAATTAAGTGATTGATAAACTACAAACTGTAGCTAACAAGAATATTTAGGCAAGCATTAACTATATAAAAAAAAGACTAATTTAAAATATTTAAACTCACCTAGTTTTTATGATAATTGTGAATAAATGATATGCAAAACATAAGACTTCATGCTTTTGAATTTGCTGATATTCATTTAATTAAGATAGCAACCGATATAATTTTGTCAGCACTCTTATACTGTAAGAAAACAAAATATTTTTTTTGAAATAAAATTTGACCAACACTTAAAAACACTGTTTTTAAGTCTCTTATTATTTCAATTGTCAAGTTGGTAAATGTCATTTTTTGTTAATATATATATAATTCATTTTTTAAGTGAACAAGGTACTTTTAAATTTTTGGAAAATGGTACATGTTGTCTTTTATGTTCAATAATAACTGTTTTTTAGTAAAATTGAGAGTCATCATATATATCCTTCGTTCAGGTTGATACATTTTTTTTTTCATTGAACTAATTAAAGATTGGTTCTGACTTATGATATCTTGCGTGCAAAGTTTTTGAAATTTACAATGCTTTTTATTGCATTTTGCGCCACTTTTGTAATTACTTCATGATTTTCAAATACAAAGATTATTATAAAGGGGGAACATTATGCAAAAAACTTACAAATGACAAATCCATGAAAAATAAGAATAGTCTGAGGTCATAATCCCACCATTAATTCGAATAACACAGTTTACAAAACAAATGCTTGATTGGTAGGGGTGCAAACGGATCGGATAGTGGTAAAACCATATCCGTATCCGTTTTTATTTTCCGGATCCGGATACGGATCGGATATTAATCGGATACGGATACGGATACGGATATCCGCTTTTTATAATAGTGAATAACATAATTTTTTTCATAATTCATATTAAATTATATAATATATATCTATTATTCGGATACGGATAATTAAAATTCAAAACCATATCAGTATCCGTATCCGCACGGATATTCAGATATCGGATATCCGCATTAAATTTTCGGATACGGAGTCGGATACGGTCGGATAATATCCAACCCGTTTGCACCCCTATTGATTGGTCCAAAGTGCGTATATAGTGTCACACAGGGATTGCCACATAGCCTCAATCTTGACGAAAGTCTATAACCTATTAATGGTTGAATTTTGTGCGCTCGTGTGAGTTCTTTTGTCTAACTTTGTCAGATGGCAAGGTTTTTGCTGCCTTGACGATCTGACTTTACCTACGGGCTAATTGCCCAACCAAAAAAAAAAAAAAAGACAATCTGACAAATCAGATTTTTGTTATTTTGTGAATTTTAGATGAACTAGGTTTCAATATCATATGTTTTTCAATGATAGCTACAATTAGGTTGCACAAAAAGTTCGTAGTTCGTGATTCGATTTGAGTTCGATTCAGAAAAAGTTTGTAATTATTTCGATTCGAAATTAGTTTGTTCTAAAACAAATCAAACCAATTTGGTTCGAATCTTATCAAACTCAAAGTCAAACTGTGTATAGTTCGTTCGAAATTGGTTTGTGAACTATTTAGATTCGAATCTCAAATAATGCAACTAATGGCTTCATCCATCAATCTTTAATAATACAAGAACCAAACTTATATTAGATCTCAAAATTGTTAATATAATGTTAACTTATAAATAGGAAAATGCTTCAGCAATGGAAATAAGTTTCATTTGACTAAGTCCATGCTGTGATTTTAATCAATCCAGCAGCGTAAAAGGTAAGAGAATTTTGGACTGGCTCATAATTCATAAGTGTGAATTCATGAAATGTAAAAGGTAAAAGGAAATCGCGTGAATTTTGTTCCGAGTGAAGAAAACTAATGCACAAATTATCAGTGGCTACCAAAAGAATCCGTAGTTCGTGATTCGATTGACTTCAATTTGATTCGGAAAAAAACAATTAATTCGTTTGATTGAAGTTCATTCTGAACAAATCAAACTAGTTCGGTTCAAATCTTATTCAAACTCAAACTCAAACTGAAATAAATTTGATTTGGTTCAATTCGTTTGCAGCCCTAGCTACAATCTTCTTTTACTATCAATATTCAATATCATTACTGTTATAAATATTTGATTATTTTTATGAGAGATGCTTTCAATAAAATTTTATAATTTTTAATTTCACATTATAGTAGATCGAATGAACTAACAATAAACGAAGAATATTATGAATTTAAGATGTATTAATTTTAATGCATTTCTTTATTTTTATATTGATCTAGTATAAATAAACTTAAAAAAAATATATTAAGTCGGCACATCTCTTATAAAAAGGAAAAAAAAAAAATCAACAATTCAACGGTTTAAATTTGACAGTTAAATTTATATAAAGAAAAAAATGTGTGATTTTTTAGAGCACAAAAATCTTGTGAGATTAGAGAACCTTCACCATTTTATATTTACTTGTATACCTTCTTCCGTAAAGATTAAGCAATGGTAATTACTAATTGGGAACAAAGTCAAATTAAGGATAAGTCCAACTTACATGACTAAATTAATTAATAAACTGAATGTCACCGGCCATATTTACCTAATTAATTCATTGTTTTATGTTTTTTCATTTGTCAATTAGCACACTAGTTGTTTTCCTTGTACATAATTTTTAAATAAAATGAAATGCAATTGACATATATGTATAATCAGGGACTGATCCAGAATTTTCGTCGGGGAGCAAAAATATATCAAAGCGGGTTTAAATAGCTAATTGGATTTAGACTTATTAACTAATTGGGTACTCGATTAAAAAAAAATGCTCTGATTTGTAATTTATGATATTTTAATTACTTATTATTCTAATTACCAATCATAATTCAAGAAATTTATTTTGATTTTAACACTAAATATAATTCAAATTACAAATCAAATATTCAGAGGGGGGCAAAAAAAATTTTAGAAGGGAACATAGTCAATCAGTATCAATAGATCACTACTAAAATTCAAAATCCAGGGACTGTTACATGCTGGATCCTCCCCTGTGTATAATGCATTGTATATTAATTATTTTTATCGATTATTTTGAAATAAATGAATTTTATTAATTTTATCTTCTACTTAAGAGAGACACCTGTTGTTGAGCAGTCCAGTCTATAGCTACCTATATATAAGAGCACATCCATTTTTCTTGGAGTAATGTTCCCACTATTATCTACCTATTATATCTCTTTGCCTTCTCTATCTCCTTCTTCTTCATTGTAAAACCGTATCCTTGCAAATGGCCTCTTTAAATTATAATTGGTTAGGCTTCTCCCTTTGTCCCCAGGAGCTCCCATCAGCTCAGATCACACATCTCTCCACAGACTCCGCTCCAAATGCTTCTTCATATGGAATCTTAGAAGGTAAATATACAAAACTTCTCACAAACATATCAATCCCTTTAAATATATATATAGCAAGTGCATATTCTCAACCTTTTGCAATATGTATATATAACAGATTGGAACATGAAGAGCTCCTCTGAGCTATCTGCGCTTGTTGAGTCGAGTACCAATCAGCCGAAACTCGAAGATTTTCTTGGTGGCATCTCCTTCGCTGATCACAATCATAAAATTGCTAACGGATACCTCTACGATGGACCCGTTGTTGCTTCCAATAATAATGCAGTTACCAATGTAAACACCACCAACAATAGTAGCTCTATCGGGCTCTCTACTATCAAGAGCTGGCTCCGGAGCCAGCCTGCTCAGGCACCGGCAAGTCAAGATATAAGCGAGAACAAGAGTATTGATGCAAACAGTAGCTCGGAGAATAATCCGGCGAGTTCTCAGAACCTGTCTTTAACAATGAGTAATGGTGTGGAGTCAAAGCAGGGAAATCAAATCGTTGCTAGTAACGAGCCGGCTGAAGCGGCTCCAAGGAAGGCGGTTGATACATTCGGGCAAAGGACCTCGATCTATCGGGGCGTTACAAGGTGTAATATTGTTGCCAACATATAATTAGCTATTATCTTTTTTCCTTCTTTTTGCTTTCAAACAATCCTCCAAAAATGGCAGCTTAATGTGATTTTTTCATCTTCAGTTCAGTGCTTAATTACTATATATTTGATAATAGCAAAAAATAAATCCAATGTTAAGTTAACTATTGTTTTCCAGGCATAGATGGACGGGTCGCTATGAGGCTCATCTTTGGGATAATACATGCAAAAGAGAAGGGCAAAACCGAAAGGGCAGACAAGGTATGAAAAATTATATTAATTAGCTCATTTCTTGTTCTTTTCCAGTCTCTCTCTCTGCTTTTTTTTTTTTTTTTTTGTTCTTGTTCACATGCATTTTTACTAACTATCTTTTCGTATTGTTTTCATTTTCATTTGGCTTGGAATATCTTCAAAAACTTGTTATGTCGGTGCAGTCTATCTTGGTAAGTTTATATATTAAATATTTTTTATAAATCAAAACAACGTTTTAACTTTGTTTTATCTTTGAAATGTACTACTAAATTTATTTAGTTTATTACATATCTCATACTATATATGCCATTTTTTTTTTTTTATTTAGGTGGTTATGACAAAGAAGACAAGGCTGCTAGGTCTTACGATCTGGCCGCACTCAAGTATTGGGGACCTACAACAACAACGAACTTTCCGGTATGCTAAAGAAAAATAAGCAACATTTGTTTGAAACCAGTAATTACTGGTACAATACTAAATATTTCATTGAAAAAGTTAATACGCAGGAGCATTGTCAGGATTTTTATCAGGAGTAGACAAAACAAAATTTACTAATATGACTAGTGGGTTGCAAACTGCCATGAATTAACTAATTCAGACCGTGAGTTGTCCATAAATACAACAATATATAACAACCAAGAACCTTAAATAATAATAATAACAACTAAGCCTTTATTTCCAAACAATTTGTCCATAAATAAACAAAAATTTCTCCGGAAGTAGGCAACAACTCGATTATACATAGACCTATACCATGGTTTTCAAAATTCATGGATAGGCAAGTCAGTACTGTTATGCAGAATATAAATTAAATGAAGCCTCAATGAGACCAATGTAGCATTATTGGTGCAAGTGTTTGATAATGTTAGTGTACGTCCTTCAAATTAAGTTAAAAAAAAAAAAAAGTGTTTTGTAATGTGTTAGCACTCTTATAATTTCCTATTTGAATTAAAGTTCTGACCAGTCAACCCATGTCGATTGCATATTTCAGGTTAGTAATTATGAGAAAGAACTGGAGGAGATGAAGCACATGACAAGGCAGGAATTTGTGGCATCTCTAAGAAGGTACCATGATTATAAAAGATTTATCTCTAGACTAATGTGTACGTACCATTATTCTCTTGTATTATGTATCTAATTATAAATGGTTCAAAACTTGTATAGGAAAAGCAGTGGATTTTCTCGTGGGGCATCGATCTACAGGGGAGTAACTAGGTAAAAGTCTCTTTCTTTATATATATATATATATATATATATATAGATATACACTTTAGTAAAGTAATCAGAAATTCAGCATACAGCTGTTTTTCTTTTTATTAGTTCTATATGCGTCTGACTTTCTCCTTTTCCTCTTTTATTATTTTTCAGTAGAAGTACTGATGATATTCAAAATATATATATAAATTTATGTATCTTGTACAGGCATCATCAGCATGGAAGGTGGCAGGCAAGGATAGGAAGAGTTGCAGGGAACAAGGATCTTTACTTAGGGACCTTTAGTAAGTCTAATCAAATATATATTTTCTTTTAAGAGCAACTTGGTATCTACCAATATTAATCAAGTGCTAATTAATAGCGAGTTTCAAATGGTGTACTTTTTCCAGCTCATGTTGAGAAATGTCTCCGTTTACCATGGCAGGAAGTCAAATAATTAACTAGAAAATAATTAAAACCTAACACCTTGCATGCATGCATGCACTCATTAATACAATAAGCTTTAACTCATGTTGCAATGTAGGTACCCAAGAGGAAGCAGCTGAGGCCTATGACATAGCCGCAATCAAGTTTCGAGGCCTAAATGCGGTCACAAACTTTGAGATGAGCCGCTACGATGTAAAGAGCATCCTCGAGAGTAACTGTCTGCCGATTGGCAGTGCTGCAAAGCGTCTCAAAGAGAGCTCAAGTCTTGCCAACTCATGCCTTGATAACCACCTCGCTTCTCAACTAACAGATGTATCCGGTAATAATTCGTATGGCTCCGTTCAGGCTCCGCCATTTGGCCTATACTACCCATACAACCACGCGCAAATGGGAAATAACATGCACAACTTTTTTCAATCGGCAACAACAATGGAGCATAGCACAGGTTCCAATTCCCAAATGTTCGATGGAAGTTGTTACCAGAGTTACTCTACGGATGCTGGTGGTAGGTTTTTAATGACAGCCGGTAATTTGGCTACTGAGCAACACAGCCATAGTGGAAGTATGTACGGAGGTCTTGCCGAAGCAAAATGTAATGTTAATAATGTCGGATATATGAACGTTGCGGCGGGTCGGGAGGCTTATGAATCTGGTACAAATGGAGCATGGGGGATTGTTCCAGGTGAAACTCATCAAACCATGGCATCAAGTGTTAATAGTGCGCTTGGTATCGGTCAGGGACCGCCTGTTTTTACTGTGTGGAATGACATGTAGGGTTAGCTAACAAGTCAAGGTACAGTTGTTAGAGCTCACTAGCTAGGTTTTGATCATGAAGCTTACAAATTAATAGGATTTAGCAGGAAGGTAGAAACCAGTACTTCTGTACGTTAAAGATAAAAAGTTTTGACTGATAACTAATCACCGTTCCTTGTTAACCAAGATAATAGATGCTTGATCCTACGTACAACATTGAAAGTAAATCCTACTAGATAAGATAATAGGTGCTTTAAAAAAATGTTTCTTAATTATTGTATCTCTTGTAGCGCTTAATTTGTCAGATGGCAGTTTTGCTTTTCCATATACATTCAACATTTTGCCCATCATATATCTACTGTTATTAGTTGAATTTCTTTCAGAAAAAATTGCCATTACTGAGTTGACACTTTTTGCTAGTGATCTTAAGTTACAGCACTATACAGTCTCATTCTCTACGTAACGTAACATTTGTATGTTTCACTTTATCAGAAGCCCAAAGTTGTTTTTTAACAGAGGAACTAAAATGGGCTCTGTGATTTAGAAGGCCCGAAATGGATAATATTCTCCAAAACCCATGGCCCATTTGTTTACCTATTTGGAGCTTATTCTTTGGATTAAAAAAATTGGCGCTTGAGTTTGACTGTTTGACTGTTTGACAATGAATGGAATTTATCTGATTGAAATCGGATAATTCAACCATTCATAGCAAGTCAATCATGCATTTTCCACAATAAGTTTCAGTCTCCTGCTCTTTTAGCTTAGTCAAGGACTGTTCATAACTGTGACCTTAACACAGAAGAAGAATTTGACCCAAAATATTTGTTTTCGATCTTAATTTGACATTGTAAACGTGATCAAGTTTCCTTCCTGCTAATTTACAGCACCATCCAGTCTGTCTATTAACATTTATCAGACTGCTTCCAATTCACTGTTACTAGTTTGAGACAAGAGTTCTTGGAATATTTTTTCAAGAGATCATGTAGCCAGAGGAGGAAACCCACTGTTACAATTTACTTGAAGATATGAAAGCAAAAGAACAAAATCACATGAACAGTTGTTCAAGTAATCAAGCTAACCATAGAAGCATATCCAAAAAGAATCCAAATATAAACTGGCAGATGATCCAAAGTACCTCCCTCAAAAGGGCTATACTAAAGCTAACCCAAAGTCTAAAGCATCTATAATCAATTCAAGTTATTTAAGGTAAAGAAATAAAAGCATATCTTGAAAAAGCTTAAAAGATGATATACAAGCACAGCAAAGTATATACTTTCCAGAACAGTGGAGTACTCATAGCTACGCAAATCTCCACAAAGTACAACTCATGCAAATTAAACCAAGTATTAGTTTGGCATGGTACCAGAATATCAGCAAAAGATGTACCATTCTATACCTAACAAACTTGATCTTAGTCAATTCAGTATAGTTTGGCATAGCGAAATGTCGACATAGCATGTCAATACAGTATAATTAACTGAACTGAAATAGCAAGGCAAAAGTATAATGCTTAACAAATTTGATCTTAGTCACAAGAGTCAGGAAGTATGTTTGATATGTAATGCATAATGCTACAAATTTTGTCATTACAATGCAAAATGAAATCAAGAATTGCATCAAATTTTTCATCAAAAAAAGGAAAAAGAATTTCATCAAATTGAAGTGCTCTTTAGAGGCCATAAAGGTTAAAGTCATACTTGCTAAGAAAAGAGCCTAAAAACAAACATGCCTCGCAAACTTGTCTTTTATTAAGCGGTTGGTATCGTACTAGTTGTGTCAGGTATGATGTGTAACAGTATTTAATTGCTCCATAAACCATTAAGAAAGCACATCATTAACATGAATTACAAGGGCTATTTTTTTTCCTAATTTTGGCAGCACGAATCAAATTGGAAGATCATAAACAAGCACCAATTAAACTCAAATAATAGAGAATTAAGTTGAACTTAATCTTCAAATTAGTTTGCGAACATTTCCAATTCTCACCTTGCTCTCTGTCAACTCCTAATTCCTAGTACAAGACATAACAGCTAATGCAAAACAATCATTGCATAATAATTCCATAACAATAACACCATAAAACTCAAATCTTAATTATCTTGGCTGCTCGTACCACCGGATTATTCTTCATAATCTCTGCTCTACCAGCGGCCTTATAATCGAAGGAACAATCATGTGAATCGCTGTACCGGTGTGTGCCACAAAAGAGATTGTCACACCGGCACCTGAAACCTGTCAAGCCAACTCTTTTGCGGCATATCGTGCATCGAAGTATTGACTTTATTGAACCCAATAAGGGTTTTGGTGGATCAATTTCTTCGGTTGAGTCTGATTTGGTAAGTTTGGTCGCTGCCACAGGAACGGACACAGAGTTGTTGACCTCAGCTTTCTCAGTTAATTGAGAGAGAATTTCTTGTGGGGGGCTGAGGAAAAGAGAAGGTGGGTTTGTAGGAGGTGCTTGAGCTGGATTTGGTGGTGATGTGGAAGAAGGAGATGAGGGTTTGAGAAGCTCTGCTTCATCTTCTCCAAGATTGCACCTTTCTCCTACCATTTTTTTTTTTTTTTTTGGTTTCCCTTCTCTTTAGATTTGTGGATTCAGAACTCAAATGAAGAAAATAAGACCCAAGATTGACAAGTGTGTGGATTTAAAGGAGATGAGCTGGTTATTAGTTGAGCAAATTAAATGAAATGGGAAAAGGCTAATTTAAGCTCAAGCAAAGACTTTTCTCAGCCAAATGAGGACAGATTGGAAATCCAACGAGGATTCTGAGCGAATTTAAAAAAAGAATCGAACTTGAATTGGTAAACAAGTCAAGAGGTGGCGCTGTATATCACCTGGCTATTTTGAATTTTCTGAGCAAGAATTGATGAAGAAATCGACCAATTAAAGGTGAGATTGCAATTTCCAGGCAAGCTAATCGATCTGCATCTAATCGATCTGGGAATTGGGGGTAAAAGAGGGGGACGATTTGGGGGAAATGGGAGAGAAGGAGAGAAGGGAAAGGTGGAATCGTGGAAGGCTTTGGAAAAAGAACGATGGATGGAGAGAGAAGAATACGAAAATTGGAAGATTGATTGATAAATAAGCTGAATAAATAATATTATCAGATAGCCAATAAAGAATTTCAGTCTTTTGTGTTACAGGAGCAAAACAATGCTGTAATTGTAAACAAACAAACCAATTTTAATCTTTCTGTGCTGAAATGATATTTCGCTCCCAAACTGCTTCCAAACGCCAACGTACTGCTGTTTGGAATCCGATTTAAATTCATTAATTAATTGAATATTCCATAAAAAAAAAATATTTTACTTGTAGTTTTCAATAATATGACTTGTATTCTAATTATCAATCATAATTCAAGAATTTATTGGAAGATTGATAAATAAGCTAAATAAATAAGCTTTGAACTTCAATAGAAATAATGTCAAACCACGAATATGTAATATTCACAACAAATTTATTTGATTACTAGTGTAACATTCATAAAAATTATCAAACAGAACTATAGACATTTTTTAATGACTTGGATAGGACTCATATCAAATTTGGTGCAATTTTAAAAATCAATTGAGCATCCTTTAAACATTTTGGAAGATTCAAATATTTGTTTTATTGACTTTTGTTTCATGACCAACAAAATATCAAATTATATCAAAATCGATAAATATTTTACTTTATCAAAAAAAGAAGGCTGGCTAGTACAACATCGGTGTCATATGACATTAATTTCAAAATTGATTTAATAGACTTCAAACGAAAAAACCAAACTGTTCAAACCGATTTAAGTTTACATGCAAATATTTTAGTATCAAATTAAGCGGTAAAAAATGTTGAAAAATGAATGTATTAAAATTAACAAACTTACACATTTGACCGCTTGACTTGATACTAAAGAAATTTGAAAAATTATAAATTTTGCATGAAACACACAACTAATGAAGTAGATCGGTTTGAACAGTTTAGATTCACCGTTTGAAGTCGATTCGATAGGTTTTAAAGTTGGTGTTATATAAACTGAAATGACACTGATGTTATACTAGCCAAGCTCCAAAAAAGGGCTTAGTTTTATCAATATGTAGGTAGATTTTTTTTTCAATAAATTTCAATGAGTGAATATTTTTTTTAAGCAGCATTAAAATCTTAAAAATGACCATATTCACCCCCTCTCATTATAAAATACATTGATTAGGTAGCTTTTAGGTTCCAACAGTTTGTAATGTATCTCTTTCGAATTTTATATTAGTGGCTCCCCTCCCATTATAAAATACATTTGTTGTAATATATGTAGTATATAATTCATTAATTCTATGAAATAAATTTTTATTCTGCCAAGGATGATATAGTGTTTATATTATATTATAAATTCACAATTATTTCATAAATACAGAGACTTGAATTAAAGTTAATAACATAAAAACTAACATAATTTCAGAGTCATTTCATAAAAAAATGATAATTAGATAATATTGACAATAAATTTACTTTACTAATACGATGTTGCTTATTAAAAAAAAAAATACAGAAATAAACCGAAGATGGCTTCTTAATGATTTAGATATATGACTTGTATCCAATTTGGTGTGGTTTTAAGTATCAATTGACCATTCATCATACAATTTTAAAAAAAAAATCAAAGAGTTGGTTTTATTGACATTGATTGATGACTAATAAAATCTAGAACTGTACCAAAATTGATAGATATTCTATAAAATTAAAAAAGGATTAGGTTTTATCAGTACCTAAATAACTTTTATTTTAAGAAATTTCAAACAGACTTTACAATTATAAAATAAGTTTGTTGAAATATATCTCTTTTTAGCAGTATAGAAGGTACATATGGTTTACAACTCTATGAAATAAAATTTTATCATACCAAGGAAGATATTGTGCTTAGATGATATATAGCTGAATCTACAGTTATTTGAGAAACTTAAAGGTTATAATGGATATTATGACATCAAAATTGACTTTGTTTTCTTGTTTATACATTAAATTATATTTCATTCCCGTACAAAAATATTTTGATTCAAAATTAGAGATATTTTAAAAGAACGGTTAAAAACACTTATATAATAGAAATTAGTGGAGAATTTTTTTTATCCATAAAAATTATTAAAATAAGATGTACGGAAATAGAAATAGTATATCATTTTCAACAAATATAGAAAGATCTAATTCATTGATCAGTCAGATTCAAATATTATAGATCGGACTCAATGATTCAAATTCATGTTTTTTTTTCTTCTTTTTTTAGTTTGGATTTGGACCATCCAATTAGAGAAGAATCCAACTCTGATCCATAGATGATCCCATAAAAACATAACATTTGGATCTGGATCATTGAGTCAGATAGATTCATATATTTTGGATCGGACTCAATGAGTTAGATATTTCTATATCTGTTGGAAACAAGACACTCTTTCTATTTTTGTACGTTTGGATTTAATAATTTCTATGGATTAAAAAATTTCATTAGTGGTTGAAGTACACACCTTCAAAATATATAAGAAAATGAAAATAGATTTTTATATCATTAATACAACACCTATATAAATTTTCACCCAAGGCAATTTGAATTCGCATTCTTTCCGATACCTGATAAGAGAATCTTTTACAATTACTAGATCTGGACTGTTCTTTTTAACTTGGCACAAATCTCAAAGCCCAAAAATACAGTCCCCTATGGTAACCCGAATCTCAAACTAATTTGAGATTAAGTTAATCTCAAACCGTAAAGTGAGGTGATCCTCTGCAATACGTGAGAGGATACGGATTCAGGTAATTTGGTAGCATGATGCATGTGTAAATGTGGGAGAGACATAACAAAGTTGATGGTTGTAATGAAGCACTCGACCAATAAAACCCAGAATTTCACATCTGCTTTGCTGCTTGCTCATCTGTCTTCTGGCATAAAACAGTGACACAATTATAGATTATTGCTGGTGGAAGTGGAAGGAATGCAGTAGCCAACTATTTGCCTTGTGATCATGCATACGATCAGACGGTCTACAATTCCTGTTTTCAAGTCGGCAGACAGGAGGACAATAGAGTAATGCTTACTATTGACTGTTATCTCCAGTTCTCACCAAATGGAGAACTCAAGGAAACAATATTTGTTTTGTTCTACTGTGTAGAAAATTTGTTAAGAATTGGGTTTTGCCCAAATTCCTAAGGGCTTGAGGAAAATTTTATCTAAAATTGGATCGAAACCGTCCGATATACGTTGAGATGTGTGCAAACTACTTAGAATTTAGTTATTTAAATAGTTCTAGTTTAAATTGTCTGCGTAAATTTTGATATCGGTCAAACAATTTAGAACCGGTTTTGGATAAGATTCTATCCAAAATCTTTTAAATAAAATTTCCAACAAAATTTCTATGAGCAAAGTTAAGGTGTGATGTGCTCATTAAGAGAAATTGATGAGCACAACTCTAAAAGTCAATTGAATTGATTTCAAACGACAAATCTAAACCGTTGAAATCTTTCTTATTCATGAGTGATTCATGTACATACAAAATTTTAGAAGTTTTAAATTCATTTAGTACAAGTTCAAACGATAAAAAAATAATGAATAATGAATACATAAAACAACTTATAAAAAGTTCATTTTTTTACCTGTTGGCTTTGTACTTGATTAATTGAAACTTTAAAAAAAAATTATGTACATGCATCACTCATGAAAAAATAAATGGATTTCAACAATTTGGATTCGTCATTTGAAGACAATCCAATGGACTTTTGAAATTGTGTTCATCAACCTCTCTTGATGAGCACATCACATCCTAACTTTGCTCATTTTTTATTGATGTCATTGCAATTTATATAAGAGGAGGGATCAAGTTACAACAAGTTACTACAACCATTTTTATATTTTCAAAGTCCAAATCGTCAATCCAAACCGTTAGATGTGATCTCTACAATAAAATGTGCTCGGAGACCAAATTTTACATTTTTTGGAATTTGTTTACTATTTATTAAGATGGGTACAAAAACTAGTCAAATTCAGACCATTGAATTTTGTACCAATCTTAATAAATAGTAAAAAAATTCCAAAAAATGTAAAATTTGATCTGCAAGCACATTTTATTGTGGTGATCATGTTGAACGGTTTGGATCGACGATTTGGACTTTGAAAATGTAAAAAATAATTATGGTAACTTGTTGTAACTCAAAAATGAGGAGGGATCAAGTTACAACAACTATTTTCTACATTTTAATATTGCCTCCAGCCTTCCAAAAAAAACAAAAAACTCTAATATTTTAATGTTGTTTAAAAGATGATATTATTTATCTTGAACTACTTACAGGTTGAAAAAAAAAATACACAACAATCTGAATTTTCGATGAAAACTGGAGGTACATAGTTGAGTTACACTGGAGAAAAAACCGAAGAGGTTTTAAAGTATGTTTTATATGAGGTATTGGTTTGGCTGGCCACTCTGTACCATCTCAGAGTTTGTTTTTGCTTTATTGTATTTGTTAAGGCAGGAGAAAGGTCTTACATATATATATATATAAAACAAGAGGAGGAAAGGTGACCTGGTTCGTTTCGAGATCAACAATCGTCCGTTCAAAGATCAACGGTTGTGGTTCGAAAGCTCTGTTCGCATTTGGCGTCTGTGGCACGCGGAGATGGCTGCACCGAAAATAAGTTGTGGCTTGTGGGACATACACGAACTGATCGTTAGATAGATTTTCTGTGGCGACAATCGTATGAAATTGAAACATGCACTTGTTTTACAAAGTCAACACTCACAACCATAGTGATAAATGAATTATTCCGGTTTGGTTCGGTGAGGTCAAAAATTTGTGATTTGGGAATAATTCGGGTATAATTCGGAAATTATTTGGATCAGAGATCTCAGTCTTACAATGAAGTAAAAAATAAATTTTTTTTTTGAAAAAACTCAGGAAAAATTCGCAAATAATTCGTAAAATTCAGAAAAAGTTCATAAAATTCATGAATATTCAGAAATAATCTGGTCAAAGTTCGGTCAACCGAATAATTCGACATCCGGTTTGTCATCATAAAAAAATAAATTATTCGCGAATCTTATAACTATCCTCACAACACAAATTTGCCAAACTTTTGAAGTTAACAACTCAAAAAGGGATTTTTTATTTTAAAATAAAATCAATTCTAATTATTTTAATAAAACAAGCACCATTGATTTGTAATTTTACAAAAAGTAGCTCCACCAATCCTAGGAATCGGTAGAGAGAGAATTTAAATTTTGTTCTACAAAATCTGTGTTGGTCATTTATACTTATTCTTCCCTCCACCGATCCCTGCTGTTTTTTATAAAAGTCTTCTTAATGGTGCATGTTCTATTAAAACAATTAAAATTGATTCTATTTAAAAAGACATTATCTTTTGAATGAGGTTCACTGAAATCATTAGTAAATTTAAAATAAATTTAGGCTGACACATATTCAAATTGCATCAAGGAATTAAAACAATCAAAATTATCAAACATAATAACATTGGTAAAATAGTTTGAAAAGGATGAAATTTGATTCATATAATATCACACATGAAAAAATATTGATCAATATTGTCATCATTTTTAATTCTTCAACCATATAACATACTAAGATTGTTTTAAAAGCTTCTCTCTGAAAAAAAAATCTCCTAAAAATATTAATTTTTAAATAAAGTATATTTTTTTTCTAAAGAGGTTTGGAGCAGATTTAAAGCTTAGTCAAGAGCGACTAAGTTATTCTTATGATTTTAAAATTTTAATTAAGTATATTGAAACTTAAATAAATTTTTGTTTGTTTAAAGTTTTTATATACTTTACTCCTTTTATAAAATGACAAATGTATACTTGTAGCTTAGTGGTTAAAGTTTTACTTGGTGTTAGTGAGGTCTTGGCTTCAATTTGTAGTGATAACACTTTTTTTTTTTGTCTTTTCACATATTATGTATTTTATAGTTTAATCTTTCTATTCAAATTTTCTAATTCGGCTTCTAAGTGAGGTTGCAATACTTACTATGCATAGCGCGGTTTTGTCCATACTATTGATTAATATTTCCTTTTTAATGTCCAAACAATCGGTCTGAACTGTTCAACATGATTTCCATATGAAAAGTACTTGTAGATCAAATTTTATATTTTAAAAAAAATTACAATTTTTTTGCAAACATTTTAGATAGGGAGAAAATTATTTCATCTAAAAACTCTAGACCATTTTCAAAGTAGTGATTATCTACCTATCTAGAAAAATAGTAAAAAGAATTCTAAAAAATGTAAAATTTAGCCTTCAATTACATTTTCATATGGAGATCATGTTAAACCGTTTAAATCAACTATTTGAATTTTAAAAATAAATATATTCATCCATAGTACTTATTTTGCATTCTAAAAATTTTGTACATAAGTTGTTTTTTTTTTCAAATTATTTAATAGAAATGCAATAATGAGTAACACAATTAACTGTACAGTAATTCAACAGAGGAATATGATACAAGTTAGTGTATTAATTATACCCCAGTCGGGTATACCCTACCCTGCCTGCCCGTACTCTATGCCCGGGGTATCCGTGCCCGAGCCCAGGTATAGGTCGGGTAAACGGGTACGTGGGTACGGGCAAAAACCGGATCGGTCACTGTTTTTTTTGGCAAATATCTGACCCTACCCAGACCGACCATACCCGTACCCGACCTTACCCGTACCCGACTTTACCCTACCCGGGTACCCATCTACCCTTACCTGTACCCATACCCTTATACCCGACCCACTTTAATTCAAAAATCAAACCCAAATTTCAAATTTCCCCCCACCCTTATACCTCATGCAACTACACAAAAAAAACACAAAAAAATGCAAAAACAAAAACACAAAAAAACAAAAAAAAAAAACAAAAACTGGATCGGACCGGACCGCCCTGCCCCTCAAGGGTACAACGGGCAGGGCACGATTTTTGAAAAAAAATACCCGAGATACCCGTCTACCCGTGATACCCGTGCCCGACCAATACCCTTGCCCCTACCCGGCTATACCCGACCCGCCCTGCCCCTGTCCGACTTTAATCCACTAATATAAGTCCCACAGATAAAAGAAAGAATCTGAATCAGACAGACTAAAATCTTATCACTTTTTTAAGGAGTATCAATCAATCCTTGTTTGAATACCATGTGAGCTTTGATGAGTCAGAGTCATAATTTTTCTTTACAAAAAAGTAACACAAGATGTTTAAAATTGATTTTTTTTTTTCTTATTCTTAAGAGTTGATGTACTCTTGCAAAGCATATTTTAGTACTTGATAATCTATATCATTTTTGTCCTTATTTCTTTCATGTCCTTTTTGCTTCCCACCAAGCTTATATCAATCGCATTGTACTCTTATATTCGTGTTGTCGACTCATTGCTCTCAACCTCTACAGAAATATAAGTGGCAAATGAATTATTCAGATTTAATTCAGCGAGATCAAAAATTTATGATTTAGGAATAATTCAGGTATAATTTGAGAATGATTCGAAATTATTCAAATCAAATATCTTAGTCTTACAAGAGAGCAAAAAAAAAATTTATGAGAAAAATTAAGGTAATATTCGCGAATTATTCGGGTTTAATTTGGTCAAAGTTCGGTTCGACATTACAAAAAAAATCGAATTATTCGAATTTAATTCGCAAATAATTTACGAATCTTGTGACTACAAACTACAACGACCAATAGAACGATATATAGTCTAGAAGGCTTATTTACTTTTTCTTTATTTTTTTATGTAAATTCTCGATCACATGAGGTGCAATTCAGCTCTCTTAATTATTATGATGTTTTTTTTTTTAAATATTTAAAGTCATCGATAGATAGTAATGAACTTTTTTCTCTTATCCTTCAAAAAACTGATGTACTTTAGGGTGACAACGAGTTAAATCCAGTTCACGATCGGTTTGCCATAGTAGTCGAAAGAGCTGAGTGGGTTGGAGCTAAAATCTTAGCTCATATCAAACTAAGTTAGCAGCGAGCTAGAACAAACTGACTTGTTTAGCTCGTTGGATTTTATTTAGACTACTATCATACAATTTAAAAGAATATACAAATAATGAAACCCATCATATATTTATTTCCATGTACAATTATTAGTATGAAATAAGCTCATCAAACAAAACATCAAACATAGAAATTAGTAGAATAACAAAAATGCATGAATATTGAATACAAAACAACAAGACTAAATCTAATTTTACAAGGAGCAGAACTCTATTTAATGAGTGAGCTAGGTTCAGTTCAAACTCGTTTAATCTAGACCGAGCAAATAATGAGCTGACTCTTTAATAGCTCGAATCATTAACAATCAAGCTATTACCGAGCGAGTCATGAGTTGATCCCGATCGATCGAGCTAGGTCCAAATCAAACTCATTTAATCTGGATCGAGCTAGTAATGAGCTGACTCGTTAACAGCTCGAATCAGTTATAATCAAGCTGTTACCGAGCGAGTCACGAGTTGATCCCAATCAATCCACGAGTTACGAGTTATTTTGCCAGCCCTAGTGTACTCTTGCAAAACAAATAATTTTAAAATATGGATAGCTTAATGTTATTTTCTCCTTTCTGATATTTCTTTTTCTTCATGCTTTCCACAACTTCCGAACTTAAATCGCGTAAATTCTCAAATCACATGACATGTCATCTACCTTACCTAATATTTGTTTTTATTTTCAAAAAAGAAATTCTCGGTGAAAAGCATAATTGAGTGTTGCATCTAGGGGTGTTCATCGGTTCGGTTCGGTTTCAACCGAACCGAACTTGGCAAACCAAAGTTATAATTCGGTTTTAAAAATAGAACCGAACCGAACCGAACTGAACCGAAGTTTTATTTCGGTTTGTTCGGTTTGTTCGGTTCAAACCGAAATATATTAATTTTTTTATTTAAAATAATTGATTTATAATAAACCGAAGTATATTAAGAAATAAACTGGAGTATTAAGAAATAAACTAAGATATTTAGAAATAAACCAAGTATTTAAAGCAATTGATTAAGAAATAAACCGGAGTACCGGAGTATTAAAAAATAAACCAGGGTGGTTCCGATCAAATTCATATTATATGAAAGTTCGGTCGGTTCGGTTATTTCGGTTTTGAAATTTTTCAAACCGAACCGAAGTTATAATTCGGTTTTGAAAAGCCAACCGAACTGATCCAATAAACCGAAATAACCGAACCGTTTAAACCGAACTAATTCGGTTCGGTTCAAAACCGATTAAACCGAACTGTTTGAACACCCCTAGTTGCATCAATCTTTAACATTTTTAAAAAGTGTGGTGCTATTACCTGCAACAAAATCTTATGTTAAGTCTAAATCATGTCTGAATATAAACATAATTCACATTTAACTCAAGTATGATTGACACTAACAAATGAATATAAATACAATCTGTTTAATTAAGCGACATCATTTATCTGTGAATTTTTCTGGTATAATTTAAGGAATATAATCAAATTCTTTCTTCTTCTTTTTTGAAATTAATCAGATTCCCTTTTTGTAGCCAAATATTTACTATGATCCAAAAGCACACCTGGATAGTACTCAGCAAATCCAGCAGATATTATTACCCGATCACATGCGGAGATCTCACATTAATGAATATAAAAACAATCTTTTTAATTAATATTCAGTGCACATAATTTTTTGGTTTTTTTTTTTTTTTTTGGAAAGTAAAAAAGCCGACAAGCCCCCTATTATTTTATATTTCTTTTAATTCTAGAAGCTACCTATTAATGCTGTCTTTCTTTATAGTTTTCTTCAATCCCTTAAATGATTAAATAATAAGATAGTATTGTTGACTAGCTGGAATGATCTGTTTATAGTAGAGTATGTACAAATGTATTAAGGATCTCAATTGTAGATTTGTAGTACAACAGTCGTGTTTAGAATCTACACCATAAATGCAAGTCATAAAAAAAGAATCTAGACCATAAATAAACATATATTTCCAATTAATAATCGAACAAATCTTACAGAATTATTCACACAAATCTACACCATAAATAAATATACATCTCCATTAAATAATCGAACTCCCCAAATCTTACAGAAATATTCACCCATACTTTACAAATTACAAAATAGAAGGGGTAAATTAAAAATTACAAATTTACATGGAAAACTCCCAAAACTGAACTTTATATACCAACTTAGAGTATCTATATCCCAGCAACTCAAATGAGATTCTAAATAACTTTTAACTACTTTTTAAAAATTAAGGTCTCTAAAGTTTTTAACTCTCACAACTCTGAAATTAATTTTAGAATGTCTATTAAACCACATGAGTAATAAAATTAAAAGGAGAAATAATTTCAGCCAATTGGTCAGCATAGAGTTTATAAATAATTTCTTAATAAGAAACTTTCATGGATAGTTTCTAAATAAGAATCTTTCCCACATTTCTGAAACTGAATTAGAAACTGCCACATCAGATTAGAAAGATCTATGCAGATGCTCTAATTTGTTTTAAAATGTCTACCCCCGTATAGGCATAGCAATTGTGTACATTATGTAGATTGCTCAGATGCTCACCAGAAAAGATGACATTATAATGACTTTAGACGTTCGTCTCTTCAGAGAGAAAATCAGGATGCTCTTGTCTCTGCTTCTGGGATTCCAATACTTTCTGCAATGCATAGTGACACCTACAGTATCCAATGCGATATAGAAGCACAATTTACCAAAAGGTTATTTTCTTTTTAAAGAAACAAGGATTCACTTGTATATATTAACTTTATCTATGAACTCCATTTTCTTTAGAAATCTTACCTCCAAGGTAGATGATCAAGGAACATATGAGGTGACACCACTATATCCATGAATCTTTCTCTATTCACCTCAAAAGCCTTATACTCTGTGTGTGTACCATTAAAGAGCATCAAACTTTTAAGGATTGGATTCGTATGACCACCCCTCTGGATCCGGACCAAATGCACAACAAGGCCAGGCAGATACACCTCCTCAGATTGCACCCCAGACGGGTTCGCAATAGAAGCCTGAACTTCCTCCAAAGGATTCATGGAATGCTCGAGCCTTTGTGCATTGCTGCTCTCAGTCAAACTGCTGCTGTGCACCACGCAAGACATGGCATGGCCACAGAGAAACACCCCGCCTCTGATTGTGTGTGCCAGATGCCTGTTGTGTATTTGGCCATTGCCGTTTTCTGATACTGTGATTGAGTTGGCAGGTGTAACTGGAGTCATGCCTACATGGTTTTGGTTATTTGGGCCGTCTTTTCTGATGTGTACTATTTTTCTAACCAGATTTGGTAACAGAGATATGTTTGCAGAGCTGTCGCTTGAGAGGGCCCTCATAGCAGCTACACGGAGCCTCATGATTGAGTTAACGGAAAGGCGTGAAGAGAACTCATCATTGCACACAATGCTACAGATTATAGAAGGTACAAAAGAAATGTTTAGCAACTTCCTTGTATACATAGGAGGTAAAAATAGGTGAGGATTTAAAATTTGTGCAACCTGGTAACAAATTGTGAGCATGCTTCTGCTAAAATTGGATCTAAACAAGGAAGAGGTCCATAAGAGTACACATGTAGATTTGGGTAGCGCCCATAAAGCTGCCATTATAATAATTTGTTTTAGTATAATGTTACATTCATAAGCATATGAAGCATAAGAGCAAAGTATTAACCTACCATTATTCCAAGAACTGCTGCAACAGAACCACCCAAAGAGTGACCCACAATCCGAATTCTATACCCATGGCATTCACATCCCTCATCGAGCAAAGAAGAAAGGCATCCTCCAATCTTCAGTTCGGATTTATCTACTAAGATATGAAAACCAAGATAACATTAATGGGCAATGGAAGTATGCTATATGTAGGGATAAGTTATATTATTTGACAACTATGACAACCTGCAAAATTCTTGCCAAAAAAAAAAAAAGAATTTGTAGATATGTTCTCCATCATTTGGATACATTATGTAACAAACATGGTCCAATATGAAGACCGGTTAGTCATCCATCGAAATTAACTATTGAATCGTTCAATCTATCGGCTTTTGATCGAACGACCATACAATTTTCCAAATGATCTCCGATTTTTTTTTCGTATTGGATGAATATCAATATCAACTTCCATTACCACAGTAGTCAAAAGAAAGATTTTGTTTCAAGATATTTCAACCTCCATCTGACGGCTTTCCATCGATCTGGCTGTAAAGCTCCCTAGCTGATTCAATAATTCCTGAATGCCCAAAACGAGGAAAAGAGGACATAAGCTTTTCTTTGATAGAAGGGTCCATTTTGTTGCTACTGCAAAGAGATATATCACCAATTATTCAACAAAAGAGTTGGATAGACAAAAGTAAAGAAGGCAAGAGGTTAAAATAACCTTTTTGTTATATGTATATGCAGCGGCAAAGCCAGGATATGCATGATCTTAAAATTCTTTTCAACTACAAGCATATTTTTGCAATTTTTTATGATACAAGTATTGTAAAGTGTGAAAAAAAGGCACTTTTTTTTTTTTTTTGGGGGGGGGGGGGGGGGGGGGGGGGTTGCAAGTGCCACCCCCTTGTCAGGTGCAAACTGCACTTCTATTTATTTATTTTTTTATCAATACACTCTATGTATTTTAGGTGCCCTTATACGACATAAAAACCTTTGATTTTAAAATAACACATTCAGAGAGAAAAGGAGGAAGGAAGAGAAAGAGGGACAAACAATACTTTATTAATCCATCCAAGTCATCTATGGTAAGGGAGCATTCCTTGCATAAGCCATCAGTGATCAAGTCTTCAGGTGTCTCAGTTCCACGAACAGCAATGACTACTGTTTTCAGGTCATGCAAAACCACCACAAAATAGGCAGCCTCACGCTTTGTCTGGATGATAGATAAATAGATATTTAATATTTACACTTAAAAGAAACAAACTTAAAAAAAACCATCAATTTCTTCAACAATCTGCAAATGATTGGGAACATCTTGAATGCATCATAATTTTTTTGGAAGGAATGTATCACAATTGATAAAAAGATCAACCTAATTATCCAATTTAACAGAGAAAGAGTTATCCTTGCAAATGTGGATAAGTTTTCAGGACAAATGTTCTCTTGAAGCATTTTCCAAAATCTAACTGACAACATTTTTGCATGTCCCAGCTTAAATAGTCATATAACTTGCCGTTTTGTTATATACTACGTTTGAAGTTAGATGGAAGTTGCAATGTTGGCGCATATGGAATCAAATTGGCCCTAACACTGTTCTTATTAGCACATGACGGACACCAGTAGTTATAAAATTCTCTTTACCATTTTAATATAAGAATTTAAGATACACGGGCATTTAGTGATAGCAAAATTAGCTGATCATGTTTCATAAAAAGTTAGAAAAATAACAATTCAAATTGTAAATCAAAATGCTTGAAATTCATGCCACATATATAAGTATCAATGTTTTAAATAGACTGTCATTAGTTTAGTCTGTGCTTTAACACTACAAGTCTACGATGCTAAAAGAAGTACTTGAAAGTTGAAAGCTATTTTGTAAATATAAGTAGTCAGCACTTGATGAAACACTCCTCCAATATTCATCTCTTGCCAAAATAGTGGGTTGGAGCCTAGATTCTCATCACAAAATTATTCCAGTCGTCACAACCCTCCAATTATTCAACTCCAGTTTTGCCAGAGCGATGAAGTACAGATATTTATCTCTTATTAGGTACAGATACTAATTTTCCTGTATAATGCTTCTTTCTTTTCCATACCATCTCTCTCTAAATTCTTAAAAGACATCACACCATCCCTTTCTCAATCAACTGTAGTATCCCTCTTTAAGGAGTAATACTTACCCACAAGCAAAAATAATTTCTTTACCTGACAAACACGTCCTTTACGAAGTGCATCAGGAGGTAAATTGACATACTTGAGAAAAGCAGCTGCATGACCTCTCCAGCAATTATCGCCTTCAAGAGAGGGTCGCCTAGAAGCAAGGAATCACTATCAACACATAGATAAACCGATTCTATATTACAAGTATAATATTAACTAAAATATAATAATATAAGTCTGCAAGAGTGTCACCTGTTGCGGGCCCAGGGACTGAATGTGCCTTGTCTGTAAATCCATACACAGGGAAACAAAAACGGGTGCCTTCCAAGATCTAGCAAGGGGCCCTGAAGTTGAAATTATTCTTTTAAAAAAGGATCAGAACACTTTTTAAGACAAAACTAAACAACGAGAAATTGTAACTTACTGTATAAGCAGCTTCAGCAAATTGATGAAAGAAGGAAGCCTCTTTCATGTGCATATAAGGTGCTTCAAAATGATCATCATAAGAGACAGGAGTTGGCTTATTTTTCTGCAACAATGCAAGGCCTAATGGCAATTATAGTTCGCCTTTTGATTCAAATGCACCAAAAAAGCACCAGCCAGCTCATACCAGTATCTAATATTCAGAATAATACTAGTGGAAAATTGGCCCTGTTGATGGCAGTCTTGGCCAAAACTCAAAAAGATATATCAAGAGCGGCATCAGATGACTGGTACAATACAAAATAAATATGAATACAGAAAACTAAAGGCACCTGCTAGGAGCTCTAGATGGCCGGTTCCTGATGCACGATATGCCATCAGATCACCTAACAACCTAGCCACCATATAAACCTCATCATCTTCCAATACACTCCTATCAACAAAAAAAACAAAATAGGAGTCAAGGTCCTGCAATAAAATGCCTTGAGTTAGGCTATGGAACTATGCATAGCGCAGATTGGTCCGTACTATGGATAAATATTTTCGTTTTCATACTCCAAACAGATAATCTGAACCATTAAATATGATCTCTATATGAAAATGCACTTGTAGATCAAATTTTATATTTTTTAGAATTTTTTTACTATTTATTTAGATAGGTAGAAAATAGTAGATTTCTAGGGAAAAATGAATTGTATATTTCTTTTGTTCTCATACAAGCCTATATAGGCGTTACATCTTTCATTCAAGTTCCTAAACTTTCCTATAATCTTTTTTATCAAAAGGACCCTATAAAACCCAAAATACCGAAAACATACAATAAATCTCAACACTCCCCCTCAAGATGAGCAAAAGATATCCATCAAGCCCATCTTGTCACATAACCTAGCTAGATCTATCGAGCTAAGTCCTTTGGTGAGGCAGTCAGCTACTTGATCTCCCGTAGCTACATGGCTCAGCTCCAATAGTCCACTTTCCAGCTTTTCCTTTATGAAGAACCTATCGATCTCCACATGCTTGGTTCTGTCATGCTGCACAGGATTGTTGGCAATGCTGATCGCTGATTTGCTATCACACCACAACTTCATTTTGGCTCCGTGATTGACCTTGAGATCTTCCAGTAACCTCGTCAGCCACAGCATCTCGGCAACTCCCAATGCCATAGCCCTGTACTCAGCTTCTGCGTCGATCTCGCAACAACCGGCTGCTTCTTGCTCCTCCAGGAGACCAGGTTGCCCCCTACAAACATGCAGTAGCCAGATGTGGACCTCCTGTCATCTTGGCAACTAGCCCAGTCAGAGTCACAATAGCCCTCAATGTTCATGTGCCCATTATGCCTGAAGATCAAGCCCTTACCCGGTGCACTCTTCAGGTACCTTAGGATATGATACACTGCGTCCATATGGCCCTTCCTAGGGTCATGCATGTAGCGGCTCACCACGCTTACTGCAAATGAAATATCAGGACGAGTGTGATCCAAATAGATCAATCTGCCTACCAGTCTCTGGTACCTTTCACGATCAACCTGTTCTCCTGCCTCTGCACTCATCTTGGCCTTCACATCAATTGGAGAAACTGCAGGCCTGCACCCCAACATGCCTGTCTCACTGAGCAAGTCCAGGACATACTTCCTTTGAGATAGAACAATCCCCTCTGCTCCGCGAGCCACCTCAATACCAAGGAAGTACCTAAGTTGTCCCAGATCTTTTACCTCGAATTCCTTCCCCAATTTTGCCTTCAACTGTGCAATCTCCCCCTCATCATCTCCGGTAATGATCATATCGTCGACATACACAGCCAGCATAGTAATGTGACCACCATGTTGTCGAAAGAACACCGTGTGGTCGGCATTGATCTGCTGATAGCCCATGCCTATCATAGCCATCCTGAATCTATCAAACCAGGCCCGATGGGACTGCTTCAGCCTATAAAGAGATTTCTTGAGCCTGCACACCTTACCCTCCGTTTGTTTTGTGCCAAATCCTCCCCCACAGCCGTATCCTCCCTTTGCGGCTCAACCTTGGCCGAATCCTCATTTTCCGGCTCAACCCTAGTCGAATCCATCAGTGGGCAAGGAATACCACTCACACTCACCATCCTCCTCTCACCATCACTACTACTCTACCCCTCTCGCCTCATACCTCCTGTATCGAGCGAGTCTCCAAAGGGTGATGTAGTCTCTGAGGAGTAGTAAGGTTCGAACTCACGAAATGTAACATCCATACTCACAAACAATCTCCTCTCTACTGGACTCCAGCACACATAACCCTTTTGAGTACCAGAGTAACCCACAAAGATGCATTTCACCGCTCTGGGATCCAACTTTCCCACTGTTGGTCTGTTGTCTTTCACAAAGCACACACAGCCAAATAACTTTGGAGAAAGAATACCTCCATTATCTGCTTTCAACATCACACATGGAGTCTGCCAGTCCAACACTCTAGATGGCATTCTGTTGATCAATTGTGCGGCTGTCATGACTGCTTGTCCCCACAAATGTTTCGGAACATTCATGGAGATCATCATGCACTGGGCTACCTCCAACAAGTGTCTATTTTTCCTCTCTGCCACTCCATTTTGTGCTGGTGTGTAAGGGCACGTGGTCTGATGATGTATCCCATGAACTGACAAATACTCCTCGAATGCCTTGTTTGTATATTCGGTCCCATTATCGGATCTCAGTGCCTTCACCACAGCACCGAACTGAGTCTGAGCCGCCTTATGGAAATCCTTGAAGCAAGCAAGTACATCATTCTTGTTTTTCATCAAGTACAACCATGTGACACGAGAATAACAATCGATGAAAGTCACAAAAAATCTATACCCATTTATCGAAGTTGTTGAGCAAGGCCCCCACACATCTGAGTGTACTAGATCAAAGGCATGAGAACTCCTACTTCCTGAGCTTGCATACGAACTCCTTGTGTGCTTCCCAAACTCACATCCATCACACACAAGTTTCTGTTTGTTAGCTTTCTCATACTTTGATGGATACAAATGTTCCAGTAGGCTGAAGGAAGAGTGCCCCATCCGTCGATGAATCAAAAGCAACTCATCCTCCACACTCACTCCAGATCCTCCTGCCTCCACTCTATCAAGCCATGTGTCAGTTCCAAGTATTCAACCTGTCTTCTTCTCCTGAAAGACCATCTTTGGAATATCAAAGGTCGCAATGCATTTCTGCTCACGAATAATAGCACTAATGGACACCAGGTTTACGGGAAAGGAAGGAGCATGCAACACATTTGTCAGAGTCACTGAATTGATACATCTCACAGTACCCTTACCAACCACGGGCCGGACAGTACCATCGGCTATCTGAATGCTATCTGGGACTGCTAGGTGAGTATAGGAAGAAAATTTCCTAACAGCACCAGTCACATGGCGAGATGCACCAGAGTCTACTATCCAATCTGGTGATCTAGTAGTGGGTTTAGAGGCAAGAGCAAGTGTGTCAGCGACCACACTCTTCCCCTTACTTGCTCCTTTCTGCCTCTTCCTGACTATCTCCAAAATCAGATCCTCCTCGGATAACCCCACAATAGCTTCTTTCGCTTCCTTTGCAACCATCAAATTTGCCAGGTTGCCTCCTCTTTCACCTTTTCGGCCCTCACGGCCGCATTCACAGTTCTCAGACTGCCCCCTCCTACCTGTATCTCTCTCCTTTGGTGGCTTAGGGCAAGTCTGTTTCAGGTGACCTACCTCACCGCATCTGTAACACCGTCGAGGCTCGCCTCTGAACCCTGTGTTACCTATGTGACTTGAGTTGGAGACCGCTAGTGCTGACTTCATCCCTGGAAGTCCTGCTGCCCCAGCCTGTAGCCTAATCCGGCTCTCCTCCTCAGTCAAGTACGTAGCTGGCCCTTCGAGTCTCATGTCGATAGATGGCAGCTCAACCTTTTTCACCTTCAGCTTGCTCTCAACAGAAGCTTGGTACACAGCCAACGCTCGTCGCACCATGACAGCCATCTCATCAGAGGTCAGCTTCGCGCAAGCCTTCGCAAATGCATTGCCAGTCTCCTCCTCTGACATTGATCCGAGTCCGAATCCCTCCTATTACTCTCTTAGACCCGATCTTACACTGTTAAGATCGAGATCCATATTATCTCCCCCTTTCTTCTTCTTTTTCTTGATCCGATCTTGATCCCTCAAGACGAGATCCACATTATCTCCCCCTCTTCTTCTTCTTCTTCTTCTTGACCCGATCTTGATCTATCTCATCAAGATTCGAGTTCAAAACCCGATCAAATCTCAATCCAAACCCGCTTCTCGGGTATCGTGGGGTAGAGGCCCCCCACGCCAGCCAAATCAACACAAAGAAGTTACCTTTGGTGGCCGGCCGACTTTAGAAGAAGAGAGCACCGAGCGGTGCGGTACTGTAGCGGCGATGGTACTGTAGCGGCCCGGTTACTGTAGCGGTGCGGGTTAGGGTTAGGTTTTGTAAGGCTCTGATACCAAGTAGATTTCTAGGGAAAAATGAATTGTATATTTCTTTTGTTCTCAAACAAGCCTATATAGGCGTTACATCTTTCATTCAAGTCTCTAAACTTTCCTATAATCCTTTTTACCAAAAGGACCCTATAAAATCCAAAATACCGAAAACATACAATAAATCTCAACAAAAATCACTTGATCTAAAAATATTAGACCATCCAAAAGTAGTGCTATTCTACATATCTAAAAAATAGTGAAAAATATCTAAGAAATGTAAAATTTAGTTTGCAAGTACATTTTCATATGAAAATCATGTTGAACAGTTCAGATTAACTGTTTGGACTTTGAAAATATTGATCTATAGTACAGACCAATTCACGCTATGCATAGTACCATAGCCTCACTCAAATGCCTTTGGATATGGTATAGACATTAGATATGAAACATACATGTATTTGACACGACCCAAGCAGCAGAGGAGCTCTCGAATGCTGCGATCAAATACTTCACGGTAATGAGCCCGCCATGCAGCATCATGAGAGGCATAGAATGACCTCCATCTCAGAACATCAGATCCGCTGATGCATTGCATAACTATAACTACCCACGTGATGACCAAAAATGCAATGATTGAATTGTGTCTCCAACTTTTACCTGGTAAATTTCACATCAGATAAACACTCTTCTAGTGTACTGTAAACTGCAACATAATTGGTATTGGTTTTTCCTCAAAGCTTCAATCAAACCATTTTTTATCTCATTTTATCCACATTTAGCCATAATGGGAATTTTTTTATTTTTTTTTCATTTTGAAAGTTTACTTTAAGTCAACAATTAACCACTGAAAATATATAAGAATGGTATCAAAGGATATTTCTTCTGAGGTCATTAAACTTTGCCCTATGTCATGATTGGTCACAGAAATTTCACTCCTTTTACATGGGGTGGCATAGTAGAGGTGTTTCAACCATTAATTTCACTCCTTAAACAGTGTGTAATCTTCTTTGGCTCCTCAGCTACTATGAGTCTGTGACTTTGTACCAGTTTTACACAAATCTAGCAAAGTCCAGCTTTCAATTTGTATTAACCTGCCTAGCTTTTCAAGCATGTCCATTTAGGGATTTAAGGTTTTTTCAAAGTTAAAATTATTGTTTGCATTCTTTCGTGCTAATTGGTTTCATTAGCTTAACAGGTTTGTACCCTATTATTTGGGCTTAGAGAAGAAAAGATGTGGGAAAAGTAAGGGTTTAAGGGAGGTGTTGTTCTGTACTGGAAGATCAAATGAGAGCAAAGGGTAATTTTGTCTTTTTTATTTTTTTTATCATGGGTAAACAAAGGTTTTTTTAATAATTTAATTAGAATTAATTTGACACGAATTAAATGATGAATAAATAAGAAGAGATTGTAAGAGATGAGAGGTAAATAAGATAAATTAAAGTCTTTAGTGATAAATAAGAAACTACGTAAGTTATGAAAGATATATAAGAAATTAACCCTAAAAATTATATGCCAAATGAGTAGATCATATTCACTTCATAATATAATGGACTAGCTTACCAGAAAAGCATGATTTGTCAGCTGCTGAAGAAAGATCATTTGCCACGACCAACAATAAAAAAACAGCCATTGCAAATTGTACAATAGTAATAACTATTCCAAGTCTCGTCCACCAAAGCCATCTCTTGTATCTCGTCTGTGTTAATAAACATTGGTTTAGTTCTAGTTATTAATTACAGATTTTAGAACTTTTATAGAGCTTTATACATTCACTTGATATTTTCAGCCTACTGAATCATTTATAAATACATCATCTACATAACAAAAGGGCAACAAAATCATAATCCAGTACCAGTATCTCATGGTCCAAAATTGAATCAGATGGAGGAGAGTTTTCATGCTCATGTTCTATATTTGTAACGGCTATTGTACATTTGAGCTGAGGCAATCCCATTTCAAAATACCAATTATGACAAAAGCACCAAAAATTACAAAGAAAAACTCTGCTGCTTCCATTGCAGCTGGAAAGAAGCAGAGACCAATAGGAAAATGCCTAACATTACAAATTCCCAGTAGAAAAGACCAATAGTCTAGAAGCATTGAGAAATTACCCGAGCAACAAGGTGGAAATCACGGTCAGGATCAACCGGAGCGACAATGGAACGGCTAGCAATTGTGGAGGCGACCACTCCCTGAGTCACCCCTGCTCCAATCACGCACACTATCTTGGCAACGGCAGCCGCAGCAGCTCCTGAGAGAGAAACCAGCTCGCTGCGGTGGCAGTCGTCGGGCATTGAGCCTAAAAGGGCCCCACCCAAGGCAGCCACAGCTACGTTGAGCGAGAACGAGATCAACGTCGAGAGACGGAGAGTCTGGAGGATGGGGCCCGGTGTCAGCATTTATTTTATTTTATTTGTTATTTGGTATGGTTAACAACTAACAAGAGAGGTCAATGAATTGAAGCCCCTTTTTAATTTGGGCAACTGAGGTCTACGAAGACTGGGTAGGATACTTTGAAGGGAGAAATATTCTGCTTCTGCGGGATTAAAAAAATTTTGTGGAGCTCTATATACATTATATAGTGTAACATCACACTGACATGTTCTTGCTCAGGTCTGTAGGTCCCAATGCTGAATACTCTCCACATCATTTGGTTCTGAAGATGCCACAGAGGACTCGTACGGGTCTTGATGGTTGCTGTTGGATTTAGAAATAGTGGGTCTGTGGGTGGAATTTGGAGAACAAACAAAAATGGTAAGGTAGAAATCTTCTGTGCTCAATCATCAGTCGCCTTCGTGTGCTCTTGTTGTTGTGGACAGAAAAGTTCATATGTAATGTATCTCATTTTCTCAAAGGTACACATCATATAAATACATGAATGTAATACAAATTATGCCACAGGAAAACATATAAACTCTCATCCTTAGTGCAGATTCCCTCCATGGTTGCGTGCTGAAGCGGGACCAGCCCGTGACATCACATACAGATACAGATACAGAAAGAACATCGATCAGAGGGAACGCCATTTGATACTCTTGCTTCTAGATTGTCTTTGACGAATAAATCGTGATCATGCACTGAAAACTTTACTGGGTTCCGGTTATAAAAATCGTGTAAAATCAGGTATATATTAATTAATGATTCTTTCATGTTGGCCCATAGAAACATTCCCTTAAACACATCTATATATTCAAAGTTTCAAACATGGCATTTAATTTCAAAATGGGTTTGGTTGATTTAGGCTGTTATTAGCCCAAAATAAAATTCCAAGCTTAACCTCAAATTAGGAGCAATGCCAAGTTAGAGCCCATACATCAATTTATTTTAGGTAGAATCATGCCTTTATACTTTATAGCAGTCCCTAGTGTATTAATAATACCTGGGTTGGGTATACCCTACCTTGCCCGCCCGTGTCCACTGCCCGGGGGTACCCGTGTCCGAACCCGGGTATGGGTCGGGTATCCGGGTACGGGCAAAAAATGAACCAGACCGGTTTTTTTGGACAAATACCCAACCATACCCTACCCGACTATACCCGTACCCGATCATACCCGTACCCATACCCGTACCCATACCCGACTTTACCCTACCCCTCTACCCTTACCCGTACCCGTATCCGTACTCTTATACCCGACCCAATAATTCAAACCCTTATACCCGACCCGTACACTTCATACTACATATTTTTTATTTATATTTTTTTATTTATATTTTATTGTTTTAAAGTAATAAAAAAACATAACAAAAACAGAAAAAAAATAACAGGAAAAAAAAACGGAAAAAAAGAAAAAAAAACGGAAAAAAAGAAAAAAAAAACGGAAAAAAAAGAAAAAAGAAACGGACCTACCCGGACCGCCCTACCCCTCAAGGGTACCGCGGGCACGGGTATAGGACGGACAGGGCACGGTTTTTGAAAAAAATACCCGAGATACCCGTATACCCACCGTACCAGTGCCCGACCTCTACCCGTGCCCCTACCCGAGTATACCCGGCCCGCCCGTGCCCTGCCCGAGATTAATAGACTAGCAGTCCCACAAAATAAAATTCATAAATAGCCTCTCAATCTCAATTTTTCAGTTCCACCCTTAAATAGTAGACATTCAACGTGTGATATTCCAAATATATATGCAGCTGGGAGTTTGAGAAAAAAAAAAATATATATCTGGAATTTATATATATAAATATATTAAGTTAATAATATTGGGAATTGTCAAAAATAAATTCTACTTTTGAAATTCGACTTTGAATAGTAGTTATGCTATGGTAATATCACACGTATATGAATATATTTGAATTTGTCAAACTAACAATTGTCAAGAGATCTCAAAATCAAAATAATCTGGAAACATAGACCTTTGGAATACAATCATGTTGCAAGTACTAGAGTAGGTAAAATGTCGATACAAAGACACAGCGAAAATGTACGAGTCAGAGTATCATCGTTGACATTGCTCTAATTAAAAACAAATATTTGTCAACAATATATGAAATTATGAACAACGATGGTTAAATTATATCAAATGTAACTTTCAAAATGCAGTGCATGTGTTGTTTACATATTGTTGATCCATCTTGCCAATTTGTCTCATTTAAGGGGAGAAAAATGTGGAGTTGGGAGGCATCTGCATTTTTCTCAATCTCACTAAGCATACAAAACACTACACAATAGTGGAGCCACGTGCTTCTCCACCAAATTATGGAAGATCAAGACTCCGTCCAAGGTCAAGGGAATTTTTTATTGGCAGTAATTAATAGAAAACAGAAAGAGTACGGTTATTTTTTTACTAACTTTTTTTTTATTTTTCTTTTTAAAGTTAAGATCAGTATTGTTCATACTGATTTAAACTTTTTTTTTAAGTTAGGATCGATACTGTTCATGCCGATCTAAACTCTTTTTTTTTTGCAAAGTTTGAACCGATACTTTAAAACAGATCAGAGTTTGGATCGGTACTGTTCATACCGATCTAAACTTCTTTTTTTTTTTTTTTTTTGCAAAATAAGCTTTTGACAAGAGAGATTTTATTAAAGAGGGGTGGCATATCCATCTCAGGCTGTACTCCATGCGGACGAGATATTATGGAGACTGCAGATCATCTCCTATGGGAATGCCCTTATGCTCAGGCCCTTTGGTGGACCCTGTTCCTATTGGTTCAACTCGGGCTCATACCCCCCGCTGCATTAAATCACATTCAGCTATGGCACTTGCGACCTCATAATACACCAAAACAGTGGGACACTGCTTGGAGGCTGGTCTTTGAGCCTTATGGTACGAACGAAACAGAAGGATATTTTCCTAACAGTCCAAGCCGACATTTATACCGGCTAGAGAAACTATCGGCGAAGTTCACCAATGGAGTAAAAATTGTTGAAGACGAGATGTAAATTAACAATAGTAGATCACTGAATTGTAAATAAGTTTCACTTTTTTCTTTTTTGCTAATTGAACTGCTTTCTTTGGCCTGTAAATATTTTTTATCAATGAAAATTCGTAAGATAGCAAGTTGCTACCTTACCCTAAAAAAAAAGGGGAGAAAAATGAAAACCAGATTTTTTTTTTTTTAAAAAAATAGAATCAAATTAAATTTTTTTTAACAAAACAAGCACCAATGATTGAAATTTTACAAAAAACAGCTCCACCGATCCACAGAATCGGTGGAGGCACAAACATGTTTGCTCCACCGATTTGTTGGATCGGTGGAGCCATTTTATAATCCATCTATGAAATCTAATTATCCATATAAATAAATAGTAAATAGCTCCACCGATCATGTGGATCAGTGGAGCTGTTTTTAAAAAACCAAATCAATTATAATGATATTTGTTGTGTTAAAATATTTAAAATTATTTCTATTTAAAAAAAAAATCAAAATTTACACGTCATGCAAGATTGGATTCTGCAAGAATAATTATATTGTGTGAATCCTCTGCTCTGTGTGATATTCCAAATATGCAGCTGGGAGTTTGAGAAAAAAACGGAGAGTAGATTGCATTATTCCAAGTATGCAGGGAGTTTGAAAAATATATATATATGTATATATCTGGAATTTATATCTCCATTCTATTATTAAGCACATTGGGTGTCCGATCCGCCAACGGCTACGATTGAAAGATGAAACTTCGGATTTAATCTCAGTCCTCCAATTACATAATTTGTCTTATTTTGATTAATGCATCTGTTTTATGTATAGAAGTCTAAATTTAGTTAAAAACATACTCACCACATGTATTGCCACATTTATAATTAAAATTGAATAGACTCTGAAATTTAGCGATATTTCTCGGTTTCTTTATTTCTTTGTTTTAATATTTCTCTTCTTCAATTGAGCAGACTCTACCTTCTATTTTCTTATTTCTTTGTTTCCTTCTTCTTTGTCTCTATACATATCACAATGGAAATCAATTTTTTTTTATTTCCTTATTTCTCTTTCTTTGTTTCTACAAATATTGTTGTGGGCAATTTAGAATATATTTTCACTATAGAATATATCAATGTGTGTGCGTATATATATATTATAAAGAAGAAGAACATAAATTGGAACGTGTGTCTATATGTATATTTCTCTTATAATGTGTGTGTTTATATATATTCTATATATACGCATGATAACCACTTTTTATTTATGTTTTTTGATGTCATATTATATGTAGATATTGAATTGTTGTACGATATTTGATATTAGATTTGAATCGAGTTATTATTTGATATTTTTGGTATTAAAAATAAAGAATCATCACATCATCAAATTATTATTAGAGATCACGATTCAAGTTAATTAAAAATACCGAATCATATAAATTCTCTATTAACATGTCTCTTAATTTTTGGATAATTATTATTTTCATTGATATATTTTTTTATAAATTTTTTTTTTCTTATACTAAGTCTCCGTTGCAACGCACGGGCACGATACAAAATAGCAAGTTTATCTGCCACCACGTCTGAATAAACCTAACAAATGACTAGTTCTTCTGGTATCAGTGGCAGGTGCGGCATTACTTGTAGAGGCTTGACCACTAGATGATTGGCTTACAGGAGGAGACGGTTGTGTTCTACCGGTTGCTTCAGCAACAACTCTGACATTTTCTCTTTCGTTGTGTTCGTTTATTGCATCTGAATATAACAATGCAATTCAGTTTGTAATATAATTAAAGCATAAATAAATTTTGTACAATTCTACGTACTTGCCCTGCGTCTGCCGGAAACAGAACGGCGAGCCCGATTTCCCGACGGTCGCCTACCACCCATCTCGTCCATGGTCATTACAATACGCTTGTGTCTCCTCCTTCCCTTTCTTATCCATCCTTCTGAAGGGAGTATTCTATCACCGACATATGCAGGCCACTCATGCTGATCAGGATAAGAATGGAAAGATCCACCCCAAGTGGAAGCAAGGTAATCGGTACGGTACATGTCAGCAACATAGTGATCCTCATAGTAGTTCCTCACTCGGCATACCGCCATCACGTGACTGCAGGGTATGTGACTTAGCTGGGATCCTTGGCATGTACAGGTTACCGCCCTGGCATCTCCGAATTTAACCACGTACTTGCAAGCCCTCTTGACAAACGCCATAGTGCCATCTGGTTTACGGCTGGTAGGAACGTACTCATTTGGATTTTGCACTTCGAATTCTGTTCCATCATTACCCATCGGGATCACGGTCATAGTTGCACCTTTGTCCCTGTGTCGTCTTAGTTTCTCCTCCACCCTTGTTGAAAATGACTAGTTCATCCTTATTAATTTTGCGGCCTTAGCACGCTGTTCCTGAAACCAGGCATTTAACTTGTAGAATGTGTCCTCTACAACTGCAGCCACAGGCAACATCCGGCTCTGCTTGAATACTGCATTCAGCGACTCGGATCCGTTGGTGGTCATAATTTCCCAACGCCAACCTCCATCACGGGATTGATATATTTTCTCGTATGCTGGATCTTCATTGACATCTCGAGGATTATTTTTGCCCACCTTCATTAAGTAGAAATTTGCCTTTGGCATGTACTACATAAAAAATAAGGAAATAGAATAATGTAAGTAAACAATTGTACTAAAAAAATTTGTTTTCTTAAAGTACAATAATATATATAAACAATTGAAATACATGTACTTTTGCAAAACTGCTAGTCATCTCTACCACCCTTCTCGGCTTTTTCTTTCTGCAATTCTATCTAAATGTATCAGTAACCCACTTGTCGCCCCTGGTTGCCTTGGAAAGGTTCTCCGCAACGTGTTGCATACACAACCTGTGCACACACTGGCCAGTACGGGTTGACCAACCGTAATCTTCACGATCAAAAACATATTTTATTCCTTTGTGCTGGTCTGATATCACACAGAAAAACTTCCCTTCCCAATCACCCCTCTTCTTAAAAACTGCATAAAGAATCCCCAGTTCTCGCCGTCCTCTTTATGAAGAATTGAAAACGCCAAAGGCAACAGCTGGTTCTCAGCATCATATGCACAAGCTATGAGTAGCCTCCCCTCGTAACGGCCAGACATGAAGCATGCATCAATGCTAATAACGGGTCTGATGTATGGTACAGCTTGGATACAAGCACCAAAAGCCCATGCTATGCCCTTGAATTATTTAGCTCCCTCTATTAGTACTCCGTCTTTATCAAAAAAGGGCCATGTCATTGCTCATATACGGTGCCGACATTTGTACTTGCCATGGCCTGGAGCAATGGTGCCAGATAGCCATATGAATCCTTCCAACTACCGAATATCCTGCAGATGGCAAGTTCACAACCTCTCCACAGCCTGTTGTATTTTGGGATTACATATTTGTATTTGTGTCTGATGATCATAGCCACCGCCTTGATGCTCATCGTTGGATCCAACTTAATGTCCTCCTCAATTGCATCGGCAATTAATGATGCCGTCAGCTGCGCATGGTCTCTCCTTGTGGACGCAAACTTGCATGTATGAGGTGGTTCACACTTCTTAATCATCCATGTTTCCCCTGAACCCGCAGGGGTTGCAAAAAGGCGAAACTCGCAGCGCGGGTGAGTTTTACACAACACAACTAACCTTGTTCGGTCCCTTTTGTGTATTATATATTCTCAGTTTCTGTGAACATGAGTCTCATTGATTTTCTTTACAAGTTCATCTATGTTGGTATAAAGTTGCCCTGCGGCAAGTTCGTGATTGTATACAACAAGAGGACCAAAGAAACTAATGTTTGCCTCTTCGAAAGCTGTGGTGTCGTTGAATGTGGCGACTGGATGCTTACTTTCCCGACCTGTAATCGGGAATTTTTCTGCCCTGGATAAACCTGGTACATTTGCATCACCATCTGATAAGTCATCAGCTTCCCAAACCCCTTGGTATTCATCCCCCGTTTCCATTTCCCTTTCTGGTATGGCATCAATAGCATCAACATCAATATCAATATCATTTTGATTAACGGGTACCGGTCCTGACTCTGGCATAGTTGGAAATCTAGGGATTATAGGTGTCTGTCTGGATGGTGGTGGTAACTCTTCAGTATTTTCTGGGGAGTTGTGGTACCCCTGGTTGTCATAAGGGGATTGCTGGTGATATCCCTGGTTGTCATAAGGGGAGTGCTGATGGTACCCCTGGTTGTCACAAGGGGTGTGCTGGTGGTACCCCTGGTTGTCATAACCCGAATTGTCATAACCTGAAGGTCCAGCCCCAGCCGAACTTGAAGGTCCAGCCCTCGTTCGGGGAACCCTCTTCGAATATATGTCCATTACCGGGACCCCACAAGTTACAAATTGAGTATACACAACTCTCCACAAATTGGCATCTGTTATTGGAAACTTAACAAAGTAAGGTCTACCCCCCCCCCCCACGTGAGTTGTCAATCAGTGTAGCCAATTCTATTTCATATCTGTTGGGGTTTACAGCTGTCATTTCGTATATTAGCTGCTTCAGTTCCTCAAATGTGGTATTTTCATTAATCTCGAAGCCAAATCCGACTTCTTTCGTGTAATGCACGCCATCTTCACCCCTTTCTAGCTTGCCGCCGACATACAGTGCAACTAACATCTCTTCTTTAACAAACTACATTTTAAAAAAAAATTTACAAGTATTACATGACATAATAACGGGTACAATAATAAATGACTAATTGAAAAATAATTTAAAAAAAAGTTTAAAAAAATTACAATTTTGCTACAGTAGGTGTACAGCAATTGCTACAGTAAATGTACGCTACAGTATGTGCAACAGTAAATGTACAGTACTTGCAACAGTCACATTAAATTAGCTACAGTAAATTTGCAACAGTAATGACTAATTATTATAATTAAAAAAAATACCTAATGGGGCAGCTCCTCGCCTCGAGAGAAGTTCTCAAATAGGGAAGTGACAAAGGCAGATGGCTTTAAATCAGATTACATATGGGGCGCCTGGGGGGGTGGTGCCTCACAGGCCTAATGGGGCACCCCAGGAGCTGGCGCCTCACTAGAGGCATGGGCCGCCCGTAAGGCTGGCGCCTCACAGGGTATTTTGGGCCACCCGAACTCCAGGCGGTTAGGGCATGTTTAAAAAAAAATTGGCGGCAGGGACATTTGTAAAATTTTGATTTTTTTTTAGGGATATTAATAAAAATGGCCGGAGTTATGCTATGTTAATATTTTTTTTTGAAAGACAGCTCGAAACTGTCATGTCCTTGATGATAAAAAGAGTATTTACAAAGATCTCACCTACAACTATTATTTATTTACAACAAAAGAAAAGAAAAGCAAAGCTCCCTCCTAGCCTTTACTTGAGTAATTGGTACCAGGTCAAATGATTTGACTTATGATAATTATTTTATATATTTTTAAACTGAAATAATTTGAAAATATATAGTTGAATTGTCAAGAGATCGCAAAATAATCTGAAAACATAGACCTTTGGAATACATTCATCATTCATCATGTAAGTAGGTAAAATGTCAATCAATCAGAAAATATATAGTTTACCGTTTACCTATCATATTTTATCTAAGGACGTAGGATTTTCTCTATATTCATTTTGAAACTCTTCTTTATATATATTAGTCAATTTGTTGACGACACTTCACCGCCAACCATAAGAAAAAAATAGTAAGTAAAATGTAAAATCAATATGAAAATATATAGTTTACCGTTTACCTTTTATATTTTATCTAAGGACGTAGGATTCTCTCTGCATTCATTTTGAAACTCTTCTTTATATATATCAGTCAATTTGTTGACGGCACTTCGCCGCCAATCATAAGAAAAAAAATAGTAGGAAAAATGTAAAATCAATATGAAAATATATAGTTTACCTTTTACCTTTTATCTTTTATATTTTATATAAGGACGTAGGATTCTCCCTACATTTATTTCGAATCTTTTTTTGTAAATAATTTTTTTTTAAATAATACTTATACTTCGCCTCCGACCATAAAAAATAAAAATAAAAAGTAGGTAAAATGTCGATACAAAGACTTAGCGAAAATGTACGGAGTCAAGAGTATATATATCATCATTGACATTAAATTGCTCTAATTAAAAATAATATTTGTCAACATTATATGAACAATGATTGTTAATTATATATATCAAATGTAACTTTCAAAATGCAGTGATGTTTACATATTAATTGTTGATCTTGCCAATTTGTCTCATTTAAGGAGAGAAAAACTTACACATCATGCAAGATTATATTGTGTGAATCCTCTGCTCTGTGTATCGCCGTTTTTTTTTCTTCTTCTTCTTTTATTTCTTCTTGCTGTTCATTTTGACTCGATGCTGTCGTTATCACCTTGATGCTCTCGTCCGATGGCGGTGGCCGTTATACGTTTATAGTCCACCAAATATATATATTCAGGTTAATTTCTAAGTTAGCTACAATATTGTATGAACAAATATAAAAGTAATATAGTGTGGTACATGCCTTTTTAAAATAAAGGTAAAGATCTTTTCAGATTTCAATATTTATAAAAAAAATTATATCCGGATTTCGAGTATAAAGGATTTCATGTTTTGTCATTAAATCGCAAACTGGTTCTCAAATTGTGATATATATATATCTATAATAAAATGGAGTCAAATAAATTTTGTAATTTTTTTTTTGCTTTGGTACAATCAATTAGAATCTAAATAGCGTGCTATAGTGTTTTCGGACCATAAAAGCTATGGCGCTATCGCACTATAGCGTGCTATATTTCTGCTCTATAGCGGCATTATATAGACATCGTGCCTTTTTTTTGCCATTCCACTATGATGATGCGATGAACACTATTTAAACCTTTAGGTACAAACCAAGTTTCTAAATAGCGTTTGTAGCGGTGTAGCGGGGAGACAAAAAAAAAAACTTTAGCGAATAGCGGAGCTATAGCGAAAGCTATTATAAATAGCGTTTTTTTATTTCAAAAATTATATTTTATATTTCTACTAAATACTAATAGTAAAAAGAGTGATGCTTCTATGGACATAAGGGCCTATTTGTAAAATGAATATATTTTTATTTTCAAAGTTCAAACAGCCGATCTGAACCGTTCATCTTGTTTTCCATATTAATATATCTTTGGAGACCAAATTTTACATTTTTCTGAATTTATTTACTATTTATTAAGATGGGTATAAAAAATATCAAATTCAGACCATTGAATTTTGTACCCATCTTAATAAATAGTAAAAAAAATCAGAAAAATGTAAAATTTGGTCTCCAAGCACATATTAATATGGAGAACAAGATGAACGGTTCGGATTGACTGTTTGAACTTTAAAAATAAAAATATGTTCATTTTACAAATAGGTCCTTATGTCCATAGAAGGCTTTGCCTAGTAAAAATGTCTCATCAAGAAAAAAATATATCAAATTAATTAAGAAGTTCTAATATTATTCATATTAAACCAATACAAAGTTCAAATTGTCATTCAAAATATCCCTAATTCAAAAACTATCGATATATTTTATATTCAAAATATACCACTACCATATATTAATGCATGATACAAAATTTAATTGATATAGCGGTATAGCCCGCACATGCTCCATTGTATTGATATAGCTTAATAAAGTAAAAAAGCAAAAACCAATCTAGATATTAAGGCCCATTAAAATTGCAAAATCATGTTTTCAGAAAAAAAAATTGCAAAATCATAACCCATGTAGCATAGCGGACCGCTATTACCGCTATAGCGGTCGTAGCTTGATTAGCGCAGTTTTAGCCCGTAGCTTAGCTTTCTAGGTCCAAAACCGCTATAGCTAGCTATTTAGAAGCTTGGTACAAACTGATTAGTGGCAGCTAGGGGTGGCAACGAATCAAACCGAATCGACCTTACCCTAGTTTGAGTTTGGGTTTGAATAAGATTTGAATCGAACTGGGTTTGATTTGTTTCGAATTGAATTAATTGCGAACTACACATTTTTCGAATCGAAGTCAATCGAATTACGAACTACAAATTTTTTTGGCAGCCCTAGTTATACCAATAATTTATGCATTAGTTTTCTTCTCGTAGAACAAAATTCACACGGTTTCCTTTTACCTTTCACGAATTCACACTAATGGATTATGGGTCAGTTCAAGATTTCCTTACCTTTTACGCTGCTGGATTGATTATAATCACAGCATGGACCTAGTCAAATGAAACTTATTCCATTGTTACTTTGTTACGCTGCTAAAATATTTTCCTATTATAAGTTACCATTATATTAACAATTTTGAGCTGTGATATAAGTTTGGTTCCTGCATCATTAAAGATTAATGGTTGAATCCATTAGTTGTATTATTTGAGATTCGAACCTAAATAGTTCGCGAATCAATTTCAAACGAGTTATACCCAGTTTGAGTTTGATTTGAATAAGATTCGAGCCGAACTGATTTGATTTGTTTCAGAACAAACTAATTTTGAATCGAACTAAACTCAAATCAAATTCAAATCGAATCACGAACTATGAATTTTTTTTGCCACACCTAGTGGCATGCAGCTAATTGATGTCAATGAATGCTGCAAACTTTAATTAAATAATATTGGAATTTGTTAATAGCAAATTTCAACCTTAAATAATCTTAACATTAATAATTAAATTATTGTTAATTTTGAACTCCGAATTTGCAATACTATTAATACTATATTTATATCATGAGTGAGGTTATGATGCTTAATTTGCAAAGTACAACTACGTACCTAGTGTGTTTATATATAGCAATTGTTGGATCGATGTACTTCAATTTTCATCCAATGCGTATTTTGACACAAATCCGACGTACACTTGTATTTTGAAGCACACTAGATAGATGTAATTTTTTATAATGAATTAATAATTAATTTATTTATTTTATATAAGTTTATCATTAAGCGATTCGAAATTTTGCAACTTTATAAAATGACCATCAATATATTTTATGATTTTGCATGATATAAAATAAAATTAGTATGTTTTTCATTTAGTTTTTGTATTTGTCTAAAATGTTGTTAATTAATTTGTATATATTGTCATTAATTATTATCAAATGAATTCTTTATTAATTAATGAATCTCAACTCGATCTTAAACAACTAAGAAAATATAAGTACATCCAAGAGGGTCACACACACCCCATAATGCATGTGGGATACATAGAATATTGGTTAGTTGCTCAAACGATGACATACAAAATTAACTTCCAAAAAAGAGAATTTAGACTCATCATCATTTTCAATTATCAATGAAAAAATGATTGCTGGTCTCAGCTAGAGATGCACCAGCACAATTGCAGGAAATTATATATGTTGTCTTAAATTGAAGTTGGCAAAAAAAAACATTACTACAAATAGTAAAAACTTGACAAAGATTTATATAACCCTAATTATTTGTTGCAAAGTTCAATTTCATTTCACAAGCATTATTCAAAAAATCAAAATAAACCACCACTAGTCCGATCTTACAGTTGATTACAGGATATCAAATCTCAAAGTATATATAATAGAATTATTCCTCTATGAAACAACATACAACAAAAATATTTGGTTGTCTCTGTAATCTGTATACATGTTATCTACAAAATAATTAATTAGATTTTGTCAGTCTAGCTATAGCTAGCTATACCCAAAAGAACAACTAAACGAATAAATCAACAAGGATTGACTCTACTTCAAATTCCTAGAGACTGCACCAGGTCACCAACTTGCTTTGCTGCATCTTGCCATGGCATTACATGAACTGTCTTATAATTTCTTGCTACCATCTCCTTAGCTTTCTGAATAAATCCAGGCTCCTCTTTCTTCTTCACATTCTCTTCCATTGAGCACTTCAACAACCCTATATAAGTCTCCATATTGTGCACACATTTAGGGTTTTCCAGTTTAAAGAAATCCAAGGAAAGTTCAACCCCTACATGCGTATAACACGAGTCGCTCCATGGAAGCTCATACTTTCCTCCTATCACACGCATGCCGTCATTCATTATCATTCCCGGTAGCTTCGTTATGAAATCACATGTATTCACCACTCGCAGAACCTTCAAACCAAGATCGTCACATCGTTGCTTGAATCTTGAATTTCCAACCCTTGGTCCACCGAAAGAATATACTGTTACTGGGATTTCGTGGTTAGGGGAAACCCGGTTTAAGCCGAGTTCGGTTAAATCATATCCGAAAAGAATGGCAAGCGAACTGCCCATGCTGTGCCCGGCCAAAGTCACACTCAACTCTTCTTCTTTGTACTGGTTAATTAACCGGGTGACTTCTTTGAGTAGTTGTTCTCGACAGCTTCCTTGGCCGAACCTGCATGTGCTATCGTTTGACGTGTACAAGCTTAGAAAACCTGACTCCACCTTCACCTCAGGCCGTTGGTTCATCGGGTCAAACCGGGCTGGAGTTAGTGAGCTCATTAAATTTGCAAGCCATTCAGTGCTAGTGACCGTTCCTCGAAAGGAAACTAATATGTCTCTTCGGCCAATTCGCTTTGTTTCATCATCAGTTGAGACTGCCACGTAGCCAATCCACCTGCTCTGACCGGCATCATCCTGTTGTGTCGGCATGTTGATGCCTGGAGCAGCATAAATATACTTGGTGATTTCATAACCTGATGAAGCCATACCAACTTCTCGGAACATGCTAGCCTTGCCATGCTTACAGTTTAGAAATCGCTTTGAGGAGGAATCAAGATCAAAAGCTTTATAGCATGCATCCACAAGCTCAACATATCGAATGATCTCTTCTCTCAGAAGAGGGTTCAGCGGTTCGACAAGACCATACCAGTCGTTCGATCCCTGAATCTCTCTCCACATGCTGGTCAGCGAGGCAATATTTCTCTGCAAAGTAGACCCTGTAGAAGATACCATACTTGTTATAGGCTGAGAAGCAACCAACTGTCGACTTTCTACCGCAACACATCTTACGGTGTGTTTGCTCATTACCTTAGGGTTCGAATAATAAGGCATCGGCCAAAGCTGATGCCTCTTTCTTTGGAAATTCTGTGACAGTATAGGTTGGCTTGAAATGGTGCAACAAGCCATTATGGGGAGGGAGGGGTGGGGGATCGATGGGAAATATTTGGAAAGAAGCAATTGTGTTTTGTAATATATAGACAGGCTCAAGGAAGGAGGGGTTAAAGGAGACAGCAATTTGTATATATTAGTTATTACTTATTAATTGCTTTATAACTATAGCTATCTTTGAATTCCCTTTCTTAATTAATTTATATTCGTTCCATATCCTGGACTGGAAAACCTTTTGGCTTAGATAGTGTATTATTCCTTTTTTATTATTCATCATTTTTAAAAAAATATATACCCCTCGCTAGTTGCATTTTTTTTTCTCTTTTTCGGTTTGTTCCTTCGAAAGAAGGAGATTTAGGTGGGGTCCAGAGCATGTTTGGCGAGGTTTTGACCAAGGAAGACGTAGCTTATTTGGCAAAAAAAAAAAAAAAAAAAGTAGACGTTGCTTTATGAATTAGGAAATCTTGACTCCATTATTATCTCACTGGACATCTCCTGTGCATGAGGTCAAGCATGAATGGTAGTTGGTAGATATCTATGGTTTGGGTGGGAATGGAGAAAGAGATCAAATCATGAGTGCAATTAATTAATCTATAGATATGGAGTTGTACTTGTACAGCGCTTTTTGGTTAGATTGCAAAGGTGCGGCTAGCTTTAGAGTTTAGATCAATTCACATATGATATGCTGCCATTAAAGTGATTTTATGGACATATGCTGCCATTAAAGTGATTTTATGGAAATGGAAGTCATCCAATCCAATTAAATTTTGGATGACCAGACCAGTACATTCCAGCAACAACTTTTTAATGTAGTATTTTATATATGTGGCGTGATGTGATAAATTATCGTCACTTACATCACATATGTAACATAATAAATATATTTGTTTACGTGGCAATGTAGCATGACATGTAGTTATGCCATCACATGACAGTCATATTTATTATATTTGTTTTAGAACTTCAAACTGTTCATTAAAAAAAATAGAAAAAAAAAATGTCAAAATTTGTGGACCAAATGGAAAAATGCAAAATGAAGGATAAAAATGTTGAGGAACTTTTTCGTGTTAGAACAATATTTTATTTTTTTGTCTGGATTTTGAAATATTGATTAAAATAGTGAAAAAAATAAAAAATATTTGAAGTGAAGGTTTTTTTTTTCATCTTTTATTCATAAAAATAAATCGATCGAAATATCCAGGTAAATTTTATAGCCGTTATAATTTTTATACTGAAATTTAAATTAATACATAAATATTCGGATGCATGTTTTGGAGATAAACTACTGCTGTCACCTCTGATTTTCTCTAAGGTTGTGCTCCAATTGAAGGTACGCGGAGGGAGAGAGTGAAATTCACTTTGCGGAGGAGAGCTAGCTTCACTTTAGAGAAAGTGAAATTATGTTAGAGCAAATTCACCTCCTCCAAAAGAGAGAAAACGGAGAGAAAGCAGAGGAGAATAATTACTGTTCGGAGGAGAGACGAGGTGACCACTGTATACGTTTTTGGTCAAATCCTTCACCTCCAAATTGAAGTGTAAGTTCACTGTTCGGAGGGGAGACTCACCCAGAAAACTCTTTCGATCTTCTCTTTTCATTAACGAGCTTTTACATCCGTTTTGTGGAGCACAACCTAGTTCTCTTTTGGTCCATTTATTTCGTCCGTTCGAAATACGAATGGGATGATGGCGAGAATGGCCGGATGTTCTCACCGGAGATGCAAATTGCTCAAGGTGTTGGCACTTGCTCGATCGTTCGATTGTTGGCTGGTGTTGGCACTTGCTCAATTGTTGAGTTCCATACGGAGGCTGCCGGAATATGCTTCATAGCTACGGCAGCAGCACAACCAAAAGCAAAATCAGGATTTCAACACAGGAGGCTAAATAATATTGTTAATTTTATCTTCTATTCATATTTCTTTCTATGTATTATCTTTTTAATTTGAAAATGATTTTTCCTTTTTTTCCACGCATACATGTATGGTCCAATTTACATTCAAGTCCTTTAACTTTATTATATTATTATAGAAGGCTTATACATATAAAAAAAAAAACAAATTAGTATGATTTCTATATACTTAGTAATAAAAAAAATTCAAACCTTAGAATGACTTAGGGCTATTTTTCGTTATAAAAGAGGAAATGTGATAGGTTATCAAACAGCATGCAATTAATTTGGCAACTTGTAAATTGTAATAAAAAAAAAGTAAAGCCTCCACCCATAATTAAACTGGGGTGCTGACACTCAAAGATGGTGCCAAATTATATAAAAGCCTATTCGGCCATGTACTGTGCGCGTGGAAAAAAAAAATTCACTTAGATTTCGCGAAAATCAATCCACACGCACAGCATATCGGCCATTCAAAAAATTTCATTTCCGTTTCCTTTAGAGGGCCAAACATGCCCTAAATTCATTACCGACTATAAGGATTAGACTCTCCTCGTGCATTTTGGTAACTAGGGGGGGCAAACGGATTGGATATAATCGGATTGTGGTAAAATTATATCCGTATCCATTTTTATTTTAGAATACGGATATTATGGATATGAATACGTACCAGCAGTTTTAATTCATCATCTAGACTTTAAATATTAAATTATCAGTGCAAAAAAAAAAAAAAAATGAAGAACCTAAAAAATATAGGCACTTAATCTATCTTTATGCTGTATTATATATTTGCTTTATAACAAACCGTTTATTTAAATTGTATTTTGTATGGTGACTCAGAATTCAAAGATTGTTTCAGGGATGACAAACCTTTTCCACAATCATAAAGAAAGCAAGAAAAAGAAAAGTGAGAAGGACAGTCAAATTAGCAAACAATTTCAAAAAAAAACTTTCTAGTTTACTGCGGCTGTTTTTGTCTTTATTTCTCAAGTATTTGACAATTGCTTAAAATAATTTGTCAATATCGTAAAAGTTTGGGATGATTTTGTAAAGTTCCGTTTGAAAAGGAAAACCCTCCTGCGATTCCGTTTGCTTGCCTATTTATTTGTTGGAGGAATTCCATGTATATCACTCAAAAATCTCAAAATTGTGTATTTTTCGCTCTAAAATTTATAATATCATATTTACTCTTCTAAATTTTAAAAACTCACAAATTTATCTAATTTATTGACTTTGTATCAAAATTCATTTAAATTTATAAAGTACTTTTATCCTTTATTAAAAAAAAATATGTACTATGTTTAAGACAAATAATTAGTCTACTAATTGTTCAGCCATAAGAGCAAATTGTCCATTTTTTTACTTGTGCCATACACACAAAATCGGGACGGTTTAATGAGGGTCGGACTAGATTCGATCTAATGTTAAGTCAGAGTTGTTTGATTCGCTCAAGATTTGTGTGGATAATTTTAAGATTCGTGTGGATTAAGTATGCATAAATTTTAATACATATCGAACGACTCCGACAGAGTACTAGACTGAATATATATAATCCAATGTCCATCGGAAAGCCTCCCCATTTCTTGCGACAGTGACTTGGTCCAATAACCATCAAACAGTCCCACTTCTTTACGGCACCGACCTCCTAATGCATCAGGCTTCTAATGAACTGATGGATAGAGTTTACTTTACATACAATAACGAAGTCACGTTGAATTTAAAGTAGGTAACTGTCTACTTCTGAATTTTAAAGAATATACACAAATCTATATATAATTGGGTTGTTTTTATTTTTTGAAAAAAAAAATATGTATCTATCTCATATTCTAAATAAAAATCGTATTGTTATTTATTTTTAAAGAAAATTTTGTTTATCTCTAAATAATTTATAATCTGAATTTGTTAATTCAAGATAGTCCTACTAGTTTTATCAATAATTTTTTTTTCTAATTCTAAATAAAAATGATGACTACACCCCTATTTTACCTATTGACCGTCGGATTGAGGATTCGGTGATTTGACCGAGTCTCATGTACGCATATTGCTTTGAATGAGTATACTCTACCGTAACTCAAAAGGAAATCTTTTGAGTTAATAAATTTGAGTCATTTGATTTTAAACAGAGCTAATTCGATACCTGCTTGTAACATAAATATTAGTACAGATCTAATTCGTACGAATCTTAAAACAAATTGGACGGTTGAAATTCATTACTTCAAAAGATTCCCTTTTGAGTTAATACAGAGGATACGAATTCTATAGCTTCGATATCTTGTAATCTTGAAAAAAAAAAATCCGCACACGGATTTGTGGCTTATGACATGCAGCCCCATCTTTTTTCTCTTTTTCTTTTTTCTTTTTCTTTTCTAAATCGTTAGCTTTCTGTTCCCACATGAGCCAAACTTTTGTTTTTAAAATTCTAAACAAGACACATTGCTTGTTTAAAAAAAGGGAACTGAATCTCCTGCCCCCTCGGGTGCAGGAAATTCCTTTCTCCAGAGTCATTGCGGAGTGGGACCGGTTACTGTTAAAGGGTTTAATTACTGTTACTATTTTAAATGAGGGCCCACCCGCAGTGACTCTGGGGCAGGAATTTCATGCCCCCGGGAGGCAGACGATTCGGTCTCTTAAAAAAGTAAGTGTAAGAACTAGGAGTGTTCATGGATATATTATGAATTAGGTGTTAAGGTTTTTATATAAAATAAAACTTATTCGTATTCTATTTTTATCCATTAAGTATTAATTGTATCTGTATTTCATCTAACTCATTAATCGTTAAAATTAATAATAATTAACATATATGAATAATATTTTAATAAATTGATAACTTATATAATCTAAGAAAAATATAGCAAATAAATAAATATATTACTTTAAAGTTTATACACACTATTTAGATAATATCATAGATATATAAAACAATAGTTATTTGTTTGGTTATCTTTTAAATAATATAAATTACTAATTTAATTAAATGTACAAAATAATATAAAAAACAATCTTCTCATATAATAAATATAATATAGTTAAACGCACGAATAAATATTATCATATAGGGTAACAAAACATAAAATAGCCCCTACATATATTATTACCGTATAAATTAATCAATAAAATTATTACTCATACTCGCCTTACCGAATAATACAACATTTTTTCTCTTCTTTGTTATTTTTTTTAACATAATTTTCAATTTATAGACACCGGCTTAGATTTCAGAATCACCGTTAAATCGGCTTAATGTGTAATTCACATTTCGAAGAGAAACAAAGTATGTATTTAAATTAAAAATAAAATGATATAACTTATTGATAAAATACTTCACTCAATAATTCTGACTGTCAACATAAATAAACTTATATTGTAAAAAAAAAATTTGTTTGGTTATCTTTTATTATTTAAATAATTTTCCTAATTAGATGATGTATACATCTATGAAAAAAAAACTCAGTTTAAAATTATTGAACATTTAAAAAAAATATTATGTTTTAATATATATATTATTAGGAAAATTAATTTATAATAACAAAACTGAATGATACCTAAAATTTTGTGATTTTAGTCAATGGGAAAATGTCAATATATAAAAATCATAGTCAATAAAAATTAGAGTCAAATATATACTGTGGAATTCTGACTCGACGCCGCAGATGCATTAATTTCACACGAAGAATTAATGTTAGTAAAAGATCCTTGCTAGTCGTCTAATGACTAAATAATATTGATAGATTCATGGCAACAACAAAAAAAATTTAAAAAAATCCTTAAATATCAAACAATAATTCATTGATGTGATTGTTCAACTATGACAGATTTTATTCTATTGGTTAACCCACACTCAAATCCTTATTATTATTTTTTTCCTTTTCCTCACAAAAAAGCAATCTTTTGTATTTTCCTTCACACTTGCTATTTTTTTTTTCCTTCAGAGAAATATATCTCTCCTCAGGGCTCAGGCTGTTTACATGTTGTTTTGAATAATGAAATATTTATTGATCGATGCATGTGCAACGAAACCTAACCTGTTTTTGTGGAGATTGTGTTGGAACACCAACTTTCTTTCTTCTTTTTTTAATAAATATTCCACCACCAACTTTTTTTTTTCTTTATCTTTTTGAGTACATACCACCAACTTTAAACAGGTACAGCCTTCGTAAGAAAATAACTCAAGATTCATGTATCATCATCATCATCATCATCATCATCATCATAATGTTATTAATATTATAATTATTATTTCTAATAGATCCTTAATTTTGGTTGCTCTCAATGGGGCTAACAGAGAAATCAAAAGGAGTCCTTAATGAAACTGAGGTAGCTAATTTATGTGATATCATATAATTAGTGGATGGAAAAATAAGAGAGTTTGTCTAACATATGTGATTAAGAAAAAAAAAAATTCAAAAACTATGTTTTGATTAGTACAAAAAGTTAGCAAGCACCAAACTATTGAATCTCAATTTTATACAATAAGGAAATCTTGAACTTCTTACTAATTAATTATATTAGGCATTTGGATTTTTTTTTAGTTTTAATTTATTACACTTGGTTTATTAAGGCATTCTTTGTATTGATTTAAAAATAGTGATTTTTTACTTATCTTAAAAGTAGAAAAAAAAATATATAATATTTGATTTGCAAGTACATTTTTATATGGATATCAGTTGAATGGTTTATATCAACTAATAAACTTTAAAAATGAATATACTGATCCATAGTACATACCAAATTTGCGCTATGCATGATATCGTAGAGAATAGGCCGGTAGTGCAGTAGCACAACTAGTTAGAAAAAAGTTCTAGACTGATAAATACCCAAAGGTTGAGAATTCGAGACCTCTCACCACTTCATAGCTACCGCAAATTAAAATTAATATTTAAATTTTTTTTTTTTTGTGAATATAGTTTAGTATCAGTATCATAAATCTAAAGTAATATTTAAAATTTGATCATGTATATTTAGAGGATATAGAGTAACGATGCAAATGAAAATTATTTGATTTTTTTTTTTTGCGTCAAAGAAAATTGTTTGAAATTAATTCTCACCCCCGGATATGTTGGATCCTTTGTCAACATAAATATGTGTAACAGAGTAGATTTGAAGAAAATTAGTTCAATATTTATTCTGACAATATCTCTTTAAATATCTAACAACAGTAGAAAAAACAATTTTTTTTTTATCAACATAATCAATGGAACAGAAGTATTGTGTATCTAGATAGATAATAAAATGGAGTAAACAATGCTCCCCCCCCCCCCCCCCCCCCCCCCCCCCAATCATAGAGGAAGTAGATTTGGTTAGCCTCAAAATTTTGCTCACAGCTAGCTTAAGTTCATTTGATTAGTTAATTAAGTTGCCAATTTGACTAATATAAACTGATACTGATATTTGTTCATATCTTGATTAACATTGGAAATATATCAGAAAAAAAATGGGATTTTATTCAGAGCATTGGTTGGTCCGTATAATAGATCAATATTTTCTTTTTGAAAATTCAAATGGTCGATCTGAACCGTTCAATATGATCTTCATATGAAAAAAGTATTGGCAGACTAAAATTTACATTTTTAAATATTTTTATTGTTTATTTAGATATGTAGAAAATCACTATTTTTGAATGGTCTAGAATTTTTAGATCGAGTGATTTTCTACCTATCTAAAAAGATAATAAAAATATTATAAACAATATAAAATTTGATCTACAAGTACATTTTCATGCAAAAATTATGTTGAATGGTTCAGATAAACTGTTTGAACTTTAAAACGAAGATATTAATTCATAGTACGAACCAATTCGCACTATGCATAGTGCCATAGCCTCAGTCTTATTTATTGTAATGGCAGTAAATATATTCATATTCTATACCTCTATAACTCTATTGTGTCTATATTCTTTTAATTTTCTAATAACAACAAATTTATAACTTATATGTCGAAATAAACCGTTAAATATTATTTTAATTATTTTTATTACTTTTTAATTTTGTTTTTATATGATAAATAAGTTGAAAAATAACATTCAGATAGTGTATTTATACAAATAATTTATAATAATTAAAACAAAGTTAAAATTTCATTTTTTTTACACATATAGAGATAAAATGATATAGATCATATTAACAATATTTTTTATATTAAAATTTTAAAATAAAAGTTACGGAAGCTCTAAAAATGAAGGCTAAAGGCAAAAAAAAAAAAAAAAAAAAAAAGTTTTACATTGATATCTAAAGACAAAGCATATAATGTTATACTTCAAATTTAAATAATATAACTACATATGGAGCTATTTTAAATGGCGCTTAAATGAGTCAACATGGATGATTTTCTTACCTCTCTAATTAAATTCATTTGATGGATTTACAAAACATTAATTATATAGGACCAAATTCTAGAGAATCCAAATCGGAAATTGAACAGCCCAAATTGAGATTATTATTCGATCCTAAGATCAATCAAATTAGATTCTTTTAAGATTTAAGAATAGTGAAAAACACAGCTATCCAGATTTTACAGAGATCAGCTCTATAATATTAATTCATTCATTCCTTCATGCCTTGTTAAATAGAAGAATCTGATTCTTTTTCAACAGTGCAATCCAAAAAACGATCTTGACGTGTGAGAAGAAATGATTTCAAAGGATTTGAAGTTTTGAACTACAATCTTCAATCTTGTATGATCATGTAGGGATCCTATGTGACAAATTTGTGTGCTGAATCATCCAATTATTTTTTTAATATACATTTTTGTATTTTTTTTTCAGAAAAAATTATAAAATATATATTCTTCTACTTATTATGATAATTATACAATTATGACTTATCCTTATTTTTCCCATCCTATTATGTTTTTTGACTCCGCTTCTGACCAAATCATATAACATATCATACAAAACTGTTGCAATTTCTACAAAGCTTCTTACAGGCAAACAGCGAAGTCACGAAGGTAACAAAATAATTTTGTTAAGATCAGACCATTTGATCAGAATCTGCATGAATATTAAAGGACCATGTGCATTCCACCTCGGACCGAATTGGCCTGAAATCTTATTGGATGGTCCGGATCTAAACAAAAATGTTTTTTTACCTCAGAACATATGGACTCGCCTCACCGTAGACTACACAGCGGATATTAATTTTATTCCTACATCTAAAGAAAAAATTAAAAAGGAAATAACTGGAAAGACAATATTTAAATCAGATAACCTGGATTAAGGTAAGAACCAAGAAATGATACTACTTGTAGATTAGCATAGTCATAGAGTTTAAATTATTTGAATTTGCTAATTAAGTATATAGACATGATTTACAATATTCGGTTCATACCTCGATCTCTCGTACTACAATTCCATTTATTATTTCAATTATTCCTTTTTTTCTCCCTTTTTTTTTAATAATTAATCAGTCATATGCACTAGCTGTCAATAACTTCAACTAAGAAATAATGAAGTAAAGAATTCTATCTTCTCAGTTATAATAAAGAAAGTTGTAATTAAATATATCAAATGACTTGTCATGCTAGAGGAAAAAAAAAGCATCATCTAACTCCCATTAAATGCACCTCTCTTTTTTTTAATAAACATACACCTCTTTTTTCATGATAATATTTTTTTCAGTAAAAAAATATTGATGCATCCTTATTTTAATATAAATTTCTACTGATGTTGTATTTTGAACTTGTGACTAACAAAACAGTTCTCATTTTTTATAATAATATTTTTAAATGTAATAATATTTTTAAATGAGAGAATTAGAGATCGAGCCATCTAACACTTCTTTTTATTATATCTTTTGTTGTACATTAGTTTCTCTCTAACATGATGCCCCATGTATCTTCTTTTTATGAATTTGGATTAGGGGTGTACAACGGGCGGGTCAAAGATATTTTATTAAAATTTGAATTCAACCCGATTACACCGGGTTAAAAAAGTTATTTACTTAACCCACCCATAACCTAACCCAACCCATCTATTTTTTTTATATACGGGTTATTACGGGTTATGCGGGTTAGACGGGTTAAACGGGTTATAATTTTGATCGAAAATCTATTATATATCTTTTTACTATTTTTATTAAAACTAGGTACAAATAAAAGTGACAAACATAAATAAAATAGAAATAATTTAGCATATAACATCCATAACAAAAAAAACATATCCAGAATGTAACATCCTAAAAAAAAAGACAACTACATATAACAATCACATATAAAATTCATGAAATAAAAAAACATAACAATTCAAATTCATGTAGCGGATCATCCTTTCAACATATATCTTATGTGATTTTTATCAAAGCTTAAACGAGTCCGCATCCCCTGAGATATCTCATATTTTGAGTGACCTATGTGTCCGGTGTCTATTCGGGGATAACGCAGGGACCCAGTATTGTTTAAACTTTGAGATTCATACAGAACGTCTTTGAACAGTTGAGATTTTCCAAAAAGTCACGCAAAATATGAGATATCTCAGAGGACAGAACGTCTTTGAACACTTGAGATTTTCCAAAAAGTTACGCAAAAAATGAGATATCTCAGAGGATGCGAATTCAGCCTAAACACAGCCCTCATCCTTTCAACAAAGATCTTATGTGATTTATTTCATGTAGCGAGTCAAACTAAATGAATTATTCCTCCACATAGGTTTGAGGCTGGGTCCAGATATAAACGGGTTATTAAGAGCAAACCCATGACCCAACCCAGAGTAACGGGTTTAACAAAATCCAACCCGTACCCGATCCAGTAACATCTCAACCCAGTAAAATACGGGTCGGGTCAGACGGGTCGGGTGGGTCAACAATATTTTTGTACACCCCTAATTTGGATCCTAACCATATTCAATCAGAATCTGCACGAATATTAAATGAGTCATGTAAATTCTACTTCAGACTGAATTGGCTCAGATCCGGATTCGAACTCAAATTTAAGTTACTTTAGGGGATCCGGACCCTCATTTTATTTGGATGAATATCTTTTGTGGTCATTATCTATTAGCAAGCCTAAAAAAGAGAATAGTTTATCTTTCTCTAAAAGCCAACTAATTTTACACAAATATCATGTTTGATTCTTAGGCATAGAATAATACTTCTAATTAAGTCATGATCAAAGTTATTAAAAAATTTAAATTTTAAACTTATCTACGTCAATAAAATATTATGATATTTCGATTTCATTTTGATTAATATTAAGAAGTTACAAAAATACATTAATGTGATAATTTCTAAAAAAAAAATTAATTATTGATTCCTACAAAAAAAATAAGAAAATAATATACATAATATATGAGTAGAACTAGGTGTTCTTAAGTTCACTAAGTTTCTTGGTGAACTCAAGTCTAAAACTCATCGAATCAGCTTTAAATGACGAATTCAAACTGTTAAAATCCGCCTACCTTACAAGTGATGTATCTATGTGTGAAAATTTTAAACATTCAAATTAATTTAGTATAAAGTCAAGCGGTCAAAATTAGAGTGTTAATAAATTAATTTTAATGCATTGATTTTTTAATTTTTTTTTACCACTTGACTCTATGCAAAATTAATTAAAAAATTAAAAAAAAATTATATGTAGACACATCACTTGTAAAGTAGATGGGTTTTAATGGTTCAGATTCGTCATTTGAGACCGATTCGGTGGGTTTTAGACTTGAATTCACCAAGAAGTTTGATGAACTGAAGAATACCTTAGTTCTACTCATAATATCTAACCATTTTATTTTAACATATAAACTTTAAAACTTGTATTGCTAAAAAATAACAAGTAAAGGCAAGATAAAAATATGCATTGTGTAGTTACAATGTATCGTGTAGAAATAAATATATATATAGAGAGAGACTAATATGCATTCGAATGTATATGAGCCGAAATACATACAGTTCAAATTTGACTTTTCAAAATTCAAACGGTCGATCCGAACCATTCATCTTGTTCTCCATATTAATATGTGCTTGGAGACCAAATTTTACATTTTTCTGAATTTTTTTTACTATTTATTAAGTATTTTACAAAATTGTTGATCCAACAGTGGCAGTTGACTTTACTGTTTTGTTAAGCCATCGTTGGTTCAACAATTTTATAAAATACTTAAAGTTTAGATATATAAGAATGGTAAAGTTTAGATGAGCATAATCCAAATTTATCATAGTAGACTTGGAATAGGAATAATTGGCGCCATATCTCTTTTTTAAGCCTCACACAACACACGAGGAATTTCTAAACATGACCCAAAATTCCCTTGGATAGCGATTCGCACAATATTTAACAAAAGAGCAAGTAACATTTAAGCCAATTAAAAATTGAACTTGTACAACAACTTAGCAATAGCCAATAGGTACTTCCAAATATTGAATCATATTTAATTATTTATTCTTATTCCTAGATGCATGATGATCTGTTCTGTTCTGTTCTTCTGTGCTTCACCCAATCCAAATTAATTAATTAGAATAATATTTAATGAGCATGATATCCAGAAGCCATGCATCATGCATGGATGTCTATTCAATATTTCAATCTGTCATTTTCTCTCTCTGTTTTTTTTTATAATTTATTGATACAAGAGCAATAGTTTTTAACCAAAATTACATAAGCAGTTATACGCGTAACAAACTTGCGGTCGAATAATTAAAGGTTGTCAATATTATAATAATAACATGATTAGGAGCCTCTGTTCTATGATGCATGTTTTTATTTTCTAATTTTTTAATAACAAAAATTATAAAACTGATATATTAAAATAAAACTGTTAAAATGTGATTTATATTATTTTCTCCTTTTCTTTACATGAAATTCAATAGGGATATACAATTGCTTTCAATGCTGCTTATTTTTCAAAATAAATATCTTAAATTTCTAAAATTGATTAAAATATTATTATTCAAAAATAGGCAAAGACGTTCTAGCTAGGTTTTTCCTTGCTTCGAGAATAATTTAAATTTTTAAAGCTTTTGCAGTTACAATAAATAGATTTATTCCAGATTACTTGTAGTCAAGTTGAGAATTGGTAATTAAAATAATTCAATGAGATCTAAATTTTATGATTTGGATGTAATATGACTACAATTAAGAAATAATTCTTTGTTTTTAATGCAAATAACATATCAAAATACTAACATTTATAGAAATTTACGAGTTGGAAATTTATAATGCATTAATTATTAATTCATCAAATTCAAAATATTTCTGAAATGTGACAAAAAAATAATAATATGGACAAAATACAAATATTATTGCAAACCTTGTTAATTTACTATATACCTTTTTTAGCAAGGTTTAAACTTTATCCGGTACACATACATAGGAATTTTTTTTTTCAAATAGAATCAAATTTAAATATTTTAACGGAACAAGCTGGACTGAATTTTTATGAAAAACAGCTCCACTGATTATGTGGATCAGGATCGGTGGAGGCAACGATTATGCTTACTGTGCATGCTTACTATGCTTACTTTTTTGCCTCGACCGATCCTGTGGATCGGTAGAGTTATTTTTTATAAAAACAATTTCAGTGTGCATGTTTCGTTGAAATATTTAAATTTAATTATATTTTAAAAAAATATCCCATACATAGCTGTATCCCCTATATATATACATGTTCACATTTCTAATACTCTGTATAGATACCAATTTACTGGCATTGGCTAGACTGACCTATTTTAGCAATTATCTAATTTTAGATAAGCTTGTCACATTAATTACATCTCCCACTTGATTGTAAAATACATAATCCAACAATACACCAAATTAAAATACTTTCAGTTCCAGCTGAGAAAGGTATACTACCAAGAAATGGACAAACGTATCTTTTCTCTCACATCCTTCCTATAGTTTGGTAAAGATATTGACAGAGTAGTCTTCACTTCATACAGTACACTGACAATAGAACCAAATAGGGATACATTTGACTCGTACGCTGCATGTAGTAAAAACTTCTTTGTTAATTACCCAAATAGTTTGGCACCTGAGGCAAAACTTGTTAACCAAATTCCATGCCTTTTTTTTATACTTCCAATTGGTGCCATCTATGTCAGCATGGCAGCCTAGCAACTTAATTTTGAATTGACAAAAAAAATTCTTCAAATTTCAGTTAGGTTTCCGAGTCCTTGGTCTCTCTCTTGTGCTGCTTCTACGAAACAAGCTATGTTAGCTAGGAGCCTAGGTGATAAAGGCTAGTCTTTTCAATTATTTTCCTTAATTTTTTTATTAGTGGGTGATAAACTGAAAGTGTTCTTGGTTGATTGAATGATTCTGCAATAAAAGGATGTCTTTGTTGACCATTTTATTAGACTAATTAATAGATATTAATTACTGATTGTCTCATAATTATAACCATCTTTCTAACCATAGTTTGGCAAGAGTAGAATAGAGGAGTACAGAGGAATAGAGTGGAAAAAATGTTCTATTATTGTTAACAAGAAAAGAAGTAAGTGAAATTGGAGAATTAGGTTTTAACTTTTTCATAAAACTTCTATTTTTTACATTTGGGCCTCCTCTATGAGCCAATTCCTATGGAATAGGAAATGTGGAATAGAGAAATTAGCATTTTTCAAGAGATAGATTTAGCTCATTACCTATACTCTTCCACCATTAACCGAACACGACTGGAATAATGATGAACTGAAATCTATTCCAAATTCCAGTTTTCCTCTATTCCAATGGTTTGCTGAACGGGAACAAATGATTTCACTGAGAAGTAATATACGCAAAGTAAAGATATTTACGACATTGTTTTGACTTTATGCATCGCACATCATATGCTTTTTCATGTTGATTCAATTTTTGTTAGTAAATATTAGATATCAAGCCACCTAACTATTTAATACCCACAAAAAATTGCCTCTTTCATATTTCGAACCTGCAACCTCTTACACATAAAACATTGTTTTTTTCACTTCACTAAAGTCTGATTCTCTTCATTTTGATTATGTTATTTGTGCGTTGCATAAAATAAAAACAACACTGTCAATATATTAATTGTTTTTGTATATTCACTTAATGAAAGGATAGATAATTATACTAGCTATAAGCCTCTATATAAGTGTCGATACAATACGAATTAGAGTATTGGAATTATTTTCTTTATTTTTCCGCAAGCTTATGTAAAAAAAAAAATTCCAATTGTTTGATATATCGTTAATAGTTCATTCCACAAAGTTTAGGCAAGACTAACAGAAAAGTGCGATTCCAATCTTACATTACATGTCAAGCTTATCACTATCCATGTTTACTGAATGAGACTAGTCAGTTTTGAAGCTTACATGTTGTGCAAGAAAAGTAACCCTTATATATTCTATTAGCTTATTTTTCTTAAAAGAATGTACGTACGTAATTAGACAAGATCTTTCAAATTAAGGAGAATTTAAATTAAAGTTGTGTTGGAATTTATCATAAAGTGAGTTGAATAGTATACTAGTTATGTGAGATTAATTAACATAAAGTGATTGACTACAAGAATGAGACAGTATCCGCGAGAAATACGTACTGTCGGTATACCGTCACGGATACTACGTACCGTCGCTAATAGAAAAAAAATACCTTTATGTCAGTATACCCTCGCAGATAGTTACTATTTATCCTAGTGGATACTGTTCCATTCTTGTAGTTATATGTACGTTTAATTTGGTTACACCTTATTATCAATCTTAATCAACTTGTTACATGTATGTATATTGCCAACGCAAGATCATATATAAACGCACCATCAATTCAACATCCATCAACACGGTTCGTATGCTATATATGATGAGAAATTAATTTCATTTCCTATATGCATTTAAAGGTTTTGAGTATTAGTGAAAAAAGGGATTAGAGAATACAGAGACAACTCAAATTGATCACTAAGGTACCAAATTTTCTTCTTGAAATGAAAGACAAACCAAGTATAATATAATTACTTGTAGAAATTAATGAAATCTGAACGAAACTTCGTCCAGAAATCATGAAACAGTATTCAAATAGCTTACTACATGTGAGCTTGACTTGTTAGATCTACCTCGTTAATTATACAAAGACTTGACATGGAATTAAGTCAGATGTGTTCAGTTAATGTGAGATACACTTACTGATTCAAGTTATATATGTTTGAACAAACACAGTATAAAAATCAGCATATAAATCAGCTGCATGCATGTAGTGCTGTACCAAGGAAGTTCACATTTAATAGTCTCATCTAATATACCTAAGTCAAAGAAAATATACCTAGGTCTACTAATAATGTCCAATATGAAAGGGTTCAATGTACGGTATCGACCGTTCGATCTGTGTTGAGATTCGCGTGTATGTTAATATTTACGAGGCAGTTTATAATTTCATTATGCACAAATCTCAATGTAGATCTAACGGTTGATTCACATTTCGCAAACATTTAGTATTATTTTTGGTTAAATATTTTATTTTTGTATGTAGTTCACATTTTATACAAAATATAGTTCATACTTGTGAAAAATAGATAACAATACTAACACTATTAAAAGTTGATACTGACAATTTCTGAACGAAATTCTACCCACAAGCAAAATAATTTCCATGAAAATTTACCGCCTTTTAGTTTGTAAGAGGAGATGAGAAATATAAAGGGCCTAAATAGAAACCTCAAATGTTTTTGACGCTGTTTAAAATTTGGGCCGGGTACACACTGTAAAGAAGCCCAATTCTTTTTAATCTGTTTGTAAATTGGGCCTGAGACATCACATTTTATTGGCATTTAATTCTCTCATCATTTTCCCCTCTCACACGGTCACACCCATATAGAGTGGAAAAAAAATGCCGTGCCGTGTCGTGACTAACACGCCGTGACTTTCATCTCGTGCAGTGACCAAATTGATTTTTCACGTGCTGTGCCGTGACTAAAATGTCAAGGGGTCGTCACGCCACATGATCACACTGTGCCTAAACGTGCCGTGACCAAACGTGACTTGTGTGGCCATCTAATTACAGATGACTCACGTGACTAAGTGCCGTGTAGTGACTAAATCTTTCGCGTGCCGTGTCATGCCGTGCTAAATTTTCTAAAGATGGTCACAACAGGAACATGCAAGTCACGGCATGTAACCGGCACACGTACCATGTCATTCCATACCGTAACCGTGTTGTTGTATAACGGAGCCGGCTCCGCCGTGCCATTTTTCCCACTCTACCCATGCGGTGTTCAACCAGAAAGATCTCATTATTAATATATTTCTCCGTATATCACACAATATAGCTTGTCATCCTAAATAAATTTTACTGTTCAATTTGCAGCAAATGCTACAATTACAAGATATCCAATGGACTGGGGTCTGGAGATGATACCCATATGATCAATTATTTTGAGGATATGTAGCACTGGAAATACAAATGAAGCATAACAATTTATTCTTTTTGAAATTTGAAAGACAGAACAATACAAGAAAGAGACATACTTGTCATTTGATTTACAATACAGTGTATATAAACCTTTTCTCAAACAAATAGACAATCTGCATAAATGTTGTAATGAAAGTGGCTGTTGAGCTTTTATTAAGTAATATTTACAACAGAGTACTGAGACTGATCAAAGCATAATTATTGTCGCTCATTATACTTATTACAGATACATTTATAGATTTTCTAGGGACCAAATTGAACATTCGGTAAATGTAGAATGTCGGCCTCCTGTTATTGGCTGAAATCAAACATGACCCGCTCCATGTAGATGTCTATATATTATTCCTGATATGATAAAAGGGAAATAATGATAAATGAAAAATTTCCTTTATATGTAACTAAAAAAAGCTAAAAAAAACATGATTCCTGCAACAACAAGGGTTCAGACTTTACCAGCATGGCCTCAACATCTGGAATTTTTTTTTTTTTTTTTTTTTGAAGAAGAAGAAAGAGACTAAATTTGTTTGCTATACCTGTAATATATATTTGATCATAATTCATGATCTTGATGTTGTCCTTCTAATAGGATCTTGTAATACATCATAATGACCATAGCCATCATAAAGGACCCGAATTGGGTCTTCTTTCCCATATTCTTGACCGTATTCAGCTATAATTTTGGGGCCTTCATGGCCAGAGCTTTTGGTATACATATAAACCGATATAGGCATCCTGTAACAAAAAAAGAAAAAAAAATATATCTGTTGATGTTTCGTTTTTCATTAGGGACAAACTCCAACTTATCAGCTGAGCTTAGTAATCAGTCCAACAAAATAATAATAATAATAATAAATAGGGAAAGAAAAGACTCTTCAGACAAATTCCATTGTTACCACTCGTTACCAGTTACCACATTAACCAGCAGATATATTTTGATATTGCACAAAACCTGCCCAGTGCCTAGGAAAGTTTTCCTATCAGAACTATAAACTAGAATTAAATTTTCAGCTTTGTAGAACTTGATGCCTTTACAAGTTACAACCCACCCCAAAAGAAAAAGGATCAAATATTATCAATAAAAATAGAAAAAAAATTCGTTAAGGCAATTTGATTCTGACCGGAGAACGTGACAGCACATGAGCAATTCAGGTTCGCCACCCCAAATATGAGGCTTCCTTATCTGGGTTACATATGATTCAAAATCTCCTTCCAGAAACCTGAATCCATAACATAATAAAAATCATGTTACTAGGGTTTAGTAATTACTGACCTCTTTATTTTCCCTAATATTTCATTACCAGTTCCATACTAATAGCTACTGCTGCTTTATTTTATTTTTCATGGTATATCAACTTTGCATAATGGTCTTAATTAAATAAATAGAAAGCGAGAAATAAAAGCAAACCACTCTGTATGGTCTCTCCTCTTGACAAATTCATCAGCAACCTAAAATACCAATATTAGTCAACACAGGATATGGTTTTTGATACATAAAAGAAACAAAAAGTATATGATTCATAATATGATTTAGGCAATATAAAGTAATATATATACTTTTGATCTAAGCTCGTCAGCGAGTTCTTTTTGATGTTTCTCACTAGGAGATGGCTTTCCTGACCTTATGCAAGCTCCATATGCAACTGACCGGAACAGGCACCTCCCGTCTCCAGTTATTCCTGGAATTAGAACAAGCATAAAAGCATGTTTGATCAAGTTTAATATAATTTGGAAATCACACAAGACTTCAAACAAGATTACAATATACCCCAATGATCTTAAAAAATATATTTTAAAAGGGAAAGGTGGCAACTATACTTGTGCTTGTCTGTTGCTTTTGAAAAGCGTTGGAGAAGCAAAAATATTTTATCAGAATCTTAGATCTCATTCATGAAAGAAGTGAATCGATCGGCACATAGATAGTCTCTCATAAATTGCATCTACTTAAGATAGAATTAATATGGTATAGGCCTTTAATTGAAGTTCAATTGAGCAATTTGTTAACTTGGACCTTCTTCAACCCTAACCTAAACCAAAATCTAAGTTGAAAAATTAAAAAGAAGAGAAATTTAATAGAACAAACCCAAGGTGCTTCCCATTACCACGTGAAGAAAATTAAAATATATCTAAAAAGAACAAAATAATATCCCATTGCTCAAAACCCATATCACATAAGGTATAGAATAAAGTGTAAGCCAGTTTACACAAGCAAGCAACAATTAGTAACAAGAAAAGCACAAAAGAGATCAAAAGAGTAACACATACGAACTTGACTGAGCGTGCGTCCCAAGCCTGACATGAAATGTTGTGTGTTCTCTTGGCCATGAGAAATAATAGGGAAAAAAGGGGAAAGAGAGAGAAAAAGTAGAGATAAGACGGTGAGAGATGGAATCATGGAATAGAATTCTAGTTCTGTAGTTGTTGCTTTCTCTTTTACAAAAATGGTAGCGAGACTTGCGTAGAGAATCTTGAGAGGTTGCAGAGCACAATCAATCTCGACCGCTCGATTGTTTTTCTATGATGCTCACAAACACATCGCGTCATGAACTCGTACAACTAATTTGAATCCCGAAATTTTTATGAATATCCAAAAAAATATGAAATTTCAGCCGACATTTTTATTTTTACTCAATTAAAAAAAATTTAATAATAATAACCATGGTTTAGGAAAAGTTTTAAAAATACTCAAACCGTGGAAAATTTTCACATTTCCAAGCTTCTTTTTTTTTTTTTACAAAACAGAATTTTTTATTTATTTTTTATTTTTTGTATTGAAATATTAGAAATGTTGAATATATTTCTTTGAAAATAGATGGAATATAATATAATTTGATTTATTAGAAAGACCGTAACAAATAATCGGATCAACATTTTTCAGGCCGGATTTTTCGCGGCGGTAAGAAAAATTAATATATGTCACTATGTGTTATTGTATAAAAATAAAAATGCTTAGATTCTGACTTATTGATCCCGGTTCAAAAGTCACTTCTAGGTAATACAGAAAATATTGTCATCCTTCTAGTACATTTAATTTATAAAAAGTTGTGTCTATTTTGAGAATTCTTTTTGAATAACAAACATTAAATAACTTAAAGTTTTTGTTTTTTTTTTCAAAAATAGATACAACGTTTTATAAATTAAATGTACTAGAAGGATGACAATATTTTTTGTATTACCTAGAAGTGACTTTTGAACCGGGATCAATAGCTCAGAATCTAAGCATTTTTATTTTTTTTACAATAATACATAATGAAATATATTAATTTTTCTTACAGCCTCGAAAAATTCGGCTTGAAAAATATTGATCCGGGTTATTTGTTACAGCCTTTCTAATAAATCAAATTATATTGTATTCCATCTATTTTCAAAGAAATATATTCCACATTTCTAATATTTCAATACAAAAAATAAAAAATTATGTTTTGTAAAAAAAAAAAAGCTTGGAACCGTGAAATTTTTCCACAGTTTGGAATTAAAATTTCAAGCCATGGAAAAATTCTACAGTTTGGGTATTTTTAAAACTATTCCTAAATCATGGTTATTATTATTAAAATATTTTGTTAATTGGGTAAAAAAAAAATGTCGGAATTTCAGAAACTATCCAGATTTTCGTGTTTTTTCGAAATCTACCCAAACTGTAAAATTTTTTTGTAGTAATTCAGTCTAAAACCGTAAAAAAAAAATTGCAGCTTCAAAAAAAAAATTGCTATAATTTTTTGCAGTTTCAAATTTTTTTTGTATTTTTCATATTTTTTTAGTTAAATAGAAATATTTATCATTTATTTATTCTTTGTATTGAAATATTAGAAATATTTTATATATTTCTTTGAAAATAGATGAAATACTATATAATTTGATTTATTAGAAAAACTATGACAAATAACCCGGATCATCATTTTTCATGCCAGATTTTTTGCGACTGTAAGAAAAATTAATATATTTCTTTATGTGTTATTGGAAAAAAAAGATGCTTGAATTCTGAGTTATTGATTCCGGTTCAAAAGTCACTTCTAAGTAAATACATAAAATATTGTGATCCTTCTAGTAAATTTAATTTCTAAAAACTTATATTTATTTTTGAAAAAAATAAGTTATTTAATGATTGTTATTCAATAAGATTTTCTCAAAATAAATACATTTTTTTAGAAATTAAATGTACTAGAAGGATCACAATATTTTCCGTATTACCTAGAAATGACTTTTAAACGCAAAAACCTAGATAGTTTATGAAATTATCATACTTTTGGATATTAATAAAAAATTCGGATTTTTCACTATTAATTTGAAAATAACAAACCAATGAATTAATTTAATTATTTAACTACTAAAAAATTAAATTTAAAATTTAATATTGAAAAATAGTCTATAGTATGTATATCATTTATAGTTTTGTACTAAAAGTAGGAAATTTTAATATAGATTTTCTTATTTATCAAAATCAAACGACTTCAAATTTATTATTCTCACAAGTTTCAACACTGTAGTTATTATCTTTTGTAGAATCTCCATTACGCATTTAGGCGGGTCATTATCTTTTATAATCGTTATCTTCTTTACACGTAATTGACAATTTAATTATAACGTAAGGATTGTCGTTTGTTTGTTAATAGTTGATACGTAGACATTTTAAATAATCTAAAGGTTGATGCCAAATAGTTTATGAGTTGGTCTGGTTTGTAGGAAAAGTATAGGTAGGTACTGTAAAAGATTCTCTTCACTTTATGGTTTGAGATTAATTCTCAGCCGCTTTAAGATTCGGGATAGCTTAGGGGAAGCATTATTTGGCTTTAAGATTCATGCCAAGTTACAAAGAACAGTCCAGAGCCACTAATTATAAAAGATTGGAAGCGTCTAATTGTCCACAGTTTGTCCATAGAAAAACTGACATTTGACTTGTGCGAATACTGTAAAACTATTCTTACATGCTGTATATTTACACAATATATCACATAAAATATGTCAGTTAATCAAAAAACATCCAGCTAGTATTCCAAGTGGTCCCATGATAGTTAGAAACAGATTGCAAGTTGCACAACAAGACAAAAAAATGTATTTTCAAAAGAATCACAAGGTGAATACTGTAAAGTCACAAGATGAATATTGTAAAACAACAAGGTCAATATTGTAAAACAACAAGATGAACAGTCGATCCATCAAAAATTAGAAAACCAGACCAAATCAACAGCTGACATATTAGATCAAATTAGATTAGACTCAAAGTATTACCAGATCGGATCAAGATCAACCAGAATATCCATAAAACTAAACTAGATAATAGGGAGATTATGCAATTACCTGAATCTCCGTAAAATGCCACCAGGAAAGGAAAAGATTAGATACTAAAGATAACAGAAATACACTAATTGTCAATGTCTCTTCAACCAGATTCACAAAGCGGAGATAAGACATCATCTCGCTGCCATTGCGGTCGTCGCTGCTGGGATCCATTATACAATCGGAATAAAAATAAAAAATAGTTTATTAGAATTATTAAATGACAATTCTTGCTTTAAGGAGGAGTCGCTGCAGATGCTTCCAACAAGTTCCTAGGTGCATGTGCCCAGCTATCTAGGAAATGAGATTGTTCTTGATGAGTTCGACAAAGAGTAAAACAAAGGGCAAAATAAAAAATAAAAAAAATTAGAACCTTTTTATGAGAAATTGAATGAGAAGCGCGTAAGGGGGCAGATTGGTATTAGGAGAGTAGGAGACTGATTTGCGCTCGATCCGGAGTTTCCTCGGTTATAGATTTGAATGAAATTCAGTAGCGACACTTATTTGAATAAAATTGCCACCAGTTTGATTGAAATCGCGATAAAATATAAACGCGAAATCATAAAGAGGAAGGAAGTCGTCTTAGAAAGTTGGGAATCTGATCAAAAAAGAAGGTTTGGAATGAGATTCAAAGAAAGGAAAGAGACGATCGAAAGAAGGAATGTTTAAATACATGAGATTTCAGAATGATTTGAATTTCTGAGACATTGGTCGTTAAAATCAGTTAATCGCGAGTAGATAAGAGGCTGTGAATAAAAGACTATGGATTATATAACCTTTTCTCTAAAAGATTCCCTATTATGGTACCTGAGAACATCTAAATTCCTGGTTTGTATATAGTTGATAATTTCACAAATACCCGTATTGAGTTCGGATCCAGTGAAGTAACCAAATATTTGGGTTTTGGATAGGAACTGTTCGATTCGAATCCGTGATAATCTATTCGAAGTGGAGCGCACACATTCAGAGAAATGAATTCGAATCACGGATGGTCTAGATCCAAAATTCAAAGATTGAGTTACTTTAGGGGATCCGAACCCACCCATGTCATAAGTGCAAAAAAATCTAGTTACCTCTTCCATAAAAAATTCTAATCACACTTCACACTTCCATAGAGAAAGAAGAAAATTCTGAAGCCTAAAAAGGAGGCCGCCAATTCGCGGAGTTTTATCTGTTCATACGGATGCTAATAGAAATAGAAATGTGACTGTCATTATTGTGCAATTTATAAAGACCTTTCCGACCTGCAAGTGAGAAAAATAGAGAGAAAAGTCGCGTGCAAATTTTCATTAGACGTGAGATGTTCTTTCGCTATATATGTTGTTTCTTTGTACTTTTTTTTTGAATAGAAGCAGGCAGTGGCTGCCAGGTTTGAATTTTATATATATGTAAAAATTCATATAGGAATTACAATCCAACTTAGCATCTACCCACTACGGACTACGGCTGTTACGTTACGAAATTTTTACAATTAAATTCAAATGATTTAATAGAAGGAATCGATAAATCATGTTAACAAAATAGAAGTTTAAACCTTAATTAAGGTTCCCCTAAATAATAAAGTTAAGTGTGAATCGAAACCGCGTCGAAATTTCGAGATTTCAGAACTTTATAGGCTCAGTGCGGATGAGATTGACCCGCAGTGCGGGTGGGTGCATCCGCACTCATGCCATTCTGTGTTGGTCTGCATTTTTCTAAGTACTGAGTGCGGATGGATGGACCCGCAGTGCGGGTGGAAGTCATCCGCAGTTGGCTCAGACTTTCTCTGGACTTGTGTCTAAAATTGACTAAGTAGTGAGTGCGGGTGAGGGATCCGCAGTGCGGATGGGTCCAGCCGCACTCATGAATTTCTGTATTGCACTGAATTTTCCTGAAATCGGCTAAGTAGTGAGTGCGGATGAGGTTGACCCGCAGTGCGGGTGGGATTCATCCGCACTAGGCTCGGAGTTTTTCTGGATTCTGTTGACAACCGACTAAGTCTCGAGTGCGGATCAAGCCACCCGCAGTGCGGATGGGTACATCCGCATTCAAGGTAAAATTAACCCTAAAATCCAAATCAAAGCTTCTCTCTCTCTCTCCTCCATCATTTCCCCATTTTTAAGTTATTTTCGTCCAAGAGAGAAGGAAAAGAGCCCGTGAGTTTCCGTTTCTTTCAGACTCCCGATTGTTGCGAGAAATCGAGTCTGGAACCGAGAAAGCAGCTGAGGATCTCTCCGAACCCTTCTATTTGGTATTTCTTTCTATCCTTTTTGCTTTCGAAACCTCGAATTTTCTCGATTTCTCAGATTCTCGTTTTAAACTCGAGATTTGTGTTCAAATTGCTCGAGGACTAGTTCCTCTACACTCCTTACTAGTTTGTTTGTCAATCTTTTTCCCTATTTCTTCCGATTTGTGAAATCTGATTTCTAGGGTTTCGTGCCAAAATTGGAAGTTGGCATAATCGTGATTTGATTTGTTTAACCCGACCAATTAGACTTGTAATCGGTAGGGTTGCTTCCTGATCTTGAATTTTTAGAACGTTTAACGGCTGATTTGAGGTTTTGACCAAATTAGGGTTTAACCAATCGGTAAATTGAATTGATCCGAGAACCAAAGTAGTGAAACGGTGATTGATGGTTACCAAAGTGAAAGGGTATATGGCTAGAGGGCCTAGATGCAATTGTGCACCGTTATATGAGATTTTTAATAAGAAAGAAGGAACCGAAAAGAATCGATACCAAAACATAAGAATTGATTTAGGACTGTACAAACCCTAAGTAAACGTATAGACCACTGAACCCGAATTAAACCAAGTATACGTATAATATAGGGGTAGGCTCGGTCGAGCAAGACTTAACGAGGCAATTCGAGACGCCCGATCCGTAGCTAAGCGGTACGCTCGTCTTATTCAGGTGCGGGATTCTTGGACTTGTTTGATACTTTATTTTCAGGAATTAAACTGTTTATTCGTTTGTCATGTTGAATGATTAATTATTGCATATTTTGGAATTCATGCTGTAGATTGATTCTTCCATAACTGAGAATGATTTGAATTGTTTGGTTAAGATTACTTGGCATGTTGGTATGGTTATTATTTGATTAGTTCTATTAATTGTTCTTGATGTGAATGAATCCGCCAGGCCGACCTGTTTAGGTGGCTGGATAAGGTAACGGTGACCTATCCGTTGACCTGTGTTTATGAATTTGCCAGGCCGACCTGTTTAGGTGGCTGGATAGGGTGACGCTGCTGACTTATGCGTTTGACCTGTTAGAATTTGCCAGACCGACCTGTTTAGGTGGCTGGATAGGGTGACGCTGCTGACTTATGCGTTTGACCTGTTAGAATTTGCCAGACCGACCTGTTTAGGTGGCTGGATAGGGTGACGCTGCTGACTTATGCGTTTGACCTGTTAGAATTTGCCAGACCGACCTGTTTAGGTGGCTGGATAGGGTGACGCTGCTGACTTATGCGTTTGACCTGTTATGATTTTGCGAGACTGACCTATATGTGTGGCTTTGATATATATTTGCTTGAGATTTAGCAAAGTTGACCTGTGTAGGTAACTTTGATTCCATGTGATTGCATTTGTCAAGTTGACCTGTATTGGTGACTTGTAACCGGACATTAGGAAATGGTTAAGCCAAACAGCAATTGCAGATGGGTGTTTGATAAAGGGTCCAGCTTGGTTGGCCATCTGTAGGCGTCTGTAACTCTACAGATGTGGGTTTGATAACGGTTCAGCTCGAGAGAACATCTGTAATTGCTACAAGCCCTAATGAACTGAGTTATGAATCGAGTTAAGCCAAAATATATGTTGTGTTTTGAAATCCATCTTGTAATTCCGTAAACTGTTTTCAGGTTGATAAATTGTTGTCGAGCACTGGCATTTTGTTATTTATGATTATATATATATCTGTTTGAACTGTTATTGTTTGGGTTTCATTGTTGAATATAGAGTTTGATTGCAAGTCCAATAATCTAAACTGTGGCAAATTTCGCACTGAGAATTTATTCTCACCCCCACCCTCCCGGTTATTTTACAGGTACTGGTGCGACCGATTTCGGAGAGGCACGAGAGGAGTAGGCCTTAGTAGCTTACCAGTATATGACCCTAGATATGTTTTGGTGGTATAGATTTAGGGTAGGCCTCGTGGTTGGTATCCGGATGAGATACTTTTGTTGTATTATTTACTGTCCAGACTGTGTACTCTGATTTTATATTAGAATCTTGTTTTTGTTGCTTGTTGTTGGGTTTGAATTGTTAATTGCCTTGTAAGCATACACGGCATTGTATGCTTACGGCGGGGGACTGTTACGACCCGTGGCCGCGGGGTGTGACAGCTCTCTTCGGTGGTATCAGAGCTCAAGGTTAAACCTAACCAGACTGATAGGATACGTGAGTGGGGTACGTTATACTTGGGGTCGTCACGGCTAACGACCTGTTCGTTCTATGAGATACGTATATGCAAACTTAATAAATTATTCTCTTCTTATTTAAGTTATGGAAGGACGTCGCAGTAGGGGACGACCGAGAATCAGGAATCGTGATCCTATCCTTGATCCACAGAACGAGCCAATCGTTCAAGCGAGTGAGGCTGGATCTGCTGGGCCTGAGGTCCAGAGAGTTGATCTGGGACCTGGAGGTGTGCAGAACCGGGACCGAGATCTAGATGATAGATTGATTGCGGCTTACGAGAGAGGCCGCCAAGCAGAGAGACGTGAGGTGGCACCGGAGGCTCCCCGAGGAGGTCCGGAAGATTTTAGGAGGTTGTACGACTCCTTCATGCGCCTTAAACCACCTCAGTTTAATGGCACCGGCGAGTATGCCGCTGCTGAAGAATGGCTCGCGAGCATGAGTGCAAAGCTAGTTCTGTGTCGAGCACCAGAACAAGATATGGTGGAGCTGGCAGAGCAGCAGTTGGAGGATGGTGCAAGATTCTGGTGGGACGGAGCCCGACGTAGTTATGTCGGGGAGGAGGCCAAGATTCCGTGGGAGTGGTTCGAATTACAGTTCACCCGACGGTTTCTGAGTAACATCCAGCGAGAGGCGCTGCGAAGGAAATTCCTAGACTTGAAGCAGAGTGGGCGAGCAGTGGCGGATTATAACAATGAGTTCCTTGCCTTGTCCAGGTACGCGACTGATGTGCAGACTGATGTGGTGAGATTCCATAGGCAGTACCTGGATGGACTGGATGGAGGGATATCGATGATCGTGGATACCCCTATGGCTACTGAGCTGCAGGCCATGATGGATCACACTGAGCAAGTGGAGTTGCACAGCAAGAGAAGGAGGTCGGAGATGACAGAGAGGAATGTGAAGCAGAGGGAGGACCAAAACCGACAATTTAGGTCAAGGGGAGGACCGTCGACAGCTAGACCACCCCTGAGACAGTTCATGGCACCTAGACCCCCTCCGAGACAGATAGCGACACCGGTATTCCGGCCGGGTTTTGTTTCAGTATGGTGCAATTCGTGCAACCAGGCACACTCTGAGATAGACTGCAGACGCCGTAACCAAGCGTGTTACACCTGCGGCAGCATGGAGCATTGGGCGAGAGAGTGCTCGAATGCGGCACTAAGGTTCCAGAGAGACAGCGGGGGCAGAGGGCCCATGGGACGTGGATCTGGTAGACCACCATTTCGTGGTCGAGGTGCTTCTCAGACCAGCGGAGGCAGGATTGGAGGTCGAGTGGCTGCCCACGCGCTTGGTATAGCAGAGGTGGCATATGACACAACGAGGGCTCTAGAGGAAGGTGAGGGCTCGAAACCGGCTGATTCTCGAGCTGAGGTGATGACAGGTATACTTTCTATCTCCGATGAGAGTGCATATTGTTTGATAGATACTGGGTATAGCCATTCCATTGTATCGAAGGCTTGGGTAGAAAAGTATAACTGGTCAACTGAAACCAATAACCAAGTCCTGAGTGTTCAAACCCCTTTCGGTTCGACTGACCGAAAAATAACCATATGCCGAAACCGAAAAGTCAGAGTTGATGGAAGGGATCTCGAGATAGACCTGTTGGTTATGGAGATCACGGGTTACGACGTTCTATTGGGGATGGATTGGTTAACAAGACATGCCGCGACGATCGACTGTCCGCACCGCAGGATTTGTTTTGTGACCGCAAAAGGTAGTATGTCATGCATGATGAACTGTAGAAAGATTGGAGGGGTAATACCATGCATTTCGGCTGTGGAAGTTAGGCATCTGATCGATTCATGATGCACTGCATATTTGGCGGCAATAGTGTACACTACTGCAGAAGTTCCTGAGATGAGTACGATCCCAGTGGTGTCGGAATTCGCGGACGTGTTTCCGGAGGAAATAGTAGGGGTACCACCGGAACGAGAAGTGGAGTTTGGCATTGAAATGGTACCAGGTACGACACCAATTTCAAAGAGTCCGTATAGGATGGCTCCTGCTGAATTGAAGGAACTCAAGGCCCAACTAGAAGAGATGCTGGAAAGCGGGTTTATTAGACCGAGCACATCTCCATGGGGTGCTCCGGTGTTGTTTGTGAAGAAGAAGGATGGTACCTTACGGTTATGTATCGACTACCGCGAATTGAACAAGGTGACCGTCAAGAATAGATACCCGTTACCCCGAATCGACGACTTGTTTGATCAGCTGCAAGGATCTTCGATCTACTCCAAGATAGACTTGAGAACGGGGTACCACCAGCTGAGAATACGACCGACTGATGTGGAAAAGACAGCCTTCCGAACGCGCTATGGGCACTATGAATATCTGGTTATGCCATTCGGGCTAACGAACGCTCCGGCTGCATTTATGGATATGATGCAGCGAGTGTTTCATGACTTGTTGGATTCAACTGTGGTGGTGTTCATCGATGACATCCTGGTATATTCAAGGTCACGTGAGGAGCATGAGGTACATCTGCGGATAGTGCTGCAGAGATTGAGAGATCATCAACTATTCGCAAAGTTTTCGAAGTGTGAGTTCTGGCTTGAGAAAGTGGCCTTCCTTGGTCACGTGATATCAGGTGAAGGGTTGGCAGTGGATTCAGAAAAGATTCGGGCGGTGACCGATTGGAAGAGGCCAGAAACAGTTACGGAGATTCGTAGTTTTCTGGGGCTAGCAGGTTATTATAGAAGGTTCGTACTTGGATTCTCACAGTTAGCTGCTCCCCTTACGAAGCTTTTGCATAAAGGTGTGAAGTTCGAGTGGGGTGCCACTCAAGATCGAAGCTTTGAGGAGTTGAAGAATCGGTTGGTAACTGCACCGGTTCTTGCCATGCCCATCACCAACGAGGAGTATACCGTCTACACCGACGCATCCGGATCTGGTTTGGGATGTGTACTGATGCAGAAGGACCATGTTATAGCATATGATTCTCGGCAGTTACGATCACACGAACAGAATTATCCGACCCATGATCTGGAGCTAGCTGCAATGATCTTCGCTTTAAAGATTTGGCGGCATTACCTGTATGGAGTGAGGTGCCGTATCTTTACGGATCACCAAAGTTTGAAGTATATCTTCACTCAACAGGAGTTGAATTTGAGGCAGAGGAGGTGGTTGGAGCTGATGAAGGACTACGATCTGGATATCCAGTATCATGCAGGAAAGGCAAACGTGGTAGCTGATGCGTTGAGCAGGAAGAGTCAGATCAATCTGGCATCGATTATCACCAGCGAGACACATCTTCTCGAAGAAATGAGAAGAATGAATCTGCACGTAGGTGCGTCCCGTGAGTTTGCATTGGAAACCTCATCTCGATTGATTGGAGATAGCAATAGTGCAGGTACATCTACAGTTGCCTCGATTATCTTGGCCGCGGTCGAGGTTCGACCAAAGTTACACGAGCAGATTCGAGCAGCACAACAAGAGGACCCAAAGTGCCAGAAATTCCGACAACATTTCGAGTCAAATGCAGACTCGCCATTCCGACTCCACGAAGATGGCATTCTGCGGTTCCATGACCGCATATGCGTTCCGAATGACTCAGAACTGAAGAATCTGATTCTGTCAGTGTTGTACCCTAAAATATTTCCAATTGAATATTGGTAATAATTTTAATGCTTGGAAAGAAGCCAAATGATTTAAAGCCTTCCCAAGACAAAGGGAAATGACATATTAAAATTCATGGTAATATTCTACATTTAAAACCATGAATTTTGATATAAGGTTCAGATTCTAACTCTAAATGGTCAAGGAGTTATGAATTTTCAAAGTTTATGCTGATTTGGCAGCCTCTGATTGGTGCCACATGGCACAGGGTACCCATAGCAATAACCTTGAGCTTTCTGGGTACAAATCAGGAGCCGCAAACCTCCACCTTACATGTGGGACCCTTTGTGCAGCGAAACAAATCAATTTTCGCTGAAGTTGGAAGATAGGCAGACATGGAGCATGAGGATTAAACCCTGTACACCGCTCTGTCATTGAAACGTTGCATGGTGAACCAAGTTCACCCAAGGCCTGCACTTGAGTTTAAACTCAGGCGCTAAAGCGCCGCTGAACCCTTCAGCATACGTGAACTCGGTTCAATGAACCCAAGCGCCATCAAAGAAGCTGTCGGTGCCTCGGCCCACGTCAAACCAAGCTCAAACAAATCAAATAAAGAAATAGAGAGAGAGAGGATAGATGTCAGGGTCGCTGAAAGGTGGGACCCGAGCCCTGACACCTTCTTCTTCCTCCTCCGCGTCTCCTGAGCTCCAATTGGAGCTTGAAATTCATGGAAATTGAAAAGGGATTGAGCAGGTGCTCACCTAAACTTGAAAGAGGTTCCCTTCCTCTACTCCTTTCTATGTTCTCCCAAGCCTGAACAGTAATTACCCTCTCTAAACAAGGCCGAGAAGGAAGGAAGGTGAGAAAATGGGATAGCCGATTAGAGGCAGCTCAAGCTTTGAAACTTGACCGAATGACACCAAATGCCAACACGATGGTATCCCAAGCACCAATTTGGAATAACAGAGCCCAATTTGGTGTAATTTTGAATCGGTACCACATAGGATCCGAGCAATGCTCTCCATGCCAACTTGGTTATCTGAGTGGTAAATTGAGCTTTAGAACATGATAAGGGACACTATACGATGCTCTCTGTCATCTTTGGATGCTATGAAACACAAGAATCAAGAAAAGCCCATGTTAAGCTATGAAACAGCTCGGGTGCACCCTAAACTAGCCGTTTGGCTACTCACAGCTCACCCTGGTCCCCAGGACACGTGCCTGGGGCACCTGAGGTCAGTCCAAGATAGAAGAATATTCTTCTTGCACCCCAGGGGTCATGCAAATCAAGTTACACCTCTGAAGCCATGCAATCAAAGGCCATGATGCCATGCAGTGCCCTAATGGTCAATCCAAGGGCTCAAATGCATCCAACACACTCAAATGACATGTCAAAGCACAATTGGGTGATCCCCTACACAAAGCACACATGGAATGAAGCCAATCAGCCAGAGGCATTTGATCAAACACCTCTGGTCAAGATGAGACCACCTCAGCTGGGGCAATACAAAACCCTAGCTCCTAGCCTATAAAAAGGCACCTCAAATGAAGCTAAAAAAAAAGAGACAAAGAACAGACAGACACAAGAAAAGAGACAGCTAGAGAAAGATACACGCAATCAAGCTCTAGATACACACAAACACACACTTTACATACACACAGTGGTGCACACACACACCATAGGCTTCCTCTGTGCTTAGCAAGCTTAATTCATAGGTAATTAAGTCTTGGATTCAATGTAAGGCCCCTAGGGGGCCATCTCATGTACTAATTTCATGAATAAAGTTTCTTTTTGCCATTTTTGATCTTCTTCTTGTTACTCTTTGCTCTATTTTGTGTTTCTGATCTGATAATCTCTCTTTAAAACATCAAAATAATATATACAAGCATTTAAAATACAAAAATCATCATTCTTGTACAAATCTTTCATAAAAAAACACATTTTAATACATTTTCTACTATTTTTCTCTCATCTTTTTCTTCTCTGCCTCCTTGGATCACTTTTGCAAATTAATTGAGGGCTAGGATGAGTGTAGTGAGCCAGCTGGCATCCTTGCTCATCTAATCCCTTGATTTCTTTGATTAAAAGTGATTAAAAAAGGAAAAAGTAACTTAAATCAAAAGATAATCACACAAGGGCTGTTTAAAGTGAGCAAGTAAGCATCCTTTGCAGTTCTCAACCCTAAGTCCACTTGAGAAAGGCCTATGTTGCTGTCAAATCCAAGGAAATAGTGAAATTATGCCCTTTTTAATGGTTAATTTCATTATCTTTGAGGATCTGATTGCAAATAGTGAAAAACTGAGGTCTAAAGTGTAAAAAGACAGCAACTGAGTTGCTCCATGTCATTTACATCTTTAAATCCATGAAGTTTTGATGATAATGCCTTTGAAACAAGTGTAAAAGTGCCAAAACATGGTTTTAAACAAAATCAGGGACTTCCCTGCATATTTCCAGGCACAGGCATGTTCAAAATATGTTTAAAATGATGATTTCAGGATTTTTAAACTCCTTGATCTTCTCTTTTTGTTACTGGTATGAAAACAGTGGCTTTAAGCCCTTGAAAACATGTTCTGAACTAAACCAGACCTTTAATCATGCATAAAGTGACATACATTAGTCCCCTATAACACATTGAACCTATACTCAGCAATGCAAAGCAATGGAAATGCCACTGGTACAATAGAATTCATTGAAATGTGTACAAATGACCTCTGCTGACAGATTAGCCATTTCAGAACAATGGAAGGACCAAATTGGAAAACAAACCTAACAGCTAAATAAAGCACTTCAAAATACACAAAATCGATATAAAGTTTGCATCATTTGGACATTCCTACAGAAAGTTATGAGGTTCCAAAGTTCATCTTTTAAAAATGAAAATTCTGTAAATTAAATTGACAAAATTACCTTCAATGCCCCTGACACTGATCAAGCCATTTGACTGAGTAAATGAGCTCAGAAAATTCTCAAATTTGGAACAGAAATCCTTGATATGTCTATATTTGAGTTCATGAAATAAAATTTATGACTTCTTTACAAAATTCAAGAGTAATTGGATCTGGAAATCTGGAAATATCATGTTCATATATCCTCTTCTTGACCAAAACCTGATCTAGCACAAATCAGTATTTCTGTGATGATCCAAATCCTTCTAAAACATGTAAGAAACTCTCAAGAATACTCAATTTGGCTTTAAACCTTCTGTACCACTCATTGGTACCAATTCGGTACCGAAACCGAAGTCATGAAGCTCAAAACATGTCTAAAACTTCTCTAAGCCTCAAATTGGTATCCCTGATGTCTCCTATAACATCATACGATTCCAAATGACCAGTCAATTGAAAGAAAACCCAAAGAAATCGATAAAAATCGATCTAGAATCCAATCGGTACCGATAGGTACTGTAGATGCCTGTTCCGCCGCCTCCGATGGCCGTCGACGGCCGACAATGGCACCAATCGACTCCTGACATCAAGGCGATCACAACCATGCCCTTGGCCGGCGCTGCCGTGACCTGGATCGGCCGGATTGAGTTTGTCAGGGATGAACCCTAAAGCCGATAACCCCTTTGCACGATCCTCAAAGCAAGAAGCACAGATCTCAAAGCAATCTGTTTGATCAGTGAACCAAATTTAAATCAAATCCAACGGATCCTGACATTTGGGCCCCACATGCCATATGTTTAAATCAATTAAGAGATTAGCCCGAATCTCAAAGTTCAAATGAATGGTATCTGAGGCTTTGTGCATTAATTAAAGGCCCAGTGCACATCTCAAAGGCCCAAAGCCCAAATCTTGATACTAAAACCCAAATCTTGAAGCCCACTTAACCAAATCATCTCTGCACTAATCTTGAAGCCCAATGATTTCAATCCAGTGACTTGTGCACATCTCAAAGGCCCAAAAGCCCAAATCTCAAAGCTCTGCACTGATCTTAAAGTCCACATATGACCAGAAGATCCTCTTTTGCATATAAACCCATCTGTTTTATTAAAATAAACAGAGAAGTCCCTGTAAATTTACATAAAGGCCCCTGCCAGCATAAAAACTTCCCAAACAAGCCCTTAAAGGCCCAAATTGCATTCCAGACCTTGTCAAAAGCCCAAATCACAGCCTCAGGTCCCTGAAAATTTACAAACAAGTCCCTGGGAGTATAAAATCTTCACAAATAAGCCCTTTCAAGTCCTTTTTGGCCATAACTTTCTCATACTAAGTCCAAATCAACTCAAACCAGTTCCAAATGAACCCAAATTCAATCTTCTTTAACTTTAAATAATATTTGGACATATTCAAATCTCAGCCGTAATCTGAAATGACCAAAATGCCCCTCTCTCAAACACATCTTTATAAATAAAAGCATAAAAGTGACATCAAACGTTCCTTTTACATCAAAAACGTATAAATGATATTCCTCATGAATATTCTCACATTTGAAATGTATAAAATCCATGTCTTCATGCATGCATCATGATAATTGACCAAAATATACTTCAAAATTAAATGAGAACCAAATATACGACCAAAACAATCATACATGAGTCCCTTTTTAGCCTCATTATTCAGTTCAATTTGAATAGGCGTACATCCCGGAATGCATGAGGTATTCAGTCTGACCCGAAAGGTCTTTCTGATGTAATTAACGGCGGGTGCTTGCACCTGTCGGGAGTAAAACGTCCTCACAATCGAAAACAATAAAACCTCCGACAACTGATCATGAACGTAGGTTGTCACAAGGGGTGAACCAGGAGGAGCGCAGAAAGAAATCCCGAGTGAATATTTTCCCCTGAGTTCAGCAACCTGCTCACATTCGAAGCAGCAGAGTACTGAGCCCAGCCGGGGGCATTTCAACTCACCCACACATAGAAATCCCGCACCGTTAGCTAACCTGACGCCGTGCAACTTTCTGCCACCTACAGTCAGAAGCACACGACTCGGGGTATACCATTCACCCGGGTGAAGTCAAGATGTACCAAGATTTAAAGCGATATTTCTGGTGGCCAAAGATGAAAAGGAACGTGCAAAACTATGTGGAGAAATGTCAAGTCTGTCAGCAGGTCAAAGCAGATAGACGGAAGAAGGCGGGATTACTAAGACCTCTGGAGATACCCATGAGAAAATTTGAGTCGATCACTATGGACTTCGTGACGGGATTTCCGAGAACCGTTGGGCGATACGATGCCATATGGGTGATAGTGGATAGGCTGACGAAGATTGCACACTTCATTCCACTTCGGATCGAGACATCCGGAAGAGAGTTGGATGATCTGTTCTTGCAATACCAATTTAAATACCATGGATGTTCGCGGCACATTGTCTCCGACCGAGACCCTCGATTTACATCTCACTTTTGGGAAAGTTTTCAAGAAGCCATGGGCACGAAATTGAGATTCAGTACAGCCCATCATCCGCAAACCGATGGTCAATCCGAACGAACAATACAAACATTGGAGGACATGCTTCGATCCTGTGCTTTAAGTTTCCGAGAATCCTGGATCAACCATTTGTACTTGGTGGAGTTTGCGTACAACAATAGCTACCATTCGAGTATCGGAATGTCACCACAAGAGGCACTTACGGGACAGCAGTGTCGCACACTGCTGTGATGGGGACCCGCAGGTACGTATTTACCTACCGGGCCTCAAATGTTAGAAGAGATTGCCGAAAAGACGAAAGTCATTTTGGGTCGGCTTAAGTCGGCCCAAGAGCGACAAAAGAAATATGCAGATGTGCATAGAAGACCGTTGGAGTTTCAAGAAGGGGATCACGTGTGGCTTCGAGTTTCACCCGTCAGGGGTGTGCACCGATTTGGCGTATCAGGCAAGTTGAGTCCTAGATATATCGGACCATTTCAGATTTTGAGACGAATGGGACCGGTGGCATATGAGCTTGCATTGCCACCAGCATTGGACCGGGTTCATCCGGTGTTTCATGTGTCACAATTACGCCGGTACGTACGAGATCCATCCCACTGCATTGATCACTCCGACTTGCATGTCCAAGGTGACTTGTCCTATCAAGAAGAGCCAATGCAGATATTGGACCGAAAAGAACAACAACTTCGGAGCAAGACGATTAAGCTTGTCCTGGTCAAATGGGGACGCCATTCGACGAAAGAAGCAACGTGGGAACATGAGGAGACCATTCGTGAGAAGTACCCAGAACTATTCAACGACTAAGGTACGCAATTTAGTTCAGAGGACTGAACTCTATTTTAAGGGGGGAGAAATGTTACGTTACGAAATTTTTACAATTAAATTCAAATGATTTAATAGAAGGAATCGATAAATCATGTTAACAAAATAGAAGTTTAAACCTTAATTAAGGTTCCCCTAAATAATTAAGTTAAGTGTGAATCGAAACCGCGTCGAAATTTCGAGATTTCAGAACTTTATAGGCTCAGTGCGGATGAGATTGACCCGCAGTGCGGGTGGGTGCATCCGCACTCATGCCATTCTGTGTTGGTCTGCATTTTTCTAAGTACTGAGTGCGGATGGATGGACCCGCAGTGCGGGTGGAAGTCATCCGCAGTTGGCTCAGACTTTCTCTGGACTTGTGTCTAAAATTGACTAAGTAGTGAGTGCGGGTGAGGGATCCGCAGTGCGGATGGGTCCAGCCGCACTCATGAATTTCTGTATTGCACTGAATTTTCCTGAAATCGGCTAAGTAGTGAGTGCGGATGAGGTTGACCCGCAGTGCGGGTGGGATTCATCCGCACTAGGCTCGGAGTTTTTCTGGATTCTGTTGACAACCGACTAAGTCTCGAGTGCGGATCAAGCCACCCGCAGTGCGGATGGGTACATCCGCATTCAAGGTAAAATTAACCCTAAAATCCAAATCAAAGCTTCTCTCTCTCTCTCCTCCATCATTTCCCCATTTTTAAGTTATTTTCGTCCAAGAGAGAAGGAAAAGAGCCCGTGAGTTTCCGTTTCTTTCAGACTCCCGATTGTTGCGAGAAATCGAGTCTGGAACCGAGAAAGCAGCTGAGGATCTCTCCGAACCCTTCTATTTGGTATTTCTTTCTATCCTTTTTGCTTTCGAAACCTCGAATTTTCTCGATTTCTCAGATTCTCGTTTTAAACTCGAGATTTGTGTTCAAATTGCTCGAGGACTAGTTCCTCTACACTCCTTACTAGTTTGTTTGTCAATCTTTTTCCCTATTTCTTCCGATTTGTGAAATCTGATTTCTAGGGTTTCGTGCCAAAATTGGAAGTTGGCATAATCGTGATTTGATTTGTTTAACCCGACCAATTAGACTTGTAATCGGTAGGGTTGCTTCCTGATCTTGAATTTTTAGAACGTTTAACGGCTGATTTGAGGTTTTGACCAAATTAGGGTTTAACCAATCGGTAAATTGAATTGATCCGAGAACCAAAGTAGTGAAACGGTGATTGATGGTTACCAAAGTGAAAGGGTATATGGCTAGAGGGCCTAGATGCAATTGTGCACCGTTATATGAGATTTTTAATAAGAAAGAAGGAACCGAAAAGAATCGATACCAAAACATAAGAATTGATTTAGGACTGTACAAACCCTAAGTAAACGTATAGACCACTGAACCCGAATTAAACCAAGTATACGTATAATATAGGGGTAGGCTCGGTCGAGCAAGACTTAACGAGGCAATTCGAGACGCCCGATCCGTAGCTAAGCGGTACGCTCGTCTTATTCAGGTGCGGGATTCTTGGACTTGTTTGATACTTTATTTTCAGGAATTAAACTGTTTATTCGTTTGTCATGTTGAATGATTAATTATTGCATATTTTGGAATTCATGCTGTAGATTGATTCTTCCATAACTGAGAATGATTTGAATTGTTTGGTTAAGATTACTTGGCATGTTGGTATGGTTATTATTTGATTAGTTCTATTAATTGTTCTTGATGTGAATGAATCCGCCAGGCCGACCTGTTTAGGTGGCTGGATAAGGTAACGGTGACCTATCCGTTGACCTGTGTTTATGAATTTGCCAGGCCGACCTGTTTAGGTGGCTGGATAGGGTGACGCTGCTGACTTATGCGTTTGACCTGTTAGAATTTGTCAGACCGACCTGTTTAGGTGGCTGGATAGGGTGACGCTACTGACTTATGCGTTTGACCTGTTAGAATTTGCCAGACCGACCTGTTTAGGTGGCTGGATAGGGTGACGCTGCTGACTTATGCGTTTGACCTGTTAGAATTTGCCAGACCGACCTGTTTAGGTGGCTGGATAGGGTGACGCTGCTGACTTATGCGTTTGACCTGTTATGATTTTGCGAGACTGACCTATATGTGTGGCTTTGATATATATTTGCTTGAGATTTAGCAAAGTTGACCTGTGTAGGTAACTTTGATTCCATGTTATTGCATTTGTCAAGTTGACCTGTATTGGTGACTTGTAACCGGACATTAGGAAATGGTTAAGCCAAACAGCAATTGCAGATGGGTGTCTGATAAAGGGTCCAGCTTGGTTGGCCATCTGTAGGCGTCTGTAACCCTACAGATGTGGGTTTGATAACGGTTCAGCTCGAGAGAACATCTGTAATTGCTACAAGCCCTAATGAACTGAGTTATGAATCGAGTTAAGCCAAAATATATGTTGTGTTTTGAAATCCATCTTGTAATTCCGTAAACTGTTTTCAGGTTGATAAATTGTTGTCGAGCACTGGCATTCTGTTATTTATGATTATATATATATCTGTTTGAACTGTTATTGTTTGGGTTTCATTGTTGAATATAGAGTTTGATTGCAAGTCCAATAATCTAAACTGTGGCAAATTTTGCACTGAGAATTTATTCTCACCCCCACCCTCCCGGTTATTTTACAGGTACTGGTGCGACCGATTTCGGAGAGGCACGAGAGGAGTAGGCCTTAGTAGCTTACCAGTATATGACCCTAGATATGTTTTGGTGGTATAGATTTAGGGTAGGCCTCGTGGTTGGTATCCGGATGAGATACTTTTGTTGTATTATTTACTGTCCAGACTGTGTACTCTGATTTTATATTAGAATCTTGTTTTTGTTGCTTGTTGTTGGGTTTGAATTGTTAATTGCCTTGTAAGCATACACGGCATTGTATGCTTACGGCGGGGGACTGTTACGACCCGTGGCCGCGGGGTGTGACAACGGCTGACTGCTCCATCGTACCTCACAATACCAGCCCCCTATAGGACCCGGTACCGTGCAATATAAATATCCAAACATTACAATAGCAGATCCCCATAGTACCAAAAACACAATACTACATGATATAAATTCCTATATCTCTTCCTGTTGCATTAATTATCAGTCTCAATCAGTATACCATGTCGATCTTTTCTACCTGCACAAAACCTTTCCCAAAGCGTCACCTGTCGGATAATCCACTGCACTACTAAATCAGTTGGTTGTTTTTTATTCTCAAATATCCAGGAATTTCTCTGCCACCAAATCACCCAGCACGCTGAACTGAAAATCGCCCTCCATTTCCTTCTCCTCATGATGCAACTTCTAACTCCCCTAGAGGAGTTTCTCCATACCTCTTCAACAGAATCTCCTTGTTCCAGCATAGATAGATTGGTTATGTGCTGTACCTTACGCCAAATCTCCAAGCTATGGTGGCATCGAAAAAACAGATGCATTGTTGTCTCTAGGGCTCCCGAGTCACACATAGGGCATGAGTGATCAGGACAGTTGAAGGATCTGCGAATTAGTATCTCTCTTGTGAGCAATTTGTTCTTTAGCAAGAGAAATAAGAAGAACTTGACCGATTGTGGGATACAGAATCGCCAAATGAGATTGAATTCCCATCTGACAAGGCCTCCTTCCACCATAGTCTGGTAGGCTGATTTCGCCGAATAACTTCCGGCAGCTGTCCATCTCCATATTAATTCATCCGTCTGGTTCTCATCCAAGTCTATGTAAATCTCTACATTTTGTGATGCCACTTGCAGTGACCATGCCCTATTAAAGCATCTGCTGCCCAACTGCAATATCGGAAGAGCGGTCCAGTGGTCATACCAGAAAGAAATTGTATGACCATTTCCAATAGTCCATGAAGTTGACCAATTGAAAATGTGTTTTATAGAGATCAAATCACCCCAAAAGAATGACCCTTGCTTTGACCATAACACTGGTCCCTCTGCATAGGTCCCTTGCCAACTTAATCTAGTAATTGTTAAGGTCCATAGCGAATTAGGCTCCCGGTACCCTTTCCACCACCACCGGAGTAGCAGGGAGATATTCCTCAGGTTCAAATCCGAGATGCCAAGGCCCCCAAATTCTTTTGGCTTACAAACTGACCCCCAATTGCAGAGGGAGATTGGCCGTTGCTGATTATGAGATCCTCCCCATAGAAAAACCCTCCTTGCTTTGTCAATTCTGGCCAGTACCCATTTCGGTAGTTTGAAACAGATCATGTGATATATGGGTATGGAAGATAGTACACTCTGCACCAACTCCAACCTTCAACCCCTGGACAGTAGCTTGCATTGCCAACCTGCAAGCCTTCGCTCAATTTTCTCTACTAAAGGCAGAAATAATTGTTTAGTCGGCCTCTTCAGAGTTAGTGGCATTCCTAGATACTGTATCAGGAATGTCGTTTGCTTGCAGCCCATTACCTCTCGGATCCAAAGAAGATCTGTGCTGGTGACATTAACAGGGACGAAACTGCTTTTCTGAAAATTGACTTGCAAACCTGAGATAGCTGTGAATAGCCTCAGTATTAATTCGAAGGAGATTAGTGAGTCCTGATTAGCCCGGGCAATTACCGCAGTGTCGTCCGCATATTGAAGTGCCACCACCGCATCATTAATCTTATTTGACAGAGAAAGATTAAGCGCTGAATTGAGAACTTGAATCATGCGCTGAAAAACATCTACCGCCAAATTGAATAGCATTAGCGATAGAGGATCGCCTTGTCGGAGGCCACAAGAATGATAAAAGGGCTGTGATTTCTGACCATTGACACACACTGAGGAAGAGGAAGTGCACCATAAGGTTTGAATCCATGAAATCCATCGATCCGGGAATGATCTAGCTCGCATTACTCGTGTTAGAAATTCCCAGTCGAGAGAATCAAATGCCTTCTGAAAGTCAATTTTTGCAAATATTGCCGATTTGCCTGAGTGTGCGATATGACTCAACAATTCACGGGTCGCGACGAAATTCTCGGATATCTGTCTTCCAAGCACAAATGCCGTCTGATTCTGGGAAATCAGTTCCGGCAGTTTCAGTCTCAGTCTATTTGACAAAATCTTAGCAATAAGTTTGGGAATCAAGTTGAGAACGCTAATTGGTCGAAAATCTGATGTAGTTTTCGGCACATCAATCTTTGGGATTAAGATGATGTTTGCCCGATTGAAACTTTTCAGGTCCAATCTATTCTCATAAAAATTGTCGATAATCCTGAAGATTTCATGCTTGATTTCCTCCCAGTAGTACTTCAAAAATTCATTCGGGATCCCATCGGGACCCGACGCCTTATTATTGGTGAGCTGTTTCACCGCCGCTTCCACCTCCTCCACCGTGAATCTATTCCCCAGCTGTTGCAAACACGGGTTAGAGGGGTAAAGTGCTTCTGCCCTGAAGGGAAGTACCCGTTGTCTTGTGCCCAACAGAGCTTTCATTGAGTCTGTGAAGGCTCCTAAAATCTGAGAAGGATCAGTGATTCGCTGTTCATTGCTCTCCAGTTCTCTGACAAAATTCTTACTTAGCCGAGATGAGGCGAAAGTGTGAAAAAATCTGGTATTTCGATCCCCATTGGCCAACCAGTTACATCTCGATTTTTGCTTCCACTTCAATTCAATATTATTCGCCAATTCAAAGGCTTTCTTTTTTATCCTCAACCTCAATCGGAATTCAATATTTTTCTTTGTACTTGTAGTAATAAATTCTATCTTCGATCTAATCTACGCATATATCTTAATTCGAATAGAAACTAAACCCTATCCATTTCTCAACACTTGCCAAGATCAGATTTGAAAGTTTAAGCAGCAATTTAATTTTTGAAGAAATTTTAAAGGTCAATTTAGTGCAATTAAAAGTTTTAAGGACCGGTTTAATTTTATTAAATAAATTCAAGGAACAAAATGTGAATCTTCCCAATTTTTAGTGCATTTGCAGAGAAAACAATATAAATTATATTTGACAATTCTATTTTCTTATTTAAATTTTATGTTTTTTTTTTAGTTTTAAAAATTAAAAAGTGGAGCATAATAAAATCATAAAGTTATGGAAATCTAGAAATTTGATATTTCAAAATATGATGTGAACAAAAATTGAGCTGCCTCTACCAAGAAATCATACAGTATCATTGGCGAAATTTATTATTTATAATTATTTAAATAAAATTGGAAATTCAAATCGAATATCACTTTTGGATATAAATCCAAAAATACTAGGCCAGCGGGTCAGATCTAACTTGGCCCGCTGGAGGGTATTTTTTTTATTTCTTCCAAAAGTAATGATAGGTTTTGAATTTTCCATTATTTTATTTTTTTTATGTTACAGATAAAAATTTCGGGTATCATCACTGTTTTATGAAGAGACAAAAGAAGCACGATGATTATGACCAAATAATATAAAAAAGGAAATAATATTTTTTTTATTGACTGAACCTTTTCCTGGGCTAAGATTTGGAATGAGCGATGAGCCTCTCCTCAACCTCACCTACCCAAAGCTCCAGGTTTAAACCTTTCCAACAAACCAAACCATCATATCATAGATCATTAAACACATCGTGCCAAATTCCATGTGTGGACCGAGAAAATGACACCAACAAATTCAATTCAATTCAATTCAATATGATCAATGTGACGATAATCACCACATGGGTAAGGGTAATATGGTCCCAGATGGCTAGGTCATTGATGAAACAATAATGGAACCAATTCCAACTCTAGTCAAATTTCAATTTGGTTTTTCATTTTTGTCGCATTGATTCCAACTATAATAATATACATATTTGTAAAATATCTTACAAATCTCAACGGACATGAGTACGGTTCAGATCCACTATCTGACACGAGATCTGAAAATATCTTTCAACAGCCAACCATGTCCTGATTCAGATCTGATTCCTGTTTGAATTCTTGCTAGAATCCAACAAATAAGTCAGTACCATATCTATACAACTCTTATGAATTTCACAAGCTATTTGAATTTTGAAATGCTGATCTAATTATATAAGAGAAGGAATATTATCAACAAAACTCTCTCTGTGAAACACTTTTTTAATTTTACAGTTGTAACCATATGCAAACCATATTTGAACATAGTTGATTTCACAACACCACAAACCCCATTGCATTGTTTAGCAGACAAAAGCAAGAAAAAATTTCTCAATAGAGAAATCCACCCTGTACATGATTCAAGCTAACATCACCCTTTGAATACGAGCAAAGGGGATGAGATCTAACAAAAGAAGACAAGGACCAAAGAAAAAAAAAAAAATACTAACTAAAAACAAACAAATGAAATGTACATTTGACTATTGCAAAGGACCTAGCATTGATACACTGAGCAACTCCTGTACTTGAGAATTGCACTGAGTGTGCGGCCAAATTTTTTGGACCTCGATTTACACATTGCCTTCTTCACAACCATCTGCTGCATCGGTTTTTGCTGTTGTTCCACCTCCTGCCTCTCAGGGGAGGGAGAAAATGACGGTTCTCTTTGCCGTTGCTCCCTAAAAAGTTTCAATAATTTCTGCGCTTTTTCCTGTCCACGAGCTGTACCATTAACTGAAACGGACACAAGAGAAGGAATGATCCCCTCTTGCAAAACAACTGGGATGCATTGTTCATCTCCATTACACATGACTAACAAGCATGCCACTGCCTGCTCTTGCTCAGTTGACTCACCCGTGTCCAATAGTGTTGCGAGATATGTTATTAATCCTGGATAGGAAAGGATCTCTTTCCTGCCAGCTGGTGTAGATGCCAGATTGATTAGAACAGCAAGTGCCTTTTCAGACCGATAAGGATCTGCTTCGGGAGAAGGTGGTGCCATGAGAATGTAATAAAGCCCATCTAGAATGGCTGAGGAGAGGAGGCAAGGAATGTTGGGTTGGTGTGTGGAGAGGTTGTATAGTGTATAGAGAGAATCATGCTTGCATTGGTTGCTGGAATTTGTGTGTAGGAGTTGAACTAGCCGAGGAACTGCCGGGCTCGAACCAATTACCAGCTTGGCTTCATCCAGGCATGAGAGGTTGAGGTAGAGTGCGGTGGCCGGTTCAGCAGTCTGTTGTTTTTTTATCATTTGCTCTAGAAGATCTATAACTCCAGCTGATATTACCAATGCCTTGCTTCTGAAAATTATAAATTCTTACTGTGAGTAATACTGTGAGTAAATTTGTGGACTTCCTCAATTAGATTTCACCTCAAGTAAATGAATGGATATTTTATATCGAGGGAGGATTACTTGACAATTCATTGTTCTGACAAGCTTAACAATCTTCAAAAAATAGAACTTCAATTTAAAATACGACATGACAGGCATGATTTATATTATATAATGTCCATAAATAATGAGATTTGGTGGTAAAAGACAGTTATCTACATGATCTATACCAATGGTTTTGTATTTCAAGTCACTGCAGTGATTTTAAATTTTAACAATCCGAAATTAACGGTCCTTGATGTATCATCAAACAATACTAAAATTGCATGAAATTTGATTCTTAGGCTATCTTCAAGTCAAATAACATACCTATAAATTTACTATTTAATATTATTTAAATTTATTTATAAACCAAGATTGTGAAAATAATCATTGTCAAATCCCTCTTTTATATATTAGTAATTTAGTACTGGTTATCCCTGATTATGAAACCAGATATAGGTCACAAGACAAATCTCCTTTCTTTTTCAGATTATAATTTATACTATTTTTCTTCTGTTCTTGGCTTCTTGAGCTTGCAAAGAAAAACATTCTTCGCTAAAACTGAAAAGTAATAAGCCACAGATAAAAAAAAAGTGTACCTGTTATTGTTAACAGTAAGGTTAAACAGTGCCATGGCACCCATTTCTTGAGCCTTCTCATCTCCATCATAGACCGCAAGCCTCAGAAACCGTACCAGTGCCTCTGCAAACCCGTTAGCACCCATTTGGGTTCGGGCCTCAGCATCATCCTTCAAAACATACCGAATCTGCTCAACCAACTTGTACGTTTTACCTGTACTCTTTCCATCTTCCAACAGGGCCAAAAGACGGTTATAACCTTCGTTATTTCCATCCAAAGCATGGGAAGGACTCGGGCTTGGGCTCCCATAATCACTAATTTCAGCCACTTGGGTGATGCAGCTTTCTTCTTCCAAAGGTACAACCTCCATACTCTTCCGGTTGTTGGAGTCACCACTTTCGACAGACCAGTTTGTGTCAAAGTTATCGGGAGGACTTTCGGGGATAGGAAACCCGTTATGCTCACACCAACTAGCAATAAGTCCCTTCACACAATAGTTGGGGGTTAAACATAGGTGAACCAACTCTTGCTGAGTCTTGGGGCATGTTTTATGACCATCATTAAGCCATTTCTCAATGCATACTCGCTCATATGTCTGACCCGATGAAACAATCACTGGATCGTACATCAATTGCAAAGATATCGGACACCTTAGCTCCTCAGGTGGGACTGGTAAATTTCCCGATCTGAACCCAGAAGGACGAAAGTTGAATGATCTTATTTTAGATAAGTTTCTATCAAAAGCACGGCTCATACCACCACATGATCCATACGAATCTTCAAATCCTAAAACAGTGGGGGAGCAAGGGGCTGACCCTTGGGAGTCAGTATCATCACCGAATTCACTGCGAAAAAGTTTTGAATATTTTCTGACGAGGTGGCATAGATAGGACAAGACTGATTCCTTTTTCTTATCTCCCTCTGATCGAGCTCTCTCGATTAGTTTTTTGAGGGATCGCCTCTCAGTTAGTACAGCTCTAGAAGAGGTTATGCCGAGCTTTAATGCAGCTTGGTGAAATATCTCTAGCTCTGCACTGTCGGTGGAGTTTGCATTGTTTGGTTTTCCGTTCTTTTGAAGGAGTTTTATAATCTCATCACCTGCTTCTTTCTCAGATTGATCCATAGAGAAGGAAACTTCTTCCAATTCACTGACAATCTCCATAATCTGTCAGAAGTTACAATCAGTAGTTAGTTTAAAAGCAAAATAAAAAATTATACAAGTTCAATCTTCAAGTAGGTTACTCTCAATTTGCAGATGAAACCAAAGGTTTTGAACATAAGACAATTTTTTGTGCAATTTTGCAAAATCCAGTATAAAACACAGTTACTTGGGTACCTGATTGCAAATATGTTCTGTACATATTTCTACAACCCGCCTTAGGCTTTCTTGAAGTGAGAGCCTCGCCTTCTCAAATTTCACCAGAATAGAATCTGAAGTAATTGCCTACAATAAAAATACATATATTAACTCCCGATTAGAAAAAATAATTCAGATTTAATATATACAAATGAACAAAGAATGCTTTGTACTCACTAAGTAGAGTTTGCTACAATCCGAGCAATGCTGAAGAAGGGTCTTGGATCGATCTAGAGCCACGTGTAAAGAGCACAGAGCTTGAATGCCAGATTTGCTTCTCGGCCGTGATGCCTCAATACAAGGAAATATTCCCATCACCTTGCATACTATTGGGTGAAATGCATTGTACATGCCACCATGTAACTAGATGTGCAAAACAATAGATTTTCATCAGTATTATAACAAATGTTTCCAGCTAATAGAAATTTACAAATACAAAAGTGTCAATTCTAAAGAACTGACAAGTCTCGGGAAATATTCACCATAAAAAGAGGAGTAAATTAATTTTACCTTGGGTTCACCCATTATAAAGGAACTCTCATCAACGTCAATTGCACCCATTGATCTCTTTTACTCTCGGTAGCTAGTGATTAGAACTATGCAGGAAACAAAAAAAACAAAAACAAAAAAGGTAACATAGAATTAGTGGTGAAAAATGAATCGATCAATACAAAACGAGTTGTGAAATCAGATTTGGGCGTAAGACAATAAATTAGCTTCACAAAATCAAATCTCAAAACATTTAGTCGAGAAGTCTGGCTATTTAATTTTTTTTTTCTTTTATGAACGAAAAGGATTTAGATTCCAAGACCTCGCAAGGGGAAAATGCAGCTAAGAAAAGCAACAAGTAAGATAAAAAAAGGTTCTAATAAAACTAGCATTTTACAAGAACAGATCATCCTCTCGAACTCACCAGAAAAGGGAGACGGATGAATAACACGAATCCAATCAAGTTGAGATCGGACAGCTTTCAAGGCAACTTCTAATAGGGTTTCTGGATCCCCACACGGTTTCAAGCAGCTTTTGCTTCAGTTTAAGTTTACTCTTTAAAACTTCATTATTGTTCTTCCAGGAGCTTTGAAAGAGAAGGATTAAAGAGTTGAGGGGAGAGAGAGAGAGAGAGAGAGAGAGAGAGAGAGAGAGAGAGAGTGGCAGAAGCCAAAAAGAAGGAAAGTGATAGCGGATTTTATTTTGGGAAAATAGTTAAAAAAAAAAAATTGCCATTTTAAAAGGCCAAAGATCTGATTTGGATCTTCTACGGTGTGATATTTATACGGACAGTGTGCTGATTAGAGCTATTATGATGGTAGGTGGTAGCTGTCTCTCGGTCGATCGCGTCATTAAGAAGACATGAAAGCGCCGCAGAGGATCTAAGAACCTAAAGATAAAAATTGAGCTCCTTTTCTCCGGATAACTGAAGATCAAACCTGTTGTTACTGAGTTACTCCAAGGTCAAAAACGGTAAATGCTATAATTACTGTAACGGTAGGACAAGGCTCCAGCTGCATTCCGAAATGGAGAGGGCTGGTACAATATTTTCGATGCAACATTGCAGTCAAGTCTCATTCGTACCAAATTCATTACAGTACGATTTGAGTTCTTTAGTTTGGAATCATCAAATTATAAATTGCATGGAATAAAATGTCTAGTTGTATGATAGGCAGCATTTAAGCATACAAATTAGTAGGAAGCTAATTACTACTTTCGTCCTGCCATCATCATAGAAGGGATGGGAGAGAGAGAGGGGGGGTATTTGAGACGGTAAATTGGCAATTTCTATCCATTTTATATGGATTAACTATAGTATTTAGATTCGTTAATATGTATATTTATTTATCTCATCTTCAATGAATAGATGAATTAAATAACTTCTACAAATGTTGCAAATGATTCACGTATATATTATTTCCAAATTTTGTGACGTCATGTCAACAATGATGGATCCAAAAATGATCAGGTGTATACAAGTTTCTATTTTTGGATTTAATTTTTTTTGGATTCAGTGTTATTTTATATATATTTGTGTTTATTTTTGGATAGATTTGATATCTATTTTTGGATTTAATTTACGATCCAGTAGAAGAAAATTGTGCGGAAAAGAAAGTCAGTTCACACTGACTTGCGTACAAGAAAGAAAGAAAAAAATACAGTCCGATTCGCTACTCTACTTAGAAGAATCGTTGATTTATTAGGAGAAAAAAGATATTCGCTATTAAGGATATAAATATGTATTGTGTCGTGACTAGTCAAGCCATAACTTGGATCACATGTCTTGTTGTCCCGTGATCAAATTAAAGGATGGTCATGGCACGCAAATGATCACAACCTGTTATTCACGTTGTGGCCATGGCACGCCGTGACCACACATGACGTGTCCAAACGTGGCCGGTCACATTTGTCACGTTTAACTATTTTTCATATTTTAATTTAGTTTATTTAAGATTCATCGTTCGATCAAGATCTAATGGTCTTAATTACACATGACAATGTGCCGTACCGTGACCAAATCTTTTGCGTGACGTGCCTTGTTGTGTTAAATTTTTGACAAAAGGTTTTGCCATGTGGATAGTCACGACACGTAACAGGCACATGTGCCATGACGGAAGCATGTTGTATTGTGACGTATCTGATTGTACCGTGATCTTTTTAGATCCCTATCCACTACTGCATTTTAATTCATCAGAAAAAAAAATGTACTCTTATCACTATTTTGTGCTTATTTCTGATCAAAAATTCTGAATCCACTCCTGTGTATCAACATTTTTTTTTTTATTCCTAGTGCATGCCATAATAGTTGTTATGCCGCTCACAGCCTACACTTACGTTGATGTTTTGATCATAACTTTGACACTTTGTTATATTTATTCAAATTAAGTTAAACCAAAATTTTGTAGAAGAGAAATGTTCTGGTACCTCGAGCCACCATATCTGAGTGTGTCCCCTAAATAGTTTAACAGAAAAAAAAAATTTCAATATTGTCTAATTTTCATTTCCAACTCTAATATCAAAACATTTAAAACTATGTTTATAACATTTTACAATGCTACTCGTAAGCATGTAAACCTTTGTTTGAAAGCATTAAAATTCTAAATCTGCATAGTTTTAACACCTAACTACTTTTGTCTTCAAGTCAAAAACGAAAAAATTTCTTTCACCCACTTTTTTTTATTTTTTCTCTGATCATTATAATTTTTTTTTCCGATGATCCGTGATGAATTTTACGAATCTAAAAATACGAACGTTTTCTATTCGATTTTATCTTTCAAACAATATTAATGAAGAAATACTTTTGAGTAATTTTAAAGTCATTTGTTTTTTTTTAAAGTAAAACTCATGAGCACTTTAAATTTTCAAGTTTTTAAATCTCGGTCTACAATCATTAAAATTTTCAAGACTTTGTACATGAGGTTTATATGTTTTGTAAATGTAGTGTTATTGTTGAGGTTTATATGCTTTGAAATGTTATTGTTGAGATTTTAATTCTTTGTACATGAGGTTTATAGGTTTTGTAAATGAGCTTTGTAAATGCAGTGTTATTTTTGAGGTTAATATGCTTTGAAATGTTATTGTTGAGGTTTTAATTCTTTGTACATGAGGTTTATATATTTTATTCTAGAGATTTAAAGTGTTATTAATGAGGTTTATATGCTTGTGAACAAAGGTTTAAATTATTTTGAAGCAAAATAAAAAAAAATTGAAAGTCACAGAGATTTAAAGTGGTAAAAAAAATGATGATACAAATATAACTCCAAAGTTATTCTTCATGGATCTCATTTGAAAGAGAAAATCGAATAAAAAACGTTTATATTTTTAGATTCGTAAAATTCATCACGAATCGTCGAGAAAATAGATGAGAATGATTAGATAAAAAATTTAAAAAAAAGTGGATGAAAGAAATTTTTTTATTTTTGGCTTGAAAATAAAAGTAGTTAGGAGTTAAAACTATACATATTTAGAATTTTAATGCTTGCAGAGGGAGATTTAAATGCTTGCGAGTAGCATTGTAAAATGTTATAAACATGACTTTAAATATTTAGATATTAGAGCTGAAAATAAAAGTTAGATAACATTCAAAGTTTTTTCTGTTAAACTACTTATAAAACACACTCAGAAATTTTGTTTGAAATACAATTATCATGCTTCTTTGTAGAAAGCTCAGCGAAAAGTTCTATGCCTTTGGTACAAATTGAGTAATTGACGTACTTAGCATTTCCACACCAACTTATAATTGAATAATATTTGTAATAAAAAGAGAAACACATAGTAATATTTTTCATTTTTACAAAAACTTAATAATCAACACCTAACGGCATTCGTGGGATTTAAGAGTCAAGAAATTAGAATCCAGTACTGCCATACTATTGGTACGGAGGACGTACCTTCTTTCTTTTTATAGCCTCAAATTCTCTCTCTCTCTCTCTCTCCTTTAGTTGAAGCCCGTAGGTAGGGATGTAAACGGATCGGATATTATCCGATTTCATCTGAATCCGAATTCGAAAAATTATTTAAATTATCCAATTTGTATTTGTATTCGAAACTATCTGAATATGTATTTGAAAAATCGTAGCATATAAGAATACAATTAGATTTTTAACTATCTGTAAGTATCTGTATCCGATCGTTTACATTTATAAATCACAACAAATGTACTCTATGTTCTTAAATTAATTTATTAAATTACATATTCATATCAACGATTTATTAAACTGCATATACATATATATTTTGATGAATAATATAAAATTATGACATAATTAGCGACTAATGTTTTGATAATATGATATATATTTTGTAATCAACAAACTTATTATGAAAATATTAAATATAATATCCGTATCCGTCCGATATCTGATCTGTATCACATTTAATTTCTAATCCGTATCTGTATATGAAATTATCTGTATCCGTATCCAAAAAATTATAACGAATAAGAATACGGTTTGACCACGATCCGAATCCGACCATTTACACCCCTACACGTAGACATTCAAATTCACTAAAATGCTGACATGACACCTTAAATTAATTTTCAGTTTCAGAAATGTTTTGACCTTTGACTACTCATTTGTTTTAAACATAAAGTAAATTTTCAGTTTCAGAAATGTTTTGACTTTTGACCACTCATTTGTGAGTGACACGTCGTGTTCATCATCCAATCAGACGGTCTAAAAGTTATGGTAAAAGCTGAATAATTTCCAGCGCGAATTGAGGAGAGCAAACAGATCCAAAGTCTGAACTGAAGAAGGACATCCCTGACACGTTGAATTTAAGCCAATATAGATTCCTACTTTTTTCTGAGAAAAATCAGGTACTTTACCTTGTCCAGATGAAATTTCAATATTATGTGATTTCCAAGTTCAAATTTAGACATCAAATTAAATTTAGGATAAATTTAACTGGAGGTCACCAATTTGTCATTCAAGTTTGATTTATTATTTTTTAGTCACTCAACTTTGTTATTTGTTCCAATCAAGTCATTTTATACTTTCATCCAAAATGCTAACGAAATATACTCATTTCGTTAGTATTTTGAACAGAATATACTCATTATGTTCGTATTTTGGACGGAATGAGTATATTCCATTAATATTTTGGACGGAAAAGCATATAGTGACTTAATTGAAATAAATGACAAAGTTAAGTAACTATAAATGGACAAATCAAAATCGAATGACCAATTTGTCACAAATGACAAAGTTTAATGACCTTCAGCGAAATCTATCTTATGTCTAAAATTTTAACAAGTAATTTTTTATAACACTGCATTTTTTTTTGTTGTTGACAAAATATAACATCCTCGTTGTGTGGTTGACATGTCTACAGCTAAAAATAACAATTAATTGCCTGCGGTATTAATTGTCGTAATCACACGTACTAAGAATTATAAATATAATTTAATTTGCATTTTTTTTAAATAAACATATTTGACTAATTGTTTCAAAATGGAGGAACAGACAAACGAAAATATTTATTTAAAAATGTCGTAACAAAAACAATTTTTTCTACACCTCGCCCGTCTCCACCGATTAAAATAGATCCATTCATCCATTTCGGAGAAAGATTCTCTGTTGCAATGTACAAGGGAACACATCCTATCCCATATCACTGACGGATGGGGTCCATGGCTTGATGTCCATTAATTTTTCTGGGGCATAACATAACAATCACATGTAACTAGAGTGGAAAAACGTGCCGTGTCGTGCTGTGATTAACACGTTGTGACAATTTAATCACATAACATGCCGTGACCAAACATGGCTTGCATGACTCGCGTGACAATTTAATCATAATTAAATTTGGTTTATTCAAGATTCACCAGTTAATCAACATCTAATGGTTCTAATTACACGTGACTCGCGTGACTACATGTCATTATTAGATTTTTCATGTGACGTGCCGTACCGTACCAAAGTTTCAAAATATAGTCATGGCACGCAAATGATCACGGTACAAAACATGCAAGTCACAGTACGTAACTGACACACGTGCCGTTCCGTGATGGAGCTGGCTTCGCCATGCCATTTTTTCCTCTCTATATGTAACAACTAACAAAAACAGATAGTTTATAAGATGTTGGAATCCATTGCACTCGACATAATTATTGTTTTATGGCGATAGTTTTACATATAAAAAGTTGAATTAAGCGCGTTGTGTCTTGTGTTAGTTGGAAACTTGGAATCAGGAGTTATGGGACGGCGGATTCGTCTCTACTCTCTACTCTCTACTCCCCATCATTCACAATTAATTTGCAATACAGATTCTCTGAGGGAGGGACAGAGGCGTAATACTATTTTGTGGATCACTGACAGGAAATATCTCCGACTAATGGCATAAAATTATAAGGGCAAATGACTCGCCACATGTTACCGCAGTCTGTTGGTTTTACTTTTAACAAAAATCAGATTTTTTTTTTTGTTTAAATAGACCCAATTTTAATTGTTTTAATAGAACAAGCACCATTGAATGATTTTTATAAAAAAAAAACAATTTCATCAATTTTAGAAATTGATAGAGAGAGGAATAAGTATAAATGACCAATGTAAATTCTTTAGAACAACATTTAAATTTGATGGAGTTTTTTTTTTTATAAAAAAAACAAATTGATGGTGATTGTTTTATTAAAATAATTAAAACTGATTTTTTTTTTAAAGTCCAAAAATCATGTATTGGGTCAATACATATTGGTTTAAGAAATTTTATTAATTTTATATATTTTCAAAGTTTAATCAATATATAAATCATTTGACTTCACAATTGTAATGCAACTTTGCAAGCCTTTCAAATTGGCTAAGATCTCACCGAAAAACCTTGAAATAAAAAAGTTGACTCTATTATTTCCTATATCATTTAAATAATCATATATGTGTACATCTTTTTCTGACTTGATGTTCATGGGACCTATTTAAAACATTAAAAAATTGCACAATGCACCCCCAACTAAAGGAAAATTATTAGTGAGAGGGACCGGACGATTTCCTTTGTAAAAAGAGCACTGGAATTAAGCAAATGCTGTTTCCTTTTCAGAATGACATCACAAGTTGACAAGTGCCACGTGGATTCCTCTTGGCTCCTCTCCTCCACCGACAGTCATTAGTCATTGTCAGCTAGTAACTAGGGAACATAACCCAACTAATTTGTCTCTTGCCCTTCACGGCTTCACCTAAGTTTTGCTTCTTCTTTTCTTTGTTACCTTACCAAAGCATGGTAAGAACTAACAAGTGTGAGTCAGAAAACAGAGGAGGGTTCAAATGTCTTTATTTTTTGTGTCTCCACTATGTCTTCATCTTTTAAAACTTTAATAACTCAAAATTTAAAACTTAAAAGTCAAAATAAAACCGTTAGATGTGATCTATGTTATTTTCTCTATGTGCTCATAAAAAAAAATATCACATTTCAATTTTGTTTTTATGTGAATCATTAAGTTCAAAAATCAACGTCTAGAAATCATCCAAATTAGTGTGTTTTTTACAAGCTCTTGATGGCAATAAAAATAAAATTGAAATGTCATAATTTTTTACACGTGCATAGATAAAATGACGTAGATCATATCCAACGATTTTATTTTGACTTTTAAGTTTTAAATTTTGAATTATTAAAGTTTTTAAAAATGGAGGCACGATGGAGGCACAAAAAATGGAGGCATTTGAACCCTCCTCCAGAAAATATATGATAGATTATAACAAAATTTTTAAGATGGAGTGTAATTATTTTAAACACAAATATATTTATTTTTATAACAAATATGAAAAAAATAAAATTGGAGTATAAGTCGCAAGTGTCTCCTCTCAATCCTAATGGCTTTGCTAGCTCCTCATCGTAAGCATAGTGATAAATGAATTATTTGGGTTCAGTTCGGCGAGATCAAAAATTCGTGATTCGGAAATAATTAAGGAATGATTCGAAATTATCTGAATTAGAGATCTTACTCATGCAAGAGAGCAAAAAAAAATGTTTTGGAAAAAATTCACGAATAATTCGGATTTAATTCGATCAAAGTTTGATCAACCAAATAATTTGACGTTCGGTTCGGTATGACAAAAAAAAAACGAATTATTTGAATTTAATTCACGAATAATTCGTAAATCTTGTAACTACAATGGTAAGTGGTAAGTGGTAATAGATGATCCACACATTATTATCTACGACTATAATAATAAGCTAAAATTTCTTTTTTATTACCGTGAGATAAGAATCAAAATTCTTAAATCATAATTAGTGTTTATATTGAGTTTCGAACATAAACTTTTTCATACGGTGAGGAATATTTTAACCTAATTATATGTAAAAAAAAATAATACAAAATTTTCACATATACATCTATTGATAGGTACGAAGGAGGAACTTTCAATCAGAATATATAGGAAGGTTTTAAATTGATAGCTTAGGTGAAAAAATGACAATAAATATTTCGATCCATCAAAGAGAAAATTATATTCTGTCTTATGATGACAGCATTATCTTTCACAAAATCAATGTGAAAATTAGGCATAGAAACAAGCACCAAAAAAGGGGGCTTAAACAAAACACATCCTTAAATGAAAATAACTACAAGTTAATTGTTTTGATTTTTCATTAGCAAAAGGTGAAACACGGAGCACCACACAAGGCGGCGCCATAGAAGATTTGCACCGAATCCAGTCGGCATAAGATTCTCTCATATAATTCATATTCATTTCATCCTAGTTTGTGTGGTTCAGAATTCAGAAAGTTGTTGGGGGGGTTTAAATATCCCTAATGATTGTGTACCTTTTGCCACTATGAAACAAAGGAAGCTGCTTTGACTTTGAGCAGCTTAATTTTCTCTAAGAACAACTCTGTTAATTATTTTTGTTGCTTATTGACTGATCTACCCTTTTGTAACCTTGTTTTTATGCAATTACAAAATTTGATAAATCATAAAAGAGAACTATTAATTGATCAATGCAATAACTTAATTCAATCAAAAAGTAAAAGTAAACCGACACATGGATAAGACAAGATTAATTGAAAACTATAGCATAAGGGCAAATTAGTCATAAAGAAAAAAAAGGTTAATGCAATCTTTATGCCCATCGCAATATTTTTATGCAATTTGGTACGGAAATGGAATATATATAAGTCCACCATCAAATGCAGACGTGTTGATTCAAATGTGGCAGCTAACTTGCACATATTGACAGAATATGTCATAATTTGGTGGGTCAAATCCAATCCAATCCAATCCAATCCGAATCATATAATTTGAATTTAAGTGCAGTTTTTAAGGGTATTTTCATTGATTAAAATTTGGGAACTTTTGGTTGAATAAATGAATAAAAATGTGCATTCCTGTGTGTGTCCTCATCCTGTGATTAATGTCGGTAAGGTAAACCAACATTTTTTTTTGATTATATGTCAATAGTATCCGGTACTAAATACCAATCATACCTGGCAATAATATATTATGAAAGCACGTGGAGGAGCATGTTGAGAAATTAAATGAATTGCTTACCGATTGTTTCATGTTAGTTGCCTTAAATCAATTCTCCAAAGAAATTAAGTATGATTTGAGCAACATAATGATGTAGTAGTAGTGGGACCAAAGCCATGTGGAAACAAGTCGCATTAGTGTTTCCAAGTCAATGGCTGCTTTGCCTTTGTCTCATGAATTTATCAGACATTTTTTTTTTTAATTTTTTTTCCTTTTTCAACAAAGAAATGACACCATGTATGGGGTAAAGATATTGACGGAGTTGTTTTGGCTTCATGCAGCACAATAATCATATGTATTTTCATTTTGGCTCTATGGTTTGTACACTGTATAAAGTCAAAGCAGCTCTGTCAATATTTTAGAGGCTATTTATTTCATTCAAAATCAGGGGCCTTGTATATAAATTGTGAGCAATATTCTGTTTAAAATTTTCTTATGAAGTATCCATGATACAATTTCCTTTTTGAGTATCAGAATAAACAGGGTAAATAGCAGTAAAATATAACTTAAAAACAAGTTTAGTTTGAATTCATTTTTGGGGCTACAGAAAAGGACAGCAATGACAGAATTGCATTATATATAGTTTTATACGAGTAGAAGAATATATATATACACACACACAAAAATAGAGGGTTGTTTCCTGAAGAGAAATCTTGTCTCTGTTATGTTGGATGGTGTGCTGATATAGTACAGCAAAATGCTATAAAAAATTTGATAGGTTCTACCAATAACATGCTATCAAATTATGAAGATCCCTCTCTGAATTAAAACTGCTTAACTAGAGATCTCTCTGGATTCAATCCGATTAAATAAATGTGGCTGAATGATATTTATTTTTTATCATATAAATCTAATAAACAATTGCTTGCAATAATGTGATTATTTGTTAGAGCTTGTTTGCTGGTACACAACATAACGGTGGTTTAGTTTGAAAGGAAATTCAATGAAGATTCGCAGATGTGTACAAATAATGGTTCAAAGATTGATTGTTGCACTGAATTTCTTTTAAAAAATTATGTAAATTGTTTTATCTACAAATAAAATAAATAAAATCGAACTGCTGCTAATTATTTTCGTTTATTTAGAGCTCTTTAACTCTCAATACTATATATTTTAATGTAATTATTTATGCGTTGTTATGAATGCATTTTCTTTTACTCTCAGCTTATGTCATAGCTTTTGCCATGGTTTCAAGGTTTCTTTTCCTAAACATTATGATATATCATCTATGGTTATGATCAATGTTCTAAATAGCGATTATAGCACTATAGTTTTTAAGGTCCGAAAAAATTATAGTGCAAAGATATTGTTATTCAATATATAGCAAAAATAACAAAATAGGCAAGTGACAGGAAAAACAATTAAAAAAAGGGGCATGATAATTGCCCCCCCACTCTCATCCCCTCATTATCTCTCCAATTTTATTTGTTCAATCTCGTCCACATTTCTCATGATTTATAAGGAATTTTGTAAATCTAAAACCACGAACGTCTTCTACGCAATTTTATCTTTCAAATGAGATCCATAATGACATACTTTCGAGCTCGTCATCACGCAAGTATTTATATCTCGTCATTTAAGTATTTATACATAGTATTTTATACATATGACACTGCTGACATTTAAAAATATTAATATCAAGTATTTATACCTATGCACTGAAGTATTTATACCTATGTGGTCAATTATTTTTGTTAGAGAAAGGTTGACGCAGGGACGATTGGGAAATGTTGATGCGGAGATGCGGGGTCCACGATTAGGGATAAATACTTACAAGTATAGGTATAAATACTTGCACGATGAGATATAAATACTTGTGTGACGATGTGTTACGTTACGAAATCTTTACAATAAAATTTCAAATGATTAAAAGCAAGAATTGAAAATCGTGCTAACAAAATAGAAGTTTAAACCTTAAATTATGCTTCTCTAAATAAGCACGTCAAGTGTGAATCAAAACCGCATTGAAATTTCAAGATTCTGACCCTTTATAGGCTCAGTGCGTCCGCACTGGTGGGGAGTGCGGATGGCTGACCCGCACTGGTTCCTGTTTTCCTTAGATCGTTTTCTGAATTTCTTCTCAGTGCATCCGCACTGGGGGTGAGTGTGGGTGGGTGATCCGCACTGACTCCAGTTTCTTTTTCCAAAATCTAACTAAGTCCTGAATGCGGGTGTCTTGACCCGCACTGAAATTCAATGCGGACGCAGTGCACTCGGACTTTTTCTTGTTCAGTGTCGTTTTCATGAAAATTTGACTAAGTACTGAGTGCGTCCGCACTGAGGTATTCTTTTCTGTGTTTTTCAAGCTGCCGAAATCCGTCAAGTGTTGAGTGCGGGTGGCCGACCCACACCGAAATTGAGTGCGTCCGTACTGAGGGTGATTTTAACCCAAAACCCATATTTTATTTTTCTTCTTTCTCTCTCCCTCCGCCCCTTTCTCTGTTTTCTGTGTGTGCTTCGCCCAAAGAGAGAAGAAAAGAGAGAAATAGCTCTCTCTCCCTCCAAACCGCACCGAACCTCGGGAAATCGAAGGTGGAGTCGAGAAATTGGTCGTAGATCTCTCCTAGCTCTCCTATTCGGTATTTCTTTCTCTCCTTCTCTCTCTCTCAAAACCCGAATTTCTCGATTTCTCAGATTTTCATTTTAAACCCGAGATTTGTGTTCAAATTGCTCGTGGACTAGTTCCTTTACACTTCTTGCTTGTTTATTTGTCAATCTTTTTCCCGATTTCCTTTCGATTTGGGATTTCAATTTTTAGGGTTTCCGTGCCAAAACTGAAATTGGGCATAATCGTAAATTGATTAGTTTAATCCAACCGATTAGACTTGTAATCGGTAGGGTTACCTCTTGATCTTGAATTGCTAGAATGTTTAACAGCTAATTTGAGGTTTTGACCAAATTAGGATTAACCACTCGGTAAATTGAATTGTTGCGGGAACTAAAATAGTGAACCGGTAAAGGAAGTGTTACCAAAGTGAAATTGTATATGGTTTAGAGGACCTAGATGTAAATGTGTGAGATTTTTAGTAAGAAAAGAGGAATCAAAATAATCGATACCAAAGCATAGGAATTGGTTAAGGAATATATAAGCCATAATATAACTCAAATAGACATCTCGACCGCTGAACAACGGTTAAACCAAGTGTATGTGTAATGTAGGCGCAAGCTCGGTCGAGCAAGAGTTCGCGGGACATTTCGAGACGTCTGATCCATAAGTATGCGATACGCTCGTCGTAAACAGGTGCGGGATTCTTGGACTTGTTTGATATTTCATTTTCAAGAATTAAATTGTTTATTCGTTTGTCATGTTGAATGCCTGATTGTTGCATCATTGAATTGCATAATTCATTTGCATAGCCCAATCAAATTAAACTCGAATTATGGTGAATGAAATGATTTGCATGCTTGTATGGTTGTCATTTGTGTCGATCTATTATGATATGATTTTGATTAAAAGTCACCACGGATTATGTATGTGAGCGGATTTACGAAGTTGAGCTGTATAGCTGACTTGGATCCGACGAATTGTGTGTGTGAGCGGATTTACGAAGTTGAGCTGTATAGCTGACTTGGATCCGATGAATTTGCAAAGTTGAGCTGTATAGCTAACTTTGAGCCATGGATCCTTATAGCGCTTTAGGTGAACGACCCTCAGTTTTCCCAGTATCGGTTGGGACGAGGGGTGAGTGATTGTATTGATATGTGGATTGAAATCGTGGGTGACAAGTGTTACGTCTGTGGCTCGGTGGAATTCTCCTATGTGTTAATGCGTTTGGACGGTCAATTGAATATTACGAACATTGGAATGATTCCAAAGAGGATTTTCTTTATATGACTTGAACCAGACCTTAATAAACGGTTAAGCCAAGCGACTACAGATGGGTGTCAGATAAAGGGTCCAGCTCGGTGGAACGTCTGTAGGTGTCAGTAACCCTACAGACGAGGGTCAGATAAAGGGTCCAGCTCGAATGAACATCTGTAGTTGCTACAAGCCCTAATGAGTCGAGTTAAGCCAAATATGTGTTGTGTTTGAAATTCATCTTGGAAATTCCGTTAATTGTGATGCAGCTGGTTGAATTGTTGTCGAGCATATGCATTCTTTTATTTATGAATACGTATATGTTTGAATTGCTATTGTATGGATTTCATTTCTGAATATGGAGTTTGATTGCAAGTCCAATAATCTAACTGTGGCAAATTTCGCACTGAGAATTTATTCTCACCCCCACCCTTCGGGTTATTTTACAGGTTCTGGCGCGTCCGATTCCGGAGAGACACACGAGTAGTAGACCTTTGGTAGTTTACTTTATATGACCCTAGATATGTTTTGTTGTATAGTTCTGGGTTGGGCCTTATGGTTGATATCCGGATGAGATACTTTTGATGTATTATACTTTGACCAGACTGTGTACTCTGATTTATATCTATAAACTTGTTTTATAGTATTTATTGTCTTGACTGTCTGAATAGAAATGTTAATTGCCTTGTAAGCATACACGGGGTCGTATGCTTACGGCGGGGTACTGTCGCAACCCGTGGCCGCAGGGTGTGACACGATGAGCCCGAAAGTATATCATCATGGATCTCATTTGAAAGATAAAATTACGTAGAATACGTTCGTGGTTTTAGATTCGCAAAATTCCTCATAGATCGTGAGAAATGTGGACGACATTGAAAAAAAAAAAACTAAAAACGTGTATGATTATTCTTCCCATGTAGTTTGAGTGGCCCCCCCATATAGTCATATCAAGTTAGACATGAAAGTATTAATATCTTAGTTTGCAAGTATTAATTTATTATCTTCCAAGTATTTATACCTATGAATTTAATGAAACTTGGAAGACCACAGTGTTTTGAATAAATTTAATTAAACTAGTTAGTTAAGTTAGTTTAACGAAGTTAAACACGATTGGGGATAAATACTTATAAGTATAGGTATAAATACTTGCACAATGAGGTATAAATACTTGTGTGACGATGAACCCGAAAGTATGTCATCATGGATCTCATTTGAAAGATAAAATTGCGTAGAATACGTTCGTGATTTTAGATAAGAAAAATTCCACATAAATCGTGAGAAATGTGAACGACATTCGCAAAATTCCACATAAATGGAGGTTTAAAAGATGGGGGATGGGAGTGGGGGGTTCATATAATTATTCTTAAAAAAATTAATGATCGCTCTAATATATACTTAACCCAATTGAAAAAGATCTCCAATTGGCTGATTGAATAATAAATCATTGTAAATTAAACTTGATGAGTTAATTATTTGTTTAAGCTAAAAGATTTAATTAAGTTCGAACTGCTCAAATAGTGGCATGTGTAGCCATGTGGCAATGTTCCCTAGGATATTGAGCATTTTCATATTTAAAGAAGAAAAAAAAATAAAAGGGTTTGCTTCTAGGTACAGTGTATAATGTATTCATGTGAAAAAATGTGGTACCACATCAAGGCATAGTGTGGTGGTGGTGGGAAGCACAGTGCATGCATGCAATCATGTACTAAAAATCTAAAACTGTGTGATCAGAAACAAACTGTTTAATGCAGATACGGGCACTTGTCAGGGTATCTAACTTGTGTTGAAAAGAGTGTGTAATAAAATATGTTGCAACTGTGATTAAGGTTTCCCGCCTCTAGAGGAGACATCAACAGTAGTAGCAAATTAGTGATAATTATATTATACAAAGTTACAAACACTTAAGACTACTTCATGAACACTACAATGGGAGCATAGGGATTCTCTCATACTTACAGCACAAGCGAGCATGAGCTGGTCCCTCGCTTGTTCCAAAAAAAAGGAAGAAAGACATAAAAATAACTTCATCAGAAAGAAATATGGAACTATAATGTTTTTTTTTGGAAAAGAATGTATAATTGCATGAAGACGATACCGAGATAAACCCAGAAATACTAGAGAAATAGAAATTATGTCACTTTTTTATCGTATCAAGTTAAAGAGACTATACTGTGTCCATAAACTTTTTCTATATATTTTTTTTCATCTCATTGAAAATAAAAATAAGGAAACAAATTAACATGGTCATAAGAACAAAGAGAAGCTGATATATTCTATACCTGATAAATACCAATACGCAATGGGAAAATTGCATTATTGGGGGATAAATGGATACTTCATTTTTTTTTAATCCATTTTCTTACTCTATATATAAAAAAGAAACGTCCCAAATATATATATCAAACAGAAGAAATTGATGTATCAAATAGGAAAAAAAAGGAATGAAGAATAAAAAATCATGAACTTTCATGTTTCCTTTTTCAAGTGAAATATATGCAATTTTTGGTTGAAATATTTTAGTATAGGAATACCAAAAGTAAATCCGCTTTCTACACAACCTATCTCAAGTCAGAAAAAACGAAGAGGATTCGTGATAAACTTGCAAGCCAACGGTAAAAAAAATAGCCTCTTTATGGAAATGAAACCCTCACAAGTGACCTCCTGAGAAGTCCCTGTATTGCTGATTCTAGTTGGATTTCATTTCTATTCTACTCCAACTTATTTGAAAACAAAGGCTTTGAAGAAGAAGAAAAAGATAGGAATGCTTTCTGCCACTGGAAGTATATAAATTTCAGTTGGTACCCATTGCATTCTGGTTTAATTCAACCTGTTTATATCGTTGGCCTTTTACTTTTCTGGTTCTATATGGGTTCCTTTTGCCCCCTTGCCCATGAAATTTTGATAAAATTTGGAATCAACCTCAATTCTGAAACAATAAAACAAACAGAATCTAATAAAGTTGATTTGAGCATTCAGAAAAGTATTATTCAAAGCATAGCCTGTACAATATATTCATGCACAAAACTTTGCCAATAGGGGTGCAATACGAATCAGATAGTGGTAAAACTATATCCATAACCGCTTTTATATTTCGGATATAGATACGGATCGGATAATAGATGGATACGGATCGGATATTAAACTGATACGAATACGGATATGGATATCCGCTTTTATAATGGTTAACATAATTTTTTTCATAATATATATTAAATTATATGGTATATATACTATTCGGATACAAAAAACTAATTTAAAACCATATCCATCTGTATCTGTACATATATTCAGATATCAAATGATCTGTATCTAACTTCCTGATACGAACGGATAATATCCGATCCATTTGCACCCCTATGTGCCAATGCCAGCAACCTAAAAATAACCCTAAAGTTTACGCAGTACAGTGGCCAACAGAAAAACAAAAAAAAAAATGTCGGCTCCTTAATTCATGATACTATATATTTTTTTCCTTCTTTTTTCTTTGGGTGGGGGAGCACAATTCATAATTAAATTAATCTCAACCAAAAAAAAAACTAGTTTCAAGCCAAATTTCATAAACCCAAGATCTTAGAAAGAACATTTTCAGCTTCTGAACCTGCATCAGTAACCCTGTCAGACTCTGTTCTCCATGCAATGTGCTCGTCAGGTCTAACCAAGAGTACTCCTTTATTTGTTGAACAACACACGTCCCACCATGAGCAATCCCTTTTGACTTCCTCAACATCTATATAGTTCTCCCAAGGCTCCAACTCAGTTCGGCTGCCGGTTGATCTACTCTGGCACGAATCTTGAGGCCAAATTATACAAACTTTGAGCAATACATGGCGTTCTTTAGCTTTGGTAAGAATGGCACGAGCTATCTTGTATGATGCTTTAAAAGGTGCTATTATGAGAATAAATTCAGGTTTGTCCCCAGAAACAAGATCCAAAGTAGAGAATGTCTCCTGGTTAACACAAAAATGGGGTTTTAGACAGCTTACAATATGTAATTTGACTGCGGGTGGCAGCAATAAACAACTCGACTCACCCCGTCTATCTATAACAAATATGACATTACTTTCAGCCAATAAAACACCAAAAAGAAGGTCACCGGTACATGTTTTGGGTACCAGCACAATCTAGTGTTTAGCATAGAGGTGGTAATGTCAACATGACACGGTTTAGAATGACTTGTCGGGTTAACCTTTTCAAGTATATATGGGCATTTTTGACTCAGCGATGAGCCTGGCTTCGGTTAACTGTTCATGACCACATCTGATCCAGCTTAATTGAATTACAGCCTTGTTAATATGATTGAAAGGCTTTCCAAAGGCTTTCTTGTACAAAATATATTTAAGAAAAGGAATAAAGCCCAAATAATGCTAAATTCAACATTTTATTGTGATATTTTGCAGCTTTGATTCTAACACTGACCAAAGAGGTCCACTACGTTTAGTCAGGATTTCTTTACCCTCCAGTAAAATGCAAATTGTTTAATAAAAAAATAATTTCTCACGAGAAAAAGTCAAACCTCAGTGGATACTGCAGTTAATGGTTTTACATGCATGTGGGGTAGCCGGGAGCCTGGCTTTCCAGTAGGTATATATTCCCTTGAGACCGTACCAGATCCAGCTCTGTCACACTTCTGAGTGCTTTCACTGGTACCAGCAACAAGTGCTCCTTCCTTATAGCTGACAAAATAAAAATAAAAATTATAGGATATCCCAATACTACCCTCAGTTTAATATAAAGCACAAAACAAGCCAACAAAGTCAGAAAAAAGGAAAATAAATTCATAACAGTGCAACCAAGAAATAAATGTCAAAATCTGACCAGAAACCAAGATCGTGAGCAGGGAACTGTAGCTGCAGGCTTTTCCCTTCTTCAAATATTCTCTTGAGCTTCTCTAGCCTCATTGCCCCAACCGGGTTCTTCTCATTTAAAACATAGTCTGAAAGCTGTGCCATCCCGAGGGAAAAAACCCCTTCCAACACAGCCTTCTGAATGCTCTTTGGGATAATGGATCCTAAACCACTATTTATTGCTCGATGTACTGATAAAATAATGAAACATATCACAGAAATGCTTCTTGACTTGATGCTGTACATAATGATACCACATTAAATGGACATGGTAATAATATTGATCATATTTCCATTTCCTTTTGTTTTTAAATTGTCCAGTACAATTAATGTTCAAGCTTCAAATAAGCCATACTCCCAGCATAAGATTTCAATCGAACACAAAAGACCATACTTCCTAGCCAATACCAGCACTGGTACAGTGCACTGATACCTGAATTTGCAATTGTCGGGTCAAGACCAAGTGCAGAAGGGATAGACATCGCTGCCTTGAAATTTTCCATACTCAAATTTGTGTTAGAAATGGCAATCTGCAATTGCAAGTCAACTTGTCATGGCATATCTCTATCTATAGAAAAGGTAAAATCAAACTGTTCATATGTACCTCTGAAAAAATCTCAAAAAGTCCAAATTATCTGGAATATTAGGGCCTGTACAAGCATGAAGTTCTCGTATACACCCTTTTCAAATATACCCAAACAAATCCTCTTTTTTTCATAAAGAGTTCTTCTGTATGTCATTTTAAGGTTTTGTAGAGGCACACATGGAATTATTCTGGTAAAATGGCTGTGCCTAAAAGTTTACGAGTGGATTTATAGGAATCATACAGGCTGGCGCTCAGATTCATAAGTTTGTAGGATTGATGAAGAAGCAAAATCATTGAGAAAATAGAACAGCTTCCATGCTATATTATGCACGTCTTGAATCCCAGTATTCATCCCTGCAATATAAATATATTTATTAACGATTCAAATGCAATATTCCAAAAAGAAATTTGAGTGGTATAGCAGACCCAAGTACCCAACTGTGTACTATAAAAATATTCCCTTAAAAAAATCATTTCTACTATCCAACAGACAGAAGTCTAGTACTGGTTGCGACAAACCAGTACATCCCTGAAAGAACAGACGTAGAAGGTAATAATGCCATATCACTAAGGCCTGGTGTTATTTTTGGACCCATTTTCCTAATTTTTATTGGTCATTTTTGCTTTATTGCTGTGACTTCTCTCAGATTAGTTTTCAGTTCTGTTGGCCTCAAAGTATAAAGTTCTATTTCTTACATTCAATAGTTCAGCAATAACATTAGGTTAGAGTAAAGGTATGCTTTTACCGAAACCCCCAGCAGGAGGGAACCTGTGAGCTGCATCACCAACCAGAATAACTCTATTATTACAAGTTAAATACTTCTCAGCCACCTCAGCATGCATCACCCATGGCTTAATGTCAAGAACTTGCACATCTTGCGGGGTCCAGCCAACCAACTTAGAAATTATTTTCTCACATGCCTACAAACTAGAATAGGTCAATGTCATATAGATTAAGAGATTTCAAACTCGTTGTGAATTTTGTGAGGGTTAGTGATGAGTCTTAATTAACTAGATATATTCCTAACTGCAAAGACTTAATAATTTGAATGGTCTTCTGCAATTGTCAATACCTTGTTACACGAGGCTTAAGAATTGGGAAACTAAAATTTGAATGGTCGCTGTAATTGTACCTAAGTAGATGAGAACATATAGATAACATGGAGTACCTGAGGGCTGAAATCTTGGTAGTTTTGTTGTGGAGGGTAATATGGTATCTGAAATTTCAGAAAGACGTACAGTTAGCTATATAAAGGAAACATTTTTTAACACCAGACACACAAAGTCCTATCTTATGTGCATTTCTACAAATTTGATATGTTTGCAGATAAGACAAAACCTTAGATAAGTCTAGACTTTTGAGTGTCATTTGCATAAAAACTCCAAAATTTATTATCTATATAACCTGAAGGACAAACTCTCCTTGCTCCAAATGATGTGCAACAAGCACACCAATCGCCTCCTTGTTGAAAACAAAAAACAGCATCCCTGGTCTATTCTTTAACAAAAATTTCCCCAGATCCATGCTCATAAAATGCACACTGATAAGTTCTTGCAAATTCCTCTCTCCTTTCATTTTAACACCAACAAGTTGCCTTACGGTGCTTCTGGCACCGTCAGATCCGATAAGAATGCTACAATGAAACCTCCTCTCTTCCAATTTAGAGCCATTGTGAACTTGGGCTGTGACTATAACACCATCTTTTGTGGGTTGAATTGAGGTGCATTCGTGACCCAGCAAAATTTTTTTTTCCAACAGTGAGCCTGGGTCCAACTCGTCAGATAGGCCTGGACGAGATTTAACATGGACGCCAAGTTTCTCCAGTTTTTTAAGGAGTAAGTTTACTAGTTTATACTGTGACAAGTGTGCCACACATACAGGGCTGTTGACCTTCTCAAAATCTGTAGCCAAAAGAAACTTTTCAGATCTACAAGAAAGCTTTAATTAAGACGTATTGCAAAAGACACCTTCTTATCAAAGAATTCCAGAAAACCATTCTTATATTTTTTGCAGAAAGAGCCTGCTCTCTCTGATGCAAAAGAGCAAGAAATCTAATAACTCTCACATCCTAGCAAAACAAAAACAAAAAAAATTCCAATATAACCCTATTAATAACAATGCAGTCGAGAAAGGGGAGGTAGCACAGTTGGCCAGGAAAAAGTCCTAGAACTGTTGGTTACCAAAGGTTGAGAGTTCAATCACCCCTCATGACTTTGCAGCCTCTGCAAAGGTTTTCATAAAAAACAATGCTGTCCTCATACCTTCGGTAAAAAAGCCCCCCCCCCCCCCCCCCCCCCCCCCCCCCCCCCCCACCCCACCCTGTAAGCCCTGTCTTTCCTACTTTCTCACAACATGGCCAAATAAAACTTCCTTCCTTGATGATGGAGTGAGTAATACATAGAACAGAGGCTATTTTTATATTTTTTTTTATGAGAATACAAACATACCTTGGGGTTGCATGTGATCGATTGAACCAAGAATTGAGCCAGAAAGAGAAGTGCAATAAATGAACTTCCTCCATAAGTCAACAGGTGGTTGCAACCTCTCTATTTCCTCCGCTAAGCCATCTAATTTCCTAAAAATCTGTCAATACTTATATTTAGTAGTAGTCATACAAGGAATCCTTTTACAGTACTAAGAAATGATGACCATATCTGATTTGAGTACCAGACTGCTACTGGTTATACAACACAATTGGAGTACTGGACATACAGCAATTAGATACAGATGCTTCCTTCTTTGTAGTTATACTTCAATTTGTTGGATTATTTGCTGGTGCTATGGATCCTGCTTCTACTGGTACCGAGGTGATGGTAGTTTGTTTTGTTCCTTCATTTTTGTAATGAACAATGGGTGAGTGAAAGCATGTCAAGGATTAAAAATTGAGCGACCCTACAAAATGGTTTTAAACATTTAGGTTATATATGTATATGTCTACAATTAGCAAACAAAAAGAGAGACAAGTAACCTCCATTGAACGATTGTTGATGAAGTGAGCTTGAGGATGCTGAGAAAATATCAAGCTTTTCTCCAAAACCGCACATTTGATCCCTTCCAAATAATATATGACTTAATGACTAATACTAAAAGAAGAAAGTAACAATTAAATATATACAGGTTAAAGCCAACTAATGGGTTAAAGGATATAGAACACTGGCTATGAGCTCACCCGATTACTTCTTATTCCATTTTCCTTATTGTTAAACTAAAAAGGCTATATAAGTTCCCATTATACCCATTTTTTTTTCACTATTATGCATGAAACTCGAATCCAAAATCAACTAAATTTGACAATATTTCAATCAGTCGGGTACCGGTATGTCTTTTTGGAACAGTGGTAAGTAACTATTGCAGCAGAGATGCAAGCAGTTGGAATTGTGGAAACGATGTACCAAATTTAGTGAGGAGCATGGAGAGGACGAGGCCGACGGGCCCAGCGCCGACGATCAGCACTGGCAAGTGGGGCCCGGTTATGTTAGTGCTGCCGTCATCAACGGCTCTAGAGGAGAAGGGGTAGACGGCCACGGCCAGTTGTCTCCGTAAGCGTGAGAAGAAGAGATCGCCTCTTTTTAGGCGGGACGCGATCGCCATAGACCGCATTGTTTGTTTGAGGGTTTTGCCACGCAGCTGTTTAGTTTAAGTGGGCATTGAATAGAAGAGTGTGGGGTTGTCGGGGGAGGAGGTGGCGATGCCAGCGCCCACAGAAAAGGGAGATAAAATAACACGTCTATGCGTGAAAAACACTAACGGAATAATTATTTGTCTCAAAATAATTATTTTATAATTTTTCTGTCCAAAACAATAACTAAATATTTTCATTCCGTCAAAAATACTAACCGAATATGCTCATTCCGTCCAAAATTATAACAGAATGAATATATTTTCTCCATAATACTAACGGAATAAGAATATTCTATTAACATTTTAGATGAAAAAAGTCATAGAGTGATTAATTTAGAACAAATAAAAAATTAAGTGACTTAATTGAGACAAATCAAAATTGAGTAACTAATTCTAACAAGGTACAAAGTTTAGTAACCTCTGAGAAAGTTTACCCTTTTACAAGACAGATTTAAACATAATTTATATCTATTAAATATAATTGTGTACAATTAATATTTAAAAAAAAATATTATGTACAATTAATTTGTTAAGAATAAATTACATCTAAATTTGATTTGTAACTTCGAACATTTTTATGCATCAGTAAGCTCATCATGACTCATCTGATTGATCAGTTCAGACGCAATCCATTTTTTTTTTTTTGTATGTGAGCTTTCTCTTTTCCTTTTTTTTTTTGTATGATAAGCTCATTTTCATTTTTTTTTTTTTTTGTGTGTACTTAACCAGATCTTACACGTATTCTCTAAATTAACTCAAAAATAAATCTTTTGAGTCAATGCATCTCAGCTGTCTTATTTTAAACGAAACTAATCTAGCTATCTAATTTTAACACATGATTCTTTAATATTAGTGCAGATCTGATTCGCACAGATTTTAAAGTGAATCAGATGGTGCAGATGCATTAACTCAAAAGATTCCCTTTTGAGTTATTGCTGAGGATACGAATTCTGGAAGAAGCATGCTGTATGTTTAATGCAAGGAGAGGGGTTCCATATCCGGCTATAGCCTTACGAATTGCATCAAGATTCGTGCGAAATTGATTCGCCTAGCATTTTGACGCAGATCGGACATCCGGCCCGAATTTGGTCCCATGTCTTTTGACCTTCTGAACTCTTGCCGTTGGCTCAACCTAGTGTACTTTTTATTACTAAAATTTAATAATACAACACCCATTTCGCATTATCGTGCCACTATGGTGGCAATTTAGTGCGTAGTAAATAGAAATGACACCGCAATCCGCAGAGGCGGAAGTATTGAGAAAATGGGCTAAACCCCTTGAAGTTTTTCATTTTATAACTTTGACTTTATTTAACGCACATCTAGGGTGCACAAAAAGCTCACGATTCAAAACTCGAAACTCAGTTTGGACTTAATTTGGATTCAACTCACTAATAACTCGAGTTGAAATTGACTCGAGTCAAAACTAACTCAAGTCTGCTGACTTAGTTGATTTATGAGTCGAATCCAAGTTAGCTCCAACTCGGTTCGGAATCAACTCAGTTGGATTCACACCAAATTCTAATCCATATATTCCTAATTTTTGCGTCTCCAAATCTTATACATATTTCTCACAATTTACTGTATTGCTACTTGAAACTAAAAAAAAAAATCGTCAATTCTCAAACAATCAAATCTTATGTTTGGTAATTTTTAATTATGTACTATTTTGATATTTACGTAATTTTTAATTATTTATTGGCTATTGTCTCATTATGTACTGTTTTTAATTATGTAAAATATGTAATATTTCTTTTGTTAGAATTAAATTAGATTGTCTTATTATGTACTACATTATGAGTCACGAGTTGATTGGCCTCGACTCGAGTTGCTTGCGAATTGATTCCAAATTAGAGTTTCTGACTCATAACTAAATTAGCAACTCGAACTTAACTCAGCTCATGAGTTCACGAGTTAAATCCAAATTGTCCTCAACTCGGCTCATGAGCAGTCCACAAACCGTATATTTCAAGTCAGTGATCTTCAGGTACAATATAACATCTTGGATTAATGCCTAAAGAAAATCGTAATGTAAACCCTGGTTAGGCCTAGCCGATACAAAGTACCATACAAATTTCATCACAAATTGGCCATACAGAGCTTCAATTTTCAGCATATATATAAAAAATAACCTAATTGCCATTTAAATCATTTTACAAGTTACCTCAACATTCACCAACATGGATTGTATGCATTGTGTGGCGAAACACAGCATAAATTAACACTTGCAATATTGCCACTTCCAACCCTCCCTTCAAAACCTCCCCAAACTCAACATCCCCTACACTAGAAAATTAAACAAAGATAAAAAAAAAATAGACCAGCAGTGATGATTAATCAGGCCTCAGCGGCAGCAACTATCTCCTCGTCAGTAGAATCAATCGATGTTACCACAGCCTCCTCAAGATCATCATCATGGTCATCATCATCATCATCAGATTTTCTCTCGGGTGCAGTTTGCAACAGCTTTTCTCTAAGTTTTCCAATGAGTTCGTCCATCACGGGTTTGTTCTCTGCAAAATACCGTTTTAGGGAATCCTTCCCTCTAAAGCTCTGTTCATCCATGTAGTAATAGGCGCCAGCTTTTTTTAAGTACTTGTGCTTCAACCCCAGTTCAATCACCTCTGACTCCCGGCATATTCCTTTGCCAAACTCCAGCTCGAAGAGAGCTGTTTTGAATGGAGGAGCGAGCTTGTTCTTCACCACCTTTACTTGAACTTGGTTTCCTATTGGCTGAATAGCAGAAGATAAAACCCCAATTGTTATTATCAGAAATAAAGCAGTGAGAAAAAAAAAGGATTTCATTATTTATTGTTCTACATGACACTGAGGATCTCAAAACTGTACCCAATGGATCTTTGTACTTTAACTATTCCTTTTCATAATATTGTACAATATTTAAATTGCAAATTTCATCAGTTTGTTTCCAAATTTATTTGTCTAATATTATTCTCCTTTAATATTCCACACTTTAAAGTTAGAAAACTTAATGCCAATATTTTTATTTGACAGAATTTTTATTATTTAGAAACACAATAAAATAATAATTTACATAGGCATATCTTATCAAAGGTTAATAGGAAATTATCGTATCAAATACGATACTTGTATACATATCTGTGTAATCTAAAATTATAACAAAATATAGCAGGACCCCATTTTTAGGCCCTAGTAGAAACAGATAGGGGCCCCACAGCAAGTCAAGCTACAAGGATTCCTGTCCCTTTGTCATGGTGCTTAGCTGACCAGAAGGATAAATCATGATTGTGGCTTAAAACAAACATACTGCACATTTAGATACAGTTCCCTAATGGAATGGGAGTATAACAAGTATAAATGGACCGATTGCATATACCTCTTCGTTTTTTTTAACAAAGCCAATTCTTTTGATATTCAGGCGTACAGAGGCATAGAATTTCAATGCATTGCCTCCTGATGTGACTTCCGTTGGCCCACCAAAACCTCCAAAAGTGCTTAGCTTTGACCTGACCTGAAATTGCACAACAAACCAAAGTAATTTGTATTACCATTGCTTTTCAATACCAAAGTAAGAACAATCAGTTGGAAACATTGCAGAACCACAAATTGAACATGAGAACTTATGTATTAAAAGTTCAAATGAATAGAACTTCAGTATAATTTAATAGGGAGCAATCACTAGATAACGATTTATCTTGACAATCTTGACAACAATTTTCAAATTGATTCAAATAATGTAGCAAGTTAAAAAAAATAAGTTATAGGTATATTGTTGAACATACAAATAACCTACCAACATAATTTCATACAGTTTTTGAGTATCATTTGATGATACATTTCCAACTGTTAGAAATTCAAACCGCTTGATGTGCAGTAATTATAAAACATGCACCAAATTTCATCATTTTTATAGGGGCGTAGTATGTGCACCATATATATCATGCATATATAATTGAATTCACATTTCAAATTAATTTTTAGGATTGTAAAGATTTTCAAAATAAACTATTGTCCAGTGAAACCTCCCCTTATTAAATTCCATTCATTGCAAAGTAACTTCTATTACCTGATTAATGAATAGTAAGAGAGTCTGTGACATAGAGAGTGAGTGGCTCAATTTGCGAAGGGCTTGGCTCATCAGCCTTGCTTGAAGAGCCATATGTGCATCCCCCATCTCACCATCAAGCTCAGCTTTAGGCACAAGTGCTGCAACCTGTCACAAAAATTCAAATATTAACACACAAACTTAAATGTGAGTGAATAGAGTGACATCTAATTTGAATCATACAATGGTCTTTTAGCCCAGAAATGTTCTTTCCAATTTAACCAAATAGATATCAAATTCGAGAAACGTGATCATCAAAACAAGTATCATTATAAAGATCTGGTATGTTAATATCAATGCTGTGTGTATGAGACAATGACAACATTTCAGATGATAGATTCCATAATTTGAATAGAGTTAATAATTAAACAATATGGGCTTACACTATCTACCACCACTACATCAACAGAACCACTTCGAATAAGAGTGTCAACAAGACTAAGAGCCTGCTCTCCAGTGTCAGGTTGAGATAGTAGCAAATTCTCAGTTTTAACCCCAATAATCTCTGCCAGAGAAGGATCTAAAGCATGCTCTGCGTCAATAAAGGCACAGTACCCTACAGAGAGAAACAAACTAGTAAAAGACCCAAAAAAAAGGCATCAAGCACCCAGAGAAGAGGCACTTCAAGTGACAAAACAAAAGGCCCTTGATTAGACACCAATGTTTTGCAATTAAAAAAATGCAAATGAAAACCACTACATTAAAAAGAAATTTGATATAAAATGGTTGCACTGAACAAATTTGCAGCACAGAAGCAAAACTGGTGCTGGAAATAAGTTTTGCTTTCCATGGGAATAACATCAGAATCATGCTGCCAACATTTGAAAGACATCAAACAAAAGATTACCTCCAGTTTTTTGTGACTCAGCGATAACATGAAGTGCAAGAGTTGTCTTGCCTGATGCCTCAGGTCCATAAATCTCCACAACACGTCCCTGCGAAAGCATTACACAAAAGAGTTTGTGACAACCGGAAATGAATGGGGCCAAGAAACAAAACTGGTTACATTTTTAATTATTCCAATCACTATATGACGCAATAAAGAAGATGCATGTAGCAGCCATGGTTTTCTGACACCAAACTTGAATTGCTCGCTGAAATAAATCCCCAACAGTCATGGTACTGACATATATCCAGAGGTACACACTGGAGCAAACCCTATTTCAGTAAATATAGACTTATTTTGTATTTGAAAATTAGACCCATTTTATCATATTTCAATGAACACTAGTAACTAAAAGCAACATTTAGTTATTATAAAAATAAATAACTTGCAGCTGATTTCTTCTTATATTAAATGGCTTAGTACCAGTTAAATCAAGTTAATTATCCAACAATAAAGTCCGTTAGACTTAATTTCAGTTCATGTTGGACTTGTGACAAAGTTGCCAACATTACAGTCTGGCAGGCTCCCTACTGGTGGGGGCAAAATTGTCAACATCTAAGGAATTATGTCATGTGCAAAATTCTCTCATCTATTTGTTGGCTGTTTTTTTTGTTTCTCATCAATTGAATAACAGAACCTACAGTGTTTCCATCAGCAGCAATCTAGTCATTTCCATATTACAACAAGAGAAAAAATAGCATGCTTAATTAGAAAAAACCAACACATGCTATTACTTAGCTTAGTATTACCTTTGGAAGACCACCTACGCCAAGAGCCATATCCAAAGAAAAAGAACCAGTAGAGATGACAGGTACTTCTCTGGGACCTTGAGAACGGCCAAGCCACATGATTGCGCCTTTACCGAATGAGGCTTGGATCTGATCAATGGCTTCGTGAAGTGCTGAGTCTTTCCTAGAAAGAGTCTCATCCCCAGATTCAACTCCATCAGACTTTGCCTTCTTCTTTCCTGTGGATAACCAATTTCTTTTTTATTATTTCGGACAGTATAAACAAGCAATTATGAGAGGGGGGAAAACCGGCTAACATTAAACAGGATATACATACTGAGGTTGCATGTATACTCCTTTAAAACCTCACATTCTTGTTTAAGCATGAAACAAAAGAATAATCAGTGTAAACGAACACTAAAATATTAGTACTTTGCACATACTTTATGAAACAAAGGAGCAGAAATAAGAAATGTCCTTGAGACTGAGAAGAGTATGCATTATGCATTGTGTCGCTGCGGGATTATACATGATATTTGATGAAAATGCATCGAAATGTAATGACAAACCCAGTAATGCATGAGATTGGATCACCAACATGTCTCATTTTTGCCGGCATTTGCCTATTATTGGGGAACTTATATTTGCACCCGGTCTGTTAAAAGATCGATGCTCCCCTAGTTGTTCACTTCTCATTTGACCAAGTTAAGTGCTCAGCATTCATAAATGCTATTGGCCAAGTTTTTTTCATCACAGACTTCGATGGGAGGCAATAGCTCTCTAAGGGAATAGACAATATAAGTAAAAAATAATTACCTCCTTTAGCAGCAAAATTGCGCGTGAAGAAAGATGAACAATTCATTCCTTGCTGATACCCCTGGTAAATCAGAACAAATTAATTTATTTTAATTCATTGAAGTGCTAGTGATGGGACCGTTTATTAGAGGCATGTCAGATAAATTTTTTTTAGTTTTTTTTTTTTTTTTTTTTTTTTTTTTTTGTGGCAATCCAATTACTCGTTTCTTACCTTCAATAGATTGCAAAATGACTTAAAAAACATACCCAATATAGGAAAAAAGAAAGGAAAAAAAGCTGGGAAAATAAGGTGAAATATAACCTCTATAGAGAAGAGAGCTCTATTCAGTAGGCCGCTTCTGAGAAACCTCGCCATGATTTATTTCTAAGACTATAAGAATAAAATAAAATGAAAAAAGATCGCCTCGAAAGAGGAAAAGAGAACCAAAAGACGGGCGATTTTTAAGGAATCAAGGTCGAGGCTCGCTTAATCACCTTCACTCGCTCTCTAGTTTGGCTGTGGGTAGCCGCGCAGAGAGAGAGAGAGAGAGAGAAGCGAGGGAGTGGAAGAGAGACTAGGGTTTAAGCGGGGGTTTACTATTTTCCTTTTTTGAGTGAGAGTGTGACACTGTAGAAAAACAAATCAATCTGAGGCGTACAGTGCGGTGGATCCGTATCCTCCCAGGTACCTGACTCAACACAATTTAAATGGACGGTTCAGATTTAATTTCAGCCGGTGGATGCTCGGGATGGCAGTGGGGGCCGAATTATTTTTGCATTGAGATTCGTACCAAGTTAAAAATTTCAATTTCAGACCGTTAGATTCAATTCTACTCAGTCAGGTAACCTGAGGGGATGTGAATTCCAATGGGGTCAACAGTGTGAGTGTCCGACATCCCGACCCAAAGTTGTCATCTCTTAGACTTACTATTGGGGTCCACCTGTCAGTAATTTTGGACAGGATGCATACCCCAGCAAATCCTGGTTATAAAGTAAAGAGAACTGGACTCGAACTCTTGCGCAGTTGCGCGGGAAACCCGAGGGGGCACGGTCCCGACTCACGACCGCGAGCCGAGGCCGTAGCGCTTTGAATTCGGAATTTCGGATACTTATAGACTGAGTTAACTCAAATTTTATTTTCAGATGTGGACCGTACATTTAAATCTGCACGAATATTGAAGAGACACTTGCATCATAGTCGTGGGTCAGATTTGTCCGGATTCTGATTGGACGGTTTGAAGATAGACTCAAACTGTCCGTTACTGCAGAGGATGTTACTCGTAGGAGAGCGTTCATCTCAGGTTCAGTCCTCTCCTACGATTGGATTTTATCGGGGAGTTTTTAGTGAGATCTGGCTGTCTATTCAAAAATGGATGAACAGAGATGAAAATCGGACACACGCAGATAAGAACATTTTTATCTCAATATAAGCAGAAATTGTAAATATTGATGTGATAACTAAAATTAATTATGAGAATAAAATGTGATGTAAATTTAATAATTATGTTAAAATAACAAACTCGAGACCGTTAAGGAGCAAATTTCTCTGCCCTTGAAACAAAAATATTTAAAGGTGAAGATATTAAATGTACGGGCAGGAGCGGATTTAGAATTTTAGTCAAGAGTAGGCACAAAATACTAATAAGAATATAATTTTTTTTTCTCTTAACGAATTAGAGCAAGAAAACAAATAAGAATTTAAAAAATTTATGATGTGACTAGATATGTCATGACACGACACGGTTCAGTAACAACACAATACGGTTCCATCACGGCATAACATGGCACGCGTGCCGGTCATGTGTTATAAATTGTGTGTCATGTGCCGTGACCATTCATGCGACGTGAACATCTTTCGAAAATTTGACAAGACACGGCACATCACGCGAAAGATTTGGTCACGACACAGCACATGGACACGTGTAATTAGAACCGTTAGATTTTAATCGAATGGTAAATCTTGAATAAACTAACCTAAATTATGAAAACAAATTAGTTAAACATGCCCAAAATGTATTTGTCTTTTCTATATTTTTATTTTTTTTAAGTACATATGTTCCGTTGAGATATATCATATATGTAGTATTTGTTTATATCAAAACGTGGTACAATTTTTGTAAAATAGATCTGATATTTTATTTGATTTTCTCTAATATTTTGTTCGTAAGAATATACAAAACTTTTACTCATTTTATATTTATTATATTAACATATTGTTATGAAATAATAAACAGTAGACATTTCACCTTCTCCACCTCATCCACTTTCTATTAGATTTAATTTTTATATTAACTCTCATGTTAATTGTATGGCTTTTCATTTGCATTATCTAGCCTATAAATAGAGATTTTGTAAGTGGTTCAAGTGAACGTTGTGATTGAGATATAATATAGAAATAAGATTTAGCCTCTCCCCAATATTGTTTTGTTTTTGTTTTATAATACGTTATCAGCACGAGTTTGCTCTAGTCAAGTTGCAATGTGATTTTCTCAAGAAGAAGGTACTATTTAGATTACATTTCATAACTTTACTATTAGTAATAATTTTTATTTCTAGAATGAAAATTTCTTATTTTATATTGCTTACTGTTAATAATAATTTTTATTTGTTGGATGAAATTTTCTTATTTGAATAAGAGTAATATTTTCATTCCCTGAAGAGAATGATAAAGCAAGTACATGATAATAGCCAGAAGCTTTTGTACATACTATAGCTAGAAGCTTTTTCTAAAAAATCTGAAGTTCTTAATCATAATTTTTTTTATACAAGAGAACATAAAGTTCTTAGCCAAAAGTTTTTATATATTAAAAAAAAAAGAACCAGAAGTTCTTATATGAACCAGAAGTTCTTATATGAACCAGAAGTTCTTATATGAACCAGAAATTCTCATATAAAATATAATAACCAGAAGTTATTGTATGCCACTGAATGTTTTTATTTTACCTAACAACTAGAAGTTATTGATATTTATGATAACCGGAAGTTATCAAATAAATAAAATGTCTCCAATACTTAATTTTCTTAGTAACCTGAAGTTATTAATTCTCTTAATAACCTGAAGTTATTAAGATTCTTTTTCTTCAATCATTTTTTTTATTTATCAAGCACAAATGCATATTTAATTAAATTAGTTAATAATAGTAGCATTTTTTTATATTTTGTAGTCCTTATGGCAAACCTTACAAAACTTGACTTCACTGCCCTTGATATATCGGGCAAGAATTATCTCCCGTGGACTCTCGATGCTGAGATCCACCTTACCGCAAATAATCTTGGAGAAACAATAAAAGCTGAAAATAATACCTCCCAGCAGGAGAAAGCCAAAGCAATGATATTTCTCCGTCATCATCTTCATGAGGATTTAAAAGCTGAATACTTAACGGTGAAAGATCCGTCAGAACTGTGGAGAAATTTAAAAGAAAGTTATGACCATCAAAAACAAGTACTCCTTCCAAAAGCTCGTTATGAATGGATTCATTTAAGGTTACAAGATTTTAAATCTGTGAGTGAGTATAATTCCGCAATGTTTCGCATAACTTCTGAATTAAAATTATGCGAAGAAAAGATTACTGATGAAGACATGCTAGAGAAAACATTCTCTACATTTCATGCTTCGAATTTGCTTTTGCAGCAGCAATATCGAGAGAGTGGCTTTAAAAAATATTCAGAATTGATATCATGTCTTTTTGTTGCGGAACAAAATAACGAGCTTCTGATGAAAAATCATCAATCACGACCCACTGGTTCTATTCCATTCCCTGAAGTGAATGTGACATCATTTAAAGGAGGTCGTGGAAGAGGACGTGGTCGCAGCCCCAGATGAGGTCGTGGACATGGTCGCAATAATGTTTGGCGACGTGATGGTCATAATCCTAAACCAAATGAAAATAATGCGGGGAGATATGAAAAGGGAAATAACTCACCATCCTCTAAGAAATCTGAAAATAGTTGCTATAGATGTGGTATGGCAAACCATTGGTCACGCACATGTCGTACTCCTAAACATTTAGTCGAACTCTACCAAGCATCCATCAAGAAAAAGGGAAAAGAAGTAGAAACAAATTTCATTGAAAATAACCCAAATGATTTGCATATGGATACACACCTAGATGTTTCTGACTTCTTTGAAAATGTTGATGAAGAAATTAATCTTATGAAATAGTTTTTGTTTTTAGTCTTTATAATAAGTTTAGTTTTTATTTATATGTTGTAAGTCAATGTTTATCATGAAATAAAATTAGTTTTCTTTTTATTTATATGTTGTAAGTCGATGTTTATGAAATAAAATTAGTTTCCTTTTATTTAATCTTATACATTTTCTTTTATGTTCAAAGGAAAAAGAATATGATTAGAGATTCCAAAAGAGCTATGGTAAATATTAGAGATGAATGTCTGCTAGACAGTGGAGCAACAAACACAATACTAAAAAGCAAGAAATATTTTTCTCTATTGTCTCCTTCAAATACACATGTTAATACAATTTCTGGCATTAGTAATTTAATTGAGGTCTCCGGAAGAGCTTGTATCTTGTTACCTAAAGGAACAAAATTAATTATAAATGATGCATTATACTCTAGTAAATCCAGAAGAAATTTACTAAGCTTTAAAGATATTCGACGTAATGGTTATCATCTTGAAACCATGACTGAAAATAATATTGAGTATCTCCAAATTACATCTATTGAATATGGCCAGAAGATCATATTAGAAAAGCTGAAAGCTTTATCCTCTGGTACGAACATAAACCCAATAGATTCAAATATGGCAAGTAAACAGAAGTTACTTGACACAAAGATGTTTACTCTGTGGCATGACATATTAGGTCATCCAGGTAACATTATGATGAGAAAAATAATTGAAAGTGCAAATGAGCATCCCCTAAAAGACCTAAAAATAATATTATCAAAAGATTTATCATGTGCAGCATGTTCTCTTGGAAAACTGATAATTAGGCCATCTAAAAATAAAATTGAAAATGAATCTCCTACATTTTTAGAAAGAATTCAAGGAGATATTTGTGGGCCTATTTCTCCTCCATGTGGACCATTTAGATATTTTATGGTTTTAATTGATGCATCAACTCAATGGTCACATGTTTGCCTATTAGCCACAAGAAATGTTGCATTTGCTAGGCTATTAGCACAGATAATCCAATTGAGAGCAAATTTTCCGAATTATCAAATTAAGAGATTCCGGCTTGATAATGCAGGAGAATTTACATCCCAATCATTTAATAATTATTGTATGTCAATTGGGATTAAGGTAGAACATCCAGTGGTTCATGTACATACACAAAATGGTTTAGCTGAATCATTAATTAAAAGATTGCAACTGATTGCTAGACCATTACTTATGAAATGTAATCTACCATCTTCTGTATGAGGACATGCCATTTTACATGCTGCTACACTTATTAGATTAAGACCAACTGCATATCATAAATTTTCTCCATTACAATTGGTCTCTGGAAGAGAACCAAACTTGTCCCATCTTAAAATTTTTGGTTGTGTTGTGTATGTTCCAATTTCTCTACCACAACGTACAAAAATGAGACCACAAAGAAGATTGAGAATTTATGTTGGTTTTAACTCTCCATCAATTATCAAATATTTAGAATCATTAACTGGAGATGTTTTTACAACACGTTTTTCTGACTGTCAATTTGATGAGACAATATTTCCAATCTTAGGAGGAGAAAAAAAAAGCTGGTAAAACAAGAAATAACTTGGAATGCATCATCAATATCTTATCTTGATCCCCGAAGTGGTCAATGTGAATCGGAAGTTCAAAAGATTATACATTTGCAAAGCATAGCAAATGAGTTACCAGATGCATTTACAGATACAAAAAGAGTGACTAAATCACATGTACCAGCTTTAAATGCAACTGCTCGAATTGATGTAATCCCAGCAGAGGTTACTACACAGAGAAAACGTGGAAGACCAACTGGTTCCAAAGATAAAAATCCACGAAAAAAGAAAGAGCAAAATAAAGCAGTTGGTGTACCTCCAAAAGAGGTTACTGATAAAATCCCAGAAGAGATTAATAAAATCCCAGAAGAGATTGATAAAACCCCAGAAGAGGTGGATGAAGTTCCAGAAAAAACTCAGGAACCTAGTGATTATGAGATCTCAATAAACTATGTACAGAATGGTACAATATGGAACCGAAATGAAACATGTGTTGATAAATTTTTTTGCATATTCTCTAGCAATTGATGTGCTAAATGAGGAAGATTATGTGCCAAAAACTCCTGAAGAGTGTATACACAGAAATGATTGGCCAAAATGGAAAGATGCCCTGAAGGCTGAATTAGATTCGCTTGAAAAGCGCAATGTTTTTGGACCTGTAGTCTTAACCCCCAAAGATGTAAACCTTGTAGGTTACAAGTGGGTATTTGCAATAAAAATGAACGAGAAAAATAAAATTGTGAGATATAAAGCAAGACTTGTGGCACGAGGTTTTACACAAATACCAGGGGTTGATTATGAAGAAACATATTCACCTGTAGTGGATGCAATAACTCTTAGATTTTTAATCGGTCTCACAATCACTGAAAACCTTCAATGCGCCTCATGGATGTAGTCACAACTTATTTGTATGGATTACTTGATAATGATATCTATATGAAAATCTCTGAAGGATTAAAAATGTATGAAGCATTATAATCAAAACCTCGAGAAATGTATTCTATAAAGTTAAAAAGATCTTTATATGGACTAAAATAGTCGGGTCAAATGTGGTATAATCGACTCAGTGAATATCTCTTAAAAGAATGATATAAATCTGATGTAATTAGTTCATGTATTTTTATTAAAAGATCAAACTCAAATTTTACGATTACTGGAGTATATGTTGATGATTTAAATATCATTGGGTCTCCTGAAGAGATCGAAAAGACTGCAAAATTATTAAAGAAAGAATTTGAAATGAAAGATCTTGGTATAACAAAATTATGTCTCGGCCTACAGATTGAGCATTTGTATAATGGTATTTTTGTCCATCAATCAAATTATATCCATAAGATGTTGAAACGTTTTAATATGGACAAAGCTCATCCTCTGAGTACACCAATGGTTGTTCGATCACTTGATATAAAAAAGATCCTTACCGTCCCCGAGAAAAGAATGAAAAAGTTCTTGGTCCAGAAGTACCATACTTAAGTGCAATTGGGGCTTTGATGTATCTTGCTAATAATACGAGACCTGATATTGCTTTTTTTGTAAATGTACTCGCAAGATATAGTTCTGATCCAACACGCCGACATTGGAACGAAATTAAACATGTATTTCGTTACCTTTGCGGGACACGTGATATGAGACTATTTTATCAAAAAGAAACAAAGTCCAAATTAGTTGGGTATGCAGATGCATGATATTTATCAGATCCGCATAAAGCCCGATCACAATCCGGATATGTGTTTACATATGGCGGTACTGCAATTTCATGGCGATCGACAAAACAGACACTGATGGCAACATCATCAAATCATGCCGAATTAATTGCTCTATACGATGCTGGTCGAGAATGTGTCTGGTTAAGATCAATGATCCAACACATCCAGGAGGAATGGAGGCTCGAGTCAATCAAAGGAAGCCCGACAGTACTATATGAAGATAATGCAGCATGCATTGCTCAAATTAAAGAAGGATATATTAAAGGTGACAGAACCAAGCACATCTTGCCAAAATTCTTCTCAACTCATGATCTACAAAAGGATGGCTTGATAGATGTTTGTCAAATCAGATCAAGCGACAATTTGGCAGACCTATTCACAAAATCATTGCCAAGAAATTTTTTTGAGCAACTTTCACAGAAGATCAGCATCCGTCGCTTAAAAGATATACATTAAAATGAGGGGGAGTATTATACACGCTGCACTTTTTTTCCCTTCACTAAGTTTTGTCCCACTGGGTTTTCTTAGTAAGGTTTTTAATGAGGTAGCAAAAATGATTCAAAAATATCAGTTAATTCAAATTGGTCCTGAAGTACCAAATTAATATTTGTCATGTAGTACAATATTAATAGTGTATAATATAAGGTGAAATATCTGGGGGGGGTTATGAAATAATAAATAGTAGACATTTCACTTTCTCCACCTCATCCACTTTCTATTAGATTTAATTTTTGTATTAACTCTCATGTTAATCATGTATGGCTTTTCATTTGCATTCTCTAGCCTATAAATAGAGATTTTGCAAGTGGTTCAAGTGAACGTTGTGATTGAGATATAATATAGAAATAAGATTTAGCATCTCCCCAATATTGTTTTGTTTTTGTTTTATAATACATATAAGTTTATTATATATAATTATTTATCTATTTAATGTAAAAGGTGTCACGCGACTTTTGTGCGTTGAGTTCCCCATCAAATTTTAATGCTCATCTGCTTGACATTACTTACCAAAGAATGAAGATGTCAAGAGAGCAATACATAATAGATTTCAAACCATTTTTACATACATTATTTCAATTCCTGACAAGTTGCAGCTTTTTTAGATGAATATTTTAGTCTTTTTTTTTCTTCTTTCTCTGTAATAATTAATTTATTTTGTTTAAACTTTATAAATAAGAGAGAGAAAAAATTTCTAACAAAATACATTTTGTAAAATTACAAACTGGAGGTGTTGCTACGTATCAACAAGAAAAAAAAACAATTTTATTCTATAACTCCAAAACGTAGCAAGACCAATATGTAGTAATTTGAAACCCCAACTACCAAGTATTTTTTTTTTATTTTTAAATTTGTTTAATCTCAATTTTAGACAAATTTAGACTTGCCAATTCTTAATTTTGACATATTTTGCATTGCACGTCCAGAAACCTAGACGTGGCACTCATCTACTTTATCTAAAATACGATATAACTTTGGATCAAATATTTATTACATTAGAATCGGGATAGAGCTCGAATCCTCTCGACACTTGCGAGTTTCTGATAATCAATTTGGAAAGTTAATATCAGACGGTTCTTTCAGTTATCTTATCCGAGAGGTATTTATCTCTTCTATATTTTTAATTTTTTTAAGTACATATGTTCTGTTGAGATATATGTAGTATTTCTCTCTATCAAAATGTGATACAATTTTTGTAAAATAGATCTGATATTATATTTGATTTTCTCTAATATTTTGTTGTAGAAATATACAAAACTTCTACTCATTCTCATTTTATGTTTATTATATTAACATATAAGTTTATTATATATAATTATTTATCTATTTAATGTAAAAGGGGTCACACGACTTTTATTTTTTTTCATATGTAAGTTGTGCATTTTAGATTAATCATGCTAAAGGCATTCAATTGATTGTAAATAGTATGAATAAGAAGCAATTTAATGCAACAATTTATAAATAAACCATAAATAATAAATTGTTGTTCAATAATAGTTCAACGTAACTTGCACTTTAAGTAAGAAAATATTTTTTACTCGAAAGTAGTTCTAAATAGCGCGCTATAGCGTTTTCAGATCATAAAAGCTATGGCGCTATTAGCGTTATAGCGCGCTATAGCGGCACTATTTGGGGATATCGCTGTTTTTTTAACCAGTCCGCTATGACGTGATAAACGCTATTTAAACCTTTGATAGTTAGTCATATATTTCAGACTGAAGTTATAAAATTCGTAACTCATAATTGGATATGCATTACGATGGTAGATTTAACAACAATAGATTAAAAAAAAATGTAAATAAACCCTTTTTCCTTAACTTTTCTTTTCCTCCCATATATAATTAACTATTTATGATAACCAAACTAAAGGATACAATCATACGATACTAATTTCTCTCTTTTATGTAACCTCTAGTTGGACTTGTAAATCTCATCTACATTGTAAAGAGTAAAATTCAATCAGGAAAGCATTTAAAATTTTAATCTTTTCTAAAAATGCTAAGTCTTTAATTAGAACGCCAACACCTAGAATAATTAAGTAGGATAAAACACTCTTAGCCTCTTCTTCTTTTGTTTCAGGAGAAAGCCGTAGGTATAACACTTTTTTAGTTTTTAGTCTCTATATGCATTACGGCATAACATGTTTGAATAAAAGAGTGAAATCATTACAAATTCATGGCCTTTTTTTATTTAATTCACTGTTTCTAAATCTCGGAATGTTTGAGATTCTCAATATACAAACGTTTCGGTATATAATTAATGGCAGGGACTTACATATATATATATACTGAAAGACTAAAAGTCTCCACAATCAATATAAATTCTCACACGGGAATGAATTTGGCTTGAGAAAGATATTGAAAAATAAAATATATAATATTAAGGTTGACACCGTGACGGACTCGAAGTCATATGACATTTTCATCAAATTTTTTATGAAAAAAATTCTAGTGTGCTCATGTAAACTTCTAAAATATCCTATATTTTCATTAAAATATCATAATATCCTATATCTCCATGAAAACTTGATTTATTTCCTTGCATCTCCTTTATTCATTCAACATTTTATTTAATTATTTTAAAATTCCAATTGACAAATATTAATATACTCTTAAAATATCCCATATCATTCTGATCCTAACCTTAAAGTTTGATTTTGCTGAAAAACTTTTTGTTTCATCCAAATATTTAAATAACGTTTATCGCATCATAGAGGAACCGATAAAAAAAAAAGCGTTATGTCCATATAGTGCTGCTATAGTGCGCCATAACACAATAACGCTATAGCTTTTATAGTCCGAAAATACTATAGTGACGCTATAGCTAGCACTGCACTATAACACCGCTATAGCGCACTATTTAGAACCTTGGTTTCATCCGATTCCAAGGAGCTGGCCTAAAATATCTAAATGAAAGTGTCCAGTAATAGACTTCGATTAATTTTTATTTGGCCTAAATTACCTAAATGGAACTTTTTATTGTTCGATTCCGGACAACATATGCTTGTCGGAGAGCAGCTCTCTTTCTTCTGTGAAGCAAAGCGGTACCTAACTGGAAACAATACTTTGCACACATTAAACACTCAGAGAAAAAGAATGTCCACTACAAATTAAAGGATGTCGGAATGGGAACTAAATCTTCTGCGTGTGGGTCCGAGGTGGGCCCCCAGTTCAAAAATTAAAAGTGACTGGTCCCTTTTAACAGTGACCGGTCCCACACGCAATGATTGAGGGGGCGGAAAATTCCTGCATCCAGGAGGGCAGAGGATTCGGAGTCGTCGAGAATGTACTATTATATATGTATGGGATGTGCTATAGTAAGCGCACCAATTGAGTTTTTGAGCGTTGAGATTTGTAGTTCCAATTTTGCCCTTACTCATTCTTCCGACTTAATTAAGAATGAAGTGGGCCCTAGCTATTTCCACATACACCTCCGAATTTTTTTTATAAACCATAAATAATTAAAAAAATTTAACGATAACAATAAGATTACTTTTTTTTTAAAAAGCATAAGGACCGGACGGTCCGTCCGGTCTCACAAATCGGTTTTCTCCAGACCGGACGGACCGTTCGGTCTGGAATTTTTTTTTTGTGCATTTTTTTTAGTTTTTCATTTCTTTTTTTATTATCCGCCACAGAAGATCGGGATTTTTTTTCACTTTTCTCCGGACCGAACGGGTGGTCCGGTCTTAATTTTTTTTTTCTTTTTTTTCGTGCCTTTTTCTCCGGACCGAATGATCTGTCCGGTCTGTTTTTATTTCTCCAGACCGAATGGTTGGTTCGGTCTTAATTTTTTTTTATTTTTCTTCAGATAATGCTGTTTTGGTCATTTTTTCTTCTAATAATCTATTTTCATCATTTTTTTTGTTTGCCGTGATTGTTGCAAATAATTTTAAAGTAAAGATAAAGTTAACTTTTTAGATTTTTTAAAGAAATAATTATTACTAGTTTGACTGAAAAAATGTTATTAATATTACTGTTTTCATCAGCAGTTCACCGATTTTTGTTTGTTTGTGTGACTTTTTGTAAATAATTTTAAAGTAAAGATAAAGTAAACCTTTTAATTTTTCTAAAGAAATAATTATTATTAGTTTGACTGAGCAAGCTCGAGAATTTAAATTGGAGACCGAATTAGGGATTCGGTCTCCATGTAATTTTTTTCACTATAAATATCCATCTTCTGTCTTCCTCAAACAGACAATTGATTTCTTCTTCTCTACCATTTTCACCAGACAATTGATTTCTTCTTCTTCGCCATTTTCACTATTTTCAGCTAAAAACCAAGCTCTACCAAAATATTGTGTTTTTACAGGTCGGCCTATGCATTGTATTGGTAGCTTTCATCTAAAGATTGTAGTAAGTTAATTTTTTTCAATTACGATAACATTTTAGGTTGTAAAATTGAAAATGATATCGACGATTGATTGTGATTTTTTTTTCAGATAATGTCTCAAGTAATAATAAATGTTTATTATGGATGCGAAATTTCAGACGCACCGACCTGCACATTTCCTGTTACTAATTTAACGAGTCTTGATGAGCTAAGAAAAAAATATATATGTTAGCATTCATTTGCTACCTAACCAGTTCGATCTGACAATCAAGGCTCGTTTGAACACGGCACCACCTGGCTCAGCAGAAAAATACCAATTATTTAGCGTAGACGAGGAAATGATATGGCACATGATGCTTGAATATGCCACTCCGATACTGAATTTTAAACTTCTTGATTTAGTGGTTGAGTCAATACCAGTTATTAGTCAGACCAATTATGACCCATATCCGGGTAGTGTACCTAGAAGTAGCAGAGACCCAACGGTGTCTGATTCACCCATATATTGTGATGATCCACCCGAAATACCAATAGTGAATGATTTGGCAACTCGTTTTGACGAGCTGAATAATAATACTAGCTCAGACACAAACTCTAGCTCAGATACAAACTCTGACCTTGGTGGCTCAGCTGTCGGGGACGATGATATGGCTGAAATGGAGGATCAAATTAGAATACAAGATGTAATGAAGGAGTGGGTAAATTCTATTCCCTTTATTAATCGAGGATTGCAGCATCCTTTTCCGGCATTTAATGACGATGTGCCGATGCCGTACAAGGATGAAGCATTTTTTGGTTATCCACCTAGAATTGACGGTCAATTTTCAGCGGGACAGATGTTTGAATCCAATACAGCACCTCCCCAGTTATAATAGTTCTCACCTTTTGGTCCCAAATCCTCCAGAAATTGTAAATACATTAACCGAACGGAGCTTGAATTCGCATCAGGAAACATTGTAGTCCCGAACAACTCCATTGCATATGCTCGTGTGTGCCGATTGATTATATCCTGATCAATGACTCCATCTAATTCCGTATTTGCAAAATTTGTTCTCAACCATACAAGACGCATATAGTTTTGTAAGATTGATATTTTCTCATTGGGTTGACCCGAATTCTCCACCTTTTTATAATAAAAATCATTCTCATCCCATTCATAACCGTCATGCACTTCATGTCCTAGGCAATCTTCGATCAATTGTGACCAATTATCATCGGTACATCCAGAGGTAGCCTTCCCTGAAAATATAGATGTTAAACAAAATTATACAACTACAAAATTTCAATTAATAAAAGTATAAATTAGCAGCAAAAATTATTTTACCGGTAACAGATAAGCCCCACAAACAGCTAACATCTTCCAATGTCACCGTGCATTCCTCCACCGAAAGATGAAAACTATTCGTCTCGGGCCTCCATCTCTCGACGAGAGCAGTGATCAACCCTTTGTCAATTTGACATCGATGGACTTTGACCATCTGATACAATCCTAAATTCTTCAAACCTTCTTTCATGCAATTGTGGTACTCAATGTGCATTTGGCAAGCTCCAGGACGCAACCAATGATTAGGCTTGAATGATAATTGTCATGCAAAAAAATTTTAACCAAAAAAAAAAAATTTGAATTCATGAATTTAATAAATTAATTTAATTCCAAATCGATATTAAACAAATACCGTTACAGTCGCCGCATGTGATTGATGTTGTGCATGAGGCAACTGCAATAAAGTTTCTTCACCTTGTATTTCATGTGCCATTTTTCACTATAATATAAATAAATAGATACAAAAAAAATTAATATGCAAATCCAAATCATTATTGACATGCATGACATGCAAACCCAATCAAATATTAACATTCATTCTACACTAAAAAAAAAACATTGAACAATTACTACATGCATCTACACTAAAAAAAACTACATGCAAATAAACCTTGCATCTATATAATTATGAAATAAATAATCCCAAAAATACTACATGCATCATCTACACTAAAAAAATTTACATGCACAAAAACCATGCATCTACATAAACCATGCAAATAAAAAAAACATTGAACAATTACTACATGCATCTACACTAAAAAAAAACTACATGCAAATAAACCTTGCATCTATATAATTATGAAATAAATAATCCCAAAAATACTACATGCATCATCTACACTAAAAAAATTTACATGCACAAAAACCATGCATCTACATAAACCATGCAAATAAAAAATTCATTCAACAATTACTACATGCATCTACACTAAAAAAAAACTACATGCAAATAAACCTTGCATCATACACTAAAAAAAACTACATCCATGCAAATAAAAAAAATCATTGAACAATTATTACATGCATCTACACTAATAAAAAACTACATGCAAATAAACCTTGCATCTATATAATTATGAAATAAATAATTCAAAAAATACTACATCCATCATCTACACTAAAAAAGAAATTACATGCACATAAACCATGTATCTACATAAACCATGCAAATAAATAAATCATTCAATAATTACTACATGCATCTACACTAAAAAAAACTACATGCAAATAAATTCCAACATAAACTATTTTTTTTTATACTACAATTCCAACATAAACTATTTTATACTACAATTCCAACATAAACTACTTTTTTTATACTACAATTCCAACATAAACTATTTTATACTACAATTACTACATAAATTATTTATTCTAATTATTTATTCATAATTATGGATTATTTAACAAAAATAAAAGAATTAAATACATACCTAACGAAATTTGTAGATCTGAAGCTTTTATTGTTCTTCTCTCAAAATTAAACAAACTTATGTGATTAGAATCAAAATCACACTAACTATGAGAGTTTTAAAAAAAAACATTAGGTGAGGGAAGAAAGAGAGAATGAAGAAGATGGAGGACCACGCAGAGAAGGAAGAATGAGGGAGAGAAAGAAGAAAAGGGAATGCCACGGGTATCACAGAAAAAAACAGAAGAAAAAAAAAATTTAAGACCGGACCGTCCGTTTGGTCCGGAAAAAAGTGAAAAAAATACCGATCTTCTGTGGCGGATAATAAAAAAAGAAATGAAAAACTAAAAAAAACACAAAAAAAAAATTTCCAGACTGAACGGTCCGTCCAGTCTGGAGAAAAACGATTTGTGAGACCGGACGGACCGTCCGGTCCTTATGCTTTTTAAAAAAAAAAAGTAATCATATTGTTATCGTTAAATTTTTTTTAATTATTTATGGTTTATAAAAAAAATTCTACACCTCCTATTCTCCTAATTGCCCCGAACAAAAAATAGTGAAATACGTATCCTCAGTTGGAAATTTTAACTTGTACTCTTAAGTAAAGAAATTAAATTATATTATATACTTCTCTCTTATTCCACAATTCAAGTCAATTTCTAACATCTCCCTCCACAAATAAACAATATTTGCACCTTTGCCTTCTCTCAGCCTAAGTCTCTGACGCTAGTATTTGCATCATTTTGGAGTTCGAAAATATTCTTCGATTATGTTCTCACCATAGTGCTCGCATACAGACAACCCATGCAGTATCCCATATATAATGTTGAGTTGTGTCGTGCATGCGACACGTCATTACTACACCACAACTCGATATGTGACACTACTACAGAATAAGTGATTATACACGGACATAAACAAGCGAGCTACACGGATTTCCCGCCGCGTAGGCTGTCACGGTTTAGAAATCCTTGTATATATACACACGGATATTTACCGCGTACAATTACTGAATAGCTACACGGATTATTACATACACAGCCGTTTACAAATACTTGACACTGGCGCTCTCCATAACCGAGCTTCACGGATTATTGCATAAAAAACCGTGTACAATTAGATTTCTACACGGTTATTTATCTAAATATCCGTGTAGCTCTCTTATTTTTTAATTTTGTTTAATATTGAAATATCTTTCTATACGGATGTATAAATAAATATCCGTGTAGCTCTCTTATTTTTTAATATTTTTTTAATATATAATTTTATGTATTAATTTTCTTCTTTATTTTTTTAATGTGGAAACACCTTTCTACACGGATGTATAAATAAATATCCGTGTAGCTCTCTTATTTTTTAATATTTTTTTAATATATAATTTTATGTATTAATTTTCTTCTTTATTTTTTTAATGTGGAAACACCTTTCTACACGGATGTATAATTAAATATCCGTGTACCTCTCTTATTTTTTAATATTTTTTAATATTGAATGACCTTTCTACACGGATGTATAATTAAATATCCGTGTACCTCTCTTATTTTTTAATATTTTTTTAATATATAATTTTATGTATTAATTTTCTTCTTTATTTTTTTAATGTGGAACACCTTTCTACACGGATGTATAATTAAATATCCGTGTACCTCTCTTATTTTTTAATATTTTTTAATATTGAATGACCTTTCTACATGGATGTATAATTAAATATCCGTGTAGCTCTCTTATTTTTTAATATTTGTTTAATATATTATTTTATGTATTAATTTTCTTCTTTATTTTTTTAATGTGGAAACACCTTTCTACACGGATGTATAATTAAATATCCGTGTACCTCTCTTATTTTTTAATATTTTTTTAATATTGAATGATCTTTCTACACGGATGTATAATGAAATATCCATATAGCTCTCTTATTTTTTAATATTTTTTTAATATATAATTTTATGTATTAATATTCTTCTTTATTTTTTTAATTTGGAAAAACCTTTCTACACGGATAAATTTTAAAATGTCCGTGTTTAATTGAACTATTTTTTTTTTTAAATTTTTTGCTTTTTTTTGGCTAGCCTCCAGTTTTGCCAGCCATTTAAAATCAGATCAATTCCAGAACAGAGAATTTCCAAAATAAGAATACCAAAACCCCTAAATTTTCAAAATTTCCAAATTATATCAAAAATTAATACAAAATTCATGTACACTGAATTATACAAAGATCATACAAATCCATATTCTGGTTTACAAAATTGTTTTATAAAAAAAATCTGCCCACATACATCTAAACTGATCTAACTGCTCCTTGGAGTAACTCTTTGAATCTGGTGAATACTACAAAAAATTCGAAACATGCAAGTTACAAAAATATGGCAACTACATCTCTGTTTTGCTTTATAGAAATAAATTATTGCAATTATAACAATGCAACTAATAAAACAAGTTTAGAGGAAATCAATATTAATTGTATGGACAAGTCAAGGCAAAACATATGAATTACATACCGGATATGCTGGCCATTTGAATTGTATGCTCTCAACAAAGTGAAACATAAAAATCATCGTGTAATAACCGCATTCCCAACCGCCAATCTGTTGCGGGCACTGATATTTACATTCAGCAGCCTATGTCAGAATGACAATAAATTTTTGAACCCAAAAATATGAAATTATAAAATTATAGTGTGCTCACCTCCTTCCAGAGCCCATTCATTTTATTTCTGCTCTTACCCGTGCTCTGCACTCCACCCTCTTTAAGATATTGCCGAAAAGCCCTTACAAAATTGAGTGACTGTAATTAGCAATTCCACAATTATAAAAAAAAAATCAAACCAAGTGATATTTAGATAACTTACTTAATTATAACAGTCATGACTCTTTTGGACTGCTGAGTGGTGATGGATTTGTCGGGCCGCCTTGAATCCATGACATAAATCGTATTTTCAAGTGGCACAATCACCAACAAACACCAGTGGGAGCTGTAGGGGGAGAAGAATTGTAGTACTTTAGCATAAAATTAGTGACATATATATTTCAGCATGTAATGGTGACACAAGTGTTTGCTATGGTTCATTGTGTAATTGTTTAACTGAAAATATAAACAATTAAGGGTTACAAGTAACCTACCTTTGGTGGTATGGCAGGAGAAGGAATTTCTTTTGATCCCCACGAGCATGATGCATCGCTTTACGCAAGTAGTCGACACAATCATCCTCATACCAGTCCAACATGTTTCCATTAATTTTGCCGGGGTCCAAAAGTGCACACAAGTTCACCTTACCTTTCGATGCGGTCTCACGGCATTTCTGGACTAGGAACCTGAAAAATCATCATTTTACATTAGAGTATATATTTGAGTGCTATACACATGATATAAATAATTGATTGGTCACTAACATGAGGAAAACGGTGATGACTCCCACATCGAGCCATTTATCGCTTGACGAGGCGCCCTGTAGAAAGTCGTTGAATTCTGTGAAAGGCAGCACGACCTCCCTGCCATCGTGTAGAAACATACCGGGGGGGACACTGAAGGTAACAGCCGTCATGTCCTTGGGTGCCTTGATCAAGTGGGCGTGCAGAGTCTGCAACTGATCAGGCAAACGGCTAACCTCTTCTGCTGTGAGCCCCGTACGGTCTAGTGGCGCATCCACTGGCGCATCAGGCACTTCTGGCGCAACAGACACCAAGGCTAATTCCATGTCCCGTACCGGTGACAACGCTTCATCCTCATTGATTGTTTCACCTCTTCGTGCCTGTATCAAATTTTGTATATGTCTTTTTCAAGTATAAAAAAGAATGATTTGAATAAGATAGCAAAACAAACAATTTCCAAAAAAGAGGAAGACATTTAAAATCCAGAATTCCAAAACATATATAGCAATTTGAACAAAAAATTCATGTACATTAATTTATACAAAAATTACAAATTCTTATTGAGCATTAATTACAAAAGTTAAATCCATATAAACTAAAAAATTCTATCAAGGACTGGAAGAGGTGGATATATGAAGGACCCTCAGAATCGGATGGAGAGTCAGATGAAGACGATCTCGTCCGACTCCCCACCCGGCTCTGGTCCTTCATCCGACTATCCGGCTCTGAAATTATCCTCCAAAAAAACTTTAGCGCACAAATCAGACCAATTAATTGGGGAAATGAAGCAATTCGCATGGGAATTCGAGATGTAGGTTATCAATTATATCGGACTGGTCATCTTATGAGCTCCAAAAACAGTAGCTCATCTTTATAGATTTGCGATCCGAAATAATTGATAAACCTAAATTTCCGCCCAATTGTTAACTGCGAGAGGGAGAGTACAGATTGATCAATATGTTCTAATAAAGAAAGAGTTCAATAAAGATTCATATGTAAACTAAAATTTCCATTAAGGACTGGAAGAGGGGATCCCCTCTTCCAGTCGTTAATGGATATTTTTAGTTTACAAGTGGGTGATTCTTTCCTTTTGGTGCCAGTAGGGTTTAGAGAGGGTAATATGAAGATACATATTTTAATAAAGAAAGAGCTAGCTGAAAATAAAAAGTTGGATGAAGGACCTTCAAAAAAAAGAGAAGAGGTGGATGAACAACCTTCAGAGTCGGATGAAGAGTCGAATGAAGAGTCGTCCGACTCTTCATTTGACTCTTCATCTGACACTTCGTCTGGCTCTGAAGGTCATTCATCCCTCCTCTTTCATTTTTTTTGAAGGTCTTCATCCCAACTCTTTATTCGATCAGCTCTTTCTTTATTAAAACATGATCTTCATATTACCCCCTCTGTAAATAATCAGATTACAGAGAGAGAGAGAATTGATCAAAACGGCGCTGGAAGGAGAAGGCCTTTTATATAACCAACTTGGTGCTCGAAAAGGCGCGCCCTTACCAAAACCCTAAAATAACCTTTCTACACGGCTTTTTATTAAACGTCCGTGCAGCTCTCTCAAGCTTTCTACACTGTTATTTAAACAAACATCCGTGTACAAGTTGGACATTTCTTCACGGTTCTTTAATTAAATATCCGTGTAGCTCTCTCAAGCTTTGTACACTGTTATTTAAACAGACATCCGTGTACAAGTTGGACATTTCTTCACGGTTCTTTAATTAAATATCCGTGTAGCTCTCTTAAGGCTTTCTACACTGTTATTTAGACAATAAGCCGTGTACATTCCCTAATAAACGTCCGTGTAGCTCTCTCAAGGCTTTCTACACCGATTCTTTAATAAAAAACCGTGTAGAGATTTCACAGATATTCCAGGCACCCAAAAAATTACAATTTCTCCACGGTTTTTACGTAAAATTGTCAAATCCGTGTACAATGACCATTTTTGTAGTAGTGTGAGGTCACATTGCACGTCACGTCATTCTTAATAAAATATTTTTTATTAACTCCTTCAAATCTCATTTTGATCCCAAATTGCTCTTCTGTACATAAAAATAAAAATGGATAGATTACAAACACAAGAGTAGTGATACCGTGTAATGTTAGTGTTTTGGAGAACAAAAGAGAACGTTATTTATAAGTTAACGATCAATGAATTTTGAATATGATATTAAGTAGACTTTGACATACTTCTGATTTGTTCAGGACTTAAAAAGTCACAGTAAGTGGTTTAATTACTTGGTAGAAGATCTTTAATCACTATTTTTAGCTCCGCAGATACTAACTAACTGCATGCATGGAGTTCTATCACATTGTTGTGAACTTATGAGTGCTGCCGGAGGAGAAAGACCACCAGGTATATAGTGCACGGCGTGTCCGGGACACATGCTAATATGCACGGCTAAGAACACGGCACGTGTTCTGGACACGCTGGAACACGGGACATCACAGTTTCAAGTCACTATTGTCACTGGCATAGCCTTCTTCTCACCCGAATTCAAATCTGGAGCCAACAAGTGATGGATCATGCAGGAAGAAAATTAAAGACTGAGTCACTACACCATTTAGTGAGAAACAACTCTACTGTTAGTATCAACCTCATACCTCTTAGATATGCCTACCTTAGCGCTCTTCCTCCCATAATTCAAAAACAGCAAATGAATTAAAGTTTTTTTTTTAGTGCTGAGAATTGGGTAAAATTTAAATTTAGTTCTAATTTTTTTGTGAAAAAAAATCAATTTCTCTTGAATCTTTGGTTTTCAACGGTAGAGATAGAGAAATGAGACTTAGAGGTGAAGAGAGATGGGAATTATCAGATCAAAACACAGAATATGATGAGGCTGTGGCAAGTCTTGTGTCATTCCGGCTTTTGAGACTTGTAGATATATCTACAGTATTTGTTGTCAATTTCTATACAAAAATATGAAAGTAAATATTACTTAATTAATACGAAAGCAAGATTTTTTCTTACCCATTATTTTTGTTAACTTTTATTCTTAATTAATTCAGATTTTATTTCTTAATTAAGAGAGTAAAGGCCCATTTTATTTCTTAATTTAGTCTTTCTTGATTAAGCTAGGGGTAAAATTGGAATTAATGGATAATGTTTTCTGGGTGCTGAAATTAGCACAATAATATTTTATATTAACACAACAACTTCAAATTTTTTAATTTTATAGACAATTTTGCCCTCTATATATATTTCTTTCAAATGCTATTTTCGATACAGGTGATTATGTAATCTTCTAGCATGAGGACCATTTATAAATTACTATATATTTTTCATTGTTAGATCTTCATTTGATATGAAATAACAACAGAAAAGAAATATTAACCCATACATATCTGGTTGTACTGAAAATCAATGATTTTAACTTCCGTTAAACATGTATTTTGGTCCTTTTTGTTTCAATATATTTAATTGGTATGAGAAATATAAAAAAAATTACTACATGATATATCATCTTTTTGTTTAACAAATACAAATTGCTTTATTTATTTTTAATAACTGCATGTAAAAATTCAAAATAACACACCACTTAAAAAAGAATGGAATAAAAGCATAAAATTATTACCGCTAAGCAAATATTATGCTTTAATAACATAGCAAGAATTTTTTTTTATAATTTATCATTTTCTCAACTCAACAATGAAGCTAATTATATTCAAGATAATGTTAGGAGTAGTAGGATGGACTCTTTAATTCCATAATTTATGTTGAGGTAAAAAAATAATTATTTGTCATATTAACACAATTTAATTAATTTGAAGTATTCATTTATATCACCGTGTGCTTTTTTTTAATATGGTAATATATTCTCCTGTTATCATGTATTTAACAATAGATTTTAATTTTGTCTCTAACAATCAAGACAAATAATAAATTAATATCAGACACGAAAATATTTAAATTAATTTCAATCCAAATAAAAAATCATATAAAATAAAAATTTATTTTAATAAACTAAGCATGCAGGAAATAAAGATACACAATTATTAATGAAAGAAATTGTGGAAGTATATAGTAAAGAAGGACCAAATTATATATAATAGTCAACCAAAAAAATACATGTTTATTTCTTCATATTAATGGTTGTTTGTTATTTGTTTTATTTTCATAACTGAAACTTACTCCTAAAACATTTCAATTTCAAAAAATTAAAAATAATAAATTAAAATGCTCATTCTTTACAAATGGAAAAATCATTCCATCAAATAACTTTCTTAGATAATACTTTGTGTTAGTGTAAGGTGTATGTTCAATTAATAGAGTTTATAGTATCTTTTTATTGATCATGATAATTGTAGGGCGCAGAAAGTTGCACGGCGTCAGGTTAGCTAACGGTGCGGGATTTTTTACTTGTGGGTGAGTGGAAATGCTCCCGGCTGGGTTCAGTGCTCTGTTTCTTTGAATGTGAACAGGTCACCGAACTCGGGGGAGAGGCATCCACTGGGTATTTCTTCCTGCATTCCTCCTGGTTCACCCCTTGTGACGACCTACGTTCATGATCAGTTGTCGGAGGTTTTATTATTTTCGATTGTGGGGACGTTTTACTCCCGACGGGCGCAAGCCCCCGCCGTTAATTATATCAGAAAGACCTTTCTGGTCAGACTGAAGACCTCATGCATTCCGGGATTTTGTGCCTATTTGGGTTGAACTGAATAATGGGGCTAAAAGGGGCTCATGTATGATTTACTTTGGTCATGCGGTTGGTTCGAGCATTTAAATATCATTTTTATATCTTTATTTATAAAAATATGTCAAGAGAGGGGCATTTTGGTCATTTTAGATTATGGTTGGGACTTGGATGTGTTCAAGTATTATTTGGATTTATAGAGAATTAAATTTGGGTTCATTTGGGACTGATTTGAGTTGATTTGGACTTAGTATGAAAAAGTTATGGCCGAAAAGGACTTGAAAGGACTTGTTTGTGAAGATTTTATACTTCCAGGGACTTGTTTGTAAATTTCCAGGGACCTGAGACTGTAATTTGGGCTTTTAACAGGGGTTGGAATGAAATTTGGGCCTTCAAGGGCTTATTTGAGAAGCTTTTATTATGACAGGGGCCTCTTTGTAAATTTATAGGGGCTTCTCTGTATATTTTGAATAAACAGAGGGGTTTATGTGCAAAAGGGCTTCATTTGGTCACATGTTGACTTTAAGATTGGTACTGGGCTTTGAGATTTGGGCTTTTGGGCCTTTGAGATGTGCATTGGTCTATTAACCAATGTGCAGGGCTTTGGATCAATCCATTTGGGCTTTGAGATTGGTGCCATGTCATTTTAATTCGTTTGAATCACTGACAGAGGGGTCCCATGCTGTCAGGAGCCATTTGATTCATAGATTTGAATATGGGCCGTTAATCACAGGGATTGCTTCAGGATTCGTGTAGAAGGGTTTCTCGGCTAGGGTTCTTCCCCGATGAACTCCTTCCGGCCAATCCAGGCCACGGTGACGTCGGCCAAGGGCATGGTTATGATCGTGAGACTGTCAGGAGTCGATTGGTACCATTGTCGGCCGTCGGCGATCATCGGAGGCGACGGGATAGGCATCTACAGTACCAGTCGGTACCGATTGAGTCTCAGATCGATTCTGATCAATTCCTTCATGATTTCTTTCAATTGATTGGTTATTTAGAGTCATGTGAGGCTACAGAGGACACTAGGAATGTCAATTTGAGGTTTGAATGTGATTTGAGCATGTTTTGAGTTCTTTGGCTTCGGCTTCAGTACCAAATTGGTACCAATAGGTGGTACAAGGGATTTTGAGTAGAATTAGACATTCAATGAGGTCATGTATGTCATCTGAAAGGATTTAAACCATCTTGGGAGCATTGATTTGCACTGGATTGAGTTCTGGATCAGACTAGCATGATGAACATGCAATTTTCAACATTTTCAGATTAATTTCTCTTGAATTTTATATAAGATGTATGATTTTTATTTCATGAATTCAAAGATGGACATGTCAAGGATTTTTGTTCCAAATTTGGGAATTTTCTGAGCTCATTTACTCAGTCAAATGGCCTGATCAAGTGACAGGGGCAGTGAAGGTAATTTTGTCAATTTAATTACAGAATTTCCATTTTTAAAAGATGAACTTTGGAGATCCATAACTTTCTGTAGGAAAGTCCAAATGATGCAAACTTTTTATCAATTTCATGTGTTTTGATGTGTTCTATCTGACTGTGAAGTCCATTTTTCACTTTGACTTTTGTGCTAATCTGAGCTGTCAGATTTACCAGCAGAGGTCATTTATATGCATTTCAATGAATTCCATTGTACCAGTTGAGCTTTCTATGCAATCAAATGCTGAGTCCATGCTTGGTATGGTACCAGGGACTGGTACAAGTCCTTTCAAGGCCTGGTTTGATTCAGAACAGGTTTTCAAGGGCTTTGAAGCCACTGTTTTGCTACCAGTAAACATAAAGAAGAGATCAAAGAGTTCAAAGTTCATGAAATCACTATTTTTATACATGTTTAACATGTCAGAACTTAGAAATATGCAGGGAGGTCCCTGATTGTTTTAAAAATCATGTTTTGAGCACATCCACTTGATTTTAAAGAGCAATATCATCAAAACTTCATTAGACAAAGAATGTAAATGGCATATGGCAGTATAACTGCTGCATATCTACATCTTAGTCCTCAGTTTCTCACTTTTTGCACTTAGGTCCTCCAAAATAGTGAAATTGGCCATTTGAAGGGCATAATCTCACCATTTCTTTGGATCTAGTTGCAAATAGGCTCTCTCAAGGGGACTTAGGGTTGAGAACTGCAAAGGATGCTCACTTGCTCACTTTAAACAGCCCTTGTGTGTTTATCTTTTGTTTAAGTCACTTTTTCCTCTTTTTAATCACTTTTAATCAAAGAAATTAAGGGGTTAGATGAGCAAGGATGCCCACTTGCTCACTACACTCATCCTAGCCCTTAATCAATTTGCAAAAATGATCAGAGGAGACAGAAAAGAAGAGAATGAAAGAAAATGGAGAAAATGTGCTAAAAATGTAATTTTTATAAAAGCTTTATGTCAAAACAGTAGATCTTTGCATTTTAAATGTTTATATACATTGTTTAGGTGTTTTTTAAGAGAGATTATCAGATCAAAACAGAAAAGAAACAAAGATGTAACAAAAGAAGATCAAAGAACAAGAAACAAGCTTTATTAATGAAAATTGATACATGAGGTGGCCCCCTAGGGGCCTTACATTGAATTCAAGCTCTAATTACCTATGAATTAGACTTGCTTATCACAGAGGGAGCTTATGGTGTGTGTGTGCACCAATGTATATATGTAGATGTGTGTGTATGTGTGTGTAATGTGTGGCTGTGTGTTTCTAGCTTGTTGTCTATGCTTTCTGTCTAGCTGTCTGTTTGATGTACCTCTGTGTGTATCTTCCTCTCCTCCTTGATGTGTTTGTGCCTGTATTTATAGGCTGTGGGCTTAGGGTTAGCTTAGCATATGTGGCATGCATCTCTACCCTTGAATTTTATCCATTTGATTTGAATGCTTGGGATTGGAGCTCCAACCTTTATGGTGTCATTTGCAGAGCTGTAAACCAATCAATTTAAGCCATGTTGGCAATCTATGGGATGTTTAATCATGACCCTTGATTCAATTTCGTTTTAGGGCCGAGATTTGGATATAGGGAGTCATGCACCTCCTCAGGTGCTGAAGGAAGATTCCATTGTTTTGTCATGTTGTAAAGGTGTCAAAACAGGTGTGCAAGGGGTCAATTTAGTGTCAGAGCCACCTTAACAGCTAATTTTGCATTTCGGATTTACTGTGAACTGGTTTCATGCATACCAGTGGTGCCAGTAGGCAATTCGGGCATGTGTGATACTTTTCCACTTAATTAAAGCATTGAAACCTGTTTTAGAGACCTCCACGATCGTGTTAGAACATTCAGAAAGCCTTGAGCCTCCTTCTTCTCTTTTGATTTCACAAAACCCATAACTCGGGTGTTCTGAGTTTAGGTCATCCGAGACCGTTTCTCATCAAATTGACTGTTCAAAGGTCATCACCTTGAGGTAAGAAGCCCTTATGTGCTTTCAATTTCATGTTTTAAGCTTTGCTCCGACTGAATCGAAGTTCTCCATCGTCGGAGAAGAGAAGAAAGGAAGAGAGAAGGAGAAGAGAGGCTGATCGGTGGGGCCTGCTGCTCAGTTCCCTCTCTCTAAATCTTTCTTTGTTCTGTGTGGGCTTGGCATAGCATGAGCCGTGTACAGACTTGTGCGCGGTGCACAGAACGCCGAGTGTATAGATCTTGAAGGGATCAAAATGCGCTGCGGCGCCGGGTTTTAATTAGGCTCAAATTTGGTTGAGCTTGGAATATAGTGAGCCGAGGCACTGTCATATCGGTGCATGAAGCTCATTCTCTCTGCTCTGAGTCCATCCATCTCTAGGAATCCGCGAAATTCCTTCAAAGGGCTGACAATGGGCCCGGTTTGTCAGGTTTACGCTTAGGTGCTCCATATTGCACCCGGAGAGCTTAGGGTATTTGCTAAAGGTACCCAGGCTGAGGTGGCACCAATCAGAGGTTCCCAAATCAGCATATTTCTTTGAAAATTCATAACTCCTTAACCATTTGGAGTTAGAATCTGTATTTCATATCAAAATTCATGGTTTCAAACGTAGAATATTACCATGAATTTAGATATGTCTTTTCCCTTCATCTCGGGAAGATTTTAAACTATTTGGCGTCTTTCCAAGTATTTAAATTATTACCAATTTCTATTTATTTAATTGACAATATTTTAGGGTACAACAATAATATATCATTTTGTACCATTTTTTTTTTTCTAAACTCAACAATGAAAATTTGTACATACCACCTAATACATAATCAATAAAAATGAGAAAAATAAAACAACATGTGATGCAAGAAATGAAGTATATATTTAATGTTACAAATTCGACTAAGTTCAGTAAAGTCACTAAAAAGAACACTTATTTTTATCTTTACTTTTTACGACAAGAAATGATTTCTTAAATATTTGTTGCTATACTTCTTAAATTTGAAAAATAAACCCTTCCCTTAAAGATTTTACTATATATAGTACAAGACGTTTAGTTATTGGAAATAAAATGTATAATCAATGATCTTTAATATAGAGAAAGTTAATCTTAAAAAAGATATAGTATCTAGAGAGAATTAAAGTAAGGACATATTTGTCCATACAAGTAAAAAAATTGAATTTGTTGTGTTAATAAAAAAAAATTATTGTGTCAATATCATTACCCATGTTTTTTCTCAGCACTTAAAAACTCAATTGATGCTCTTAGAATACCACTCTCCATTGTATATATGTTATGCGTAATAAAAATATTAGGCCCGTGCATTACTGATAAGCCAAAATTATATCTGTTGAAACCTAGGGTTGGGTATGAAAATTAAGCCGAGTTTTGATTAAATTAGGTTTAATTAGGTTAGAAATGTCCAAAAGTTCAAGTTACTGCCCTAGTTATGTTTGTTTTACAGGTAATCAAGTGTTTGGAGCTTAACGAAGCACAACGGGTGAGTTAGCACGAAGATTGGAGCAACTGCCAACATCCATTGCGGCCCGCAACCAAACAAGTCAGAGCTTTCATTTCTGCACAGTCATTGCGGCCCGCAATGACCTTTATTACGGCCCGCAATGACCTTTATTACGGCCCGCAATGACCTCTCTAGATTTTTCTGCGCAGTTTGTTAACTGCCTCCATTCATTGCGACCCACAATGAATGTATTGCGACCCGCAATAAGGCGGTTCAGAGCCCGAATTTGCTATTTTTAGTTAGTTATTTCTAGGTTTTAGAGAGGGGTATAAAAGGGGACCTGTAGAACAGATTAAGGACAGTTTTTTAGAGAGAATTTTTGATTTTGAACAAGGAAAAGCAAGAAGAGAAAAGAAGGGAGAAGAGATCATCATTGATCAATCGGTTTTATTAATTTCTTTCCTTTGGAACTCTTTTACTCTTTTGATTTCATTTGTGCTTTAGCCATGACTGGCTAAAGGCTTTTCTAGGGTTGATTAGGGCTGTACTTGAAACTTTTGTTATGATTTAGTTGGTTTTATTTTATATGTTCTTGTTCTTTGTTATGATCTATTCTTTATTTTTATTGATTGTGAAGACTTAATCGAAATCACATGAAACCCTAGGATTTGGTATTTGCAATTGAGAAATTGAATATTAGGTCCAGACCATAAGGAATAGGGTATTTGATAGGCTAAGTACCGAGAGGTGATGCTTGTCTTATACGGGCTTTACCCAATAGGTTAGAAAATTGTACCAAGTACCGAGAGGTGAAGTTTAGTTTTCTAGATCAATTGGGACAGTAAGAACTTAATGACTTTAGATTAGTGTAGCCAAGTACCGAGAGGTGACGTTTATTCTAATTTAAAGATGGTATTAATATAGAGATATCACTTTGTACCTATAACATCCAACTGTGCCTTCATAATTATAAGAACAAATTGAATAAACCAATTAGTCATGACATTAGTGGAGAGGAACCCTAAGGAACCCTAATTTCTCTTTCTTGTTAAAAAAACCGAATTTTCCCTTAAGACTTTAGTTTAATCCAGTTTGATCACTATCAAACAAACCACTTGAACAAACACAAAACCTTTTTATTTCACTTTTACTAAATTAAATTGTTAGGTTAGAGTTAATATTCTAACTTGTCCATGTGGAGACGATCCCTAAGTACTACTTGACAAGGTTGTACACTTGCAACCGAATTGAGCGTGAATTAGGATTTATTACTTGTACTGCAAACACCACATCAATTACAACAGTGACATATTATAAGATTGTATAGAATAGAAAGAGACTTTTTTGTTTGACATTCACACAAAATTACGAAAAAATATATTTATATGAAAATAAAAGACACAAATGAAAAAAAAAGAATTTCAAATAATAAATAACAATAAAAGAAACAACAATAAATGAAAAAAAATCAAATATAACATGAAATTTTTTCTTGAAGTATCATTGCAATTGTCTAATTTTCTCCACAAGCGAGACATATCATTAAAGGATTTAAAGGAAAAATAATATGTAAAAAAACAAAATTGGAAAAGGTACATATATTTTCTTGATGGAAATTATTTTAACAATGAAAATTTTTCTACATATCTTTTCTCTACACGAAAATTTTAGATATTCTTCATTTTCTCTCTAGATCAGAAATATATGATTGTTTCCATTTTCATTATGGAAACTATATAAGAAGATGAGAAATGAAAAGGAAACGAAGAAATAAGAAAATAATTTAATTGCAAGAATCAAAGATAGCTGTAAAGAGAAATAAGGAAACAGGTCGCTAGAGATTCATTCAATTTTAATTGTGACAAACCATGTAGCAGTCTGTGTGACGAGTATGTTTTAACAAAATTTAGACGTCTATACATAAAATAGATATATTTAATCAAAAGAAGATATATTATGGGATTAGAGGGCTGATATTCAATTCAAAAATTTATCTTTCAATCTCAGCCGTTGACGAATCAGGACAACTACGTGCATAATATAAGAATGGAGATATATGGTAGTTGCAAGGAGCAAGAAGCTGCTGAGCTTTGAAAGCCTTAAAGTAATACAGAGTTCTCTTCGTTCTTTCATCGAATTAGAACTCAAGTCTCATTGGTCAATGCTTCGATTTAGATAATTTTTACTCTAACAAGGTTCAAGCACCTTCTCAAGACCTCTAAAATTGGACTAATAAAACTTTCTTCCGCAAAATCAGAATTTGAGGATATTAGAATGACACAGGCTATTTGGGAGAGATGAGAGTTAAATGAAAAGAATACCTATTTTATTTAATGTAAATGGCAGAGTTACAGCCTCTGCCATGCTATTTCAAAAAAATAAAATGAAAGGGTATATTTGTTAATTGAGTTTCTAAAATAACTAAATAAAAAGTTAATGGAATAAATGGGGATGGAAGAAGATAAATCAAGTTTTTATGGACATATTAGATATTATGAGGTTTTGATGGAGATATTGGTTATTTTAGAAGTGCATATGAGCACACCAGAAACATCCTATAAGTCCGTTGATCAAGCGAATAATCTTAATCTAATATTCACTAACAAAGTAAAACGGTTGTTCGAATTGAACATACATAATTCTACTATATAAAAATAAATGCAAATAAAACGATAAATAATAATTTATATAAAGTCCAGAAAACCTGCACCTATTATAATTGTAGGGTGATTAACGATTACTTCTTCGTATTCTACTTCCTCGCCATGTGAATCTAAACCATATACACATGGTTTTCAAATTAATACTCTTTTATAAACTGTGGTAACAATTACTCATTTTATTTTCGCCTGTTATACTAATGTTGGATATGAGAATCCAATTAATTATATTAAAACTTACGAAGTCATTGCTAACAAAGAATAATTTAAATATCATCATATAGATATACATCAAAATAATTTATCTGTCTCTTTCCAATAAACAAAACGGATCTGGAGTTAATAATAATCATAATAATTACTGAGTTTAGACAAATTTTTAATTTAGAGTTATCAAATACAAAATTAAGTATTACAATTAGTTATTAGTGGTTCTACAGTTATATTAAAATAATTTTCTAAAGGAAGAACTACCTAAAAACAGATCTAACTTTCTCCAAAACCATTGTTTTCAATTATTCATTTCTAAAAGTATGATTAGTTTAAAATAGATGCTATTATTCCAAAGGGATCACAGGAATCTGTTATTCCGATCCCAGCCGTTGACCTTTATCAAGATTCGGACACAATTTTTTTTTTTGTCTTGAGATTCGCACATAAAAAAATGTGAACGGTTGTGATAAGAATAACAGGTCCTGTGATCCCTTTGGAATAACAGCAGATTTATATCCTTCATTTAATACCAACCATTTTTGGGATGCGAGTTTAATATACATATATCCAAATTGGAAATAAATCTGCCGTGATTCTAAAAGAATCGCAGGACCCTGTGATTCCAAATCCACCCCTTCATTTTGTGAAATGCACGAATTTAAAAATCACATATTTTTAATTCACGAATCTCTAACCAGATGAATGAATAGATATGGAATAGCATGTCCTGTGATTCCAAAGAATCACAGCAGATTTGTATTCATCCAAATGGAAATAAAGGTCAAAGGGATTAGAAACCAACCAATGAAAACAAACCAATCTCATTATATACACCAACCAACCAAAGGGATTAGAAACTGAGGGAATCTAATAATACCATCCAAAGATCAAAGGGAGTAAGGAGAGGAAGTTGTCCAAGGTAATTAATGATGGTGGAAATATTAGAGTCGACCTTTGTGGTTCCATCCGAAGAGACCCCAAGAGAGACGCTCATTCTGTCGAATCTCGACCTCGTTTCGGTCCGCAAGTCGAACTGCAGCATATATCTGTACAAAAACATGGAAGGTGCGAAAGATTTCATGTGTGCTGAGGTCTTGAAGTCTGCTCTGGCCAAAGCACTGGTGCTACTCTACCCTCTTGCTGGCCAGCACGTGGTCGGGCAAGATGGTTGCAACCGAATAGATTGCAACGCTAAGGGAATTTTCTTCAAGGTGGCCCGGTTGGACCGCACCGCAGATAGCATCGAATTCGAGCCGATGTCGCCTGAGCTGAGCGAGCTTTTTATTCCTAAAGAGGAGTCATCGTCGTCCCTCATACAAATGTTGCAGGTTGATAGTCATTTGATATGATATGCCTTTTTCTTTCCTGTTGTTATAACCAGACATTCACATATGAGTTGTTATCTTTTTCCAATAATTTTGACAAGCATGAATGTTCTTATATATCTAACCACACGCTTCTTGATCGGCAGGTAACATACCTAAAATGTGGTAGTGTCGTTCTAGGTAGCTCCAATAATCACATTATAATCGATGGTCGGAGTGCTTCTCATATGTACCAAACTTGGAGTGGAATTGCACGAGAAGACCTAAAGAGCATTGTGCCGCCCTCCTTTGACAACACTCCGATTCGAGCTCGGTCTCCACCAAAAATCAACTTTGATTACCCGGAGTACACAACTGATCCACAAATTGAAAGAGATGATCCGAATTCCATTGTTTTAAGTTTGTTGAGGGTCTCAAAGGAACATATTAGGTATCTCAAAAATCAATGTAGCAAGGACGGAAATGGCACCAGTGTTTCAACCTTCTCTGCGGTTTCTGCACTTGTCTGGAAATGCTATTGCATTGCCAAAGGACTCGCTCCAGACAGTAAATCACATTTCTATTTTACTGCTGATGTACGCAACCGCCTTAATCCCCCGCTCAAAGCATATTTTGGTAATGCAGTTGTACGGATCTCTGCAGAATCCGAAGTGTCAAAGATTACGTCGAATCCAATTGGCAATGTGGCAGCCACTGTGAAAGCTGCTGTTGATGGACTCACTGATGAGTACATCAGATCTTTTATTGATTACGTGGAGGTGAATTGCAACAAGAAAATCAGAGTGAAAGAAATTCCAGAATCGGATCTTCGTATTCGAACCATTCTTGGTATGCAACTAAGTGATGTAGATTTCGGATGGGGTGCACCACAACTGTTGTCATGGGAACGATATACAGAAAATAGAGTTATCTACATAATGAATGATACAACAAAGGATGGCGGTATAAAAGCTGTTCCTGCGCTTGATTCCACAACCATGCAAAAATTCAAGAAGGTGTTCTTCGAAGAGCTGTTGTTTTGCCAACACGCAACACAATTATTTTGAATTTACCTTTTTGTGATAAGTGGTACGTGAAAATCAGAAAACTCGAGCAGATGAAAGTAAGTGTCAATTTATAACAAATGTTACTTTACTTGCTATATACTGGTTGAATTTTTCGTTTTCGTTTTCGTTTTTTGTTTTATGTTTTGTTTTTATCTTTTATCTGTATCGTCTCGGGTTGGTACTTTGTTTAATGCAATTAATGTTTTTGATATACTTTTTGTTTTATAATTTGTTTTTGTTAAATGAAGAAAGATATTAGTTAATTTGTATATGTATTGGGGGTCTAAGATAGAGAATATTAAAGCTCAAACATAATTTTTGTCGTAGGTCCAACAAAATAGGTTGGCATACAATAAAAATAAAAAAGTAGACAATTTTCGTGAGAGAAAAAACATATTTATGACGGTATTTTATCGCGAAAAATATCATTGTGAAAAAGAAAAAACTTTTTCACATGCTCTATTGCGAAAAGTCACTTTTTTATCTTCGCGAAAAGTGTCTCATTCTTGTTGTCGTGCAATTTATATACATAGTAAACCATGTAATATATAATATTTGGTGCTGAATACATAAATAAATTAGAGCGTCTTTGGAGACTTTCAGCAGTCAATTATCTTAACTATTCTTCTATTTATTCCAATTAAATCCTATATTATCAATTGAATTCTAAGATTGAACAACCTTAGATAATGAACATTATATTTTTAGCTTGCAAGCTCCAAAAGACGCTCTAATTTATTTATGTATTCAGCACCAAATATTATATATTACATGGTTTACTATGTATATAAAAAATAATGTTAAACTAATGCCTACAACATGTACAGCATCAAGCCTAGGAAGATCTAAGATTGAACAACCATGGAAAATAAACTTAAATAATGTTAAATAATGAAGAAATAACATGAAGAAAAAAAATGTAGGGTCATTTCTTCCTTAATTAAAAAATTAAAGAATAACAAGTTTAGATCTGATAATTGAACATAAAATAACCCACCGTCTCTCTCCTCACTTAAAAAAAAATCTACATGTTATGTTTCTTCTCCTTGATGTCAAAGGAAGGAAATAATAAGATCAACAACCATTAATGCATACAAGCAAAAGAGTAGTTCGACATAGATGCGAGCAAGATGACAAAGTTGTAGTGCCTGTATAATGGTCGATGTTGCGATTTCCGAAGTTCTGCACAAAGCCACTGATGAACAATTCTCATGGATGCTTGTTTGACAACCAAATGCAGTTGTGTGATGCATTTGTCGTAGAAGTAAAATAATTATTAGGATGGCAGTAATATAAAAGAAAGAAAAATGAATAATTATAAGGAACCCCCCACTCCCATCCCTCCATTTTTCCCGCACTCTCTCTCTTCCTTAACTGCCATATATCCCCCACTAATTTTACTAAAAGTTTTCTTTTATTCCCGCATTAAATTAGACTGTCATTTAATACCAATCCCTGCATTAATTATGCCTTCCTCTAATATCAATTCCCGCATTAATTATTCCTTTAAAAACAATCTCCGCATTAATTATACTGTTATCTAATAACATTCCCCGTTAATAAATGCTTATCTGTTAATTGATGTTCAAAAAAATATTTATCATTATTTCTGAGAAGTATTTACCCTTGGTACATAGAGTATTTATTCATGTAACATAGAGTATTTATCATTATGTCTGAGAGTATTTATCATTGATGTTTTACTGTAAGTTGCAATTATGTTTGAGAAATATTTATCTATGTAATACAAAATATTTATCCATATAACATAAAGTATTTATCATTGATGTTTTACTGAAAGTTGCAAGTATGCATGAGAAGTATTTATCCATGTAACATAAAGTATTTATCCATATAATGTAAAGTATTTACCCATGTAACATAAAATATTTATCATTATGTTTTAGAGTATTTATCATCGGGTGAGGGGATTGTTTATTTAATGGTCTCCAGTTGTGCGGGGACGATTAAAAAAAAAAGAAATTTTGTGCGGGGACAATTAAATGATTGATTTATTCTTTTATAAATAGAGATCATTGCATAGGGTTTAATACCTGACAAATTCAAGTTAAATATTTTGATGCTTGAAGTTAAATACTAACAGTTTTTTAAATGCTCATTAATGATTGAGCGGTCCCCCCATGTTTAATGGTCCCCAGTTGTGCGGGGACGATTCAAAAAAAAGGAAATTTTGTGCAGGGACAATTAATGGATTGATTTATTCTTTCATAAATAGATATTATTGCAGAGGGTTTAATACCTGACAAATTAAAGGTAAATACTTTGATGCTTCAAGTTAAATACCCGCAATTTTTTAAACGCTCATTAATGATTGAAAAAAAAGGTAAATACTTTCATGTTTTTTTTGGCAGTATCTGCGGGGATTGTTATCATGATCCAAGAAAAATAAGGGCTGTGAAAAAAAAGGACAAGAAGGAGGTTCGGAAAAATAAGAAAGAAAAGGATATTTTAGGGAGATCTCAGATCTTCCATGTATAGAACGGGGCCAATGAAAATTTATCAAAAAGAAGGTTAAATCAATGGGAAGTGGAATCCAAAAAACATAAGAAGAAAAAGAGAGAGGAACGGATAAGGAATGGAGAAAACTGTGGGCTTGAGAAGGTGGTTGTCAATTGTCAGTTGCAATATACAATGCGTTTTGTAAAGGAAAAAAAAAAAAGGTATAGCCCAATTTGATCAACAATATATAATCCTTAAACATGATGGTTATGTTTGGTTGTGTAATGAGAATTAAATTGCTTACTCTATTTTAATCTTTATATTTTACATTTTGTTTGATAGTATAAATCATTACTTAAATTAATTCATCTACGTTGGAAAATAAATTTTTGTCTATGAAATTAACATAACCGATCGAGCCGAAAGAAAATAAAGTAACACAAAAGAAATGGAGAACAAATTAAATCAGCCTAATAATAATAATAATAAAAAAAAGTAAGTTTGTTCAATTTGCCATTGCACATTTTGACAAGTAGTCCTTACTGATATATATATATATATATATATATATATATATATAGACTGTGGCTAATTTGCTGCTGGCAGCATTTCTGCCGGCGGTGCTGCTGCCCATTTTTCTGTTTTGTGATGTCCAAACAACAAATCCGAACCGTTAGATGTTTAATCTATGTTATAATCTACTTGGAGACCAAATTTTACATTTTTTGGAATTTTTTTACTATATATTAAGCTGGTTTGAAAACCGCTGATTTCAATGCTGCAGAAATTTACTGAAATCAGCGGTTTTCAAACCAGCTTAATATATAGTAAAAAAATTCCAAAAAATGTAAAATTTGGTCTCCAAGTAGATTATAATATAGATTAAACATCTAACGGTTTGGATTTATTGTTTGGACATCAAACAACTAAATATAGCCCCGGCAGCACCTCTGCTGAAATGCTGCCAGCAGCAATTTAGACAGACCCTATATATATATATATATATATATATATAGAGTATGGCTAAATTGCTACTAGTAGCACTTCGACCTAAGTGCTTACGGGGTCATATCTTCGTATTTGATGTTTAAACAACAAATCAAAACCGTTAGATGTTCAACCTATATTAAAATGTGTTTGGAGACCAAATTTTCTATTTTTTGAAATTTTTTTACTATTTATTAAGATGGTTTGAAATCGCTGTTTTTTAATGGTGCAGAATTTTAATAAAAACAGCAATTTTCAAACCATCTTAATAAATAGTAAAAAAATTTCAAAAAAATGTAAAATTTGGTCTCCAAGCAAATTTTAATATAGATTGAACATCTAATAATTTGGATTTATTGTTTGAACATCAAATACTAAGATATGACCCCGTAAGCACTTAGGTCGAAGTGCTACCGGTAGCAATTTAGCCATACTATATATATATATATATATGAGGAGGGTTCAAATGCACCCAAATGCACCATATCTTTCAAATTCTTTTTCTCTGTTTTCAAAGTTCGAATAGTCAATCCGAACCGTTAGATGCGATCTATATATTAAGATGTGCTTGGAGACCAAATTTTACATTTTTTGGATTTTTTTTTACTATTTATTAAGTCACTTTGAAAATCGCTGATTTTACATTTTCTGGACCATTGGATCAGTGATTTTCAAAGTGGCTTAATAAATAGTAAAAAAATTCAAAAAAAATATAAAATTTGGTCTCCAAGCACATCTTAATATGTAGATCGCATCTAACGGTTCGGATTTACTATTCGGACTTTGAAAACGAAGAAAAAGGATAGGGTGCATTTGGGTGCATTTGAACCCTCCTCTTTATATATATATATATATAGAGAGAGAGAGAGAGAGAGAGAGGTTGGCTACTCTACTTCCATAAGCATATGAGGATATATGCTTATAAGTCATTTTTTCGTTTTCAAAATCCAAAAAGTCAATCTGAATCGTTAAGATGTGACCTCTATATTGAAATGTGCTCAGAGACCAATTTTTACATTTTTCTGAATTTTTTTACTATTTATTAATCCACTTTGAAAATCGCTGATCCAACGGTGGCTTAACAAAACAGTAAAATCAAAAGTCACCGTTGGATCAATGATTTTCAAATTGGCTTAATAAATAGTAAAAAAAAATCAGAAAAATGTAAAATTTGCTCTCCAAACACATTTCAATATAGAGATCACATCTAACTGTTCAGATCGACTTTTTGGATTTTGAAAACAAAAAAATGACTTATAAGCATATACCCTCATATGCTTATGTAAGTAGAGTAGCCAACCTCTATATACATACATACATATATATACATATATATATATATATATATATATATATATATATAGAGGTGGACTACGGTGAGTTGCGAAGTAAAACGCGTTTCTACTTCACGCCGTATTTTTATTTTGAAAGTTCAAATAACCAATCCGAACCGTTAGATGTTTAATCCATATTGAAATGTGCATGGAGACCAAATTTTACATTTTTTGGAATTTTTTTACTATTTATTAAGCATTTTTGAAAATTGTTGTTTTGCTGTGAACAGTAAAAAACAGTAAAATTTTCTGGACCATCAGATCAGCGGCTTTCAAAATTGCTTAATAAATAGTAAAAAAATTCCAAAAAATGTAAAATTTGGTCTCCAAGCACATTTCAATATGGAGAACAAGATGAACGGTTTGGATCGACGTTTTGAACTTAAAAATCGCAAAATATGAGCGTGAAGTAAAATAGTCGCTTTACTTCGCAACTCACCGTAGCCCATCTCATATATATATATATATATATAGAGTTAGGCTGAGGTGCTATGGATAGCATAGTGGCCTCTATGCTACGGCTCAATATTCGAGTTTCCAAAATCCAAACGGTCGATCCGAACCATTCATCTTATTCTCCATATTAATATCTGCTTGGAGACCAAATTTTATAATTTTTTGAATTTTTTTACTATTTATTAAGCCACTTTGAAAATCGCTAATCCAACGGTTTTACTGTTTTGTGCAGCCACCGTTGGATCAACAATTTTGTA